>NC_053164.1:104794062-105429062 GCF_016835505.1 Polypterus senegalus | reverse complement strand
CCAACCTTTACCTGGAAGAGTGGCTTTTGTATGATGTCCCTGTTTCAAAGATGCATGGAGTCTTAGGCTGGAGAAGAACAGGCATGTAAGGAAGCATTGTGTCAATAGTTTCCTGGCCTGCAAACACTTGGTAAGTTATTGTTATATTCTTCATGGATTGATTTGGATACTGAACATTAGGCATTGGGCAGTGTTCTGTTTACTGCATTAATATTGATTTATGTTTCTGGTATCTTTCTGCTGACACTGATTTTGATCTTGAATATTTCATTTGGAGACACTTTTGAACACTGTACTTTGATAGTTGTACTCTTGATATGACAAGATATGTTAATAGATCTTCATGGTTTGTGTAATTTTTGATGGCGTTATTGTCAGTCAGTCAGTCATTATCCAACCCGCTATATCCTAACACAGGGTCATGGAGGTCAGCTGACATTTAATCATCACTGTTGCCGGTGGCCTAACTCATTGGTAATGTGGAAACGGAGTGTCTCTCCCAAGCTTCCACACACAAGGTTTGCTGATTGTCCGAAAATGATTCTGTTCAGTGCAGCATCTCCATTATTCTTTTGTGAATAATATGTGGCCAGAGCAGAATTTCCATGCTTAAATTTCCACTGATTTGCTCAGCTGTAAGGTTATGAGTACTCATTCAACTTAGGGCAGTTTGGGGGTTGAATGAGTGGCCACAATCAGACATGGAAAAGAAGAATCCATATTTATACTGCAGATTCCTCTCATCCTTTGAAATTACCCCTTCTCTTTCACATTCCCTTTGAGCCTAGATCTTGCAGTCAAACTGCTTCTCTAATGGACCACTTTGTGTCACTAGCTCAGATGAGTGTGAATAAAATGGGCAGTGGAAGAAATATTGCCATTATCTCTAAAAATAAAGCTGAGTTAGAAAGTATTTATATAGGCGGCTAGATGGCCCAAGTCCCCAGGACTGTTCACTGACTTTGTCTTTGATTTTCTCTCTTGCAATTGACCTTGGACCTTGCAGAGGTTTATATTCTCTAGGGATGCTGTTGACAGGAGTTTTTGTTTTCCTCCTCTTCATTGCCAACTGGACAAAGTTCAACAATTAACGAATGGACAGATATTCTTTGGTTCCATGTATCTAAAAAATTCTGCATTTAGGAATGTGTAAAATCTACAGAATTCTTGAAGTTTACTTCAGAACTTGTCACAGCACTCTGTGTGTACACTCAGTGAAGAGTGCTATATTAAAATAAACTAAATTAAATATATACTGTAGGTGTTTTTGTACATTTTTCCTGCTGTCTCTCAAAAAACAACTATAAATGTTTTCATGAAAACTGGAGCTTGACTCAAATGTAATATCATTGGGTTTCTGTTGTCCATCATTAAGCCCCTTTATGATGTCAGAGGCAAACTTTAAAGCTGATTGGTTGAAAGTGGATGACGGTTTGACAGATATCTCATGTAAACAGTAAATGGCCATGATACAAATAGAATTTGATAAAGGAGAATCCATATTTATAAAACAGATTATTCTTACCTGGTCAAGTTACCCCTTCAATTCCAAACAACTGCAGTTGCCTGTAAGTCTCTTTTTTATAGTCAAATTCTATCTATCATTGGCAATCTTTGGTCACTTACTCAGATAAGTGAAAAATAAAAGTTTGAAATAATATCTGAGTAATTCTAGGAGGCACAACTATTTGAATTTAACACAAAAGAAACATGTTCCATGAACAGTAGTAACTGGTTACTAATGAAGAAAATGGCTGGAGTGAACACCTGCAGGTTATGACACTCCTGATCAATAGTGTCTCCTGTGCAGAAGGATTTTAAAGAACAGTGGGCTAAGCTACCCTAGCCTTGGTTGACACAGTGTAGAAAACATTTAGTGGACTAAAGGGGGACCTTATGAAGGACACATTGCCTTGGCAGTATGCATTACTAATTTAATAATATATTCGTAAAACTTATCTCACAAGTTTGAACAATGTAGTTCAAGGTGGACATACACGTATAGTCATTAGATATATTAGAGTAGTAGACTGCTGCTTTGTCTTATGATGAAGAACATGCCTAAATAATATCTGTCAAAGATTTTTATAACCTGTATAGCAAAACATAACTGACAATATAAATTACATGATTCAGTTGGTAGATATGCTATTAACATAGAAATCAGCAAAGCAGAAAAATATTATCTATTGAGTCCCTTCAAGTCAATCTGTACTCTAAGCAACTTAATCTTATGTTGCTATAGCATATATTCCATAGTTTTGCTTCACAAATCTATTTATGATGATCTTTTTGTGCAACACCTCATTTTCATGATTATTGATGTTGAGTTAATTTATCTGAGCAGAGAAAGAAACCATAAAGCAGTTACATCCCATTATGTGCTGCACTTAACAGTAATCCATGTTCAACATAAAAAGGAAAACTTGTGAACATGATTTGTCTTATCCGGCTAATTCTTCCGGAGATGCACAAGCTGACACGCAAATGTTTAACTTCCCTGCTCACTTAGCGCTAGTGGCGGTCTTCAGGCAAAACTGTCAGAGGGCATTAACTAACAAGGCAGCCTCATTAGCACCACAAACCTCTCATTAGATTTATAACCACAGCAACTACGGCACTTCATACTCAGTGCTAATGCTAAATGTGCTGGTCCTTGATTTAGTGTTTAATAGTGCACCACTTCTTTCTCTTAAATTAAATGAGGAAACGTCGAAAGCAGGCATTAGCATAATTACCTCAAAAGCTTAAAAGGAAAAATGCAAATATGTTAGGCTAAATAAAATCTGAGGCTGGGTTAAGTGAGACAATATTACTATGTCAAAAAAAGAGGAAAAAAAAAACATTATAAATTGCATTGTTCCAAGTACATTGTTATTCAATATTTGTTTATTTGTTTTCATGAAAACTATATTTTTGTGAGTAAACTTAAAATGTCACCCACTGCACTGGATTCTTAAGTTTTCAATTTAGCTGTATATTTCCCTTTCCCCTTAAGGTTAGCATCTGCCCTTTTTTGGCTTTTTACATATAATCTTTTAACATATAAAAATCTAATAACAACACATTTGTGTTTTTTTCTATATAGTTTCTTCACAGATGCCATGCTGCACTGACTAATAAATGAAAAGCCATTAACTAATATTTAAAAATAATAAAAAATAGCAAATATGAAACACAGCCACAGGTAAAAAAATGCATGTGCTGACAGAGAACAGGCAAACAAAAACAGCAGTATGATGCAACTTGGAAGAGAAAGCAAACCCCCTAGACGCATGTGGCTCAGCCTTACAATAAAATTTTTGTGAGGTGCCCATCCTTCATTTTCATTTAAAAATATGCAGAAAATGAAACAACCAAGCAAGTGTTTTTGACTGCAATGCGATACATGAAGTGGCAGAGCAAGTCCGACTCGGGGATGCCTCTCCACTAAACAACCATTAGGGTTGATCCCTTAGCCGGGAAACTTTACTTGGCAAAGGTCAAAGAGGTGTACAGGAGAATAGAAGGATAAAGAAATCAGACATGACAGATGTGGTAGCCATAACTTTAGTAATAAATTAGACACAGAAGAGCCAAGATCAATAATACATCATGGAAAGCCACGGTAGCAGCTCTCACAGTGTTTGGTGATGAAAAAATGGTACAAGTGATCATATGTTTTGGAAAATGTTTGCTAATTCCTGGATTATAAATAATGCAGTTTTAATTTGAATGCTTCAATTGATAATAATTAATGTGAGATGAAATATATGGTCTGATTTTGGTTTTAGAAGCTTAATCTGAGTATTCTTTAGTATTGGGTAGGGAACACAAATTAAATGTTATTCTGGTCTAATTAGGTATCTTAATTAATGGACCACTTGGGCCTATCCACAATTTACTGATAGAAAATCATTCTCATTTGATGTCAGTGCAGAGTTCAGAGAGGCTGAAATGCTTCCCAAGAGAATGGGGAAAATATCCTTTGAGAAGATTCAGTTAGGTAGACAATGCTGGCAGCTCCTTTCTGGCTTGAAGGGCAAGATTCACACTTGAATATAGAAAGAGACTGAGTGGCAAATGTAAATGTGATTGTGTTTACTGTAGTGAAGGAAAAGTAATATGGTGCTTTTAACAAAAAAAAAACTGGCTAAAATCAAAATCTGTGTGTGAGAATATTTTATCTCTAGGAAAGGAAACACAGCATTAATGCTTTTCAATGGCCGCTTTTGAATCTTCATATCATTGCAATCAAACATAAACTTATTGTTGCATGTGGCTCTCCTATGTACCACTATTTTTATCTTCCATGTTCAATTCTAAGTAAGCCATACTAATTGTGAACTCTAACATGACCTAAAACAGAACATGTGTCAATCTATTGACTGAAAAATCACTAAATATTGAACAGGAGCACAGTATACTATAATCCCAAGCCATCTATTTGTTTTGCCTCAAAATGCTTACTCTAATACTGAATAGAGTGGTACCAGCATATCCTGGCAGCACTAAATTCAGGGTTGGAGCCCAAGGTACATTTACACAGCCTCACATTCACTCACATTACATGAATTTAGAGATGCAGCCTAACCTGTATGTCCTTGAGATATGGGAGGAAACAAGGAATCATCTTACTTTTTATTTTGGTTAATGTGGCCTTGTTAATATATTTGACATATGGTATGGTATCAAAAAAAGTGGGCATTTTAACTAATAGATAAATAATGAACGAGTTTGTGCTGGGAGTGGAGGAGGGGCAAGCAATCTGTCAGAGACGCCCTGTTTCCAGGTTTGTGCGAGGCAGTCAGCCATCCATGCATGCAGTCTGATTGTCTTGTTATCGGCTCGGGTGGTAATCAGGCGATCGTACCTGCTACTGCTCCCCCAGCCTATAAAGGAGAGCATGGGAAAGAGGCTCCTATGATGGAAGAGGGAGCAAGGAGCCAACCCGCATTGTCACAAATGGTGGCAGCAGTGGGATGAGCTGGTGATGGGGACCAAAGTACAGGAGACAGAGCAGCAAATGGAATAGGTACCTGACTTCTTTGAAAGAACCCACAGAACCCAAGCCGGAAGAGGACATTTTAAGAATTGACCTTTTTAATGGATATTTAATGAATCATTGTTTAATTGTCATTTTAAAAAGGTTCTTATTCTTTTAATGCCCTGTTTTTACAAGGGGGCTTGGGTTGGATTTAGTGTAGGGTTGTTTTAGTTCTTTTATTGTTTATTTTTTGGTTTTATTGCAGTGTCAGGGCCAGGCTGTGGAGCTGGGCCACCAGTTGCACTGGGTTAGTAGGGACCTTTTAGCCTTCCCATAAAAGTAGTAGCTTAAGGGAGGGAAGTATGTGGTATAGCAGGTCTATGGCTCAAAAAGAATGGCCATTTAAATTAATTAATAAACAATGATCATGCTCGTGCTGGGGAGTGGAGCAGGTGCGAGTGATCTGCCGAAGACGCCCTGTTTCCGGGTTGGTGCGAGACGTCCATGCATTGCCTTGCTGACACGTGCAGGCAGTCTGATTGCCTTGTTATCAGCCTAAGGTGGTAATCAGATGATTGCACCTGCTACCACTCCTCCTGCCTATATAGGGGAGAATGAAAAAGAGGCTCCCATTATGGAAGAGAGAGCAAGGAAAATACCTGCACAGTCACATGTGGATAAAGGTAACGCAATAAAATGCAAGTCAGTCAGTCATTTTCCAACCCGTTTTATCTTAACACAGGGTCACAGGGGTCTGCTGTAGCCAATCCCAGCCAACACAGAGTGCAAGGCAAGAACAAATCCCGGGCAGGGCGCCAGCCCACTGCAGGACACACACACACACACTTGGGACAATTTTAGGATCGCCAATGCACCTAACCTGCATGTCTCTGGAAAACCGGAGCACCCGGAGGAAACCCACACAGACACAGGGAGAACATGCAGACTCCACGCAGGGAGGACCCAGGAAGCGAACCCAGGTCTCTTTACTGTTAGGCAGCAGTGCTACCACTGTGCCACCGTGCTTAAAATGTAAGTAAAAAGCAAAACCTCAGTTTACTGCATACACGTTCTATTCCACTTTACATCTCTAATATTTATTCATATCTATGAGAAAAAGTCAATGGAAAAAAAACAAGCGCCAATGTAATGTCTTCGAAGATAGACCTGAGTTTATGGAAACAGGGTACAAAAGGTTATGCCTACAATCAGAGGATGTACTGAAAGCAAAAACACACATGAAAAAATGAACAATGAATAGTAAACAGGGCACATTGAGAACAAAGGAAAAAAAACACTAAGTGTTTCAGAAACATGAGAGCTGTAAACTGCTTTAAGGTTTAACACAATGGGGCAACAGCAGTACACTTTCTGTGCTTCACTAATCTCTCAAGTAGTCAAAGAATGAAAAGTGTTCTGAGCAAATAAGCAAATCAAGTAGTATATTTATCAGGGCTTAAGTGGAATTGGGCACTTTTGGCTTAACTGACTAGTACAGTCTCTTCGTGTTCTTGTCCTGGGAGTTCAATGGCAAAGGTGCATGAAAGCAAAGTCATCAATTGGTGCCTTTATTTGGATTCCCCATAGAGAGGAAGTGCAAGAAACACCTTACTGAGGAGAGTTTCTATGATGGAAGAGTATAACAGGGCTAACGTAGATTGAGATCACTGCAAAGAACAGGCAATGGAGTCTATCTATGGCTCCACTGGCTAAGATGATTGCTTTCTGCACTCAATGAAAAGTCTGAACCCGAGTTCATGTTCAGTGAGTCCATTGAGGGCAACACATGAAGGGAATGTTGCCCTAGTGAAGAGAGTTTGATTACACATGTGAATCTATGTAAGGAAAATACTCCTGCTGAGGTAGCTAATCATCACATCAGATACGCTAGAACTCTGCAACAAATGCAGTCCACCATTCTTTACCAAGAAACAATCATACATATTGCAGAGTTTCAATAAGTCATTAATACTGACACTGTGTGAGCTAGGAAGCACTCAACAAATTAAGACAAAGCCCTTGAATATTCTTTTCAAAATTAAGACATGTCTATCATGATTGCTGCTGGCATCAGTTAATCCCAATATATGGATTAACCCCAACCCATAGATGGGTTCTGCTCTTAGATTTTTTTGTGAGGGATTGAACATAATGTGGGCCGGTAATTGCAAAATACAATTACCCTTTAATTTACATGGCTTTGTGCTTCTCTTTTTATAATTTAAAAAATAGCATCTTTAATGTAAATAAAACTATCCTTTCAATGGTAACAATCACAGTTTATTAGAGTCTTATGCGTTGTATTTGAAATTATATTTTTATGCACACTGGAGGAATTATTACAAAATGGGGCTACCTTATATTAGGTGTTGTCATACATGTACATCCGAGGATCTCCTTCCTGGCTCACTTGAGGTAGGTGGTAACCGATTGGGATGAGAAGGTGTGATGTCGCTAACTGTGTTGTCTCCTTTTCTCCCCGCAGCTCAGAGAAACCTCCCAGTGAGGGAAATCAGCCCCACCCCTTCCGGTCATCCCATTATAAGAAGCTTGACTGCCTCCACTGAGCTATCTTTTGGGCCCGATACCTGACAAGTTCAGAGCTCCATGGGAGACCTGTTGTTTGTTGTGAAGTCTACCTAGAACCCTAAATTTCTTTTGTGTTTTGCCCTACGGGGTTATGCCTATTGTTGCCCAAGGCACTTGTTGAAGTTGAAAGAAGAAGAGCAGGGAGTTAAACGGGGTGACCCAGCTGGTGTCCCAACCATTCTTTACTTGTCACAGTTCTGTTTAGACCCATGCTTGGCCACCTCACAGTGTTTACAATTACTAAAGGGGGGGTAACCAGTGAGGCACTCCACTGAGCTACAAACTCCAGACCCAACAATGTCCAACATTGTCTTGGATTCAAATAATGGATTTTTAACCCATCAAGTCTTGTTCAATAAAGCAAAGCCAATAATCATTAAAAAACAAATTAAAAAATGTATGTCTCTTTCTGCCGCCAGTTGAGTGTTGCCCACTGCCTTTTATGTTAGACCTTGAAAGGCTAATTTGATTGCGAAATATAGAAGTCTTACCCAAACAGTATCACCTTGCAGTACCCAGGGACCCCAACAGGACTGCACATCTGGACTCCACTTCCCGCGAAACCCCTGCAGTTGTCCAAGCTGGGATACCTCCAGTGGATCACTGCCACCTATCTTGTGAGGGATGGAACTGCTCTCGGTCCCCTTGTTTCTACTCACGCATCCTATGGCAACTTCCATATTGGCAAGAGGTCATTCCATCGCCCAGCTGGGATGCCCGTCTGTCCTCTATGGCACTCACAGGGAGTTATCTGCTTTAAAACATGTTCCTTCTGAGCATTGTTCTTCTATTTTTTTTAATCTGCAGAAACATCATAAAATAAAACAGGTTTACCTTGTATGTAAGTTCACCCATATTTAAATGCATATGAAACTGAATATGCTTTTGCTATTTTCTATCCCTTATTTTCCTTCTATTAGACTTTTTTCATCAGTGATATGTACTGTGTAGTTACTGCTGAAAAGAAGAGTTTTGCTTACCAGCCTTTTCATGTTTACCCAAGGAATATTGTAATAGGGGTCATTTAATGATGGAAATAGCTATGAATAATGTAAGCCAAGACGAAAGGGTATTGCTATGAAACAAAAAATGGAGTTAGAAATAACCCGTGTTCAAAAATGACCCATTAGAAATAAGGCTGTTAGTATCTCTTCACCCCACATACTGTAGTCATTACCTTTTTTTATTGTTTTTAGGTCACATACTTACCTAGCTGTATTGTTTTGCTCTGATACATTATGTAAGGTGTATTTTGGTATATCTCATAGTACAGTGATGCTTTACGTCTCCTGAACCAATATAGCATTTAACAGCAGCATTCAGAAACTGACAAAGCTAGAAAATAGTAAAAAGAAATAACCAATACATTCCTTAAATTGTCCTAAATGTTTTTTTACATTGCTGCAACATTATTTGTCATGTATTTAGAAGTCTGAGCTGTCAAAAAATTATATTTACTTGCTATTACTGAAACATTTCTGTAAGTAGTGATGCAGAACTCTTATTTCTGGAAGGTTGCAGAGTATTTATGTTTTCCTTACAACAAGAAGAGCTAATTCTCTACAGGACATTTTTTCTTAATGAGGTTTGATATTTAACTGTTTTAACATTCAGAAACTATATCAAAATTCAGACTGTTTATATAGTATTTAACTAAATCATGAAATGTGGCAGCTAGGTTTTATTGTTGGGGCAGACAATCTATACTATTTCTCTGGAACATTCTTAATTTATAAATGTTATTTTATAGAATTGTATTAGACTATCAACAAATCTGGACTATACTCTTTGCATCAGTGAATATTTATAAGAGAGACAGCCATTGTAAAAACTATTTACTGTGCATAGAGATACCATGACCCTCTTTAAAACGCAATCATAGACATGAGTGTATATTTGAGATTTAAAACAGCAAAGACACTTTCTAATTCTGATTCATCAAAGTCTAAAAGTAAAGTGTATTGATGAATAATTAATACAAATATGATGAATGCAGACACAATCCCACACAACTTCTGCAGTATACAACATCATCTTTTTTTTTTTTTTTGAAGTTTTATTAATTTTATTGCAATCATTCCATATAAATCAATCAGTTTTTACAAAAGGTAAAATTGAGTTAAGAACAAGTCGACCCCCACCCCTGAGAGAGATAGCAAGGCAAACGGCGTAAAATTTAAGGCTTCAAAACATACCTAAATTAATAAATTTGATAAGCCAATAGAGATGAATGCAGAAAACAAATAAATACAGAAATAATCGCTTCCTCTGTGCTTTAAGAGCTTATTTTAAAATATTACTGATTAGATCCTGCCATGTTTTGAAGAAAGTCTGTACAGATCCTCTAACTGAGTATTTGATTTTTTCCAATTTCAAATAGTATAAAACATCGGTTTCCCACTGACTTAAAAGAGGAGAGTACAGTATGGGTTCTTCCAGTTTATCAGAATAAGTCTGCGTGCCAAAGTGTAGTGAATGCAATCACAATTTGTTTGTCTTTCTCCACTTTAAACCCATCTGGAAGAACCCCAAACACAGCTGTTAATGGGTTAGGAGGGATTGTGAGTCCAAGGCTGTCTGAAGGTAATTAAAATTTTGTCCAGAATAATGTTAATTTGGTGCAGGCCCAGAACATGTGACCCAGTGAGGCTGGGACTTGGTTGCAACGTTCGCAGGTTGGATCATGCCCTGGAAACATTTTGGAGAGTTTTAGTCGAGACAGATGTGCTCGATATATAATTTTGAGTTGTATAATTGTATGCTTTGCGCATATGGAGCTTGAGTGAATTCTCTGCATTGCTACTTTCCACTCCTTTTCTGATATATTAATTGAGAGATCTTTTTCCCAGTGTCCTCTTGGATCTTTGGGATTGTAAAATGATTTTATATATTGTAGAGATGGAGTCTAAGTCCTTGAGATTGAGCAATATTTTTTCCACCATGGATAAGGGTGCAAGATGAGGAAAATCTGGAAGGTTCTGTTTAACAAAGTTCCTGATTTGAAGATAGTGAAAGAAATGTGTAGCTGGAATGTTAAATTTGGAATGTAATTGTTCATAGGATGCAAAGACGTTGTCTATATAAAGATCTCTAAGCAAGTTAATTCCACATTTTTTCCAGATATTATGCATATGTTTGTGAAGGTTGAAAGAGGTGGTTCTCTTGCAGGGGTGCCACAGATAAAAGCTTCTCCGTCTTAAAATGCTTTCTACATTGGTTCCAGATTCTAAGTGAGTGAGCACAATTGGGTTATTAGTATATTGCCGATAACTTGTTTATTGGGCACAGAGCAGGAATACAAAAAGTACTGCAGGATTTTACTTCTATTGCGTCCAAGCCTGTGTATGTTCTTCTATTTGTGTCCAGGTTCTTATGCTGTATATTTGCTGCCCAGTAATAAAACTGGAAGTTAGGTAGAGCCATGCCACCTTCTGCCTTTTGTCTTTGTAGGGTCGCTCTTTGATGCGTGGATGTTTTGAATTCCAAATAAATGAGGTTATTGTTGAATCTAATTGCTTAAAAATGATTTATTAATGTATATTGGATGTTTTGAAATAAAAAGGAGGAAGAATATTCATCTTAACAGTGTTAATTCTTCCAGCTAGTGTGAGATGAAGGGTTGACCATCTATGCAAGTCTTGTTTAATTTTTTCCATGCAGAGCGAAATTTTGTTGATAAAGAGCTTTATGTTTACTTGTGATGTTTGGTATTTAAACTGTTCTGCAATGATAAAAGGTAGGGTGTCTAATCTAATATTATATGCTTGAGAATTCACTGGAAAGAGTACACTTTTATTCAGATTAATTCTGAGACCAGAGATCTTTTGAAATTCTGTGAGTGCTGTTAAGACTGCAGGTACAGAATTTTCTGGGTCGATATATACAGTACCATATCATCTGCGTATAATGAGATTTTCTGTTCCAGTCCTTCTCTGCTAATCCCCTTTATCTGATCAGTATTTCGACAATGTATTGCCAGTGGTTCAATGGCAATTGCAAACAGTAGCGGTGACAAGGGCATCCTTGTCTGGTACCACGTTCTAGTTTAAAGTAGTCTGAGCAAATGTTGTTGATGCAAACTGAAGCTTCTGGGTTGGTATACAGTAATTTAATCCATGCACAAATGTTCGGGCCAAACCCAAACTTCTCCAATGTAGTAAAAGGTATTTCCATTCAATCATGTCAAATGCTTTTCTGCATCCAATGATAATAATATTTCTGGGGTGTTTGATTTAGTTGGTGAGTATATTACATTAAACAGGCGTCGAAGATTTGAAGATAAGTGTCGGCCCCTAATAAATCCAGTTTGGTCTTGTGATATTACGAGGGAGCACTTTCTCCATCCTTCTAGCTATGATTTTGCAGAGTATTTTAACGTCATTATTCAGAAGTGAAATTGGTCTGTATGATGCACATTGTAATAAGTCCTTATTTTGTTTTGGAAAATGATTAGTGCTTGGCGAAAGGTTTGAGGAAGAGTTGGTTATCTCTGGCTTCTGTAAATGTTGCTAATAGGAGGGAGCTAGCTGAGGAGAATTTCTTGTAAAATTCTGCAGGGTAGCCATCAGGGCCTGCTGCTTTCCCGCCTTGGAGTGACTTTATAGCATCTAGTAATTCTGATAATGCCAGAGGTTTATCAAGTTCCTCCACACTAAAAGTGTCTATTTGTGGTATCTGTAATGTATCCAGAAATGCATTAGATTGTGTATTGTCTTCTTTAAACTCAGTAGTATATAGGGATTTATAGTAGTCTCTGAAAGTGTGCATTATATTTTTGTGGTCGATGATTTTATCTCCGTTTATGTTGGTGATTACTGAGATTGCGTTGCGCACTTCTTGCTTGTGAATTTGTTGAGCTAAAAGCTTATTAGCTTTTTCTCCATGTTCATAGTAATGATTTCTGGATTTATAAATTTGTTGTTCAGTTTCTTTAGTTGTCAGGAGGTTTAGTTCTGAATGTAGAGCCTGCCCTTTTCCTATGTAGAGTCTAGCTTGGTAGTCTGGCATGTTCTTCATCTATTTTAGTAATTTGCTTTTATCTCTGCTACTTTCTTGGTTTCTAATTTATTTCTGTGGGAAAGATATGAGATAATCTGTCCTCTTAAGAAGGCCTTAAGAGTTTCCCAGAGTATTCCTGCAGAGATCTCTGAGGATGTATTTGTCTCTAGAAGAATGATTTGTTTGGATATAAATTCTGTACAATTCTCATCTGCTAATAGAAGCGGGTTGAGACGCCATCTGCGGGAGTGTGTGGGGCTTAGTAATTTAGCTCCAAGATCATAGGTGCATGGTCAGAAATAACAATAGCATCATATTTGCAAGATTTAATCATAGACAAAAGTTATTATCTATACAGAAATAATCAATCCTTGAGTAGCAATGATGTACTGGTGAGTAGAAAGAATATGTTCTTGAGTTTGGGTTTAAAAACCTCCAGGGGTCTGATAAGTTGTGATCAGTTATAAACTTTGTAATTATCTTTGCAGTGTTAGATGCGTTCCCCTGTGGAGAAGTCCTATCTAAAGTGGATTTAAACACAATTAAAGTCCCCAGCCATTATAATTTTATGAGTGTTCAGATTGGGAATGGATGCAAATAAATTTTGTATAAATTCCTTATCATCAACATTCGGTGCATAAACATTTATCAAAATCATTTTACAGTTAGATAAGTCTCCCATGACCATCACATATCTCCCTTCAGGATACAATACTACTTCTGATGCTACAAATGATACTGTTCTATGTATGAAAATTCCCACACCTCTAGTTTTCTTTGTAAAGTCCAGTCTTTTTGCAGCCGGAACTGATCCTTGCTTAGTAAGTGTAAGTTAACTGTCACATCATGGAGACATTGATTCTGAGTTTTTGATGTCATTTTATAGTCATAACTGGAAGTGAGACAGTTTCGGTCTTAATTTCCTATTTCCCCTAGAATTGTTGCCATGCAGCCTATTATTACGTTGGTAGTTATAATTATAAAGATTAAAAGGATAGATTAGGTATACATCTAGCCTGCTCTCTTTCTCTCCCCCACCTTAACCCTGCACCCTCCCTTTTTGCCTCCCCACGTGAGGCTAGAACCCACTTCACACAATCCTAGTCCTCTGACATACCCAGAGACAGAGCACGTCCAAAGCAAAACAAGCCCCCACGCAGTGGCATTTTAGGGTTAAAAAATAGAGATATATATTACCAATATAGTCTAAATACTATATGCATAAAATGTAATCATTAACAAACTGTGCATAGAATATATATAATCTTCAGCAATCTTAGTGTATTAAGATAATACACCCGGATAATAAACCCGGGGAATTGTGTTAGAAAGTGGTCCAGAATAAGCATAATAAGTCTTAATGCAATAATAGCAATAACAATAAACCAAGGGTATGATGTTGAGCAGTCTCGTTTAGGGTAGAGAGAAAATAACGAAAAAAAAAATAGTAATTAAGCACAAACGTCTATACAGTGATCCCTCGCTATATCACGCTTCGACTTTCGCGGCTTCACTCTATCGCGATTTTTTTCTCATATACGCTTACATCAGTATGCATGCGCTTTCTGAGAACTTTTATCTAAGCCCCTCGATGGCTCCTAAACGTGCTGCTTTTTCTAAGCCTTCTGACAAAAAAACTAAGCGCCGGAGGAAGATGCTTACTATCCAGGAGAAGGTGAAACTCTTGGATATGATTAAAGATGGCAATACCCTACAAAAGCCTCCTCACGTATATGAAAAAACAGCGCCAGCAAATGCCTATTAAGATGTTCTTCAGCCGCGCACCCAGACACCCACTGCCTACTCCTAGTACTCCTTCAGCGGAAGAAGACAACAACGCACCTGCTGAAGATACTGCACCACCTCTGAAGACTCTCCTACTGAGGTCGTGCCTTCATAGGTTAGTGGTTGTGTGTAATAAGTGTGTGTGTTTGTGTGCAATTAAATGTACAGTACAATAATCTACTATATAGAAGCGTTCGGGATTGTCCTTCCGTCCTGTGAGTATTCAGCTTATTACAGACTTACTACTTGCGGCTTGAGGTACGAAGCGACACGATGTGAGCAGAGTTCTGGTGCTCCCATAGTTCCCTTGCTTTTGTGCGCGATGCCCTGGAAAAATAGACAAAATGATGTCTCTGGAAATAATTAATGTTGATGGAGTACAAATGCCTCACCACGTAGTAAATATCGGGGAGATGGTGCTTGCTTATTCTCATCTATAGCTAATTTAGTGCATGAAACTCCGTCTTTATAGATTCGGGCTGACATTGTACGACTTTGGACAGGCACTCGAGGGGATAAAAAAAAAAAACATAGGTTTACGGGAGATGTTGTGAATGGGCACTTTGATGTTTGATGCCCCACACTTACATGCCTGATGTACACATGGAGCGCACAAAAATTGAGGATAAAAGGTGAGTGCGCCTAGTAATATGATATTTGTAACGTCTAATATGTCTTATTTTCTCTTATTTTGTCTAATATATTGGGTAATACGAGTGTAATGGTGACTAAAGGGTGTTATTTCATGTCTAGAGGGCTCTAATAATGTTAAAAAACGTATTTAGAAAGGTCGTAAACAGGTTTCCTATACTCTAACTGCGAAAATATTCGATTTATAAATAAAGAATCCTACTTCACGAAAATTCATTTATCACGGTAGAGTCTGGAATGGATTAACCGTGATAAACGAGGGTTCACTGTAACTGTAATTAAAACATAAACAGTTAGTGCCCGAGTAATAATGAGTGATAATGAGAATATATAATGATAAAAAACGTATTTTAAACAAATAGATCAGACAGTAGATTATTAATCCTTGCCATATCATTAACAGCCATGACTCACTATTATGTATCAGAATAGTCCTGGGATCAGCTTTCTTAATTCCTTTTCTGCCTTTTCCTTGCTAGTGATGACATAGAATTGACCCTGCAATTCCACTTTCAGTTTGGCAGGATACAAGAGGCCGTATTTGATATTGGCTTGCCATAACCGCTGTTTAATGTTGAAGAAGGCTGTGCGTTTAGTAGCTGTTGCTGGAAAGAAATCAGGGAAGATACGAATGTGGTTATTTTCATATATAATCTCTTGCTTGTGTCTGAGGAGTGCCATCACCTCTAGCTTAAATGATAATCTTTCAAAGTGAATAATAAAAGATCTAGGTCTAACGGTATTTGATCTGCGTACGCGATAAGCCGCTGCTATCTCAGAATCTGCTTTAAAGTCCTCTCCAATTATTTTACAAAACAGTTCAGATGCGAATTTCACTGGGTTTGGACATTCTCGATTCACAGGCAGACCTTCAATTTTGATATTATTCTTTCTGCTTCCATCTTCCGAAGCAGCCAGTCTGTCTCCAAATTTTTTGCATTCGGAGCTGACAGTTGCTGCTTTCTCTTCAGCACTGGCAGCCAAATTTTTGGCTGTTTCAATCCGAGTTGTGAATGTCTCCTTGACATCCTCAGCAAGCGAGCTCAGTTTAACTGAGGTTTCCTGAATGTGCTCTTCAATTTTACCCAGCATATCTTTAAAGACTTTATTATCCTGCTGCCGCATCTGTCGCAGCTCCTGTCGCAGTTTCTCATTTGCCTTTCCCCTTGCCTTCTCATTTGCCTTCTCGCTTTTCTTTATCTCTTGCATGAGCTCAGCGAACATCACCTTCAGTTCAGACAGATCAATTTTGCTTTTTTGTACCGCGGGTGAAGCGTCAGGCTCTATTGTAGCCGGTGTCCCCAATGTTCCCAGTTCGCGTAGAGTAATTGAAACCACAGACTGCAAGGCCTTTTCCAGTTTCAGGTGATCTTCTCCAATCAGTGAGCTATTGAGACCTGCTTCACTCACACTCGTACATTCACTCCCCATTTCGCTCTCAGCCGGCGACGATGTAGCGGACCGTGGTCCTGAGGAGTCTTGGCTTTCGCCCATCTAATCCAGGTCAGTCTCTGAGAGGCAGTATCTTGAACTAGGGCTTGCCGATCTCAGCTTGGGTGCAACTTTAGTTTTCGGTTCTTGTTAGCCATGTTTATATATGCTTACATATACTGTAGCAGTGCCCCTCAGGTTGGATAAATACAGTATATCTCAGGATAATAAGCAGATAATATGAAAAATAACACCGCTGCTAGCGAAGCTCCACTTCAGACGTCCATCTCTCGCAACGGACGAGACCAAAAGTCAACATCATCTTGATTGCATCCTTGTTGGTAAGGACACATATTCAGACTACAATTTTTATAGCTGATATTATTTCAAAAAAGGTAAAGGGTAGAAAAGGAAAATCCAAACAAAGAATGTTATGAAAATGATGTCGTGATTTGGAGTTCCAAACATAGCAAGATGAATGTGAGGCCTCCTAAAAGGATCATAAAGAGAGGTCCATCACCTAACTAGCTCATCCAGGGAGAATCATCCCAAATACAGTTTGCCTCAAAACTGTTAACTGCAGAATTTCAGCCTAGCAGACCCCAAACAAGGCAAGCTGGCAGGATAACAAGAAATGTACCCCATAAGAGGAAGGATTATCATAAACCTTCAGTTTTTGATTGAAAGAGCAACCAAAGAATATACATTTAAAAATTATTAGAAATAATAGGAAATTACAAGCAAAATACTCAAAAGAGCAAAAATAGGCAAAAAGGAGTTGCCTAAAATGCAGTCCTAAGTAAATAAGTCTGAATCCACTATCCAGAAGAGAACACCAGGGACAGAAGCAAAATAAATTAATAAAAAAAGAAAATTCAACAAAAACAGCAATACTCACAACTCCTTCACAAATAATGTTGTCCTGCTGCTGAGCCAACTCTACTGTGGCTAACTACCTGGAAGGAGGGATCAGGAGGGGTAACATCAGGGTGGCCCTGCCTCCTGGGGCTCCACCACAAAGAACAAGAAATATCAGGACATACATCAGTCCATAATTACAACCTTCACAAAAAATATGTAAGAATATGTGGCAACACTTTAGTTTAGGTACGGGTACTCATTTACAGTAATGTAACAAGACTTTAACACACACTTCTTTGGGTCTTCATAACACTTACAAAGCATCATAAAATGTTTATTCATCACTGCAATGTGACCCACTAACAAAATGTCACTCTGGAGTGATCCAAGGTGGCTTAACTGAGCTATATTTCTCTTGTTATTACATATTTAGTATAAAACATGTGACTCCTTCATATTAACAAGTCATTTTATCATCATGTCAATATGCCACACTGCACAGAGATGAATAACCTGTCCACTGTAGTTTTATAAGTGTTATGAAAACCAAAAGAAGCCTTTGTTAATGCCTTGTTAAATAAGAGTGAGTAATAGTTGCATTTCTGCAGTACCCCAAAGTGTTATCGAATATGCAAAATAATAATTCAAAACAACAATAAAACACATATATAATACATAACACATTCTTCTTTAGTAATATATTAGTAGTGCCACATCAAGTAGAAATAAAACATTGGCTTTTCAATAAGGGCCTGCAGGATCTCTCAAATTCTTCTTACTGCATCCCCTTTTCGCATGTCCACTAGTAAAATAATCTACTGCTGGGAAAGGCTTGGTGATTTTTTAATTGAACGTTAGTGTTTTTTTATCTTGATGTTATATACAAATTAAGAACTGCTTCTCATGGGTTCCTCTTTTCAATCTGCATATTATTGTGCATCTGTCTTTACAACTGCTCAATTACAGTTCACAAATGGATGAAGACGCAATTCATAAATTACTGAATTAATAACTATTTTTGAACTTTTTTGTAGTTTTTAACCATCCTTAGTTTTCTTATCAAATTAACATTATATTACTACAATACATACACTACAATATATAAATATATATATCAAAATACCCGCGCTTGGCAGCGGAGAAGTAAAAAGAAAAGGAAACATTTTAATAATAATGTAACATGATTGACAATGTAATTGTTTTGTCATTGTCATGAGTGTTGCTGGCATATATATATATATATTTATATATATACACACAGACACACACACATATATATATAAACATATATATACACATCATATATATATATACATATACATACATATATACATATACACATATACAAATATAGACATATATATACATATAAACACATATATATACACAGTTATATATATATACCTGTACATATATATATATATATACACACACATACATACATATATATACACACATATACATATCTACATATATACTGTATATACACATATATATACAAATCTACATATATATCTACATATATATATATTAGGGGTGGGACTTGATTAAAAAAATTAATCCAATTAATTAGAGGCTGTGTAATAATTAATCTTGATTAATCGTATGTAATCGCATTACGAATTTGCCCCAAATCGCAAATGTTTTTTTAATTTAAAAGGGTTTTACTGGGTGACAGAATCAAATAATAGACATGGACATGAATATTGTAAACTCAAGCTCTTTTAATTTCTGAAAAAAAATGCTTTTAAACTGCATTTGAATTTAAAACAGAAACAAAAATAAAGTGGTGGTTTAAGTACTTTAAGTACATTTTCAGAATGGTATTGTCTTTAAATAATAATAACCAAAATTTCAACATAAAGTGCAGTTTTTCTTCTTAAAAAAATAAGTCAGAAACATAAAAGGTAATTTGACCAACTTAATCTTTAAACTCTAAGTAACATTAGCCAAAATTATTTTGTACATTGGGCTAAAACGATGTGATCATTGAACATTTTGTAATTAGATGTAATTAGAATTACTAACGGTCACGGAAGTCCAATGATCCTCAGTAAGAGCCACAAAGTCCGCTTTCTGTAATGCATCTAATTTTGCTTGCTTTTCAGTGTGCACAAAACCATGCTTTTATCAAGGCTTCGCTCGGGTAGTCTTTTGAAATGAAATTTTCCTCCGATCAGTCGTAGGAACGCACTTTATTCCGACTCTAACATTTTTGTAGCTGTGATGTGTGCATCAGTGTAATCGATGTACCAGGAAATCATGCATTGACAAAAGTTCCCCTTTGCTTGAAATTGAAAGTGTGATTAAATGCGTTATTTTTTGTTATGGAGGACATGCATCGAAGCTTCTCAGCTGTGCTTGTGGTAAGAAAAGGAAACATTTTAAAACTAACGTAACATGATTCTGCGTTAACTGCATATTTTTTCATACGTCCCAACCTAGGAGATGCAAGGGTAAACTGAATCGGGAAGCGCGCAAACATACTTAGTGCATCCCCTCTCGGGAATCGAACCTCGGATGTCGGCGCTAGAGGCAAAGCCTCTACAATTGCGCCACGGTGTGTGGCTTGCCTATTTGAGAGTATGTGGATCGGGGTATATATATATATATATTCGCAGTGGCGAAGTAGTGTGTTAAAGAAGTTATGAAAAAGAAAAGGGAACATTTTAAAAATAACGTAACATGATTGTCAATATACAGTAATTGTTTTGTGAGTGTTATTGAGTGTTTCTGTCATCAAGGATTTGATTATCATTATTTCTTTCAATCAGGGTCGTATTTGTACGATGTGTTGTGTTCAAGTTACATTCCGTGTTTGTCAATCGTTGTAAAGATAAGAGGTTTCATTCATCAATTCGTTTCTTACTGCATCAATAAACAGCTCATCTTCCTCTTTATCTGAGATGTGACACACTGCATGCACGGGTTTTTTTTTTTACACTGTCTTCCTTTAGCGGGACATTCACTTTTTCCACCGTGTGCTTTGTTTCGCAGTAGCTGCACTTATGAATATGCTTGTATGTATCAGACGCTTCATATTTTTTTGCTGCCTTCTCAATTGTGTAATTCGGTTTTTGTTCAGCACTCTTTGGAACTGTTGCTTTTTGTCTGTGCACTGCGTCAGTTCACGTGAGCCGCTTGGTGTTCTTGCATCGAAGGTTCCCAGCTGTGCTGGTGCCATCTCGTGTGATGTCCACGGCTGTATTTAATGTTAGCTAAGACCCGACACTTAAAAGTTTCTCTCACAGTTTCGCTGAGTTTGTGCCAAACACCACCCTGACCATCTCATCTTCCTCTGCATAAGCACAGTCCTTCACCCATGAATATTTAGCGGCAGTGTTTCTATTGGATTGCCGCTGACGGACGGGCTTATATGGGCAGGCACTAAATTACAAACGCCAGCGGCAGCCTGTCTATGAACTTAATTTAAACTTTAGGTTTACACTGTGCTTTGTTTCCGAAGTAGCAGCACTCATAAATATGGTTGTATATGTCAGTCGCTCGCTTCTTATTGTTTCGCTGCCTTCTCAATTATATAATGCATGTTTTCTTCAGCGCTTTTTTGAGCTCTTCCTGGTTTTCTACGTACTGCGTTGACAGTCAGTTCACGTGATTACGTGGGCGGTGTGATGATGTCACACGAAACTCCGCCCACCCCACGGCCATCCAGCTCAACTCCATTACAGTATATGGAAAAAAATAGCTTCCAGTTATGACGATTATGCGTAGAATTTCGAAATGAAACCTGCCCAACTTTTGTAAGGAAGCTGTAAGGAATGAGCCTGCCAAATTTCAGCCTTCTACCTACACGGGAACTTGGAGAATTAGTGATGAGTCAGTGAGTGAGTGAGTGAACCAGTCAGTCAGTGCGGGCTTTGCCTTTTATTAGTATAGATTTGCATTTTTTTGAGTCACAACCATGCTGCTAAATATTTACATCACATCCCAAGTCAAATATCATAAATTATTTGTAATATAAAGTTACAATATAACCTAAATCTCAGTTAAAATGCCCCATTTACCATTTTGAAATTATGTAAAAGAGCACAAGTACCGTTAACGATATTGAAATAATAGAAAACGTTTTTATAATTTGCTCATCTGATTTTCGTATTTGTGGCAAAATAAGCACTTTATTTTTTTTTTTAAAACAAGTTAGAAAATGTACAGATGTCGTAAAAATCAGTGTGCTTCGGGATTGGATTAAATGTTTTGAAAGACATGCAGGGTTCGTGCCTAGGCCATGCTAAACTAGCCCCTGAGGTGCACGTGTGTGTGTTCACTCTGTAATGGGCTAATGTCCAGTCCACCCATTGTTCCTGCCTTGCATTTGACACCATCTGGGTTAAGCTTTTAGTTTTCCTACAATCTTGTTCTGGATAAGATGGGTTAGAAAATTGGAGTTTTTAATTTTTTTATTTACATCAAAGAGACATGTTTGTTTATTAAATGTTTTGTGACAGTGGTGTGTATGATGTTACAGAGGTTTGCTCCGACCACTACGCTGCTCTGTGTACAGGCAGCTCATTCAGGCATAGGCTGTGGGCACACATACGCAACTGGCTGCTGAGGATCTGTTTTCCAACTGAGAGGAAAATACCATACCAAACTCACCACACACACACTCACACTAGGGCCAATTTAACATTGACAGTTAACCTAACCTGCATATCTTTGGACTGTGGGAGGAAAGCAGAGCATCCTGAGAAAACCCACATAGATATGGGGGGAACAAGCAAACTCAATGCATGGAGGACACAGAATGCGAACCCTGGTCTCCTTATTGCAGGGCACAAGATTTACCATTGCACCACCATGGCACCCCAAGAGGAAAATACAGAATGTAAAATATACAAGTTAAAGTAACCTCTCTGAAGGTAAATTTGAGACGGTAAACTAATCCGTAATTGAAGTCATATAGAATGTTTGTCTGTTTGTTTTATGGCTTGGGAAGCATTTAACAGAAAGCTGTTTAGGGTAGAATAGATTTAAATACCCTGTTTGTTATGTATTAACATATTTATATTATCTGTGGCCTTAAAAAATAAACTTTTCATGAAGCAAAATATTCTTTATTGGAGGATTTATTTTAGTGACACAGTACATCCAATGGTGGGGCCAAGCCGCAGGACCCTTCCCCAATAAATGCTAGCTGTCCAGTTCCTTAATGTCTACTTTCTACTGATTCAAAGGCACCAAACATATGGAGAGAAAGCAAAGCAAAGAAAAAGAAAATAGACATACAGAAGTGAGAATCCTCACACACCATGAGTCTGTAAATCTATGAGGGCGTAGCGACTGAAAAACAGTAGACCCTTGATATACGACCGGCCTGACATGCGAACAACTTGATTTACGACCAAAATTTTTGCTTTGATTTACGACCAACATCTTGCG
Source organism: Polypterus senegalus (assembly GCF_016835505.1). NCBI lineage: Eukaryota > Metazoa > Chordata > Cladistia > Polypteriformes > Polypteridae > Polypterus > Polypterus senegalus. Next base: position 105,406,381 of record NC_053164.1, on the reverse strand, counting down.
TTACGACCCAAATGCGGTCACGTGTATCTGCTCATGCGATTGTAAACAAACAGCCGAGAGCATTTGCAAGAGCCAGTCGTAGTCCAGATACGTGTGTTTGTGGACGTAATTTTTCTCAGTGCAGTGATTTATATAATTTATTTTGATAATTACTATCAAAATGGCCCCAAAGAAGCTAAGTAAGGAAGAGAAGCAAAGAAAGCGATCACAATTGAAACAAAGAAGGAAATTGTGCGTAAATATGAGATTGCCGTTCGTGTCACCGATCTCGCTAACATGTACAGCATGTCGAAATCCACCATCTCCACAATTTTACAACAAAAAGATTTGTATAAGGAAGCAAGTGTTGCTAAAGGTGTTACTCAAATTAGTAAGTCACGATCAACAGTGTTAGACGAGGTAGAAAAGCTATTATTAGTGTGGATAAACGAAAGGCAGATGGCAGGTGATAGCCTATCTGAGTCTATTATTTGTGAAAAAGCTAGGGCTATAAATGCAGGGATGCAAGGATAAGCCATCAACAAGTGATAGTGGTGAAACATTTTGTGCCAGTAAGGGGTGGTTTCACAATTTTAAAGCGAGAACTGGGATTCATAGTGTAGTTAGGCATGGTGAAGCAGCCAGCGCTGATAAAAGGACTGCCAAAAATGACATACACCACTTTGAAATAATAACACAGAGAAATGGCTTTTGCTCTCATCAAGTTTTCAACTGTGATGAAACTGGGCTTTTCTGGAAGAAAATGTCCAGGAGAACATACATTACCAAGGAAGAGCAGAAAATGCCTGGCCACAAGCCTATGAAGGATAGGCTAACCTTTTTGTTATGTGCCAAGTGGTGACCTCAAGATAAAGCCTCTCTTGGTTTATCACTCTGAGACCCCTAGAGTGTTCAGAAAACATACAGTCATGAAGAACAGGCTAGGGGTCATGTGGAGATCTAATGCAAAAAACCTGGGTAACAAGAGTGCTTTTTCTTGAGTGGATCAGGGAGGTTTTCTGTCCTACTGTTAAGCAATATCTAGAGGACAAAGGCTTACCACTCAAGGCTCTCCTCATCATGGACAATACTCCTGCTCACCCAAGAGACTTGGAAGAAGATAGATAGATAGATAGATAGATAGATAGATAGATAGATAGATAGATAGATAGATAGATAGATAGATAGATAGATAGATAGATAGATAGATACTTTATTAATCCCAAGGGGAAATTCACATAATCCAGCAGCAGTATACTGATACAAAAAAAAAAAATAAAGCAGACAATAACTTTGAGTAATGTTAGCATTTACTCCCCCGGGTGGAACTGAAAAGTCGCATAGTGTGGGGGAGGAACGATCTCCTCAGTCTGTCAGTGGAGCAGGACAGTGACAAAAGTCTGTCACTGAAGCTACTCCTGTCTGCAAATGACACTGTTCAGTGGATGCAGTGGATTCTTCATGATTGACAGGAGTTTGCTTAGTGCCCGTCGCTCTGCCACAGATGTTAAACTGTCCAACTTTACTCCTACAATAGAGCCTGCCTTCTTAACAAGTTTGTCCAGGCGTGAGGCATCTTTCATCTTTATGCTGCCTCCCCAGCACACCACCGCGTAGAAGAGGGCACTCGCCACAACCGTCTGGTAGAACATCTGCAGCATTTTATTGCAGATGTTGAAGAATGCCAACCTTCTCAGAAAGTATAGTCGGCTCTGACCTTTCTTACATAGAGCATCAGTATTGGCAGTCCAGTCCAATTTGTCATCCAGCTGCACTCCCAGATATTTAAAGGTCTGCACCCTCTGCACACAGTCACCTCTGATGATCACAGGGTCCATGAGGGGCCTGGGCCTCCTAAAATCCACCACCAGCTCCTTGGTCTTGCTGGTGTTAAGATGTAAGTGGTTTGAGTCGCACCATTTAACAAAGTCTTTGATTAGCTTTCTGTACTCCTCCTCCTGCCCACTCCTGATGCAGCCCACAATAGCAGTGTTATCAGCGAACCTTTGCACGTGACAGGACTCCGAGTCATATTGGAAGTCTGATGTATATCCTGTAGATTGAACAGGACTGGAGAAAGTACAGTCCCCTGCGGCGCCCCTGTATTACTGAACACAATGTCAGACCTGCAGTTCCCAAGACGCACATATTGAGGTCTGTCTGTAAGATAGTCCACGATCCATGCCACCAGGGGCCTCATGTATAAAGCCACCAGGGGCCTCATGTATAAACGGTGCGTACGCACAGAAATGTTGCGTAAGAACTTTTCCACGTTCAAATCGCGATGTATAAAACCTACACTTGGCGTAAAGCCACGCACTTTCCACGGTACCTCATGTCTTGTCGTGACGCAGTTCTCCGCTCGGTTTTGCAAACTGGCGGCACCCAGCGTCAAAGCAGTGCTACTGTTCTTGTGTGATTACTCATTATTTTCATGACGCGCTTTATAAATACACAGAAACTAACCGCATATTGTTTATTAGTGTAATGCATCTGATTGTAATTAACTTGTAACAATATAATGGTCCAGGGAACAGCCATAGTATTCCAAATGCCATAACTGCTTTAGCGTTGTTACTCTCACTTCTTCTTCTTCTTCTTTCAGCTCCTCCCGTTAGGAGTTGCCACAGCGGATCATCTTTTTCCATATTACTCTCACTGCACGACTCGGAGTATTTATATCACTGTGTGAATCAGAGCAGCAGCTGATCGGAAAGAGAATTATCGGTATACAGCTTTAAGGACACGCTACCTCAGCCCCTGCAAAATGTTTTAAAGCCTTTCCTGTACAGACCTCACGGTTCAGAAACAGTTTAATCCCAAGAACTTTAAATGCAGTCAATCAAGTGCTCCTTGTAGAACTGTTTGTACTTATAAGTACAATCACCCCACTGTAAACTTGCACTACAGTTATAATATCTCACAACCTGGGCCACTTTATAAAGCGCGTATTTACATATGATGACGATATCATTTTTAAGGTGAAATGCAGCAAAATATGTTTGTTAAATTATACACATAAAACTTTAACTTCATTTAAATAATCTATATTCTTCACTGGGAGTGTCGTGAAGGATAGAATAATTAAACATGTACTACGAAGATATTTCAATGTTCTTTAAACGTTTTGAAGAATCGGCACTAAGCTTACAGATGGCTTAACTTCTATTACAGAGCTGATTGTGTGGCGATCGGTTACTTGGGGAAAGAAAAGCAAGGACTCTTGGGGCGGCCACGCCAATATATATTGAATATAAAACAGAAAGAGAAAATAACAACACAGCTAAAAACGCAGCTTACAAATTTCGACAAAAGATAATGCTTGTCATGAGCACGAGGCTCATGAAACACATGTTTAATAATGTGCTTTAGCTCCTATTATCATGAAAATGATATCACGTATACATCTCAGTATTTTAGTTATTCAGAGAGTTGTAATATCACAAATGTAATGGACTCTGTGTCCAGTTGGAGGAAGAGAGCCAGTTTAAGAAGCAAGTAGTGATTCACACACATAGATCACATACGAGTAGAAGATCAAATACAAAACAAAGCATTTAACGTGCTACTTTAATTACGATGTAACTTTGAGAAACTGGTTAATTAAATGATTTTAAGATGAAGTTTATAATGTTCTACTAAATGACAAAATAAACTACGTGATTAAAGTGGAAAATTTGAGATTAAAGTTGACATTTCGTGCTTTTTCCCCACCTTGTGCCTTTTTTCTCTGTACCCTAATAAACTTTCATATGACACTCAGACAGTGGGCTTACAACTCTTCTTTTCACGGCAACTTTGATATGTGACTTCTTTTTTATTTCCGGCACTGTGCGATTTTGTGAATGTGAGCTTTCAAGTTTCTCCAACACGCTATGTCACTCGATCAACTTCATTTTGTTGATTATACCACGGTTTATTTGAACAAATAGTATGTTTTTCCTTTGCCTCCACTTGGTATTCGCTGAAATTCTTATATTTTCCCGTGCTTTTCCCATTGTCTTTTCACAGAAGGCTGCGCTTAAGGGCGATTTATATTGATTTGCATATTCAAATAGGCGTAATTCTGGGAGGATTTGGGGCGTTACAAAATCTTGGCGTGCCGAAGCGTTAGTTTTCACGCTGATCGGGATTAATGTAACGAAAGAACGTGGAAGTTGGAGTGCGCACAGATTCCTGCATCTGGATTTTTCTGTGCGTAAGCACATTTTGGCTTTTGTGCTTACGCCATGTTATAGTGCGAGTTCTACGCACGGCGTTATACATGAGGCCCCAGGTGTGAGTCTACTCCCATCTCAGTCAGCTTGTCTCTAAGGAGCAGAGGTTGGATGGTGTTGAAGGCACTAGAGAAGTCCAAAAATATAATTCTTACAGCTCCACTGCCTCTGTGGGAGAGGGATCGGTGTAGCATATAGATGATGGCATCCTCCGCTCCCACCTTCGAGGGAGTGTGGCCTCAGGTGGTGAAGCAGTAGCTGCTCCATTGTCTTCATCACATGTGACGTCAGAGCAACAGGCCGGAAGCCATTCAGCTCACTAGGACGTGATACCTTTGGGACAGGGGTGATACAAGATGTTTTCCAAAGCCTTGGGGCTCTCCCCTGTTCCAGGCTCAAGTTGAAGATGCGCTGTAGAGGACTCCCCAGTTCCAATGCACAGGCCTTCAGCAGTCGTGGCGATACACCATCTGGACCCGCTGCTTTGCTGGCACAAAGTCTTCTCAGCTCTCTGCTCACATGGGCTGCTGTAATTGTGGGTGGGGATGTCTCACCTATGCTGGTATCAGCAGAACGATGGTTGGAGGATGCAGTACTCCGAGGTGAGAGTGAGTTAGGGTGATCAAACCTATTAAAGAAGTTGTTCATTTGGTTTGCTCTCTCCACGTCTGTCTCGATGGCGGCACCTTGCTTCGAGCTGCAGCCAGTGATAATCTTCATCCCATCCCATACTTCCTTCATGCTGTTGTTCTGCAACTTCTGCTCCAGCTTGCTCCTGTACTGCATCTTGCGCCGCCCTGAGCTGGACTCGAAGTTCCTTCTGCACGCGCTTGAGCTCACGCCGATCACCGCCTTTAAAAGCCCTTTTCTTCTGGTTCAAAAGGCCTTTGATGTCACTTGTAATCCATGGCTTGTTGTTAGCATAGCAGCGTACTGTTCTTACTGGAACTACAAGGTCCATACAGAAGTTGATGTAATCAGTTGTACATTCAACAGCCTCTTCAATGTTCTCACTATGTGACCCCAGCAATATATCCCAGTCCGTAGTTCCAAAGCAGTCTCTCAGAGCCTGCTCTGTCTCAGAGGACCACTTCCTGAATGAGCGTGTGGTTGTAGGTAGCCCCCTCACTCTTGGTTTGTAGTGAGGCTGAAGCAGAACCAGGTTATGATCTGCTTTCCCAAGCGCAGGCAGCAGGGTGGCGCTGTATGCGTCTTTAACGTTTGCATACAGTAGGTTGATAGTCCTGTTTCCCCGGGTGTTACAGTCCACATACTGGGATAAGGCAGGTAATGTTTTGTCCAGCGTCACATGGTTAATGTCTCCAGCGCTTAGCACTAGTGCCTCAGGGTTCTGCGTTTGTAACTTAGCAACTGCAGAATGGATGATGTCACTCGTTATCTCTGCGTTCGCTTGAGGGGGGATGTAAACAATAACGTGTCCAAACTCTCTGGGCAAGTAATAGGGACGCAGACTTACGGCCAACAGTTCGATGTCCCTGCAGCAACTGGAGATTTTAACGTTAACATGTCCTGAGTTGCACCACTTTGTATTGACATAGAGAGCGAGTCCTCCTCCTTTCTTCTTCCCACAGGTACTTGCGTCTCTGTCCACTCTAACTGTGCCTGACCCGGGTAGTTCCACGTTAGCATCTGGGATGGTAGTTGTTAGCCACGTTTCACTAAAACACAGAAAGCTGCATTCTCTGTAGGTTCTGACATTTTTCACCAGCACAGCCAGTTTGTCGATCTTATTTGGTAGTGAGTTCACATTTCCCAGGATCACAGAAGGCACCGACGGTTTATAACGCCCATTTTCTCTCAAGTTGTCTCGCTTTTATCTTATCTTTTATCTTTGCGCCAGCTTGGCTGCCCCGATATCGTCTTCTTACCTCGTCAGGTAAATAAGGGACTACACCGGCATGAGCATTTCTTCTCAGTGCTTTAAGCTGACTACTTGAATAGGCGAGTCTCGGAGTGTAAAAATCCATGTCAAGTAGTAAAAATAGTAAAAAGTGTCCAGGGAGCAATTCCACATAAAAGAAAGTGGTAGAAGTGATCAGTGAAATAGAGAAAAAAAATAGATAAAAAGGTAAAAAGATAAAGTCATACACGGAGCTGCTGGAAAGGCTGCCACTCGGATGCGGCGCCAGAAATACTAAGAGTTGGCTGAAGAATTCCCATGGCTTACAGTAGATTTCCTCCCACCTAATTCAACTCCTCTACTGCAGCCTTTGGACCAGCAGGTTATAGCTAACTTTAAGAAGCTATACACCAAGGAACTGTTCCAGAAGTTCTTCCAGATGGTCTCAGATACAGATTTAACTCTTACAGAGTTCTGGAAGAAACATTACAACATCCTTTTCTGTGTGGGGTTAATAGAGAAATCCTGGGCCAATGTCTCTCTAAGGACACTAAGATCTGCCTGGAAGAAAGTGTGGCCTAAAAGTATAAAGGAGAGAGACTTTGAAGGCTTTGTAGAGTAGCCTGAGCCTGCAACTGACCCTGTTGTTAATGACATTGTCACTATAGCTGAGTCCATAGGCTTGCAGGTTGACAGTGGTGATGTTGAGGAACTGGTGGAGGAACACTCAGAGGAATTGTCTACAGAGGAACTTCAGCAACTTCTGGCTGAGCAACAGAGAATGGCAGCTGAAGAGCTTTCTGAAGAGGAGGGGGAGGATCAACAATCAGTGCAGCAAATGTCCTCTTCTGAAATAAAGGACATCCTGAAAAAATGGACAGAGCTACAAACATTTGTAGAGAAGACCCACCCAGACAGAGAAAAAGCTAATCGTTGCATTAACTTGCTTAATAACAATGTCATGTCATACTACAGAACTGTGTTGAAGAAAAGACAGAAACAGACAACCTTAGACCAGTTTTTATTTCCGAAAAGGTTGAGACCTAGTGAGCCAGAAGCAGGTCCTAGTGGGCTACAGCCTCTCCCAAGGAGAGAAAGGACACCAGAGAGCCAGAGTCCTGATGTTTGTATGGAAGGGGGCTCTCCTTCCAAACAATAACCACCTTCCATTTCATTCTCCTCCTCCTCCATTCCTGCAAGCCAAAGATGTCAACTTAAATGGCGAGTACAGTATGAAATTGTTGTTTTTGGTAGGCTAGGCACTTTTTATAACTGTTTGGTTAGTACAATAGAAAAATTATTGGTGTTTTTGGTAAATTATGCACATTATACAACCCTTTTTTATTATGAAAAGTTTAAGTAAGTGTTGCTGTGGGAGGTTCGGAACGCATTATGGGTATTTACATTATTTTTTATGGGAAAAATAGTCTTGACTTACAACCAACTTGAGTTACAACCAACCCTCGTGAACGAATTGTGTTCATAAGTCAAGGGTCCACTGTACTTTGCCACCCATAAAAGAATTCAGCTTATGGCAAACATAATGTAAATTGACACTAACTATGTTATTTTATGTCCATGGCTATACAGACTGCTGCAACACCGACAGCTGTTTTAAGATGGACGACTTCTGATAATGAAATCTGTTTTAGTAATAGTTACTTCAGAAAAGTTTACTAATAAAAGTATTTCATTTAAATTTTAGTACCTCCTGCATAATTTTCAAAGGTTTTCTCCCAGCATCATATTATATGTCTGTTTGCTTTTTTGGCCATGATGAAAAATCAATCTGTAATGCAAGCTCAATGAATCTCATTGCATTCACTGTCATATACTGTACAAAATGAAAATGCTAATGAATAACGAGTGTCATCATTACAAATCATGTTAAGATTCAATTAACACATAATGTAATTTATATAATTTATATTAATAAGAGGGCAAATGACAATGATATAACATAGTATGAAAGAGAAATATCCATTAACTATAGCTGAATTTGCAGACAGCACTGGGATTGTTATCCTTCAATAATGTAGAGCAAATATTGTAGTGAATTTAAAGCCCAGAAGCCTGGTGACTTTAGCTCTTGCATTTAAAACTGATTTGCTTGTTATGTGCGTTTCCATTGATTATGCATTACTTTTGAACAAGTCCCAAGTAAAATTACTAATTTGATACATTAGGAACATTAATTCTGTGATACGTTATGATGTACAATGGACTGTCATCTAATCCAGGGCTTGTTCATTTTGGCTTTGGTGTGCCAAGTTGTTCTCTGTATTTTCAGGAGGTTTCACAACGAACTTTATCTTCCGCTGAATCAATCTGGTGATGCCCTTTCCCCTAATCACCACTTATCAGCTGAATACTCCTTCACTGTGTTTATTACTTCAAGAAACTAACAGATTCCCAGCTGTAAGTGATCATTACCCTACGTCAACAAATCTCAATAAACTGTTTCGGGGGACAAAAATGAACCCATTGAGACCTCCTTCAGGAACAGCCTCATTCCCCTGAGCTCAATTAACCACCTCCTCAACAGAAAGAATCGTAAAAGCAAAACATTTTTCCTCAGGCACAACCGATTCGGGATCACTCTTGACTTCCTTTTTTTTGTAGCAAAATGGCAAGATAAAACGTTCAGTTCTAAATTCTTATCACCCACTTGTTATAAACAGACAGGAATAGACACAGAAAGTGTACATCTTGCTTGTTGAGTTAATTCTTTAGGCGAGTTCTTTTTTAAGACCACATAATATACAAAGTTAAGAACTGTGCGTGTTGATAACCTAACTGCTGCTATCATTGCTCAAAGCAAGCTCAAAAGCTTAAAATTCACAGTTGGGGACACATCATAATTCCATTCTGCTAGGTAATTTTCTAGAAAATAAAGATGAATCTTTTTAGAATGTGTAAACCTCTATGACTAGCACCTTTACCAGACATGTCTTCCTCATATTCAAACAATAATGAAATGTTAGATGTCTTAAAAATAATGCAGACGCAAAAGGATTTTTCAAAAAACCCCTCCATGCTCCTAAAGTACAGCCCATTCGTCTTTCTTATAGGTTCTTCCTTTTTAGAACGGCAATTTGTAAAATTACTGAAATAATGTTTCTAATAGATCTTCAGTGGTTTTTACAAATTCAACATATAGTGCCTATAAAAAGTATTCACTCCATTGGAAGTTTTCACATTTCATTGTTATACAACATTGAATCACAATGGATTTATTTTTCCTTTTTTGTCATTGATCAATAGAAAAGGACTCTTTAATGTCAAAATGAAAAAAGATCTTTGCAAAGTGGTCTAAATTAATTATGTGCACAACTGACAGAAGAGATTAAGCAATACATAAACAGTAAATAGTAATTAATTAGATAAAGATAACAATAATAATAAATTACATTTATGCACACAGCATGTTTCTCACTACTCTACATAGATAAAGTGGAACCACTTCAACCACTACCAACATCACCGTGTAGCATTTGCCTGGATCATGCAATGACAGCCATTGTTGCATTGTTGGTGAAGGGGTAAGATAGTTATCCACTTAGAGAAAAGGTTTGATTTGGGGGACAGAATGTCCAGGCCATAGTGGACAGTTTAGCTAAGATATTGAAGAACATGTTACTCTTATTGAAAGATGTCCAGGGATCTTTTATGACTGCAGAGAGTCAGGAACTTGGGTCTCATCTGAAGGACAGCGCCATTTTTCTAGCACAATTTCCTTGTCACTGCACTTGGGCATTGAGATCCACACAGACCACTGGGTAAGTGCCCCCTGATGGCCTCACCAACACCTTTTCCAGCAACAACCCAAGCTTTTTCCTAGATGGTCTCCCATCCAAATACTGGCCTTGCTTAGCTTCAGGTTCATTACCTGTTCTGAACTGCAGGAGGTAGGACTGGTTAAATAATACATACCTGTAATAAACACATGAAAAATATTTTTTTAAAATAAAGAAAGAAAACACAGAACATGAAAATCAGGGAACACAACCTAGCTGAAACATGACATTTGGAACTGAAGGGGTTAACCTTAAGGACCCTAAAATCAACACTGCCTCCAAATCTTTCACCCTATGCTTGAGAAAAGAAGATTGATAGCATGCAGGTAAGTGTTCTTCCAGTCCTGACCTGTCTTTCCCACTTACTCCCATCCTAAAATTTACAATGATAAAAATAAATATATCAGCTAAAAATACAAGGGAGACGCTAGTGAGATGCAGGTGAACTGAGATTTTTAATCTTACTGTAAAAAAAGGCAGCAAATCATAGTAGGATACAAAGGATGATATTCAATAAAGAATCTGCTTGTGGAAATCAGAGGTTGCTACCAACCACTGCTGCTTTGTGACCTTGTACAAGATGAAAGTAAAGGTGATCAAAAAAGAAACCCTCTCCGGAGGCCAAAAAAGATTCTACTGTCTAACAAGACCAGCCTTGCTATAGGTGTTATCAAATGGAGGGACACATTGTAATCATTAGGAGAAACTTTCAATGACTTGCCCTCATGGCACTGAGACAATACTGGAGAGGCTCAAGAACACTGTCTCTCAAGAATCACTGAATATATATTTTTTGTTCAATGCTATGTGGTGTCTTTTATGTTGTTTTGTTGTATTCCGTATATTGTATTTATTATGTTTTTGTCTGACCATTTTTTCACTACTTTTTTTTATTCATTCCTTAAGAGTGCAAATGTTAGTATTATTGACATAACATTTAATACAATTAATTAAACTGCTGTTCTTAGCCTCTTACTGATCACATGAAACAAGTACTTAAACTGATTGCAGAAAGCTCTTGCCTGTAGTCCCAGAGGTGGAAAGAACATGAGTGGGTTTCTATATTGAATTATGAATGAATTAGTGGACATGTGTTTTTGAAAAATCTCAATGTGTTTCTATACAATAGTAAGAAAGCAAAAGCTTTCAGAACTTCATGAAATCTCTGGAGATTGTGCAGCATTCAAAAAGGCAGGTTTGACTTGGTTCCTCAATGACTCTGCTAAGATTTATGATAGCTTTGTTGCTAGCTTTGTATGTGAGCCCCATGGAATGTCTAATGTTGCAAATAGTGGCAGCAAAAAAGGGTAACATTTTCATTCAACATTACTAGTTTGATATTTTATTCTCTCTTTAATTCCAATGTGTTGCATCAATCTGTTCAAATTTCTCTGAGGAAGTCAGCTAACAGCAGAAGCAATTGCACTTTTGGACACATACTGTACATATAAATTTAAAGGGTTCAACCACATCAAGGCTTGTTGTCTACTGCTTATATTCATAACTTTATGTTACAATTATTCTGGCTCACATTTATACTTGCATTTAATATTGTTTTTTTTTTACCACACATTAATTCATCGCAGATTTTAATTACTTGATTTCACAATTGTTTACTATTCCACTGATATTTGCCAATTGTTTACCATTCCATTATTTCTGTATCTTCTAATGTCTCAATCATAACTGTGTTGATTGCATGTGTTAATTCTGAAATAGCTGTGTATTTATTGCTAAATTTGACACTCGGGGGCTATTTTAAAATGGCCCAATCTCAACAAGAATTTGTCTGTGTGTTTGTGTGTATTCAGATTAACGTACTTGACAATGAACTAGGAACTAGCAATGAACTAGCAATTCCGTATTGGTTCTTAACTTGCTCTGTTACTGGAATTCTGAAAAGTGGATTTAAAAATACTCTACATAAATTATCTTCATAAACTTAGCACACTACAAATATCTAACACAAAACACATAGTCATCAGTCATTAAATATACATTTTCTATCTGCCTGAATATATAGTTGGTATAAAATTCTGACATCCTCAGGCTTTGAATGCCACACAGGAAGATAAGGTAATATGACCAGTAAATTAATATATAGATAAACACATGAAAGTAAAAATTAAAAGTGGAGAATGGAATACTGTGAACTAAATAGCTTTGGGTATCTTGGGATTATTTAAACCTGTTCTGACTCAGCAGAAGTCTGTGCAAACATTTAATTAAAGGTGATAAATCAAGGTCAAAACTATGTATAATTAATTAATTTGGATTAATTTAATCCAAATTCGTATAAGGAAAAATCATCTATGGTGATCTTTTAACTGGTCATGCTGACAATGTTATACGGGAAATCCTCTAGACAATGGCCAAAGCGAAACTCACAAAATGGTGGCACCTGCAAAATTCCAACATGCCGTTCTTCTGGGAAGACAGTAAAAAATTACAGATCTTTCAGGAATCAAGATGGCAAGAAAGAAGGGCCAAAATCAAAGTCCTTGAAGTCAAAAAGCCCAGTTTAGATGTTGTAAAAGAGGAGACACAACCAAATTGCTTTTGACACCAATTTGGTGACCCTGTAAAACTGTAACAGATGAAAACAACAAAACATGCGACAAATTGTGTATTATGTCTTTTTAGATGGGAGCACCGAATCGAACTGGAGCAAGATGGACAGTTCCTTTCAGCAGGAAAAGGCAGGTCCAGGTGGGCAAAACAGGAAGTAACATCAGCAGTTGAGTGGCTGTCAGTCTCCCGTTCTGCAGAAGGAGAGAGAAGGCAGTAGTCCGCAGTATAAGACCTCTGATTCAGTGAGTGATTACCATCACTAAAGCCATTAAGTTGCCTCCCATGCGCACATGTGTGATAAGTTATAGAAGTTAAAACACACACTCTAAAAAAGGGACAAAACAAACAAAATGCACCAATCATAACAGAATCATATCTGCAAATTTGAACAGTACCAGAGCTTATCTTCTCAAGTCTTATTATTGATTATAGAAATTTCCTTGTGAAATATACAACTCCTTCAGGTTGTGCAAAGAGTTGCAGGGTAATGCTGTAGTTAGTATATATACCATTCAGAATCTGGTCCCTTTTTGTTTAGAATTAGTATATTTTGCTCATGTCTGAAAAGAGTTTTGTTCTTGCTACTCTGGTTTCTCTCACTTATCCCAAAGTCATGCAAGTTGAGTTAATTAGAACCAGTCATTTTGCCCAATATCAGGTGTTTTTCATGTTATCACATCACCTTTGACATGCACCTAACACAATAGGTACCAACTAAGTCTTAGGTTCTTGACTTAGCTAGTTTTGACATTTCACCTACTATGTACCAATTACCTGCATCTTCCATTGGGTCTTGGGACTTTAACTTCTTCTACCCAATTTGACACCAAACGTTGGCTTCACAAGAGCACCCTCTCATGCCTTTAAAGGACCAAAGTTAGACAAGAAATAAGCAATCTAACCTCTTGGTGCGCTAGTACCAGTAAGATAGAGACCCTTGATTGAAGCTTATCTCTTAAAAATTATATTTATTTACATCAAACCAATAGCATTAAATCAATTAGTAAAGTGATACAAAAAATTATATAATTCTTCATAGGGTTAAGTCTTGTTAATTGTCCCTGATGACAACTGTTTTCTTTAGTTTCAAATTATATGTCCTTAATTGAGAGATGAAAAGAAAAAGATTTCTTACTGAAGAGGAGAGACAGCTCTTTGGAACGTGTTCAGCATGTAAGAGCTCATTGAAAGTGTTGGTTTCAGTTTTTACAAAGCAGCAGAAATAAATCGAGGCTTCTTGCAAGTGTGACAGAAAATGAATGACAGAAAAAATAACAACTGAAATGAAAAAATGTCTGAATTTGAAAAAATGTCTAATAAAAGGTAGCTACCCCTCTCCCCCCAACACACACCAAGCTTACTCTGTCTGTTAGCTGTTGGAACTTACATAGTTTTCTCAAACACAAAAAATGTTACAGAATCATTATCACTAAGTTCAAGGTTGGTTTCCCATAGGAACCAAAAGCTGCACAATCTGACTATGCAAAACACTTTCCTCCTTTCATTTAAGCTTTTCCAAATACACTGCACTACTGTTCATTTTGACCAAACATAATCTACAGCCTCTTATTTGACATCCATCAGCAAAAAAGTGTGCGTGTTAGAAAATGGATATACTAATACATACTGAAATACAACTTAGCATTAAATGTTTTATCAAAAAGCCAAAAAAATACTGCCTTGAAACATTTGAAAATAGCACATAATTGAAATATAACCAAATGATTATCCACCACATCATAGAGCTTTACTGTATTTGTATACAGTAGCTACTGATAGCAAATATATCTAAAACTAATAAATAAAGAGGCTATATTATGTAAGAAAATAATAGTGTAAATTGCTTTTGTAGCCTATCTCTGCCATATCCACAAATAACACCTAATTGCTTGCAGTTTTAAAGCTATTCTTTTTTAACTAAGTAGTTATTCTGACATCTTGGAGCACAAGTACTCTCTACCTTAAACTGTGCTCTATCATGTAACCAACTTTATTGATTCATTTTTTATGTTTCCTTGTGAACTGTATTAAGAATACACAACTTCTTACTCTCCAGTTAGCCCCTTTCTCTATCAGACAATCTTAAATCAAAATCCTGGTCTTGACAATATGTATGCGGAGCTTGTGCATTTAATTATGTCTGAATGTGTTTTCTGTAGATAATCTGGTTTTCTTTCATATCTTAAAATGTTCACTTTATTTTGATAATAAACTCAAAAGGTGCTCAGTTTTTGTCCAGTATATAATTATAGATGGCCACGGGGCAGTTCCCTCCAGGATTAGTTTTTGTCTTTTACCTGATGCTGCCAGGATAAACATTAGATCTTTCGCAAAGAGTTACTGAAATATATTGTTTTGGAAACTTTCAGCTGCTCCCGTTAGGGGTTGCAACAGTGGATCACCTTCTTCCATATCTTTCTGTCCTTTGCATCTTACTCTGTTACACCCATCACCTGCATGTCCTCTCTTACCACATCCATAAACCTTTGCTTAGGCCTTCCTCTTTTCCTTTTCCCTGGCAGCTTTATCCTTATCGTCCTTCTCCCAATATAACCAGCATCTCTCCTCTGCACATTTCCAAACCAACGCAATCTCTCTTTTCTGTCTTTGTCTCCCAACCATCCAACTTGAACTGACCCTCAAATGTACTAATTTCTAATCCTATCCATCCTTGTCACACCCAATGCAAATCTTAGCATCTTTAGCTCTGCCACCTCTAGCTCTGTCTCCTGCTTTCTGGTCAGTGCCACCGTCTCCAACCCATATAACATTGCTGGTCTCACTACCGTCCTGTAGACCTTTCCTTTCACTCTTGCTGATATCTGTCTGTCACAATCCCTGATGTAATCCCACCTCCAACTTGAATGCATCTGTCACTCCTACCGCAGACCTCACCACTGTCACACTTCCCTCGTACATATCCTGTACAACTCTTCTGTACTTCTCTGCCACTCCTGAATTCCTCATAAAATACCACAGCTCCCTTCGAGGCACCCTGTCATATGCTTTCTCCAGGTCCACAAAGACACAATGAAACTCCTTCTGGCCTTCTCTAAACTTCTGCATCAACATCCTCAGAGCAAACATTGCATCTGTGGTGCTCTTTCTTGGCATGAAACCATACTGCTGCTTACTAATCATCACCTCACTTTTTAAACTAGCTTCCACTACTCTTTCCCATAACTTCATGCTGAGGCTCTTCCCCCTGTAGTTACTACAGTCCTGAACATTCCCCTTATTCTTAAATATCGGCACCAGTACACTTCTTCTCCACTCCTCAGGCATCCTCTCACTTTCCAAGATTCCATTAAACAATCAGGTTAAAAACTCCACTGCCATCTCTCCTTAACACCTCCATGCTTCCAGAGGTATGTCATCTGGACCAATGGTCTTTCCATTTTTCATCATCTTCATAGCTGTCCTTACTTCCTCCTTGCTAATCCATTGCACTTCCTGATTCACTATCTCCACATCATCCAACCTCTTCACTCTCTCGTTCTCTTCATTCATCAGCCTCTTAAAGTACTCTTTCCTTCTGCTCAACACACTCTCCTCGCTTGTGAGTACGTTTCCATCTTTATCCTTTATCACCCTAACCTGCTGCACATCTTTCCCAGCTCGGTCCCTCTGTCTAGCCAATCTCCCTCCTTAGTGTCCAACCTCTCATACAACTCATCATACGCCTTTTCTTTAGCCTTCGCTACAGGAGTGATTAAATAAACTTGATCCTTAATAAAAGGGCATTTTCTTCTCATATAGCTATTCAGTACTTCTGTAGTTAAATAGCCAGACATTTCAACAGGCCCTATGTTATCTTGCCAGGATGTAGGGAATTCTATGTATTCCTGGAAGACCTAATTCAATTTCCTCTTTAAATGGAAGTTGTAGTAATAGTTCTTGGTGTCCGTCACGCTATGTACATCAATGAGATATACAATAATTTTCACAGCATTCTCTCCATCTGTCTTTGGTTTGCACTGAGTATGGTATAATTACTCCTCTAGTTGATTTAATTATTTTCAGTAATGATGTGCATTCCTTGACAAGTTATCATATTGTCGTCCACTTGTGCACAAACAATGAAGAAAAAAGTGACCTTCTCCCCCTTCAGATTCGTTAGGACAAAGTCATGAGGAGACAATGTTTCATTTTTTCTAGAGCAAGCAATAAATAAAATATGTTTAATTTTTATTTAGATTTTTTAAAGAAACTGTTTGCTCTGATGGTTTAACTTTTAGTGCAGTTGATGCTGGAAAGCATCAAATTAGTTTTTAATTACATTTTGAAGAAACAATATATATGGGTAAGACATTTATAATAATAAGGATGTGGTTGCTTTGATATGACAATAAACTGAAATGAGGCATCTTTCATAGAGGGAAAAAGAGATGTTCTACAATCTTTTTGTTTTTTTTTTAACGTTTTCAATGTCTTGGTAATGGCAAATGCAGTTTTAAACACAATTAATGTACAAATGAGAAGAGCCCTATGTAAACCAGAAATGTATTTCAGAATCCACGCAAAATCTTAACCTTTAATTTCAGCTAACCTTCCTTATGTGATTCCTGTTTGATAATCCTATTTTTTGCTATTTTTTATAACATGTATTCACCTAAATCTGTTGCCTCATCTGTTCCTTTTCTGATTACATCTTAGTTGAATATGTGGAGCAATTTTAAGCTATCTTACAACATGGCAATTTTAATAGGGTCTGATAATCATTAGTGTTAAGCTTCATAGAACTGATACTCCTTTCAATGTTTTTCATTATAAAAACTCATTCTGCACAATGAATAGCAAATAAAAGGTGTCCTGTCAGACCTGATTTTGATAACTAGATGTTTGCATTAGAGTTTTCACTTCAGCGAGACTGAATCAGTGACTGGAACGAGAGACAAAACTATAGTGCCACTGCATACTGTATGTGACAACAGGCAGATGGCTTTAGTGACATAAATATTCATTAATTCTCCACCATAATTCTTTCTACTGATTATCACACTCATTTACAAGGAGATTAGAACAACAAAACAGAGTTTTTTTGAAAATCAAACATCTAAGTGGGCCATTATTTTTATTTCACATGGATGCTGAGATAACAGGGCATAGTTAGACTGGAACATTATATTTGATAACTAGTATTTTATATACGTAATTGTAGGTAGTAACCTATTCATAACAATTCTATAAGAATGTTTGCAGCAGAGATTAATGTTTCTATTTTAGGCTGGTTTGTAAAAATAATTAGCTTTACATATTTGCCTATGTTTTTATTTTGTTCCTTTGAATGTCTTTGACAGTAAAATAATTAAAAAATCATACATTTAATTGTAATATTTGAAAAAGGGACACTTTATTTTCTACTGAAATAAATCTTCAAATAATTTTCATCTTTTTCTCATAAGAGACTACAGATATATAGACCTGTGTCCACCTGAATGTAATTCACTTTCCTTAGGAAAGATTTCCAAACTGCCATGATGTAGTGTCCTGGTTCAAATTTTGTTATAGGGGTAAATTAAACCTGATGTATGCTAACAACAGATTTAGGGATGCTGGTGGTCATATGATTGGAGATTTAAACATTTGGTATTTGAACAATCAACATTGTGACTAACTGCTTGCTTGTAGTACTTTAATAACAGGACGACAACATTTTCTCCATTCCCTGGTGACCACCACTCTATGTCATGCACCAAATGAAAAGGGGATTTTACAGTTTACCTGATTAAATTCAAGACAATGAGGCTCAACAGTGCACGTATACAGTGCATCCAGAAAGTATTCACAGTGCATCACTTTTTCCACATTTTTTTATGTTACAGCCTTATTCCAAAATGGATGAAATTCATTTTTTCCTCAGAATTCTACACACAACACCCCATAATGCCAACGTGAAAAAAAGTTTACTTGAGGTTTTTGCAAATTAATTAAAAATAAAAAAACTGAGAAATCACATGTACATAAGTATTCACAGCCTTTGCTCAATACTTTGTCGATGCACCTTTGGCAGCAATTACAGCCTCAAGTCTTTTTGAATTTGATGCCACAAGCTTGGCACACCTATCCTTGGCCTGTTTCGCCCATTCCTTTTTGCAGCACCTCTCAAGCTACATCAGGTTGGATGGAAAGCGTCAGTGCACAGCCATTTTAAGATCTCTCCAGAGATGTTCAATTGGATTAATGTCTGGACTCTGGCTGGGCCACTCAAGTACATTCACAGAGTTGTCCTGAAGCCACTCCTTTGATATCTTGGCTGTGTGCTAAGGGTTGTTGTCCTGCTGAAAGATGAACCGTTGCCCCAGTCTGAGGTCAAGAGCGCTCTGGAGCAGTTTTTCATCCAGGATGTCTCTGTACATTGCTGCTGTCATCTTTCCCTTTATCCTGACTAGTCTCCCAGTTCCTGCCGCTGAAAAACATCCCCACAGCATGATGCTGCCACCACCATGCTTCACTGTAGGGATGGTATTGGCCTGGTGTTGAGCGGTGCCTGGTTTCCTCCAAATGTGACGCCTGGCATTCACACCAAAGAGTTCAATCTTTGTCTCATCAGACCAGAGAATTTTGTTTCTCATGGTCTGAGAGTCCTTCAGGTGCCTTTTGGCAAACTCCAGGCGGGCTGCCATGTGCCTTTTACTAAGGAGTGGCATCCGTCTGGCCACTCTACCATACAGGCCTGATTGGTGGATTGCTGCAGAGATGGTTGTCCTTCTGGAAGGTTCTCCTCTCTAAAGAGGACCTCTGGAGCTCTGACAGAGTGGCCATTGGGTTCTTGGTCACCTCCCTGACTAAGGCCCTTCTCCCCCAATCGCTCAGTAGATGGGCGGCCAGCTCTAGGAAGAGTCCTGGTGGTTTCAAACTTCTTCCACTTACGGATGATGGAGGTCAATGTGCTCATTGGGACTTTCGAAGCAGGAGAAATTTTTCTGTAACCTTCCTCAGATTTGTGCCTCAAGACAATCCTGTCTCGGAGGTCTACAGACAATTCCTTTGACTTCATGCTTGGTTTGTGCTCTGACATGAACTGTCAGCTGTGGGACCTTATATAGACAGGTGTGTGCCTTTCCAAATCATGTCCAATCAACTGAATTTACCACAGGTGGACTCCAATTAAGCTGCAGAAACATCTCAAGTATGATCAGGGGAAACAGAATGCACCTGAGCTCAATTTTGAACTTCATGGTAAAGGCTGTGAATACTTATGTACATGTGCTTTCTCAAGTTTTTTTATTTTTAATAAATTTGCAAAAACCTCAAGTAAACTTTTTTCACGTTGTCATTATGGGGTGTTGTGTTTAGAATTCTGAGGAAAAAATGAATTTAATCCATTTTGGAATAAGGCTGTAACATAACAAAATGTGGAAAAAGTGATGCACTGTGAATACTTTCCAGATGCACTGTATGTTTTTGCTGCTTCACTTACCAAAGATTGCTGGCCGTGGATCTCTGACACCTTAGCCGACATGGATTTTGTAAATTTTACAGCACTCTTCTTTGCTCAACTGTTCAAGTTCAGTTACATTTTGAAAAGCATATCTGTACATAACTCTCTTTGAATGAGTCTGTACATTTTGCATTGGATTGAGGTATGGGGTCTTTCTGGGACAAACACTAAACTTATTTTTCAAGACATTTCTTGGTAGATTTGGCTGTGCCATGTTAAAAAGTTTAATTCTTCAGTTTTCTGCAGCAGGTTTGGAGTTATTCAATTCCACCATATCTTGACTAGAGCCTTTGTCATGGCTGAAGAGAAGGATACCCACAGCATGCTTCTGCCATCAACGTTCTTAACAATAGAGACAATGTTTTTGGGTGATAAACTATTTTTTTTATCATGCACCACACATACACTATCTGTTGGACTAAGGACATAAAGTTCTATCTTAGTCTTTCTAAATATTTTCCTCCCATGGTTTTAGGAGGCCAAATACATTTTCTGCTCCACTTTCAATGATATCTTGCCACCCTACCCAACAGTTCAGACTTCTGAAGAATATGCAAAATGATTGTGTAATATGCAGAGATTTGCCACTTATTTGTTTTCATACATTCTTAGCCCTATGTTAATGTTGTCATTTTCCTATTGGTTGCCTTCCTAATGAGCTTCCTCTTTGCCCAAGGTGTATCTTTGCAATGTCCCAGTGGTGTCTATTTTCTTTAACTCTAAATTATGGTTGTCAGTGTTCATGATACAGGTAGTGAGGTTGAAATTCTTTTGCATTCTTCTCTTGGTCTTCTCTTGCATTCTTCTCTTGGTTTTTCACCACAACAAAATCCCATAGACATTTCATTTTGTTAGCTCCTTGTGTGCCTATGTGTTCTCTGCACCTTTCATCCAAGACACTATCATGGAAATCCACCATGAACAGCTGATTTTATTTAGAGCTACATGATTTGAAATATAGCTGAATAAACAGAACACAGGCCATATCTCCATAAAAAATGTGTTTAAACTAAACATTGACAATTTATGTTAATTATTTTCTGAAAAATATGGTTGTTACTTAAATATTGTTGGTTGCAGTGTAAAGGTCAAAAAGGTCTAGTATGATTTGTCTAAATGTCAGCCTTCAGATCAGCAAGAGCTGAACTCTTTGTCTCTTACAGTAGACTTTTCTAATCATCAAATCCAAAATTAATAAACTTCAGTCTGCTATATACAAATAATATCAATCCAGTTCTCTTGATGTTATAGCTACAGTTTGTTTTGTACAGCAGGTGTGTGTCTGTTTTATAAATAGTTTCCTGAAAAAGAACTGAATAAAAGTAATTAAAAAAAAAAATAGTTTTCACTGTTTCATAAAATGTACAGACTTTCTCATTTGGAAAAAAATATTAAACACACCTTGCTCAACAAGTGAAAACTGCTGAAATTGAGGGTGTGGATTGATATGCTCTTCAGAAGGAGTACAAATATTGAATTATTTCTGCTTCTGGGTATCTACTATACATTTCAGACATCAAAAGCCAACTTCATTAAAAGTTTTAGTCTTATTAAAAATAAAATAGGATTAGATTAGAGAGGATTTAGGTCTCACTGTCATTACCCACGTGGGCATTGAAGTCTCCCAGCAAAACGAGGGAATCCCCAGAAAGTATGCCCTCTAGCACCCCCTCTAGAGACTCCAAAAAGTGTGGATACTCCAAACTGCTGTTCGGCGCATACGCACAAACAACAGTCAGGACCCTTCCCCCCACCCGAAGACGGAGGGAAGCCACCCTCTCGTCCACCGGGGTAAACCCCAACGCACAGGCTCCAAGTCGGGGGGCAATAATTATGCCCACACCTGCTCGGCGCCTCTCACCGGGGGCAACTCCAGAGTGGTAGAGAGTCCAGCCCCTCTCAAGGAGATTGGTTCCAGAGTCCAAGCTGTGCGTCAAGGTGAGTCCGACTATATCTAGCCGGAACCTCTCAACCTCGCGCACTAGCTCAGGCTCCTTCCCCTTTAGAGAGGTGACATTCCACGTCCCAAGAGCCAGTTTCTGTAGCCGAGGATCAGACCGCCAAGGTCCCCGCCTTCGGCCACCACCCAACTCACACTGCACCCGACCTCCTTGGCCCCTCCCATAGGTGGTGAGCCCATGGGAAGGAGGACCCACGTTACCTCTTCGGCTGTGCCCGCCGAGCCCCATGGGTGCAGGCCCGGCCACCAGGCGCTCGCCATCGAGCCCCACCCCCAGGCCTGGCTCCAGAGGGGGGCCCCAGTGACCCGCGTCCGGGCAAGGGAAAACGTCGTCCACAGTTTTTATTCTTCATTGGAGGTTTGGAACCGTTCTTTGTCTCATCCCTCACCTAGGACCAGTTTGCCTTGTGTGGCCCTACCAGGGGCATAAAGCCCCGGACAATATAGCTCCTAGGATCATTGGGACACGCAAACCCCTCCACCACGATAAGGTGACGGCTCAAGGAATTCTTACTGGACTTCTGTGCTCGCCACGGATTGTCCATAACGAACACCATGTTCAAGCATAAGGGTGTTCATATGTGCACTTGGCACCAGGACACCCTAGGCCTCAGTTCGATGATCGACTTTGTGGTTGTGTCGTCGGACTTGAGGCCATATGTCTTGGACACTCGGGTGAAGAGAGGGGCGGAGCTGTCAACTGATCACCACCTGGTGGTGAGTTGGCTTTGATGGTGGGGAAGATGCCGGTCAGACCTGGTAGGCCCAAACGTGTTGTGAGGGTCTGCTGGGAACGGCTAGCAGAGTCCCCTGTCAGAAGTAGCTTCAACTCCCACCTCGGCAGAACTTCACCACATCCGAGGGAGGTGGGGACATTGAGTCCGAATGGGCCATGTTCCGTGCCTCTATTGTTGAGGCGGCTGACCGGAGCTGTGGCCGTAAGGTGGTCGGTGCCTGTCGCGGCGGCAATCCCCAAACCCGTTGGTGGACACCAGCGGTGAGGGATGCCGTCAAGCTGAAGAAGAGTCCTATAGGACCTTTTTGTCCTGTGGGTCTCTGGAGGCAGCTGATAGGTACCGGCAGGCCAAGCAAAATGCTGCTTCGGTTGTTGCTGAGGCAAAAACTCGGGCATGGGAGGAGTTTGGAGAGGCCATGGAGAACGACTTTCAGATGCCTTCGAGGAGATTCTGGTCCACCGTCTGGCGCCTCAGGAAGGGGAAGCAGTGCAGTGTCAGCACTGTATATGGTGGGGATGGTGTGCTGCTGACCTCACTGACGTTGTGGGTCGGTGGGGGAGTACTTCAAGACCTCCTCAATCCCACTAACATGCCTTCCATGAGGAAGCAGAGCCTGGGGACTCTGAGGTGGGCTCTCCCATCTCTGGGACTGAAGTCACCAGAGTGGTCAAAAAACTCCTTGGTGGCAGGGCCCGGGGTGGATGAGATACCGGAGTTCCTTAAGGCTCTGGATGTTGTAGGACTGTCTTGGTTGACACGCCTCTGCAACATCGCATGGACATCGGGACAGTGCCTCTGGATTGGCAGACCGGGGTGGTGGTCCCCTCTTTAAAAAGGGGGACCGGAGGGTGTGTTCCAACTATAGAGGGATCACACTCCTCAGCCTCCCTGGAAAAGTCTATTCGGGGGTTCTGGAGAGGAGGGTCCGTCGGATAGTCGAACCTCGGATTCAGGAGGAACAGTGTGGTTTTCGTCCTGGTCGCTGAACAGTGGACCAGCTCTACACCCTTAGCAGGATCCTGGAGGGTGCATGGGAGTTTGCCCAACCAGTCTACATGTGCTTTGTGGACTTGGAAAAGGCGTTCACCGTGTCCCTCGGGGAATCCTGTGGGGGTGCTCCGGGAGTATGGGGTACCGGACCCCCTGATAAGAGCTGTTCGGTCCCTGTACAACCGGTGTCAGAGCTTGGTCCACATTGCCGGCAGTAAGTCGAGCCCGTTTCCAGTGAGAGTTGGACTCTGCCAGGGCTGCCCTTTGTCACCGATTCTGTTCATAACTTTTATGGACAGAATTTCTAGGCGCAGCCAGGGTGTTGAAGGGGTCCGGTTTGGTGGACTCAGGATTGGGTCACTGCTTTTTGCAGATGATGTTGTCCTGTTTGCTTCATCAGGCCGTGATCTTCAGCTCTCTCTGGAATGGTTCGCAGCTGAGTGTGAAGCGGCTGGGATGAGAATCAGCACCTCCAAATCCGAGACCATGGTCCTCAGCCGGAAAAGGGTGGAGTGCCCTCTCAGGGTTGGGGGGAGATCCTGCCCCAAGTGGAGGAGTTCAAGTATCTCGGGGTCTTGTTCACGAGTGAGGGAAGAATGGATCGTGAGATTGACAGGCGGATCGGTGCGGCATCCGCAGTGATGCGGGCTCTGCATCGGTCTGTCGTGGTGAAAAGGAGCTGAGCCGTAAGGCAAAGCTCTCAATTTACCAGTCGATCTACGTTCCTACCCTCACCTATGGTCATGAGCTATGGGTAGTGACCGAAAGAACGAGATCGCGAATACAAGCGGCTGAAATGAGTTTCCTTCGCAGGGTGTCTGGGCTTTCCTTAAAGATAGGGTGAGAAGCTCAGTCATCCGGGAGGGGCTCAGAGTAGAGCCGCTGCTCCTCCGCATCGAGAGGAGTCAGATGAGGTGGCTCGGGCATCTGATCAGGATGCCTCCTGGACGCCTCCCTGGTGAGGTGTTCCGGCACGTCCAACAGGGAGGAGGCCCCAGGGAAGACCCAGGACACGCTGGAGGGACTATGTCTCCCAGCTGGCCTGGGAACGCCTTTGGGATTCTCCGGAAGAGCTGGAAGAAGTGGCCGGGGAGAGGGAAGTCTGGGCTTCTCTGCTTAAGCTGCTACCCCCGCGACCCAACCTTGGATAAGCGGAAGAGGATGGATGGATGGATGGATAGATTTTTTAGGAATGAATCCTCCAACAATATTATAAATATTAAAGTTTAGTCTGAACACAGCTTATTTCTGAATAAGTTACAAAAACATACAAGTAGTTTCTATAAACTATTGGTTTATGCCAGGTGAGATTAAATAAAAATAATATACAATTAATGTTAAGTAATCAAAGTTATTAATAACATTATGCATGGAACATTAGTTTTTTATTGAAAAGTTTAAAAAAAAAATTTTGAAAAAGAAAACATTTTTATTTCAACCAGACAGTTTTGCTTATAACAAATTACCAAAAAAGTCTTTGCACTAATGTTATGTATTTATACACAAGAAAACAAACCTTAGTGGGAGCTTTCTTATGCATGCTCAGTTAAGGTTTTTGTAAACTACTGTAATATATGTAACTATTTTTCAGAGATAAATAATGTAATACTTAATACTTGCCTGTTGCTCTGTTTATTAATTTTATAAATAATGTTTTTGATACCAGATTGAATTTACCATCACCTGAGATTAGAATTAAATCTCACTCTGGAAGTTCCATTGTGAAGCACAACATAAATGGCAGAAATCACTAAGCCACAAAGAAAGTTCTCTAGCCTGCTTACATCCCATTGACATCTGCAAGGGCTCACACATTGAACAATGTTATTGTAAATCTGATGAAGACAAAGAGGTCAGCAGATTGGGGAAAGAAGTCCTAATTTCAGTTTTTCTTAATGGTTTGTTGGAAGGATAATATGGCAATCCACGATGGGGGGAATTTTTAAGATAAAGGGATCAGTTTCTCTTTTAAACTGGGGTCACAGATAAGTGAAGAAAGAAGCCCTGTTAACAACAATGTTTAAAATGAATTCTGTTAAAAATGAAAGTAAAATTCACTTGAATACTGGAAATTAATTTAGCTGAAAGATTTAGCTGGAGCTAGTTAAAAGAGGCCCCATGACCTTCTAGTTAGGATATAGCGGGTTGGATAATGGATGGATGGATATTTAAAAGAGGGGCATGTTTTTAGTAGTGATTCGGATAGTGATGGGTTATTCACAAACAATTCAATCATTTTGAACTACTCTTTTCACTGAATCATATGAATTGATTTCTTAGCACGAGTGCTAAATTGCATGCGTGTCCTGTGTGATGTCGTCAGCATTGTTCATTTCACTGACGCTGGTAGAACCACCAGAATCATTAATCATGACTCATTTGATTCATGAATTAGTCACTGCCTAAGAACCAATTTAACAATTCTCATTTATTTGATACGCAAACAAATTACTTCCCAAAAACCAGTCTAATGATTCTTCTTTATTTGATTCACGAACAAACCAATGTGTTACACAATTGTCATTCACTTGTGAATTGAGCTGCAAAGGTTGAAGTCTCTTGGCTATCTTCTTTCCTGTGTTGTTGCTGCAATCAACATTCCAGATTCCAGATCTCATTGTAAAGACTCCTCAGCAACTCTGCAGAAGATCCTACCAAGCTTCATTTTCAGTTTCTGCAGCACTCAGCAATTTGCTGAGTTTGACTATAGGTCTTCTTCATGTCCTGGTTCTGACACCAGTGTAGCATTGTGTGGTGCTTGTCAGCACTGACTCAAAGCATTCATGCTCCATTTCATTGCTTTTTTAGATATCAGTTGTGATGTGAAATATTGCATACAAGTTGATAAATATTTTGTATATCTTTATTTGTAACTTAGACAAAGCAATGTGATATTAATGTTACATTATAGATAATAACAGCAATGGTTTGATGGTTTAAGAACCACTTCCCCCCTTTTAGGAATGAGTCTCTCTGTAATTTTATGACAGGGTTTGGGGGAAGTGCCTTAAACATCCATCCATCCATCCATCCATCCATATCCAACCTGCTATATCCTAACTACAGGGTCACAGGGGTCTGCTGGAGTAAATCCCAGCCAACACAGGGTGCAAGGCAGGAAACAAACCCCAGGCAGGGCACCAGCTCACTGCAGGTGCCTTAAACAAGTTAGACCAATATTTTTCTGCTAAAGTCTCTCAATCAACCCCCACAGGAAAGCCAGACTGCCTAACTGGCAAGCTTCACGGGGGTAGGTGTGAAGATGTTCTATTCCCCCATTAGTCTGAAGTATGGCTGTTTGTAACTGGCTTGTATCAGAAGCCTTTAACTACTATGACATCCTATTGGCTCTATGGGGTTGGACAGAAAACCTATAAATCTGCTCACTCCCTCACTCTCTCTTACCAAACTGTTGAAAGACTATCTCACACCATGAACTGAAAAGGACAATACAATGAAGAGCACAGTTCGGCAGCCATATTGAGACAGGTATGCGGCCTGCTCTGAAGAAAGCTGACCATAAAGTGATGCCTTAACTAGAGACATTTTAAGTAACTAACAACTAAGTGTGCCACCTGAAACTACACATCAACATTTATCAGGTTGCATGGTTGCCAATATTCAAATGTACTTTGCATATTGTTATTATTTATGAATATTATCAATAATACATTATCTAATTGTAACTTAACTCCTGCTTGTCTTTTACTATACCTAATTGCCTGAGGGTATAAATATAGAAGGGAAGGTGGGGAGAAGTTATATGGTACAGAACCTTATAAACAATGGTAAGTCTGGGAGCTTTAAGCCATTCTGACAAAGGCTACATATTAATAATACAAAAGGGGAAAGTAGAGTAATATATTACTCTACCAAGACAAAACAATATCCCATTGTCCTTAGAAGGGCTTTTTGCTAAGAGAAGGAGGGAGAGGTTGGGAACAGGCACTGATAGAGCATTGCCACACCTACCACACACTGAACCAACTGGTTTGAGACCCAAGTGTAGCAGGTGACACCTCAGCACCACTCTGGGACAGTGTGAGTTTTTTTTACAGTGGCTGGAGTGCCAATCCTGCCACCAACCCCCAAGTTTTCACAGCAAGTTGGAGGATCTGGTTGCAGGGCTGGATGCAGATTAACATCACACCTAGGATGGAGAAATTGCAGATTAAGAGCCTAAGCCACACTAAAATAAAGATTGTGTGATAGGGGCATTGTTGCACTTTTTTGGCAGAACCATTACAATATCATAGATGCTTTGTTAATAATTTCAGATGTAACTGGTGCTGTTGTTGCCATGCATTACAATATTCCAAAAAAAATACGAATTCAATGGGTATTTTTCCTTTCATTGTGTTTTTATGTATAAATATATTAATATGTTTGGGAAAAATATGGAAATGATCTTCAAAATTCAGTAACATAAAGAAAGCATTGTGTCTAAGAAACATTATGATTATCAATTTAAGATCTTTGGCTGAGGTTTCTTTGTAGAAGAAACAAGATCTTCTAAGAAACCTAAACAACTGGGTTGTCAATGCCATCACATTTCTGAGTTCATCCCACATTTCATGATTTACAATTAAAACTCATGTTTATAAGTACTTTGTATTTATGTTCCTTATCCTATTGCCTCTTAGTGGATGGTGTATGAATATGAAGTTCTCAATTGTAGTTGATTCATGCGTTCAAGTTAGGGATCTCAATACTTCTGACTTTGTAAAACTTTTCCATCTGAGGCATCGTTTTAAAAAAGGGATCTCTCTGAAACTATCATAGTGATGATATGAGAACAAATACCTGTAAGCACATTTTTGGTATTCAGTGAACTTGGCAGGGTCTTTTGAAACTGGAAACGGTCTGACACACTGTCACCACCTTATGTTATATCTAATTATTACTTGTGTTGTTCATAATGTAAATGCAGCTATTGCTACTCTAATTGAACCACTTCATATAATCACTTAATTGCATTTATCTACTCCTAACCTTGCCAATACATTAATAGCTTGAAACTAATGCAGTTCAAATTCTAGATTATAACAATACATGAAAATTCACTGGTAGTGTGAGGAACTCTAACCTAATTTATAATTTATATAAATCAACTGATCTATGACTATAACACTTTCCCAAAAAAACAGCATTTATTGAACAATGAGTACAACAGCTCATAAATTAGAATAATGAAAATTAGACTGGAGATGGAGAACAACTAAATTATAAAAATTGAGAACAGAATGGGCTCACATTGTCTAAAGTATAACAGGGTTCTGTATTTGACACTTGCTAAATTCTGTTTGAAATTAACAGAATCAGAAATTCTAGACACCCCATATGCTTTATTTAGACTTCACATCTACGCTTTAAATTTTCTACCAACAATAATACCACTTTTTCTAAAATTTATAATGACAAACTAGAAAACATAAATGACAGAAGATAAAAAATTTCAAAATCTTCAAAATTTTTAAATACAGAATCCAACTGTATCCTTTCTGTTGTGCAGTTGAAGGCATGACTACAACATACAGGAGAAAAGTGTGACAAAAAAGCATGTGGTGACAAAATAAACAGGAAAAAGTGCAATGACAAATACATGTTCCTAGTAAATCTTTTAAGCTTCTAAAAAAATTAATACACTTTAAAAATTACATACACTATATAGTTTGAATATACTGTATATATAATTTCAAAGTATTACATGTAAGTCTCTTGTGAATTGTGATCCTCACACTGAAATGTTTTATTAATTGGAAAGAAATTGTTTTTTGTAAAAATAATGAAATAGAAATAAAGAAAATGAGGCAAAACAAACAAATAATTTGAGGTGTTGTAATATACATGAATGGAAAAAATATACGCAAATTTGATAATAAAAAGTTATCTGTGTTGTGCACCACAAACAGAACTGCCAAAATTTAGCATATATTGTATATATTATATATCAGTGACAGTTGTACTATGTAACTTAATTGAAGTTTGTTGTGTGTAAGTCTAGCCTGGAAAAATGACAGTAACTCCTGAGAAATGGTAGGAAACATCATTACCTGAGGTAGTGCTGGTGTGGAGCTCTAGACAGGGTTCACCATTGGTGCTACTCCAGAGTAATGTCAAATTAAACATGTGCAAAGTGCACGCAAACTAATTATAACCCATGAAATAACAACAATAATAATACATAATTAAAAATGTATGAATGTAACAATACATTAAAACACAATTATCTCCTATACATTATATATTATTTCAGTTAAACATAACACAATAATTGCAGAGCTTTCACAACTGACATTTAACAAAATTAAGGACTGATGTGTCATTGAGACCTCTTCTGTTTACAGTTTTACCTTCCCTGACTTCATTGCTGCAAAGTCATCTATGACATGGTCATATGAAATAGAGTATAAGGATTTAAACACAATCAGACCCTGAGGTATATTCCCTATTGACTTAATATGGGTATGGAATTTTGCTTAGGTAGTAGGGTTAATTACTGTAGGTAAGTATGATGACATTACAGTAACTTCAAGCTGAATATGTGATCATTTCCTTAACACCTTTCTGACCACTACAGAGCTTGGTAATGTCTATGTCTGAGGCACTGTAGTGCGAATGAAGAAAAGAAAAAATGGGTAGCTATGTACAAGCATGCAGATCATTACCTAGTGTAGTGACATAGGCATAGAATGGCCTCAACATCTGGGGGTGTTCCATGTGCAAAAGATTGAACCCAAAACACTGAAAATTGTATTTATGTGGGGATTTCAAACCTCTCGAGCCAACTACTTATTCACAACTCCAAAACTGCATTTAGGACACAGTCTAAGTACTGTATATTAGCCTTTATACATACTGTGTATTAACTTATCATTTTCAATGGAGAAATAAACATCACTCTTTTCTGTTTGCATACGATTTAATGATATCTTCTAGTACAAACTTTCCTGAAAAATCCAATTAAATTTGAAGTGTTCAAGGGCTGAGAATCTCTCTGACATTGTAGAACACAACCAGCTCCTTACCCATCTCCTTTTAGAATTATTAAGTTATTTCTGAAGTAGAAGTTTAAACTGGCAAAGCAAGGACCAACTGTACAAGCGAACAATAATTTGGATATTCCAGAAGCACACTTATCGACCCTCCACTTGAAAGAATGTCAGTTTTAGAAAGGATAAATACAGTATTGACTTTTCAAAATATATGAATTTTTACTCAGGTTCAATACCGCACTTCTCACATTTTAGCACCACATCACATACATCTGCAGCTACAAGGACTTTCTCTTGGAAAATTGCTTTTACAATTTGCCAGTAGAATCTATAAAGAGAATGAATACATGTTGATGGTACCTCACATTCTGTCTTCTCTTGTACTTTCTTCTGCAGTCTCTCTTTGGCCTAGTGTTGCTGTGACAATGTGTTCAGTGAATCTGGCAAGTGCACTGCATTTATGTTTTGAAAGTAAAGATTTATGCTCTGCTTTTGATACTGCAATGAAAGTGTATGCAGAGAAACATTTCAACACTGTCCATTCTGCATCTTCAACTTCTGCAGTTCCAGGTAGCAGGGTGGTATATTGGATAAAGAAGTGGACTGTAAATCAAAAGGCTGTTCATTCAATTGCCATTTAATTGTGTCAGTTTAAGGAAATAACTTAATGTGCCCAAGCTCCAATTGTTTTTAAGAAGAATCTGGATGGGATTTTGGGACAGCTTAGCTCTTAGCTAAACAAACAGCCTTGGTGGATTGAGCAGTCTCCTCTAGTTGCAGTTAGCTAAGGCAAAAGCTAGCAATCAACTAAATTAACACAAAATTGTAGGTTTTTGAATACCAAAAACTGCTAGCCTATCCCAGGTGCAACATGAATCCAAAACTGTAATAAAATCAACTTAAACTGTCGTTTTAGTTTCACAAAAAAATTACTTGGATGAATGTTTGATGGAAATAAGGATTTCTGAAACATATGTTTTATGCATATATGAGTACTGGATTTTAGTTTGGTGGGCCAGATAAAGCAAAATTGTCTCGCTAAATCGACACCCCAACCCCAATTGTTCTCAACCTTTTTGCCAGTTTTATTTGATTTTTGTCAGTGGTTGAGAAACAGTGGTCTAATGGGATTGACAGCAGATAGTTGAGACCTGAGAGCACAAAACTGTACAGCAGTAGGAATATACAGTATGACTTCACACAAGTCTGGAGGTACTTTATGCCATCTTGGTTCTCAGCTCACATTGTAACACAACACCAGAAGTTGAACCTGTAATGAAACTCAACCAATCAAAATGTATTTTAGTTAGTCTGTTTTAGGGAGAATCTCTTCACTAGATACCTTTTAAAGCACACTAAGGAGCAGTTTAAAGCTACATGCAATAGCAGAAAAATGATGGGTTTGCAATTTCAATTGAACCATGCAAACTGACCTACACAAAGACTTTGCTAGAACAGAATTTAAAAATCTACATAAGTGTTCATAGAATTACATATAATGAGGCTTTGTAACAGTGAGAAGGCCATCACCAGAAGATCTCTAGTGTTTGACAAGTTAATACAACGCCCGATGAGGAGCTCTGTTACATGAGAACAAGCTTGATGGTTAAAATATGCCACAATAACAAGTGACAGAAACCAACGTAATGGGGCCAGCAGGGGTGTTGAATTATCATGACCCTAAGTAGAGGCCAAGAATCTGGCAGCAGTCCTTTGAATTATTTAGAATCTGTTCAAACATCTTGAAGGGAAACTACAGAAGTGGGAATTACAGTAATCCAATCAAGATGTAATGAATACTTGAGTGGATTGAGACTCTGTGCATGCATGGTAATATTTCAGGTATTAAAATCAAGTTTTATCAAAACTGTACCAAATATACAAGTCGTAGCTCAGGCCACTGTCACAGCTCTATCACTACTCACAGAAGATGGCTGAAGTGGCAGATGGAAACAAGAAAGTGATTCACGATTTCCCTTGTGACAAAAGCTCCAAATCAGTTAATTGGTAAAATAATATTTTAAGGCAATAGATGACTTTGAAGCACTTACATCACAGTGTCAGGCTTTGAGTTTCTTCAAGACTAAGGTGTCTATATTATGTACTATAGTAATCACCAAACACATGAAAATTTTCCTTGATGAAACAGGACGAAACAGTTAGATTCTAAGCAGATGCAAAATAAGCAAAGAAATGTTGGTAACATTATAAAAGAGAATGAATAAATTGTCACATGCTTAATTGGGTGACATCTTCAGGGCTTATATGTGAATGGTAATTACTATCTGACGTGGGTGTTGGCACCATCGTTCACAGCCTCTTACCATTTTTGCCCTCAGAACAGAAGATCATTGATATGGAGAGCTACAACATCAATCCTGCTTCCACCGATGGACATGTCTCTTCCCCACAAAATCATCAAAAGAGAGGACACCACAACAAAACACACTGGAAAAATGTTACCCTACAGCAGTGGCTGTTTCTGCAATCATTGTTGTCTTTCAGCCAACCAATTTGCCAATTACATGAGGTTCACCTTCGGGAGCCCAAACTCATTACCTTTGTTCTTTGTGTTTATTATAAAGTCCATTAGTCACAATAATAATCAGCATCCTTAAAATTCTTCTCCCAAGAGGAAAACTGTTTGTGATTTTGGTGTCAGAGTGAAATGTCAAATTTTACATAGCTTGTCACATAAGAGAGAGAGCAGGCATTTTATAGGTAAGTCAGAATCAACATCCAAAGTAAAAATTTTAATTAAACATTCTTTTTGGGGTACATTTACATTTTCAAAAAATATTACAATTTTAAAAAGTTGCTTTGAGATGGACTGCTTCCCGATCTGTATGCTGCTGCTTTCATCTGAACTGAATGCAATCAATAGGTTGGATGTATATTATTATTATTATTATATTATTATAAAAAATATAATCAACTTTTAGCCCTCTGAACAGAAGGCACAGCACCTGCTTCACAGCTTTGAGAATCTGATTTCAGTTTTGTTTTTGATCATTGCCTTTGTGGAGCATGAATATTCTCCTAGTATTTATGTAACTTGCGTCTATCACATTCCTAACATACATATATCTATATTAAAGTAAGTTAGTTAGTAATGATAAATGAACCCCGTGTGTATAAGGCTGTGACTTGATGGACTGGTATCCCATACAGGATTTCTTTCCATCTTCGGGGTGGTTTGTTGTGTGGTGGGTGTGGCAACGTGCTCTAATCAGCTCATGCTCCCAACCTCTTTCTCTCTCTCTCTCTTTGTATCATCTATTGCCAGGACAAGCTAAGGCTTAAGTTTCTATAACCCTATAGTAGGGGGCAGTTAAATGAATGGACGTATAGGTTAATCGGTTTTCCCAGGTTTGTTAACAGAAACATTATATGGAAGGATTAGCTAAAACATGTGCCTGCACAAGATAACCAGCATAATGTGTAAATGTTCAATGTATCTAAAGCTGCAGATTCTATATTAAATCAGAACAATTAAATATGATTAATGATTTCAGCTATGACGAAAAATTGTGAAAACTGTGAAGTTTTCTATATGTTTATATCATCCTCTTTAATAAAACCCTTGTGTGCGTCCAGGTGTCCGTGTGTGTGTCTTCTGGTGAAGTGCGCATGCGCGGGGCCACACAGCACGTGTTCAGTCTCTTCCTGTACATTCCCTGTGCAGAGAGAGAGACAGATACACACACAGGTGTGCGCGAGTCACACACACACACACAGGCGTGCGCGTGTCACACGCACACACACACACAGGCACGCGCGTGTCACACACACACACACACACACACACAGGCGTGCGCGCATCACACACACACACAAGCAAAAAATATTGTATAATAAAATGAATAATTTCTCCTGTATGTTCAAAAATACCACTGTAAGCCAAAGTATTCTTTATATAGAAAACAAACAACTGGTGTACACATTCAAGCATTAGATACACTTCCGCCTTTGCCTTCTTCATGACACATTTATCCAGTGATTTCATTCCATTTTTAGGATTAGCTGATTTTTATTTTAATTTTTACATTAAATATCTTCCTGAAAAAAGTGGTCATATTCCTTTATTTACACTACTAATAATTCTAATTTTCATTATAAAAACAGAACTATATACTTATAGTTATATACAGGCGCAGTTATATACACCCACACACACACACACAGGCGCGCGTGCGTCACACACACACACACACACACAGGCGCGCGCACGTCACACACACACACACACACAGGCATGCACGACAGACAGGCAGACTGACAGACACACACATACAGGTGAGAGACAGACAGACACACACACAGACATAGAGGCGCGCGCTTAAAAGACACACACGAGAGAGACACACACACACACACACACAGGCGCGCGTGTGCATTGTTGCAATGTTACTTTTCTTGGTTGTTTATTAAATCACAGATTTTTCAAATGTTCATTTTTTCCCCTGTGCTTAAAACTCATTAAAAAAAGAGTTTTTAGCGAGCGGGTCATAAGGCTATAGCAAATTCTTGCAGTGTTAGTTTTCTCTGTTCAAGGTTTTCTTAGTGTTAGTCAATGTTTTTACATTTAGTTTACTATTACGCTGTGCTTTCTATGGTATAGTTAACTATATTTGTGCTTAAAAAGTTAAAAAAATATATATTTACATACAGTTCATATGGTCTGGAACGGATTAATTGTATTTACATACAATCCTACGGGTGAAATTACTTCGGTTCACGACCAAATCAGGTTACAACCAGAGTTTTGTAACGAATTATGGTCGTGAACCGAGGTTCCACTGTATTACTGTCAGACAAAATTACAGGCATTTTACGGAAATACAAACCAGTATTACTGAGAGAGAAAATTAAAGGCACACAATACAGTGACGCATATTACAGCCACATACAAGGTCCCTTGCCATTTAATATAGACTGTTCATACACATCTTTATGCACTGCTGTTCTATCGTCGTTATTTTAATGGGCTTAATGTCTAGTATTACTATATATAGTGTGATGGACAGCCGGGTCCCATGCCCGGCCGGGACGCCTCTGCTACATACATCCCGGGGGAGCCACCATGGGCAGTGCAATGCCTCCCCCCGGGCACCTGGGGGCAGCCTCCCTGGCCGTGGGTTCTTCCCCAGTCTTCCCCGTGGCTCCATGGGACATAGAGTCCACCACAGCCCGGTATGGGTGGCTTCTTCTGGGTTGCCAATCTATAAATTTCATTTCCACAGGAAGCTGATGTTCAGTGCAGAACCAGATGTTGAAATAATCAGAGTGCTACTGCATTCTAGAACTTTTTTAACACCTTCTTAATATCATGATACTGTAAGTTGCTTACTTTAAGTTTCTACTTCTTATAGTAACTTTCCACATCCTATAGGATGATATCTTTCTCCATTCAAAGTGGAACAAATAGTTCACTTGCCATTCTCCAAGAGATCTATTGAATAATAAAATAAATGAGTACACATATTGAGTTACACATTAACTGCAACAGACAGAATCTGACACAATACAAAACATTCACAATGGCTTAGGTGCAGATGGAACATGCACAGCACAGTGTTCTGCAGTTAGTCTAGTAGAAGCCAAGATCAAATGAACATGGATGATATGCTGCAGTACTGCACCGTCCAGGCGTTGTTTACGACTGTGGCGTTCGGTCTTTCTAAGGAAGGAAGGAAAGAGAGATTAGTACACCGCAGTCGATCCCTCGCGGGAGGTGTTCCGAAGCAAACCGGGTCGATCCGCTGTTCCCCAAACACTCGTGTGTGACAGGAGCCCCCTGTTAGCCCAGACCCATCAGGTCGGGCTACCCGAACCGAAAGGTCGTGCACGCGAGAGAGCACATCAGCGTTGGCCTGCAGGGTGCCCCGGCGATAAATGACGGTGAACTTGAACTTGGCTGCAGGTCCAAAAACCACCTGGTGACCCAGGGATTCGAATCCAGATGAAGAGCCATCCACTGGAGGGCGGCGTGGTCCGTCACCAGGGTGAATTCCCGGCCCAGCAGGTAGTACTGTAGGTGCGTCACTGCCCACTTGATGGCCAAGGCCTCCCACTCCACTGCTGCATATCTCGTCTCCCGGTCCAGCAGTTTCCGGCTCATGTATATCACGGGATGTTCGACACCATCAATACTTTGGCTTAGCACGGCACCCAGACCTGTGTCCAAAGCATCGGTCTGGAGAATAAAAGGAAGCGAAGTAAGGCACTGAATGCCCGCTCCATGTCATTGTTCCACACCATATGTAAAGGGGCCCTTTTCTTTGTCAAGTTCATCAAGGGTGCTGCTCTCTCGGAGAAGCGAGGCACAAACCGGCGGTAGTAGCCTGCTAGCCCAAGGAAGGCTTGCACCTGCTTCTTGACCATTGGACGGGGCCATTCCAGGATGTCTTTTACTTTGGTACACTGTGGCCTTACCAGCCCTCCACCCACTATGTTGCCTAAATAACGGGTTTCACTCATCCCAAAGTAACACTTACGGGTACTGATGCGAAGTCCGGCCTTCGCTAGCGTCAAGAGAACCGTATAAACCTGCACGACATGTTCCTCCCAGGTGCCGGAATAGATGATGACGTCATCCAGGTAGGCAACACAGTAGGACTGATGGGGCCATAGCACTTTATCTACCAGACGTTGGAAGGTCGCCGGCTCCTCGTGCAGCCTGAATGGGAGTACCTTGTAGTGCCAGTGACCACTGGGGGTGCTAAAGGCAGTTTTTTCTTTGGCGGATGCCGTTAGGGGAATCTGCCAATACCCCCTTGTCATGTCAAGAGTGGTCAGATAGCGGGCCGTCCCTAATCTCTCTAAGAGCTCATCCACCCGGGACATGGGGTATGCGTCAAACATCGAGACCTGATTAAGACGTCTGAAGTCATTGCAGAACCTCCACGACCCGTCCGGTTTGGATATGAGGACGACAGGACAAGACCAAGGGCTATGGCTCTCCTCAATGATGTCTAAGTCGAGCATCCTTTGGACCTCTAGCTCCACCTCAGCACGTTTCGCTTCAGGGAGGCGGTAGGGTCGTTCCCGGACAATGACCCCTGGGTTGGTCACAATGTCATGCTTAATCAGCGAGGTCCGGCCGGGTGCTTCGCTGACCACCTCCGGGACAGACAGGATTGCTCTCTCGAGCTCCTGTCGCTGGTGGGGTGACAAATCAGGACCGAAGTTAAGCGTGGTTTTTTCTGAGTAAAGGGAAAGAGTGGGGCCGGGAGGCGGAGCGTTCTCCCTGTGTCTCCACAGCTTCAGGAGGTTAATGTGATATACTCTCTCACTCGGTTGACGATTTGGTTGACTCACCAAATAGTCGACGAGTCCTTTTCTCTCTTTCACTTTGTATGGCCCTAGCCAATGAGCCAAGAGTTTCGAGTGGGAGGTGGGCACGAGCACCATCATGCGGTCGCCAGGGTGGAACTCGCAGAGAGGTGTTTCTGTTGTAATTCCGGACCTGCGCTGCTTGAGCCTTGGACATATGATCCTTAAGTAGGGGTCGGATTTTAGCCAATCTATCGCGTAAGTGCGCGATATATTCTAGGAGGTTGGTGGAGGGAAGTGCCTCCCCTTCCCATCCTTCTTTGAGCACATCCAATAAGCCCCAGGGTTGTCGTCCATATAACAACTCAAAAGGGGAGAACCCTGTGGAGGCTTGTGGCACTTCCCTATAAGCGAAAAGCAAGAGGGGTAAAAGCTGGTCCCAGTTCCTACCGTCCGCGCTGACCACCTTGCGGAGCATCTGCTTCAGTGTTTGGTTGAAGTGTTCAACTAGTCCATCCATCTGGGGATGATAGACGGATGCCTTGAGATGCTTAATCTGGAGTAGTTTGGCAACTTCCCTGAACGTATCTGAGGTAAAGGGCGTACCCTGGTCTGTGAGGACTTCTTTGGGTATGCCCACTCGGGAAAATAGGGCTACTAATTCCCGTGCAATGTTTTTAGTATTAGCAGTTCGCAGGGGAACTGCTTCAGGGTATCGGGTTGCGTAATCAACCATCACCAAAATACATTTGTGACCACGCATGGAAGGCTCTAGGCGGCCAACCAGATCAACACCAATCTGCTCAAAAGGGATATCTATCAGGGGAATCGGGATCAGAGGAGCACGGTCCCTCCGGGGAATCTGACGTAGCTGACAGACCGGGCAGGACTGACAGAAACGGCGGACCTCCTTGTTGATCCCGGGCCAATAAAACCGGAGCTTTATCCTCTCTAACGTTTTCTCGGTTCCCAGATGGGCACCTAGGAGATGGGCGTGAGCTAGCTCGCAAACTTCCCGCGGTAGGTTCGCGGCACTAGCAACAACTTCCGCACCTCGCCTTCGTGCTCAGCAACCCGATAAAGTAGATCATTTTCTAGCACAAAGTAGGGCCCGTGTGGTGTGGAAGCCATAGACGATATGTCATCACTGGAGACGATAGCATTCCTGGCAAACTTCAGGGAATCATCGTTCCACTGTTCATGCTTAAAGGACGCCGGCGAGTACATCCGCAAGTGGGGCAGCGGGAGCGCCCGCCAGCTCAGGAGCCGCGGCCGGGAGGGCTTCCGGGTCGAGGTCCGGCACCACAGAGGGCTCCCCCGACCCCCCTATGTCATCAACAGTTGCCGATATGCACAGCGTGGGAACAGCGGGGAGTGGCCCCTGACCCTTTACCACCAGACCTAGCCTGGGAACAGGAGTGGGGACGGTCCCACCACTTTTACTGTCCGACCAGTCTCGTCCCAAGATGACTGGGAAGGGGGGGTTCCGTCATCACAGCGACCACCAGCTGTTTCAGAGCCCCTTCCCACGCGATAAAGCACCTCGCGGACCTGTAAGTTATGGTCTTCCCGTGCACACATCTCATGCCCATATATTGAGCGAGCCACTGTCGCGGTAGGATGTAACGGCGAGCAACAATGGTTATGTTACTAATGGAATCAAACATTGCCACCACCGAGTGCCCGTTTAACAACTCCACTCCCGTATTGGTGAGCACGAAGGGACGAGGCGGTGTGCAGTACCTTTCCTCCTTCGCCCAGCTGCAGTCCATAGGCTCCTGGTTGAGAGGGCAGGCTGGCAGCAGATGTCCCGGCTCACCGCACTTGAAGCAGCGCGGCAGTGCAAACCTCCGTTCTTTCGGCTTGACCGGAGCCTCCACAGCACGGCGAGTGGGCTCGGAGACAATGACCCGCCCCTGCCGAGACTCGCGCACTGAGCTCTCAGCCCCCCAGTTGTCTCTCCAGAACCTCCAGAAGGCCGTTCATATCAGTAAACGGGTGCCTCCGGACCTGTTGGGCGAGATAGTCTGGCATCGCATGAATCAAACCCTCTCAGGACTGCATTCAGGTCCTGTCCTTCTGTCATTATTCGGACCCTTGTCAATCCTGCCGACTACGCCACTGTAAATAAAGACACAAAAATCGATCAAGGTTTGGGGTTTTTAGCCCCGTATACTGCAACAAAAGGTTTGTCAAGCGTTTCATACAAAAACTCAAAGACACTGAAGGGAGAAAAGACGGACATTTTATGGAGGTGGACCGGACATTGATGTGAGGAATGCTGGGATAGTTGTGATGGATTCTGGGAGTGTGACGTCATCAAGGGTCAACAGAGGGATAGAATAGACCCAGAAGTGCGTGCTTCCTATTGCCGTCTGGGCGTTGAAAGAAGTGAGCAATGTAAAGGTAGTCTTTCAGCATTTTTTAGAATAGCGTCCGTATCTTCTAGGCAAACAGCCCCTCTTCTTACACCCCCTCCGTCAGGCGCAGAGCATGTCAGAGAGAGTGAGAAAGACCGAGAAAAGCAAACAATCAAGCACCGCTCGGGAAGCACATCGTATATCATTGAGGAGTTTTAGTTAATACGTAATACATGCACTGATTGGGTAGCTTCTAAGCCATCTGCCAATAGCATCCCTTGTATGAAATCAACTGGGCAAACAAAATGAGGAAGCACGTACTTTAAATTAAAAGACCCATTGTCCGCAGAAATCCGCGAACCAGCGGAAAATCCGTGATATATATTTAGATATGCTTACATTTAAAATCCGCGATGGAGTGAAACCGCGATATAGCGAAGGATCACTTTATATATATATATATATATATATATATATATATATATATATATATATATATATATACACATATATATATATATATATATATTGTGACATCCGGCCGGGTCTGGAGCCCGGCCGGGACGCCCAGGAGGACTCCAGACCGCGAGGGGGCAACCGCCCTGGTTATGTTGGGGGCCACGGGTAGAGGGCTTGGAAGCCCAGCCCTGTAGGGGCCCGTGGCCACCGCCAGGCGCGCCCGGTGCCTGTAGAAGTCTGGAGCCCAGCACTTCCGCCACACCAGGAAGTGCCAGGGGGAAGAAGACAGGGGACACCCGGAGGGCTTCCGGGTGCGCAGCCGGCACTTCCGCCACACTGGGGCGTGTCTTCGGAGGAATGCCGGGAAGCAGCTGGAGCCCATCCGGGTTCCTATTTAAGAGGCCGCCTCCCTTCAGTCGAGCGCGGAAGTCGGGTGAAAGTGAACAGAGCTGGACAGAGAATTGGAGGCGGCCAAGAGAGAGGCACGAGGGACTGTGTGGCCTGGACTTTGGGGGATCGGTGCTGGAGGCACTGGGGGTACACGTGAAGTAAATTCTTGTAAATATTGTAAATAAAGGGTGTGTTGGGTGAACATACGATGTCCGTCTGTCTTTGTCCGGGCCAGCGTTCACAATATATATATACATACATGTGTAGATATACATACCAAACCCTTTGTAGAATTCATTTTGAACATTTTTTAAAAGACATCCATGGCAATCATATTTGTTACCTGTTTCTTTGGAAACAGCAATCACAATGAATTGTTACTGACCCCTTTCTTTTCCCTTTGTGTCCTACCACTACTTTGTCAAACATCTGCTCCTATCTAACAGTTGATGTTTATTGTTTTAGATGTTATTTTTTACAATTATATTAAATGTTCATCATTGATATCAAATATTTATTTGCATTATTTTCATGTGTTGATTTCATAGCACCACAGTGGTTATTGCTTCTGCCTCACAATAGCAGTGTCTTGGATTTGACTGATTGGCTGTGTGGAGTCTGCTGATTCTCCCACTGTGTGCCATGGACTGTCTTCTCATTCTCCGGTTTCCTCTTACATCCCACAGACATGCAAATATGTTAACTGGAAACCAGTATATGAGAGTCGATTTGCAATTGAGTGTTTGATATGATGCACTGGTTTTCAGTCCATGGCTATTTTATTTGACTCTGTATTGAAAAACCTTGATTACCAAATATTTGGACAAGAAAATTAAAGTGTGGATTAAAGAATAGGAGAAATAAATTAATTAAAGAATCAATTTTTTAGGAAATTGTAAACTGTAAAGCAAAAAAAACATATTTATGCATTAGAGCTTTACCATAAAATGTGGCAGTTGGTATTTGTAATGAATAAGGTTATTTGATCAAATTTATTTACTCTTTACTCATACTAGTAGTGTATTTCACAATTTTTTGAAATTGATTATAAACTATCCCAAAATTCATATAGCATGGTAAGCTTTTATGGTGGAAGCACTTTGCTTTGAAAATGAGTAGAGTCTCGCTTATCCGACATAA
The DNA here is from genome assembly GCF_016835505.1 of Polypterus senegalus. Taxonomy (NCBI): domain Eukaryota; kingdom Metazoa; phylum Chordata; class Cladistia; order Polypteriformes; family Polypteridae; genus Polypterus; species Polypterus senegalus. Next base: position 105,364,206 of record NC_053164.1, on the reverse strand, counting down.
ACGGGCTGGCAGAACGTCGGATAAGCGAAAATGTCGGATAATGGGAGGTGTTAAGAAAAAGCCTATTAAACTTCAAACTATGTTATAATTTTACACATTACCTTGGATCCTCGGTTCATGAACGTCTCTGAACACATACAAATCGGGTTATGACCAAAAGGTTCGGCAAACTTTTGCATGTGTTCACGACCACACACTAGGTATACGAATGAGCCAGTTTCCTTTTCGGTTTGTGCGCACCGATGATTTGCGCACATGTTCAGTCTCTCTCTGTGCATTCCCTGTGCAGCAACAGAGAAAGAGCGCGAGAGAGACACAGACAGACAGACACACACACAGGCAGACGCACGCACGCATGCATAAACACACACACACACACATTCGCGCACGCGAGCGAGAGACACAGGCGCACGCACACACGCGCAAGAGAGAGACACAGGCAGGCGCACACACACACACACACACGAAAGAGACACAGGCAAGCACAAGCGCACGCACACACACACATACACACACACGAGAGAGACACAGGCAGGCGCACGTATGCATACGAGAGAGACAGAGACAGCCGCACACACACACGCGCCAGAGAGGGCTGGCCACATAATTCACTGTAATCATGTTTTACAACAAAACAGGAAAATTTTACTGAAAAAATGAACTTAGCAACAGAAAATAGACTACGCTCACACTCGCAACTTGCAGTTCTTATTGCCGATCGATGCGTTTGTTTTTTTTTTTTTGTGGTGGGACGTCGGATAATACAAAATGTTGGATAAACGAAGGTTGGATAAACGAGATTCTACTGTACTGTATTTTGAATCGCATCAAAATACACAATAGAGTGACTAACAAGCCCTTCCTGTGGGACACTGTTTTTGTGTTATTTCCAGTTTTTACCTATCAATTGCTATTTGCCTCCTGGCTCTGAAAATCTAGGTACCAATACAAAATATACTCTCTTACCAGTGCTACAGCCATTAACAGTGACTGTCTGATTCTGTGAATATATGAATGTGAATATATGTATGAAAATTTAGACTATTTTTTGGTGGTGAATCTGATAGTGATGTGTTTCTTTTCTTCTGGAACTACATCAAGTGCATAGTACATGCTAGTGGTGGTTGAAAAAATCAGTACAGTTGAGTATTATAAAATACTTCTTTTTGAGATATTATAAATACTGTACACTGAGAACAAGTATTGAGATTTTATTTTTCTATACCGTGTACAGGTAGGGATTGTATTGCCTGCACAGGGTAGCAGCAGTTAGAATTAGTAATTGGAATCAGAAGATAGAGAGAATTCAAAAAGCAAGGTATGGTCAAAACTGGGTAGTCAGGAATCTAGACAACAAATCCCAATATGTGCAAGAGGAATCGGAGGAAAAGGTTCAAAACCCAGACCCATAACTGGAGCCAAAACAAAAAATGTAAATCAAGGAGAGAAAAGAGTTAGTAATCAAACCTGGAACCTCGGTTCACGACCATAATTCATTCCAAAACTCTGGTCGTAAACCAATTTGGTCATGAACCGAAGCAATTTCCCCCCATAGGATTGTATGTAAATACAATTAATCCGTTCCAGACCATACGAACTGTATGCAAATATATATTTTTTTAAAGTTTTTAAGCACAAATATAGTTAATTAAACCATATAATGCACAATGTAATAGTAAACTAAATGTAAAAAACATTGAATAACACTGAGAAAACCTTGAACAACAGAGAAAACAAACAGTGCAATAGTTTGCGCTATAGCGCTACCAACCGCCGGCTAAAAGCACTTTTTTTAATGAGTTTTAAGCACAGGGAAAAAAATGAACATTTGAAAAAATCTGTAATTTAATAAACCACCAAGAAAAATAACATTGAAACAATGCACGCTATGAACCGATCGCTGGAAACAGAAGTGAAAACAAAATCAAGCCCAGTGCATTCTTTAACTGCCTTCCTTAATGCATCCAGCTCTCTCGTGCTGCTTCTGTGTGTGTGTGTTTGTGTTGCGCTCTCTCTCGTGCTGCCTGTGTGTGTGCACGTCTCTGTCTCGCTGCCTGTGTGTGTGCGCGTCTCTCTCTCGCTGCCTGTGTGTGTGCGCGTCTCTCTCGCGCTGCCTGTGTGTGTGCGCGTCTCTCTCGCGCTGCCTGTGTGTGTGCGCGTCTCTCTCGTGCTGCCTGTGTGTGTGTGTTTGTGTGTGTGTCGCGCTCTCTCGCTCTCTCTCTCTTGCTCGCTGCACATGAAATGCACATGGAGAGACTGAACATGTACAAACCGAAAGGGAAACTGGCTTGTTAAGTATACCGAGTGTGTGGTCGTGAACCGAGGCAAATGTTTGGTGAACTTTTTGGTTGTAAACCAAGTTGTACGTGTACCGAGACGTTCGTGAACCGAAGTTCCACTGTAGCTTTTAAATTAATCACACAAATAGAATACACATGTGTTTTTGAATATCTACATACTTGGACAAGCCAGAAAGTGTCTGATGCTGACCTTTATATTTTTGACCCCATGATCACATGTACTGTGATAAAAATGGTTGGTAGGCAGCAGGTGGTGTGGTGTAGCACGAAAAAGCAGACTTAAGTTCAGTTTGTAATTCAATGTTTTAATTTGTTATTTGAACGCTGCATGATCATTTAATAAAGGATACTGGAAATTATGTGCCTACTGGTCTTTCTTCCTTTTGTGACGCCGCAGAGCAAGCCTTCCTGAAACATTGGTGTATTTATTTGACACACTGCCACGAGCGGAGCAGCCTGAGTCAGCATCCTAAGTCAGGATCCTGAGCCGAATGAGTATCCTACACCACAGACAACAAAGATCACAAAAATGCACCTGTCACAAAAATAAAATGATGCCATAGGAGAGTGATATTTATTTTTCACTTAATGAAAAACTCATCTGTTCCATAAATAAATATAATTAGATTTCATGACCGCTAAAACTCTCCAAAACAATATCTCAAATATTTTTAGATGTAAAGGAATGCCTATTAAAAATTAAAAAGAAAAAACAGATCATGATAGAGATATCATGGAGGCAATGTTAACTTTTGCCAAAACATCTGTTGATACCATATGCATCATGCAATGCATGTAAGAAAAAATTCATTGCTGAAATAAAAAAGCAAACCATTTTATTAGAACACAAATAGCAAACTGTATAACAACAAATGCCATTTTGCAAATATTACTACTGCAACAGAGATTTCTTTGCCAAATGCCCTGTCCATGTTTGCCACAAATAATTGGGTTTATTTTGTTTTTCAAAATGTTACAGAAAACAATGGGCTTAATATAACACAAGCAACTTACAAGCATTGTTAACCTTGACAACTTTTAAGAAGAATCTGAATAAGATATTGGGACAGATTTGCTCTTAGCTAAACAAATGGGCTTGATGGACTCAACGGTCTCCTCTCATTTGCCAAATTTCTTATGTTCTTATGCTATTATATTAAAATCAAATACTCCTTTAAATTACAAGGCTGCCTGTCCAACTCCAGCTGACAGGAGTGCTTGAAGGCTTTTAGAAAGAGTTCACAGGATGTTAGAACTTTTATCAGTTTACATAGAGTTTATGTATGAATTTTAAATGGCTTATTGAGAAAATGATTTCAATCAAAACAGTTAATAAATTGTAATACACCACAGAATCATATTATAAAATTTTATATATTATAAAAATTAAACAATTACAATATTATTGTATTGTACTGAGATAATATCATATTGTGGGGTTCCTGGCAATTCCCTACCCTATTAGGGGTGACTTTAAATTGTCCCCATTACAGTGAGATATGAATATTGATCAGAGTTTGCTGCAGTCAGGTGGTCTCAGTTCTGCCATATGCCAGATGCAGGGTGGATAGGTGACTCCAGCTCTTAAAGCCCTGAATTGGAGAAAAATGAAATAAAAACTGAATACACTGCATATAAGTAAAACTAGTAAAATAATTACACAAGGAATTACTTTAATAAACTGTTTTCTTTCAGAGTGGCAACCTTTGCAATGACATATGACTATTGAAATAATGTTAAATTAACTAAATGGTAAGTGGAAGTTACTTTTGATCTCTTAGTCTTTCTTTGAATCTACGGATACTGGAAGCCTGTGCTAGCATTTCTCCTGCGGTGTTGCTATCAGTGTGTGAAGAGTGGGAGAAGAGGGTTGCATTGACAATCCAACACAATGGGCAGCACATTGAACACATTTTATAAGTGGTCAGAAACTTGTAAATAACTCATGAAAGAATAAAGTTACGTTAAAACCATTGTTTTTCTTGTGAAATTCACAATCAGTTTGATGTGTCACATGACCCTCTTCCTATTGAAAAAACAAAAGTTGGATCCAAAATGTCCGACTTCAAAATGGCCACCATGGTCACCACACATCTTGAAAAGTTTCCCCCTCACATATACTAATGTGCCACAAACAGGAAGTTAATATCACCAACCATTCCCATTTTATTAAGGTGTATCCATATAAATGGCCCACCCTGTATTTTGAGTTATTTCAAAATGGCAATCACCATGTAAAATAATAGATATTTTATTCATCAAGACACTGTGGACATCAAATGAAACAGTTAAAACAGTCAAAATTCAGGACTACCCCAAACATGGTCAAGCAAATTACCCACCCTTAACTTACTTATTCCTGTCCTGTCCAACAGGAATTACAGTACATCTAAGGTTATGTAGAGTTAGTTGCATGTGCCAAAGAAATAATGGATTAACACTTAGCTGCCATTGTCAAATAACCCATTATTTGTATGAAAAAGTACCCAGCTATTCTGTTAGCCATCATATGTTTTAGATAAAAGCCAAACAACCATAAGCAGTACTTCATTTACATGCCTTCAAGCATTGCTTTCCTTTGAATGCATCCATAAATCGGATGGGTGACCTTAAGGAAGTGCTATTTATACTTTGGTGTACATGAAAATATAACCATTGCAAAAGTTATAACATAGGGCATAAAGTACAGAATGTCTTATTATGAAGACAGTTGAAATATGGTAAAAGCAAAAAAAAAAAAAAAATTGGAAACTAAACATGTTAGACAAAAACTGAGTAAAAAGAAATCATAAATTTCTTACCGGGAAAGGTATTATTAATGAAAAAGGAAATGATCTGCTATTATTAGATCACATCTTCATAAACAGTAAGCAAATAGATACAAAAGACAAGAAAAAACTAAACCAAAGTTTTGTAAACACTTTAAAATGTTGTTTCAATTTAGTCAATAGGTAAGTGTTAGTTTATATTTTTCAACATATGTTGGAAAAAAAGTTAAAAATGTGGATTTTACTCTGAAGTGGTTACTACTGCTTTTTTGTAGATTCATTTTAAAGCAGGCAATTTATTCATTCCTTCCATGAATGCATGTAGGTTTCAAATTATATTATATTATATTATATTATATTACTAGCTGTGTTACCTGTTGAAGACAGGTAATATAATAAATGTAAAAATATTTGATATCTCTTGCCCTACATGTACCTTTAGTATCCACGTGTGCCAGAGCCTCTGTTGACTAGCACTACATCTATCAAGCACATTACTCTAAAGCCTGCTTCCTAGACTCTGTCATGATTTTTGAGGCACCTTGCTCATCTTGTATGTCCCTTTCAGCCTGCCTTCTATGCCTTTATTCCTCCATGTGTATCTTACTCACTCCCACTTTCTGTTTTGATCGCCAAATTGACCAGTCACATTACTCTAAGGAACAGGACACATATCTTAGTGTTTTGTTATAATCCTCTTTAATAAAACCCCTGTGTGCGTCCAGGTGTCCATGCGTGTGTGTCTTTTGTTGAAGTGCGCATGTGCGGGCCGCGCCATGCATCGCACCGTGCCCCGCCCATGCACACGGCACTTTGGACGCACACACACTGGAAGCCGGGCACACAGTGAATGGCCTTGCTGCTGCTGCTGCTTCGCATGATAAGTAAATAAAGCGCACACACTGGAAGCTGGGCACACAGTGAATTGCCTTGCCACAGCTGTGCATGATAAGAAATAAAGGACAACATTGCTGAGGAGAGTTCTAATTGGGTAGTCGCGGCCGCGCACATAAAATCCGTTGCTGCGGAGACGCCACACATAAAATAATCAGCTGCACGCCAGCACAGATTAAAATACTTGCTGAGGAACTAAACAGTACTTGCTGGGGAGACGCCACGGGCACGATTATCAGCTACACGCCACACATTACATCAGTTGCTGGGGACACTCTGCTGATTGCCCACTGTTGTGACAGAAAATTAAAGTCATATTACGGACAACAAAGCCAGTATTACTGTCAGAGAAAATTGCAGGCATTTTACGGAAATACAAACCAGTATTATTGCGAGAGAAAATTAAAGACACACAATACAGTGACGCATATTACAGACACATACAAGCCAATATTACTGTAAGAGAAAATATTACAGGCGTATCTACTAACAACATGCCACCCAAAAAAAAGGACACGTCAAGTAGGACAAAAGACACAGACAATCAAATCCTATATAAGCAACATCTCCTGGAAGAACGGTCAGCTCAACAAGTAAACATCAACAAAAGAAATGCTGAAAGACAAAGAAAAATACAAGCAAATAGATCGATTGAAGAAAAATGACCGCTAAAAGAGAAAGACTCAGAAGAGCAAACCTTACAAAAAGTTGGCATTTACTTGCCAGAACCAGTATTCAGCCACGGTCAGTTATATGTTGCATTATCAAGAGTTAGAAGTTTTCCAGATGTTGTTGTCAAGGTTGTAGATGGTCCTGAACAAGGCAAACTGTTGCCTTTCTCAGGCAGAATATTTACAAGAAATGTTGTCTATAATGAAATTGTATAGAAAAATTTCATGAGGTAAAAAAATAGAAAATGTTACCTAAATATCTTCTTCAGATATTGTGTCTTACAGATTGTTACAAAGTTTTACACTAAGACAATATTAATTATACTTACGTTATACGTTTCTATTTTATTTTTATTATTATTTTACTTTAGGCTTCTTGCAAAAATATTTTTGACAAAAAAAAAAAAAAATTAAGATAACAAACAGAATGACGTCAAGGTCCTTGCCATTTAATATAGACTGTTCCTACTAATGTTTATGCACTACTGTTCTAGCGCCCGTTATTGTAACGGGCTTAATGTCTAGTATAATATAATACAATATAATATATAGCGGGTTGGATAATGGATGGATAATATAATATAATATAATATAATACGCTACCGTGGCTGATCGTTTGTCTGTCCAGGATTTTAAATCACCTGTAGCTTGCAAATTGTTTGACTTGAAATGTAGTACACATATACTACGTGATGTCTGCTATCCGCTTTCAGGGTGATTGACCTCCAAGATTATTACTCTTTTTATTTTTATCTAATTGTAGAATCCAATTTCGGCAGCGGTCAACAATAATTGCAACACAAACAATGACTTAATCAGCTTTAACGTGAAAAGATGCCAACGAAAGAGAAGAAGCGGGTCGCTAGGGTGGAGAAAAGAGCTTCTCAGGAAGCAGTAAGTGCATTAACCTCTGAGCAAATGAATGCTAAATGTACAGAGAGAGAGTGTGAAAACTATGAATGCTAAAGTCAAGTGTATTCACTGCACGTTATCATGCAGTCCTCCATTACTGGTATAATATAATAAATTTGGACAGCATAAGGCACAATATAAAGCAGTACATTTTAATTGTTTCTCAAGACATTTCACAGCATGGTCACTGCATGTTTTCTTGTGCAAACCAATATGCAAAACATGCAAACTGTGTGCAATGCAATAATGGACGGGTGCTCAGTCTAGAATTGGTTTACTACCTCATGTCTGATTATGGGAACTGAAAGAAGATGGCTAATTTCTGGGTTATGAGTTCTAGTGACAGGAAGGGGAGGGTCCAGGTAGACACACATGGAAGTGACATCAGATTTGGAGTGGCTGTCAGTTCTGCAGAGGGAGGAGAATAGAAGGCATTAATTAATACACAGTGCCAACCTCTGGTCTGGTGGGTTATTACCATCACCAAAGCCCTTAAGCTGTCTCACATGCGCACGTGTGTGACAATACATACATACATATACTGTATAGAGGGAGTTATTGTCACATGTCAGAGTTACTGTCACAGTGCAAAGAAATTCTTATCTGCACCCTTAATGTGCATGTACCGGGGCACCAATGTCCATGTCTGGCGGCGCAAAATTCCCAATTTACGCAAAGTATAATATCATAAAACATTGGTGAATGGGGCAGCACGGAGGTGCAGTGGTAGCACTGCTGTCTCACAGTAAGGAAACCTGGGTTCGCTTCCCGGGTCTTCCCTGCGTGGAGTTTGCATGTTTTCCCCATGTCTGCATGGGTTTCCTCCGGGTGCTCCGGTTTCCTCCCACAGTCCAAAGACGTGCAGGTTAGGTGCATTGGCAATCCTAAATTGTGCTTGGTGTGCTTGTGTGTGTGTAGGTCCTGCTGTAGGGCTGGCGCCCTGCCTGGGATATGTTCCTGCCTTGTGCCCTGTGCTGGCTAGGATTGGCTTCAGCAGACCCCTGTGACCCTGTGTTAGGATATAGTGGGTTGGACAATGACTGACTGACAGTGGTGAATGAGTTTCCTTCTATATACAGCTTACAAAAAGTGATGCTAAACTTCATTTCACATGATGCAAATCTCATAAAAAAGGATGTTTGAGAGTTTTGAAAGTTTTTTGGGGATTATTGCTCCTTAAGGGAATGACAGCACTGTACACCTCCTTTGAATCCATGTATTTTTCACAAAGGGGTCCAAATGAAAATATCTGAGAAAAAACAGTTTTTAACAGCACAGCCCACGATGCTCTTAGACAAAAGCCGTAATCCAGTAAGACAATGAAATTGTTATCTAGATTAGTTGAAAATAAAATCCTGTACCTCCAGTCTTAGATAAGATCCCAATTTGGCCAATACAAAATTTCGCTATTAATAAAGGAGTCCTCCCATCAGCCCCAGCACACACTGATGAGAACTGTAGCCCCTACGTTAGAGATGGTTTTCTGCCCCCTATTACAGCCCCCTCTCACAGATAGGCTATATAGCCTATATTTTAAATTTTAAAGCAATGGCGATGTAGATGAAACATTATGTGAAAACTGGTTCAGCTGTTTTTGCATGCTTGGCGAGCAAACAAATTTTGTTTTAATTATATTACATTAGATTAGATTAATTTCTTAATTTGTCTAAATTTATGAAATGACTTGATGACTTTATTGTAATTGTACAGGTACAATGAAATAGTTAAAGTAATTATCACATACCCCTTGGGGTCAGCTATTATACAGCACCTCTGGAGCAATTGCACATTAAGGGTCTTGCTCATGGGCCCAACAGAGTAACAGGATTCGAACCAGCAACCTTCCAGATACCACCACAGATCCTTAGCTTCAGAGCCACTACTCCCACCTTGCTTTGTAAAAATAACATTACAAAACTCCTTAAACATTACAAAATACTGTCTAATATATATTTTAAAACTGTGTACTTGAAAAAATCATAACGTATGCTCAATTTAAAAATTGTTTTCCCTTTTGTACTATAAACACAGCAAATATTTCCAGTTTAAGAAATGGAATTTACATGTACACTATTGATTTTTCAGATGCTGTGTGGAAAAACAAGTTAACCAATACGTTAATAGATGTTAAGAAATGATCCCTAAGCGATGCTCCTGGAAGATGTGCAGGACTGCCTGGGGGAGGCAAGGCAATAGAGTTGTTTGCCTCAGCATAGTGACATTAGAATTGTAATATGGTATGGACAGAACCAGTTGGCAGTACCTAACACTGAAGGGTAAGGTGTGCCCTAGGGCAAGATAAAGACACTTTCGTTTTAAAGATTTTCTTCCTTATGGCTAAAAATAAATGCTGAGCCCAACCAAGGTACATAGACCAAATGGTTAACTATTTTCCTTCATTATTTATGGAATTTACTTATTTTTAAATAAGAAAATATGGAAACTTAGCAAGCAAAAGTCATCTGACCTAGAGCCTCTGTCTTAAGTTCCAATTTACTATACTAGTTTGTTAAACCACTTTTGTTTGAAAGATATGTATTTTTCTTTTAAGCAATTGACTCTGTTACAAAATAATGTTTATTTATTTATGTTTATCTCTTTATTCCTCTACCTCCAAAGAGCATGTTAGCTCACCTATAACATGAAGCAGCTAATTCTGTCTCTTACTGGTTGCTGCCTGTATTAGTCACACAATTCATAAACAAATACATTTTGAGTTACTTAGTGAGTGTATTATTAACCGATAGATGACATAATGGCACGGTGCCCCACATCCCTATTGGCCTGATCTCAGTTCATGGCCTGATAACATTTTTTCTACCTGTAAATTGATGTCTCCCCACATCACATAAATGTACATTTTAGTTTAATTACAGTACATAAATTGGATGGATATGTATGATTGTGTGTTTATAAGCGTGCCCTGTGATGGACTGGAATCTGATCATGAAATTGTTGCTGCCAGGATAACCTGTGGGAACCTGTAACGGCTCAGAAAGTAGATAAGTGAGGTGTGAAAAAATCCACACAACACATACAGGGAAGGATTTGTAACACAATTATTTGCAGGCTGATAACAATTTCATCGATTTTTTAGAAATATATTTTGGAACAGCTAGTTTATCTGTGCTACGCAATATCTTATAATGACTTGTTTATATTTTCACTGACATTGTGAAATAATATTCATATCACCCTAAACTCTGTCATTTTGAATAAACAAGTAAACTATGACTACTTACATAATATTGACGTTTGTCGATTTTTGTGTTTGTATCAGAGCTACATGGAAAGCATTAGTGTACACGAGTATACATGTATGTGCACATACACAAGCACATGCACACAAACAGACAGTACCGATTAATGAAAAAGACTTGACAGCACCTATCTTGAATTGTTACAACACTGGAAAATGCCTCCCCTTTTAAGTGCAAAACCATAACATTACCATTTCCCCAAGTGCCTTCTGTTTTAGCCCGCTTTCTAATTAGAGGCATGATAACAGCTTCGCTGATTGGCATTATAAAAGCACCAGTTTGGCTTCATCTGTCCCAGGTGTGCAGCGTCATTTCTTTTTCCCCGTGTTTCTTCTCACCGTTTCAGAGAGCTACTCCCCCCTTTCTTCATTGTTCCTTAAAGTTTCCATCAGAGGAATTAATAAAGATAAAAAGACATTATAGAAAAGAACCTCCCCTGCCAGGGCTTATCATTGGAACCTTTTATCAAAAGTACAAACTGTACAAGTAAGTTTTTTTTCATTGTCTCTCCCTCTCTCTCTCTCTCTCTCTCTATCCCTGAGTGCTTCAAAAAAAAAAAAAAACGAAAGAAAAGGGAAAAAAGGAATAAGATGGAGGTCTGTCAATGGGCTGAATGCACTATTAACTGTGGCGTCACTACAAAGGTTAGCAGATCTAACTGTCAATACTGTGAGTCGAATCGAGTCCAGTGAAAGGGGGGCTGGGGGTTTGCTTTGTGAGAAAGAGATACTTTGATATTTTGGAATGTTAGAAGGGTGAATGTGAAAAATTGGAGGTTGGGGATCTAATTACCCAACCATAATTGGGGGCTAGGGAATAAGTTGCAGTCCTCTCAACTCACCACAGATCAATTATGTTAAGAGAACATCTGTAAGTAGAACTTAATGAGGTCCATTAGAGCAACATGTACAGCCTCCTCTAACAGTACTTGTCAGCTTCTTGGATGAGCTGAAAGAAGCTGCTAACTAGGGACTTGGTGAGGTACTTAAATACTGGAGAAGACACACCGACCCACACGGGTTTCTGTGTTCAGCAGGGGCAACGGTGTAAAGAATAGAGAGCAAGGAAGGAAAGACAGTGTGTGTGTGTGTGTGTGTGAGTGAAAAATAGAGCGAGAGGGAGCGAGCGTGTGAGAAACAGACTGAGAAAGAAGATGCAGGTGGTGTATTTTACCTTCACGACTGCTATTTAACGAAGAAAAGTAGCAACTCCACAACAAGGAGTAACACCAAATGAGCTTTGTTATTTCACGTGCAAGCCAACTGCATTTCCAAGAGGCAACAGAATTTCTCCCATTTGTTTATGTAATCTGTGTGAAGACAAAAGGTAAAGAAGAAATATAAAGCCATTAAAGAAACTGTTTGGTGCTACACTTTAAAAAAAACAAAAAGTATCCTGGAGAAAGAAAAAAAACAGCTTGAATTCCTTTTCAAAATAAGGCCTTCTTTAAAAAGGTGGGTTATTTATTTATTTTCTATTGTGAAAGAACAAATTGCAAAATGTGGCAAAACTCCTTTTATGAAATAGAGGAGGGGGGCAAGAGATTAGGGAAATTCTTTTATGAAATGGAAAGCCAGATGAAGAGCTGAAAAGGTACTCAAGGTACAGTAATTAGACTGGAAAATCGCTGTTTAATGCCACCCTTTCTTGGTAGGGATATTCGGATAGACTGCAAACTTATTTTTCAGCTTCAGGAAATGAAGTTGAATGACAATAAAAACTAAACAAACAGAAAACTTTAGGGTTGGCAACCTTTGCTATGATGCGTGAAGATGCGTGTTTCAAATGATCAACAGAATGAGGGGAGGAGCGAAAAATAAAATAAAATAAGCGAGTCTGGTGACTTGCATACATTCATGTGCTTTTAGGAAGATGTTATCCAAAATGCATTATATTCCACCTCTTACCCCTGCAGGTCTTTTTACACTGGGTTTTCATTTTTTTCTGCAAGGCAGCCACTGATCGTCACATTGTAATAGAGCATTAGCTGGTATATCTCTATCTCTGCTGAATATTTTTGATGATTATTTTTCCTTGTGAATAATTCATATGATTAAGATGATGTGTGTGTGTGTGTGTGTGTGTGTGGGGGTGTGGTTGGGACGTGCGTGTTTAACCCCCTCCCTTTGCTCTCAATGTCTCTGTGCTATTCTGTTTCTCTCTCACCCTCTCTTTCTCTGTTGTGCAGTTAAAATGTATCTCTGTAAATTGCATGATTGGGAAGATAGCCTGCTTTCAAATAATTTAATTCATGACAAAACCTAATTACTGTCAGGTAATACCCTGTCAGCTTTAATGCATTTCATCAGTCATAATGAAAAGAGGAGCATTTTATGACCCATCTAATTATCATTACATTTTAGGGGAAAATGAATGGCATGGAGCTGAATGTTAACTATTGATTCTATCCACTTCTCTTTTTAAATGTGCTCTGGTGTATAATTTATCCATTGGCTTTTATTTCATGCAAAGAACACCCATACATGCACACACAATAAATGAAAAGAAAACACAAGCATGGAAAAGAGTGTGAATGCGCCTTCAAGGGCTAAGGTGTTTGTCACTAGGGAGGATAAAGAAGGAAGTGACAATCTGGTAAATGTCTTGCAGGTTGACAATAGCATTAAGAAGCCTAATGCCACAAGTCCAAACAGAGCACTAATTAGCTTCGAATGATGTCACTGTAGGCAGAGGAATAATCCCATCATTTAATTAACAGAATGATTTAAACAAAGATTTGCATAGATGCACTAATCAGTTGCTATGAATTACAGAGTGTTTCTCGTGAGCGAGGGGTAACAGATCATACAGCTGATGAATAAAGCTCCTCTCCTTGAGCGTAATTAATTTAATTGTCCTCATTAGCTGTACCATTTGTTTGAATTTTATTTCTCAGACCCTCTTACTCACTCTTTAAATGTATCTCAAAGCACACACTAATGTGCACTCTGCACCTATAGCTTCAAAATTTCAGTTCCTAGTGTGTTGTCCGATACTGAGGGCACTTCTTATACCACTTTTTAGAAGAGGAACGATAGGAAAACAAGAGTGTCTGAGCATGAACAACCCATTTTAAGGAAGAGATAAATTACAGGAAAATGGGGGGAATAAATGGTCCGTTAGTCATTTCTTTTTTAAACAGTGTATTTGCTTTACAGCTTATGTATACTAGTGTGTACTGTTCCTGATGCGAAGACATGCAACAGTATGCATGGCATGATCAGCTGGCATACCGGAAAATCATGACAATTAATGTTCTACTGAGCAGTGTTACATATTCATTTAGTTCAGCTATCACAAAATAACATCAATTAAACATTGCTCATCTGTAATATGCATAATATGTTTTTACAACTGGAACTTTGGGATACTGTACAGCAAAAGATGCATATCAGAATTCCCTTTCAAGTGCTAATAGACATTTTAACTTAGCATTTTCAAACACGCTTAATACAATTCAGAGTTGCAGCATCCAGAGCCTATCCTAGCAGTCCTGGGTAAAAGGTAGGAAAAGACCCTGGACAGCAGACAAGTCTATTGCACAGCCCACTTAGGCACACACACACACACTTACTCCCTCAGGCACAGTTCAGAACCACTAATTGACTTAAGTAGCATGTCCTTGAGTGTGCAGGAGAAAAATCAGAGTACCCAGTCCATGAAGACATGGTGAGAACATGAAAACTACCAAAACCCAGGATGTTGAATCCACGAGCAGCAGTGATACTAACTGCACTACTATGTTATGCTACTTTGAAAACTTAGACAACACAGAATTCTCAAAAGGTTAACAGTCTGTTATAATGATGATATAAACTGGCCTGGAAGATAAAATACTGTAAGTTCAAAATATAGCACATGTTAAGATTCTGAGTTTGATCAATTTTTAATCTTTACATTCAATTGCATTTGCTGATTTTGACCTTTTTGTCATTTTTTACATGGCCAGCATGCTGCTGTAATGATTAGCACTGTTGATTCACAGTTTAATTCTCTGCCCAATGACCATTTGCAGAACCTTATAGATTTTCCACTTCAGTTTTCTCCCTCATTCCAAAGGCTTAGAGTACTTAGTGCCTCATAATGGGGGTATGTGTGACTGTGCCCTGCAATGGTTTGGCATTTAACCCAGGGTTTTTTACTGCCTTGTGCTAGTAATGATGATCGTAAGGTCCAACTCTATTTGACTCTGCATTGAACTAAATTGGTTAAAAAAAATGGATGAACTTTCATCAGCTTGCACTTTGACATTCATCTAAATTGTTACAACCTGCTGAAGTGTGTTATAGACAGCTGTATTAAACGTAGATGGTGGCATCTGCAACATTTGTTATTCAATTGAAATGTTCACAATAGTCTAGTTAAGAAATAGTAATTTTTATTTACTGTGTCAAGTTCGCATATTTTGTTTAAAGCAGCTAAAATGACCTAGTGTTATCAGTACAGACCACACTAGTGGCTTGTCATGACCCTGAGTTATCCATTTAACCTGTACATACTCCAAATACAGCAACATATTAATGGTACAATGCGACTGTGTAATTGTTGTGTTGCTTTGGGTAACAGCTTCAAGTATATAAAATGTAAGTGGAAAGCAGACCGTTGTCCTTTCCACTGTCTTTATAAAGAATATTTAAATTTTGGTTGTGATGTCTTATAACTAATAATTCAATGTGTTAATTTACTGCAAATGAAAATTATGTTGACTTTATACGCTTTTTAGCATAAGCATATTAATTTTATTGTCTATTATAATTGAGATTTTAAAAATCATAAAAAAGATCCCTGAAATTATTCTTTTTATGGCCATATTCCTTTATGATCATGCTACCATAAATGTGCCTACGAGTACATCTATTTCATTCAATAGCTATACATATTTGTATGTATACATAAAGACATAATTAAGGTTCAAGAGGAACTGATTTGGTCTGTCCCATACACAAATACTCAACATAATTACATTAAGCTCGAAGTATCCATTAAATTTACTCTATTCCATTTCGCAATCCTTGGCAAGGAATGCTATAAAAACCACATCAGCACACACCAAATTAAATGCTAAATGAATTATTCATTGGATTCTTTTTAAAATATTATGCAGATAAAATACAATAATGTAAATTAGTTTAATGTCTAGATTACCAGTTGAAAGGATAACAAGTAATGTTTTGATCAGACACAGTTAAATACAATTCAAGCGTGAGTACTTTTCTTTTTTTTGGGTCAGGACTATGCACTCAGTTTGAAACTTAAAGTTTACGCTGCAACCTAAAGGTATAGGACGGATTAAAAGAAGATACTTATATGTAAGACAACAGTTTAAAAACTAATTTCTCTGTCTGTTCGTATAGGCAGAAATATTTGCACTCGCATATTTACTTATGGGCTTGTATGATGCCGATTAAACGTGACCACATGAAACACTAACATGTTTAAAAAAGGGCTCGATACTTAATATTTTAAGAGTTATATATAGGTGTTAATCATAGGAAAAGATTTTGCAGCTCTGGTGAGCATTTTTGGAGGAAAGGATCGCAATGGCAAAACAAACTGAACTTTCAGCTACCAACATTAAGTGCTCTGTTCGGGTCATCGTGTCAGCTAAGCCAACCATTATCAAAAGGTTGTTGCGGTTCTAAAATGAATCTTTCGCCAAAAGCACCCTTATTGTATAGGAGCCAATCTCTTCAGTATGTTGACATTGCTGCACACGTCTTAAATTGTATCACTAGATGCTAACCTACCACTCACTATACTGGATTTTGCCCTGTGGCAGCTCCTCTCCTTGTTGAGCTCTTTTCCTTTTGATCATATCTAAACTAATCGGAAATATTTCGCCTGCTAACACGAGCTCCTTTTTTCTCATTGTCCAGATAAAATCAGTACACATTTCGCATGTACGATACGTGTTTAGGACGTGCGTGTGCTGTGCGCGTGTGTGAGAAAGTGGGAGCGCGCTTTGCTGATCGGCACTCAGCTCCTTAATAACTGAATGACCTTTTCTTTGCTGCCTTATATGCATCGCCGGTGTGCGTTTGAGCTCGCAGATGACAAAGCTATATAGTTCAATATCTTTCACCATCCATTCATTGATGGGTGAGTTGAGTTGAGACCGTTAAAACTATAGGAGCGTTGGACGGCGGATGCTGAAGAGGACACCTGTAGCTCGGTCTCAGGTCGTCGTACTTGTGACCTGGGGATCCGTGCGGACCTCATTATTTGAGAGCAAAGAAAACAGATCTGTTTGAGGTTGCTTCCTTTGTGAACTTTCGCCCGAGGGGGGAAATAAACACGCAATACTCGGGTGCGTGTTAGGAACCGGGTCCTTTCATTGCTTGTTTAAGAAGGTAAGTAAAGCGCCAGAGACGCCATATGTTGTTGGCACATTATTACCGCTCTCTTGAGCATGCCATTAGTGTGTTTGTATGCAGATTCTCGCCCTCACGTGAGCAATTTAACAGCTGAAGGCACTTTAGCAGTGTGTTTTCACTTTTGACTTCCGCACCCGAATTAAACTAGCATCTCGTAGAGACGCGCGCCGCTCTCTGTAGCTAGCGAATGCCAATACAACTTGATAGTGGTCACGCACCGATTAAAAGATATGCCGTTGTCGACGGAAATAACAATGAGTACAGTACATACAGTATGTCACAGAGAAGAATGGTGTCAACCGCTTCGGGTCATTAGGTTACTTTAGCACAGAGACGTGGCATGGTAACTGCAAAGAAACTCTCGTGACCGAGTGTAAAAGGGAACATGCTGATGGGATTAGGCTATTAAAAGCATCGTTTCAAAAAATATCAGTGTGTTGGTTCCGTTATCCGCTAGGTACTTAAGGAAAGTATTGTTTTCGAGTGTAGTTTTAAGTTCATTTTGTTATTCCATTGTTACCATTCCAAATTATCCTCTCTTAACAAAGCGAGAAGAATACATGCGTGTATAAATGGCACAATATCTAGTCCACAGTAATAAATACTAATTTTTGAAACATTTCTGTAAAGTCACCAGCATGCAACACGGTTCAGATTTGTACCTTTTGACACTTTTTCCAGGGAGTTGGTCTGACATTATACACGTGGGTGTAATTTTACGCCTATCACTGCAAACATTCGCACAAATAGTAATACAAATATTGTGTGAAACGAGACTGGAAAAGCTAACAGTAATATAAACAAACACTTCAGTAGTTAAACAAAGAACTTGACACTGTTGTGATGTGTTTGACGTGCAGTGGTGTAATCGTATATATTTTTGGAAGGCAAAACGTGTTGTACAATTTGCTCGATTAAAGAACACGTTAGCGGACCGTTGTTTAACTTAACAGAACGTTTCCAGACACTCTTGACTCCGAGAGCCAAGCTTGTGGCAACCTGCTATCAGTCTATTAAGTTTATTGTAAAATTAAAATGCGTTTTAGGACCTGCTTGGTAGTAAAAAGGCAGTACAAACAGAAAGTCGCTTGCATCGGCAAAGAGAACATGTGAAGGGATTATAAGCTTAAGGCGCGGTTCGAAGGGTAAGCATGTGGCTTTGTTATGCTGTCATTTGCTCAGCGCCTCTAAAAGCTATCGTGTGTCTTAACGGCCGCTACAGTAGCGAGCGCTAGGACTGTTGTGCCAAAACGTCGGCTCGCATTGTTGGATGCTGTGTTGTCAAGGCTTTCCTATTTCTTTTTGGGAGGGAGGTGGGGGGGTTCCACTCTGAACAATAGCGATCCTCTCCGTGGTCACGCATACAGCTGCTCACTTGACCCAAAGAAACTGGAAGAGTTTTGCTGTCTTTGTCTCGACTGAGTGCCAGGGATAGCGAGGCTATACTCCGAATTCAGCAAATGCAGCAAAGAGAGAAAAGTTTCGGTAAGGACGTTAGCTTAATCATTGCTTTGTTTTTCTTCTTTTCTTTCGCTTCTCCGATTTCCTCTCAGTGCTCATGTTTTGCGTGCATGTGTCCGAGATGTGCGTTGGTGATGCGAAACTGTAACGTTCGTGTAGTGGCGGAGGTTATAATTTTAATATTGTTTTGTGAGGGGCGCGTGAATTTTTTTTTTTTTGTAATTTCTCCGGGGTGCTTACGAAAGGCCCTAATTGCTTTTTATTGCTTTGAAGAACATTCCCAGTGCCAGTAATGCCAATTATTCTGGCAGGTCTAATGGATGGCTTTAAAACGTTCTCGCTGAATGCCGAAAGAACGTTTAGTACCAGAAGCTGAGCACATTAACTCTGAAAGTGATTTTTTTGGTTTTTGTTTTGCTGTGCATGCAGACTGCATTGAAAATTGGGCTCGCTACTGCAAATCTCTCATTGGCCTTTGCCAAGCACTAGCACTTTGCTGTCATGGCAACTGTAATTAAACTGATAAGAGTAGAAAAAAATGTCAGCATCTCCAAGCCTTGCAGCTGCATCACGCAGAAAGGAAGATTCAAATAGGTTTTCTGCTCCACGGCTTATAGATCTACGTCACTCTATACGTTTAACGGGGGCATCAATTGGAGTCCGCACGAGATTCGTGCCATTTATTTGTATAGCGGCTCTTAAACGAGGTGGGAGACTGACAGAAGGGGATAGATAGAGCCCGCAGGGATGGTCAGTGCGAATTAAGAAGAAAATTAGTGTTTGCATTCCATCCCTTTTTCTGTTTTATTCAAGGGTGTTGGCAGTATTAGGCAATGCCTTTCCCTTTTTTGTTTTCTTTTTTATGATTTTTTTTAGAATTTCCCAGGTGCACGTTCCCTTTTTTTTCCTCTCTACACCCCAGCCCCCAAATTCCACCCACTAACAGCTGTTCTTGGTATTAACAATTGAACCAAGAAGTCTCGAAAAGTAATTGTAGAGCAAAAGGAGCTGAAACTATTACTTCTCTGGTTTGTTAATGAGTTGCGGTTACTTTGTTGTGTTAACCAGTGAAACTGGGACTGTGCGGGTGAGTACCACGGAACAAGGCAGCATAATGGAGGCAATCAACCGCGAAGTCTCCTTACAAGGCAATCCAGCCAATTAAAAGCTCACCAGTGTTTAAATGCAATGAAATAAAACGTCTGCTCATTAGTGCAGTAGGGAATGCGCTTCGATTCATTGTGTATGCGGCATTCTTAATGCGTGCGCACTGAGTCAATTTTCTTTGAATAATTATTAAACTGTAAGCAATGAGCAATCATCTTGGGATAAGGCCTCCTCCCCCCATCAGTTCTATTAATTCAAAGATCACAGGAATCATTGTGACAGAAAAGGGGTGTTCCAAAATATTACGCTCTTTTAAGCAAAATTTTAATTTAGTATGTTTTTAAGTATCCGTCGATTAAACAGTATTCAAGTTATGAACTCGAGCAGTGTATTTGCATCAGTTTTATCTTGATGCTTCCTGCCAAGAGAGCCTGTAATGAGTATATCACATGCATTGCTTTTCCAAGGAAGCGTATAAAAATAAGTAATTATGAACCGTTATTTATGACACTCCTTGCATTAAAACATTATACTAGTTCTTATTATAGTTTATGTAAGTGTGAGAACTTGGTCAATAGAAAGGAATGATGAATTAGTACAAAATTAAAACTATGAATTTAACAAAAAAAAAAAACTTTCATTAAGATTTATAAATGTATTTACACTGTATTACAGTCGCACAAGAATAAAAAGGGACAATATTTAACCTTTTCTCATAAAGCAGGTTAAATACTATTACCTACCTTCTGTCACAATGCACAGGAGTAGTATTCATTTGTTTTGTTTAAACATATTTAGTTGATCTGATAACCATTCCATTAGTTAAAGCTGAGAAACATTTTTTTTCAGTCGTGTTTTTGCCAGTTTCTTGCATATTTATTTTAAATTTATTTTAAAATTTAAAAATTATTTTTTAATGTGTTTTCTGCCATCATCAAACCCCATACTCGGGATGTTTCTTGGATGCTGGTATTGCAGTTTCTTCTTTTTGTTAATTTTAATTTATTTAGAGAAGATCATCTTACCAATCTTAAGAAAAACAAACATAAAAAGCATAGGCCAAAGTAACAATTATCAATAAAAAGTGTGATATGTACATACACACATTTTGTAATTTTTTTAAACTGATGATCTGTTGCAAGGATGATGCTACCTGTAGATTTGCCTGTGATGGTTTGTATATTTAGACTGTTAACACGATTTTGCCAGTTCTTAAAACAATAATTAGTGTCAATGCTAAGTTTTGGTCATATCTTTATATTTGTTAGGTCCAAGAGTTGGATGTTTGCACATACTATCTTTATATATACATATTTGCTGGCACAAACTATGCATTTGTTAAATGCCCATGTTTCTTTTATGTAATTTTTATGATAATCAAATTTGTGCATTATAATTTTGTTGTCATTAGATTTGTGTATGAGATTACTGTTTTGTGGTTCACTTGATGTCATTTATTTAAGCAAATGTATGTGATTTATTTTAAGCATATTCTTATTTTAGCACAAAAACATTGAATTTCAGTTTTTTTTGTGGATCAAATCAAATTACTAAAGTGGTCTTTGATTTATATTATGGTAAGTTGCAATTGGAATGCATTTTCAAATGATACCATTATTCTGTTTCCCAATGGAGTATATTAACAAACTAATTGGGACAGAAGCAAATAAATGCCAGTGAAAAATAGTGCAAAAAAAAGTAGAAAGTAAAAGTCAAATTTTTTGTTTGATTGAAGCTACAGAGAAACATTAGAACTACATTTATAATGTTGTATAAAAATGCTTAATAGGCCAGTTTATGTCAGTTGTAGTTCTTTTATACAATACAAACAATACACAAATATATGATACATTTTAGTTTATAGTACTGTGTGTGTTTTGGGTAAACAATTTATTTTTATATTATAGTACATGAAGATGATTTACTTTTTTTTTTATAGTGTTATTATAGCAAAATAAGTAACATCATGGTTTAGTAACAACACATAGGAAATTATTAATCATAAAGAAAAGAAGGAAATCTTTTCAGTTCAGTACTTTTTCTTTTTTTTTTTAGTTTGCACTCTGCATCATATGCTAATCCCAGTGATTATTTTTTTAATGAGTGTCTGTTATATCTGCAATTTTATACTTCGTTTAAAGTTTTTAGTTTACTTTCTCCTCACAGGTATACAAATGCTCTCAGTCCAGCCAGACACCAAGCCGAAAGGTTGTGCTGGCTGCAACCGCAAGATCAAAGACCGTTATCTCCTTAAGGCCCTTGACAAGTACTGGCATGAGGACTGTTTAAAGTGTGCCTGCTGTGATTGCCGTCTGGGCGAAGTGGGCTCGACTCTCTATACCAAAGCTAACCTTATCCTTTGTCGTCGGGATTACCTAAGGTAGGCTGCCGTTTTTATTTTATTACAGATACTTGTGCAACTAACCTTTCCTTCTTTTGGGAAAGACAACAAAAGAATGAAATTGAGTTAGGTACATTTAATTTTTTTGGAGGCAAGCAAAAGCATGTTTAAACTGTGAAAATTTGGTATTCATTTGTGTTTCGTCCAAAATGCATAAAAAATTGATAAAGCAAACATTATTCAAGTTTGTTTTTAAGCTTGTCCTGCTTTTGTGGTTCATTTTCCATTATTAAGTAGGAACTAATCAAGGGTCAATAAAGAGTGGTAAATGTAAACGATTGCACTGTGCAATACTTGAATGGTACATTAAAACAAAAAGTAGTGTGTCTTTCACTGTTGTGGATGCAAAGTATTTTACTATGCAATTAAAAATCTCATTAGCTCGCTTCATTAGGTAATGTTTCTCTGTTCAAGGTAAATAACTGCTTTGGGTGTTGTGAAGAAATTTTTCATGCAGTTTAACACACTTGCAAAGGGGGTTTACAAAGTTGCCTGTTCTTGAAATAAATGCTAAGAAGCACACCTGTTGATAGTAAAGGAAATATGTGCTGATGCATTCTGTTTA
Source organism: Polypterus senegalus (assembly GCF_016835505.1). Classification (NCBI taxonomy): domain Eukaryota; kingdom Metazoa; phylum Chordata; class Cladistia; order Polypteriformes; family Polypteridae; genus Polypterus; species Polypterus senegalus. The sequence continues at coordinate 105,341,493 of NC_053164.1, read as the reverse complement.
TTTTTTATTTTTGTTAATTGCAATACATATTAGTGATGTAAATTAAAACGGTTATTTTGCCACAAGATGATTCCGAGGCATTAATAATACATGAAGCTTACAAATATAGTATCCTGTAGTCCTGTGGATTCCTTTCTGGAAGTGTACAGTGCAAATGAAATTGGCTGGCAATATACAATATATGTCACATACATGGATGATGCCGCCCAAATTTCCTAAACCATAATAATTGTTTTAAGAGGTGGATCACAGTTGCACACTCTTAGGGTTTTGTTTGAATGCAAGAGCCATTTCATATGAATGCATTTTCATTGTCTAGATGCTGTGGTATACAAAAACAAATAAAAACAGACTTTTTAATAATAGGCCCTGTATGATAAGTTGGTCAAACACAAAAGAAAAAAATAATTCTGCTCTTGTACACTGTAACATGGCTTTAAATTTATCTGATCATTTTCTAGTGCTACATTTCCCTGGCCAGGGTTGCAGGGTACCAAAAGCTGTGATGGTAGCAATAGAAATAACGTAGCAACCAAACACCATTTGCCTTTACAATAAACTAACAGTGCTTAGTCTTGCATGGTCAAATTGCAAGAACTTAGACTTTCAGATTTTCAGAGTATGCAGAAGAGCAGAACCGTTTTCTTTAGCAAACGGACTGAAGAACGTCAAGTCTATCATATAGCGTATATTTATGTATAGCTGTCAGTCTGTTTTGTTTACCTACTTAGCTGAATACAGGTTTTTGGTGAGTTGGAGACTTTCTCACACACACACACACACACACACTCACTCACTGAATTAAAGTTGGTTATTTTAAATGTAATGTTAAGATCTCTAGAGTTTTGTGAAGAATATTGTCAAATACTGTTTGTTTGTAGGTTCCCAAAGTGCTGATATAAACCATACAGATAGACAATGGCTGCATGCATATTGTTGTATAGTTAATATAGTGAGAAATAGTTTTTAAATATTTGCAGGAAATTAAGCAGCCTCTGTCAAAGCTGCAATTTCTTTGTTGAAGATTTTACTTTAAAGTAATAACTTTAGGGAAAAAGTAGAAGTCTGGTTTTAATAGTTTAAATTATTTCTGTCATATCTCCCCGTAATCTCCATCAGCTAGGTTTGTCTAGGTAAAGTTTCAGTTTTTCCTTTTAACTTCCTGCTCAGGAATAAGCTTGAATTTACAAACATTTTGCCTATTTTCTAATGCTTTTGTTTGCCTTTGGATAGAAGCCAGCATTTTGTAATCTGCTTCTCCTAAAGGACATCATGGTGGTTAAGGACTAGGCAGGGTAGCCCAGATCTCTTATTCTCCTACAACAGATAGTATCTGTTTATGGAGGATTCCAAGGCTAACTGTATATTGAGAGAGAGAATTGCTTCTGGTTTTAGTTCCTGTAGTACTCAGACTGAAAACCACAATGACAAAAAAGACACTGACAATATGGATGAATAATAGCTGGCACCAACTGCTGTTGACTTTAGTAAGCTTTCATATCTAAATAAATATCGTAATTGCAAGAACTACCACACATTGTAACAATATCTGACACAAGGCAATTTTTAGGCTGTGAGAGAGAAGCATAACAGGTAGCTGTCAATGAACAAGATTATAGGGCATATGGCACAAGCTTTTAAATGCTTTCAGCAATACCCATTCCAGTGAGTGTACTGTGTAACATATAAAAAATAAAATATTTGGTCGTAGATCTATTCAGATGTTCTTTTTTTCAGTTGGAGTCAACAAGAATCTGAGCCATTGTTAGTAGCACTTGACATGTCATCTATTAACTTGAATCTTTTGCAAGTACAACCAGTGTAACTAGACTAAATTTGGATAACTGGAAAAGGTAACGATTTTTGGGGGCTTATGTAATATGTATGTAAACTGTAAACAACATTGATTTATACACTAGCCTCAAGCAGAAGCAATTGTGGTGTTCCTAGTAATTGTACAGGAGAACAGTTGAGGTTACAGATATAACTTAAACTAGACTTATTTTCTTTTTACAGTAAAGTAACTAAGTCTTAAATGAAGTGTGTCCCATGTATTTGACACAACTGACTATTTATATTATTGGTGTCATATACACACAGAAATTGTAAATTGATAAAGCTCCAAATAAATAAATGGACATTGTTTACTGTCATAAACCTGCTGAGAAATGTAATGCCTAAAATTTCATATTTTATTTATTTTGACCACGGCAGACTTGCTCACCAAAATTTCTTAGAATATCTCCCATTTGAAGAATGTATTTTGCACAGATTGCCTATACAGGAATACTAGGGAAAGAGCAAACCATGAGGCATTCTGAAATGTATACTTTTTTTTTAATGGAATCAAATGCAACAAAGTATAGTTTTACTGGTGTTAGTATTACTATTACTTAGACCGTTTGTCATCTTACTTAAAATGTTTTAAGAGGTGGTGTGTGTAGCATGTGGTCAGCAATTCTTATTGATGTGTGATTACTAAAGATGTTAAATCTAACCTGTAACACTTTTTTTTATGAATTATTACTGTTGTCTCACTTACTGTAACACTTGATTTAGAAGATGGATTGTTGGTTATTTTTTAGTTAGCAACAGTACATTCTGAAGGACAATGTTCACTTTCTACACCTTTAGCCCACAATGGGTGTCCTTCTCCTTTGTGTGGTATTTCAGCAAAACTATAGTCTATATTGACCTTTCTGAAGTACAAGGCATCTTTCCAAGCAGTACCCTAATGAAGGCTTTAAGATATGTTACATAAATGGAAGTTGTCAACAATTTAAAAACGGCATCAAGCCCTTAGGTAGCTATCTATCTCCTTTTCACAAGTTTAATTGAGGGATTAGAAATTATCAGAATGCATACCTAGGTTCAGCCAACAACTATCTATCTTATCTATCTTAACTATCTATCTAAGGCCTTTTAGCATTTTACAGCTCTCTGATTTTTAACAATACTTCCACCTTTTTCAATACACTTGTACGATTACTAGCAGAAGCTAACAAATGTTGGAGATGCACTAAATGTTGTATCATTTCATGTTTTTTCTGTTTATAAGAGATTGTAGGGTTACTGTTTAGATATATTTGTATTCCAGATATTTCTGGCACATTAAATATTAACGCAAAGAAAATCTAATATTTAAGCTGCCTTTTTTAGGTTTTTACTTTGTTTATAAAATATTGTAAGCGTAAATTGTGGTATGAAAATATTAGTACACAGAATTTAAAATAATGATTATAAAAATAGTTTCTGTTTTTATGCTAAGTGAAAATGAGCAATGTCATAAATGATAAATAAACAAAAAAAGAAAAACAATAGATGCACATCTCACTGCATAGTACTCTTTGGAAAATGTATTTTTATATTCAAGATAATTACATTATTGTACCTTGCATAGTTTAACTAATAATAAGAGATGTTAACTGTGTAGTAATTTACTGATGACATTATCGATTATGTAAAAATAAAAAATATTTTTTTAATTTTCATTATGCTTCAATGTTTAAATTCTGCATTTTTCTCAGTGTCATCTTAGCTGATTGAAATGATAACCCTTTGGTTGATGAGAAATGTGCTGTGTATACAGTATTTGTCATGATCCTTGCTTTATATAGTATTCTCAAAACAACAACATTTCTTTATATAGCACATTTTCATACAAATAGTGTAGCTCACAGTGCTTTACATGATGAAGAAAGAGAAAAAAGACAAAGTAAGAATTAAAAGCAGAGTACACTAACATAGAATACAAGTAATGTTCGATGGCCAGGGAGGACATAAAAAAAAACTCCAGACGGCTGGAGAAAAAATAAAATCTGCAGGGGTTCCAGGCCATGAGACCGCCCAGCCCCCTCTGGGCATTCTACCTAACATAAATGATCAGTCCTCATTGTATTCAGGGTTCTCATGGAAGGACAAACAGGGAAACATGAAGTACATAACCGTGTTACTTTATCCTTGTTTTTTTAATGTGAAAAAATACAAGGAACTTTGAATTTTTAGTTTGGAAATATATTTCCTATTTGTACTCTAGGTACGGAAAGTTATACATTTATGGTTGTGCAAAGGAGAATTCCACAGTGATTTTTAGCCCACCTCTTGTTTGCCCCTCTTAAATCCTATGAAACCACCGTGTTAGATGGTAGTGTCATTTTCTGTTGGATAACACTGTAAAATATGTTGCATGTTTACTGTCATTTCAGTTGTGTTCTGATGAGATCTATAACTTATTTTTAAGTGTACAATACTAATAATAGTTTGGTTGTTTTTCAGGGAATCTAAAAATCAATGTAAAGAACAGCAGAAATGGATACTGATTTACTGCTGCTCGGTGGTCATGTTAATGATAATACAAGCAGCCAGAGAGAAGGTTTAATATGGTAGCACATTGGTTAGTGAGGCATCTTCTTAATTGCTGGGGAGCTGGTTTTGATTTTTGGCTAGATCACTCCATGGAATTTGCAACTTTTCTTTCTGTCCAATTGGAGTTTGTCCAAGTATATTAGTTTACACAAAAATACCAAAAACTTGCTGGTTAGTTTGGCTGGCAGTTGGAAAAACTGCATGCATGAGGCCTGTATTGAGATGAACTGGCTTCTTGGACTGGTTAGTTCCTGTCTTGTAACCAATGATGCTGGGATAGGCTCCTGTTCACCCCTGCCCTTTAATGGAAAGTGCCAGTTCAGAGTATTGAACAAATGGTTGATTTATCTTGCTATCAGTAAGTCCATTATATTACATAGAAAAGTATTCCTAAGTAACAGTAACGTGAACTGGTTCTTGTCAGTTTAGTAGATGAATTATATCACAATATTAGAGAGTGCTATTGAAGTACTGTATAAATACTTGTTTTTATATTTTATATCTTAAAAACATTGATTGTTATATTGAAGGTAACATTACGCATAACTTAATGACTATGGGGGGGGGGATCTTTTAAAAAAATTAAATATTTGTGTGATCTACTGAAAAATAGATTCAAGCATAACATTTGTAAACACTTGCATAATGTTGTACAGTATTTAACACATTAAAGATAAAACCAACTCGGACTATGAAGTTAAATCATTAATTTAGTAGTTAGACAGATTAACTCAGAGTAAATAAATAAAAAATGCAATGTTCAGCAGTTGCTAAATAAAAAAAAATGGGGCAGTCCCAGCTTGACTGGCAACAATATTTCGGTATGGATCATGCAAACTTAAAATGTGTAAAATAAATGAATAAATAAAGATAATACTAGGATTTTAGCAAATCCATATTACATTAATTCAAGCTCACAGTGACCCTGACAAGATAAGAGGCTTCTGAAGATGAATGAATTTATGTTAATTCAAAATGTAATAGATACATTAAAATTACTATTATGAGGTTGTAGCAGGCATTACCAATAAGGCAAAATCATGAATAAAATCTTTTTTTTTTTTTTTTTCTTCTTCATGTAGCATATATTTTCAGTTTGTGTGACTATATTACTGTAGTGAACATATCTTCCTGAATTGTAGCCAGAATGTTGCTTTACTTTCATTATTTAAATGAGTTTAAAGTCTATACTAAGATGAATCTTTGAGTATACGGTATATTAGCATTTTATGCATAATATAAACACTTTTTTATTACAAATTATGTGTTTGTTATTTGGCTACAACCTTGTCTAGATTTTTAATATTCCAGAAATATTCATTTTGCATTCTATTTTTTTAAACTTGGACTTTAGTAATTCTGATGATATTTAACAAGTAGTTTGATATTTTTATCTTAATTACTTTGCTTCCAATGTTCAATAAAAGCATATCATGATTCTTAATTTCCCATTTATTTGCATTGGGTGTTGTGATTCATATGGAGGTAAGTTTTCTTACAATGGATTTCTGATTTTTATTATTATTATTATTTTTTTTGTTCTGGTTTAGTGTCTAAATAAGTGATAAATGCAACCTAAGTACCACAATTACAAAATCATTGTTCATTTTGAAGTCATTCTAGTTTTATTTTACTGTGTTTTAAGCAAGCAATGAGAGTAAACGTCATGTTTCCAGTTTGCAGATCTCTTGTTTTGGTGTATTTATAATACATTTTTGAGTATTTATTTTACTTTTTGCTTTATTGTAGAATATTTTTTCTAATCTTTTATATTAAAGTCAGCTTTGCCTTGCAAAAGAAATGTATGTTAAGTAAGCTAATCGGCCTGTTTTTTTTTTTTATTTCTTTTTGCATTTCCTGGTCCTTTTTAAGGAGTTTAACCTTCTAGTATCCCTTTGGGGGTTTGCCATGTAGTCCTCCCTCCTGTTTGGGAGATGGGAATAAGCAGTTCAATGTCTTGTAAGAATGAATGCAGGAATGAGTAATATGATGAGATTCAAGACAGTGAGTAAACTTTTGGACCAATTGTGATACTGTTTTATGTTGTCACTTTGTTGTTATATATTTTAGAGGGTAATATATGCTTGGGATGTTTAAGCTATATAAGAGTACTACAGTTTGTTGATTTCAACATGTTAGAGCCTCTTCTGACAAACCTCTGAAAAATAGTTAAATGTCTTGTGCACGATTATCTGAGAGTGGCTTACCATTTGGATTAACTTCTTAAATTTATTTGACAAGTTATTTTAGCTTTTTGTTTTATCCGGGGCAAGGAGGTTAGTGTGCCACCTTTTCATTTAAATAACAGCAGGTCAGTGGTTATACGAAAAGTGTATTTGTCATTGGAAAAGGTTCACTCCTCACATTGTGTAAGTTTTGTTTTTGTTCGCTGCAGTATTGCTAGTGATATATAAGGTTTTGTTAACTTCTTTTTAACCTTTTTGTGTTTTCTTGCAACCTATTCCTTAAGATAGCCACTGTATGAACCATCAATTATATTTCTCTTTCCTTATCTCCGCATGCATTAAATACCCTTTTCTTATTTTGTTGTCAGGCCACAGTCTGTCATGGAAGGTTCTATCTTGCTGTTGCTCATTTTGTCCATTGTGAAAAATGTTTCTTTGTAGTGTCTGATAGAGAGATTGAGTCTGGCAATTGTCTTTTATCATTGCTATTGTTACTGTAATGGGGGAATGAAAGGATATGGAATACATCTACATAAAATACTGTACAGTAAAGAAAAAAATCAGAAGGTTGCGATGGGAAAACAGGGTAATGTATTAAAAAGTTAAAGAAAGAGTGCTGTTTTAGTTTTCATTGTATGCATGTTGATAATTGTAGTTATTTACATCAAAGAATGCCTGAAAAGCTTTTATAAAGATTTATTACTTTTTTTTTTTTTTGTCTTAATTTGCATCACTGACCTAACCTATTTTTTGTCAGTTGCTGCTGATGAAAATTTGGTCACTTGCGGTTTTTGGTTAGATTTATCAGGAAAGATAACTGCAAACTTTAACTGGGTGCCACCTGTTGCAGTTAAGCTTTATACTTTTTTGATAACAACATGTAAAGCTGAATATCATGAAAAAATGTTGTAAAAAAGTGGGTTAATTACTTTGATTTATATTGTGGCCTTAATTTGTTTATGCCACTTTTCAGTACAATGAGCGATTGATTTTCTGAAATTGCTTTGTACTTTTTTAAAAAAAATCAGTAGATCACAGGAAAACCATTTATCTCAATGGATCGTGAAAGTTATCACAGGGTGCTCTGTCTGCCTTTCTGACAGGGCTGGCCTCTTTGTGGAGTTGCCATGTTAGTAACTTTTTTTGCAATTTGCTTTTTGACTTCCATTTCCTCTTTTTGAAAACATGGTGTCAGATTAATTGTAAACTGTAAACTCATTCTTTGTATGCAGGTATGTTTGTTAAATTTATCTTTTTAACAGGGGGCACAGTATACACCACTGTATTTGATAATGCAACATTTAAATGTGCATTTGACCATGTAGTCATTTGTTCTGCTGAAATCAATACAAGTAATGATTCTGCACAAGTGTGTCACCCAGCAGTTGAGTGAGCAAACAGAGCAGAAGCAACTACTCTAACTCTGTTTATCTTTGAAAGCACTGGTAAAATAAGTGTTCATCTTCTGTGGAGAATTTTATTCCTGGTTTCTTTCAATGAGTTTAATTTGCTAAATTCCTTTTTTGTGTTGTAAAATGTTTGATTCCTGAAGAGTACAAAAGAAAGCTTATACTTTTGTTGCTAAAATGCCATGCAAAATATTAAAAAGTTAATCACAATAATTACTTAGCTGTACACTTTGTTAAAAGCTTAGCAAGCACATATATAGGAACTATAGAAAATTCTGTAGATTAGTTCCTGTAATTTTAATATAATGAAATGTATCTTTAAGTAAATATATTATGCCACTGAATACTTCTGTCATAGCATCATTTTTTAATACAGGCAGGTTGTGTGATGTTTGATGAAATAGCTTAAAAGGAGATTGAGTTTGATGTTTTGGCACCTAGCATGGTTGATTTCACACATGAGATCAAACCCCCACCTTAGAACGCATGCATAAATGACCTGATGAATCTGTGCTGAACACGAACATCTGTAGCTTGAATGGCCAACATCGTTTTGTCTTGGGTGAATGGCATAAATACACAGTAACAGGTTTGCAGGTCACATACTGTTAAAATATAGTGTACCTGAATATCCCTGGATGGGAGGCAATCATAAATTCCTATTCAACATCTTTTTGCTGTTGGACATCTTTCTTTTTCAAAAATATACTTTGTGCTGTTGCTATACCGTGATAAGTGAAACATGTCATAGAATCAGTATAACATTTTCAGTAAATATGATTATTCATATTCTTTCAAATATGAATGAATAATGATCAGTCTATAGATAAATATATTTTGATACAGCTTTGTGATGCTTTGCTACAAAAAGTGCCCAAACATTTAATGCAGTAGCATACAGTAGTAGTATTAAAATCTGAGAGCAAGGCAATTTTCTGAAGCAAGTTGTAATTAAAATGTACCACTATTCAAAAAATGTTATAAAATACTGGCTAATAAGTTACACTAAATTTGTTGGAACAAAAATATTTAAAAGTTAACTAATGAAGCTGGATTGCCAGTAATTTAAACTCTTAAAATATTGTTGCAATTGGAATCCCATCAAAGTAAAACATTTATTTTTTTTAGTTCTTGCTTTGCAGAATGTATAGTAGGGTGACTGAAAATGAATAGGCCATTTAGTGAATGGATACTTGTTTAATTTGGCACTCGTACAATACTTGCCTCTTTTTTACTTGTTCATTAGAAATGGTGCTTTTTTTCTAATAAATGTTCCGATTGCTATGGGGTTAGAGTGAATTAGAGCCTGTCTTGGCAGTTGCAGGTGCCAATGGATGGGCAAGCAGTCTATTCAACTGTACAGAATATTCAAGTACAAACCCATGCCTATTCTTATGGTGGTGGCTTAACAAGCTCAAAACCATACTTGAAATTTTAATTAAAATAGACCTAATCGTGTAACTGGGTTTTACTGTACTAATAGGCATAAGCTTTAACTATTAAATTAAAAATAGCCTGCATTTATTATAACACAAGCAAGTTTAATTTAATATTTGCATAACACCTTTTTACATTCTTGTCTAACTTTTAGAATGAGTTGTTTGTTTATTGGTTCAGCAGAACCAATAATAATAATAATTCTTCTCAATTCACTCTACCACACTGGGAGAACCCGGGAAGTGAATCCATGATCTCCTTACTGCAAAGCAGTGGAACTACTACTGCCCTACCTGCCTGTAGCTTTAAACACAGATGAAAATCAAAGTTATCTTATAATAAATTAAACCAACCATAATATACTGCACTAATATGCTATAAATTGTACTTAATACAGCAAAAAATGCCGCTATAATGAAACTATTTTTATTCAAATGCTGTTTTCTTTTGTCTTATGTACAAATTGAAAAAAATTGAGAGAGTTTCAGATTCTGATTAAAGCAGGAAAAGTTTGGACTTGTCCTTCAATCAGGAAAATATAGTTTGGGTGTGTTGTGTAGACACTAAATATTTAGGCAACTTACCAGGGCATATTGCCTTCTCCATGCTGCTTACTATTGAAGGCACCCCTTCTCAGCTGCTGACCCCTTAGGAAAGAAGTGGCAGTTTTCCCATACGACCAGGTGTATTGTATGGGTTTTTTTTTTTTGGTCACCCCAGATGTGCAGATATTATATATGAACATTTACGCTTGGAAGTGTGTGTATCTGTCCAGCCTGGAAGTGAGAGGTGGAGTCCGGGTAAGGGCTCCACCTCAGAGGATACACAAGTGAGGCTAACATGTCAGCAAAGCGAAACCTCTGAAGAAAGAGTTGCTCTCTTAGCGGCTAATACAGGAGTGAGGCAAACACATCGGCAAACTGTATCCCTTTTACTTTCCTCCCACCATTAATATATAAGTGAGGTGAACATGCTGGCAAAACAAAACCTCCAAAGAAACTTTCAATTACCAGACCTCGACATTTAAGTTTTTTTTTCTGACAATTGCAATAGTTTCTAGGACCCCATGCTTTTTACAGCATGGGCTTACACAGCTAGTATAGTATAATAATTTTAAATCAAAAAGTTTTAAGAAATATGAATAACTGCAAAAAAGCAATCAATAATATAGAAATTAAAAATAAGTAAATAAGGTGCACAAAATATTTATGTAAAGCTTCCATGACTATCCAAAGGCTTCACGTCAGGCAAAAAGAAAATGCTTTTAATAAGGATATGAAAGATGACGAACTCTGCCAGCATCTGTGTGAGGAAGTGACCTTGAAGGCGGTTTGCTGAAACTCTTGAGTCCAGCTGGATGGGGTCTCTTTGACAGAGCAAAATTTCTCGAACACTCCAGCAATCTGTCCTTTATGCCAATATTCCCACATGGGGTTTTAGACCTTGTGATATTACTTACAGACAGTTTTTTTTTTCTAAAAAAAGAGAGAAAAACTTGTCAGTGTGTGCCTTATCTTTGCCACAAAATCTGTTTGTGTCTTCTCAATTCCCTTGAGGTATAAATATATTCTCTGTGACTAATGATTATAGACTGAACTGCTCAGCTTGATTCAGAATTGTTTGACACAAAACGTAAATGAGTTAAACATCCTATGAATAGCAAAATGTTGAAAATGAAAATATATAGAAGGTTCATGTAAAACTCTTTGCTGCATGTCTGAACATCCTGTGGATGAGGCAGATTTCAGCTTGCTTCTTGTACAGTACTACAGCCCCAAAATTTATATTATGTATAGTCTATAACAACCCCTTTATTCAATTTTCTTTAGCTGGCAGTTTAGTTCGTTTGTAGGGTGGCACTCACTAATTCTTTTTTTTTTTAAGTGCAGTAGAGAATTTTAGGTCAATGGTGTTTATATTATAAAATCATTCTTTATTGCATACAGTACATGTAAAAATCAAATGAATACCTGAAAAAGCAATATAATACTACAGAACATCACTGACAGTTTCTGATATGTTTTTATTTTCTTATGTTCTGTTCAAAAAACGGTTATATTAAAGCCTTACCTGTTTTTTATTCACTGTATATTCCAAATATTAAATTTGATGAGAGACTTTCATCAACTTGTGTTATTGTCAGAAATACATCTTGGTTTTAGCTGAGCCACTTGAACAATATACTTTACTATTGTATAAATTATTTGAATTATTTCTGTAAAATGAATTTCTTGTTTCAATTGTTCAGTGAATTTCCAGCCATGGATGAGAATCCAGTCTGTCTAAGAATGGTTTGTTAATTTATTTTTTCTTGGATTAAATTTATATTCAATTTGCATAATTGAAGTTCTGCTATGTGTTAAAATGATATGTTAATCATCCAGCGTGTGAATCCATCCATCCTTCCATTAATGCTTACTACTATTTTTGATTGGGTCTCCCTACTGGGATTTTTCTCTGCGTACTGAGAAGTTTCAGGAGTTTTATTTTTTAATAAGTGATAATGGTACTAATGTGCATATCAAGAGCTTTGATTGTACAACATGCTGAACTTCTCATATTTTCAGTGGACGATAGTATGTTGAAAATAAATTAAATATACAGCTTTTTATTTTACTGTACTAAACTTTTTTGTAATTCGTCTTGTTTTTATAATTGGTTAAGGATAGAATACTAAGTAACAAATATTGTTTACTGCTTATTTCACATATGCATGCTTTTGCCAAATATGCTATATTTTCAAAAATGGTTGTCTATGGTTAGGTTAAGGTTAGTACATAAATGTGCAATATTATGTTTTTTAATCTAAGAACAATAAACAAAGTTACAATGCACACTTAATATTGATGTACGTGAATATGGTTATCGTCCATTCAAAGGTTCAGCAGCATGAGAACCTTTCAGTAGCCACAGCAGATATTATTTTCCCTTTCCTGGTAAAATATATGCTAATGATATCCATTCAATAGACTCATGAACAACTTTTCTCACTTCGTATGACCCTTATGTATGTGTCACCACTATAAAATATGTACCTTTTTTGGACTGTAACATATTGTAGAAAGAACAACCTACATGTGAGAAAAACACATACTGGCTATACTACTCTTGCAAGGAACTCCTGCTAATATACAGCATATTCACTTCTATTCACTTTCTGTTGTTGCTTTGCTGTTTCTCACTCCTTCTTTCAAGCAAGGCAGTACTCCTGGTAACTTTCTGGGTCATTTGCAGTGGCAATGTGAGGTTTACATGGGATGGGGCTAATCCTTTGAGAAGGTTCACAGATACAGGAATAATATATCTTTCCAGTGGCTCCAATCCTTTTTGTGCCATATTAAAATGTAATTCTGTAATATAACCTTTTTGAGTCTACTTATTGCATTAGCTTATGCTAATTTGACTTGTGACTCTTAATTGGTCTAAGTGCATGTGTGTGTATATATGTATGTGTATGTATGTATGTGTGTATATATATATATATATATATGTATATGTATATGTATATATATATATATGTATGTGTATGTATGTATGTGTGTATATATATATATAATATTAGTGATAATAATACAAAACAGACATCATAAAGATTTGGGGCAGCCACCCGTATATTGTTTTCCCGGCTGCAAGAGTTTAAGTTTTTAAGCACGATGTGCATAGAACAGAGTTCACAACAGAACTGATTACAATAGACAAAGATGGAGGTTTCAAAGGCCCATAGAGTAAATGACATCATCAAAAGGGCCGGGACCAGAAGTGACATCCGCAAAGGGGCTGGCTCTGGAAGTGACGTCTTCTGAGGCGGCGGAACCTTTTGGATTTCACGGGAAAGGTCAGTAGGGAACTGAGCAAGACCGTAAGCGCACTCGGATGTTTTATTACAATTACTCAGACCCTTTAGCTGCCTCCTACTCGCACGTGTGTGACTAATATATAAGTCCACACTGAATTGCCTGCAACATACTCTTAGGAAGAGTTACTTTCTTTTCGGTGAAAAATGATCAAACTTTCCTTCTGTCTGTCAAATGACTCCATTATTGTAATGGGGGCATGTAACCTCTAGAAAATGTCCAAGGTGATTGAACTTCTGACACCCACCTGAAAACGCTTCCTGATGCGTTAACCCCATTGCCATTCGAACTTGCTAAAGTTGTTACAAAATATATAAAATGAAAATAGTTTTAAAAAAAAAAAAAGTTGCTCTGTGATATATTGTAATTTATGTTCCACTTCATAAAATGGCACTAACAGCATTACAATATCATTACAATATTTATTTGGCCGGTCTCAAATGACATCATTTAAACTTGATAGTTATGATATGAAGATATTTTAGTACAAAGAAGGTCAAGATTATGTTCCACCAATGTGTTCTGTAGACAAGGGCACGTAATGAAATGTTAGTTTTTTCAGATTTGTGTTCTGTGTTGCCAGTGTAGGGAAGGGAATTCAGACTACTGATAATTGACTTGTCTGTGTCAGCTGTTCCTACAACTCTGCAGCTCCTACTCTCACCATTGTTCAAAGGTTATAAGCTGTTACTATATTGTCTGGTGACCAAATTGTGCCTTTTTACCCACATAAGTAAAAGGTCAAGATCAATCGGATTTCGGATTCTGTAAAATAAGAATGAATGGTGTTATTGCAACCAGTGTGCATTATTTAGTTGTGAACCACACTTTTATACTACTGCTTTTTGGTATGTCTGGTTTCTTGTTTGATAAATTCTGAGATGACATAAGGGAAAATGTGGAATTGTCCCATTGTCCCTCATTTGAAATATTGACAAATGTGTACCTAATTTTGTTATGTCTAATGCAGAGTTTTTTTCTTTGGAGCATAACATAAAGAACATGAATCAGTTTTATATTCTAATAGGAAGTTTACATTCTGACTCAAATTGTTGAAGTATTAATACAATTCTAGGGGTTATTATTAATGTGTAAAATATATTATGAATCTATGTTAAAAACTTCTGTTTGGTTAAGGCACATGGCCATCATTCAGAATTTTTGCTGCTTTCTTTTTTCTTTTACTTCAGTTGGTTTTCTGAATAATCTTGAAAGCTATGAAACTGTGACAATCATGTGAATGCTTACATTCTATGTGTAGCTTGGGTTGTGTCAGTTGGTCACTTGGTACAGCTAGAGTCTTTAAATAAATAAATAAATAAATAAATATATAATTGGGTCGATAATTAAATAAGCACACACCAGAATGACTGTACAGGAAGAAATAAGTTCTGACTTGGCAGAGTGAGGCATTATGTAGATGTACTGCTGTTTGTATAAAGGAGCTCCAGTAGCGTTTCTTGACACACTTCTGCTGAATAGTTTGTTGGCTGAAAGTATTCGGTGTCAGTGTGTTTATAGATGGATGTGCAGCATTGTTCATGATTTAATTCTGTCCCTTGTTACGACCTCCAGGGGATCCAGTGTGCATGCTGAGCTTGCCCTTTTAATTAGCTTGTTGATTCGGTGGGCATCTCTTCTAGTGATGTAACCAGCCCAGCACACCACAGTGTAGTAAATCACACTGGCTATCACAGAGTAATAGAAGATGTATATAGATGTATAGTGACTTTATCAATGTAATCTTTAAGCTTTGTCAATAGCCTAATGGTTTGTAACATAAAAAATGTGCATTTGCAGAAATAATACAGTAAAAATAATTTCATACATTAAAAAAATTAAAATTGACTTTTTAATGGCAAATAATGTATGAATTGTCACCAGTAATAGAAGGCACTTCAGTTTCAGGCTGAATTATTCTATCTTAAACTTTAGATTAGATTTCTGAATACTGCAAAGTAAAATACAAAACTATAGCAAAGTACCCCTAAAGTATAGCAGATTCTCTTTCTTTCTCTCTCACACACACAGAAAGGCATTATATTCTAAGGATAACTGACAGAGGAAACATTTTGTAGAGCCCTTTGAAAGATAGGCTCAACCACAGTTATATATTTATTGCAAGTCATTATTTTTTGTTTATTTACAGGCATCTTTGTTTTTGTATGTCCTGCTCACCAACTTCCGCAGGTGCACAGTAAAATCCATATTCACTGGTGTGCTACCATTCCAGTGTGGCATCTGCTCAGCTTAATAGCACAAAGCGCTACAAGTGGTGGTGAATATTACTGACCTACAGCTGGTTTCTGGTCCTGACATTCTCTGTGTAACATATCCTGCACAGTCACTTTTTCACTGCTCTGTACCATTCAGAAGGTACAAGACCTTTAGTATTAATACCAGTAGATTCAGGAACAAGGTTTAACCACAGTCATAAGGTTACTCCAAACATACTCATACTGAAAATTGCATGATTGTTTTGTGCGTGTGTGAAAAAATTTGTGTTTTACATATAGTATATGTAGTATATAATATTACATTTGCACTTGATGTATGTTGTGAGTGACATGCAAATAAGAATTTCATTGTACTTGATACACATGGCAATAAACTTGAACCTGGTTGTTAGTTAAATGGAAAACCTTCCAAAATAGTACTCGGTCTAAATTTAATGATTTATGCTCATAAGCAATCTATTATTTAATTTGTCTTTGAAATATGTTGGGTTGCTTATTTCTTTGTTTATTTTCTTCATTTAGCTATTTCAGTAACACCACACAAATCCTGAAGTACAGATTGTAATTAAAGCTGTTATTTTCAACAGTCAACAGTGAGATGGTGGGGTGCACGGAGAATTTTGTTTTTATTGGTGAACATCAGTAGAGGGCACACTCACAGTTGCAACATTGCATATGTCTATGAGGCACAGGATTCTCAGGGCAAGCAAAGCGCATGCTCAAAGTTGTGACTGTGTGCTTCCGCAAGAGATGTGAGTACTGTACAAGAAAAAGTTGGACAGAATTACTGAATGAAGCAGCTATTTTAAGAAGCAGTGAATTCATCATCGGGAGTCTGCATCTGAAGTGTCTGCTGTAACTTTAAGTGTTGAAGATTTATGTTCACCCCACTGGTGATCCACCAGTCAAAACGTGGGACTTGATAGAGCCCACCATCTAAGCTCTAATGGGTGAAAATGAAAGTTGTAATTTCCAGGCCTGCATTGTCGCTGAAATTGAATGAACAAATAAGTAAATAAATGTGTCAAGAAGTAAGCAAAACATTATACATTTAAATATTAATGCTCTCATATTACTGTTTTTTTTTTTTTTTTATTGTCACATTTCACAATACATATTTATTTTCTAATTTATCTATTGATGTAATTATGTCCACAATATTCCTCTATACCTGAAAGAACAATTTTTTTATTGCACAGCTGACTAATGTCACTTCATGCCAAGTCGGACAACTTACACAGGGTTTCCTTTATGGTATTTCATCGTTTTAATAATTCTTTTACTGATTTACAAAGTTAGTAATTTGTCATTGTTTCTTTCCTCATACCAAACAACTTGCTGAATGTTCGTTTTACTATATTATTACTACTGTCTGGAGCATCTGTATTTGAAGCTTCATTGGTGATCATATTCAGGTCATGATTAAAAATCCACCTTTCCTGCATTTTTTAAATTAACACTTAACAGTAATTTTAATTAGCTCTAATAGAAACTGTATTCTCTAACTGGAATATTTTGTACTAACTGTACTGCCTTTGATTCTTCTGCATTGACAGTCTACCAATGTGCAATTTCTGCTCATTTGTAGTTTAGGTTTTTGTTTCCTTGTAATTTACAATGTGTTAAAATAATATAATATTAAGAATTTTTTGTATTACAGTATATATTTTTATTGTTTAGTAAAGGATTTTACTAAATATATATTTTTATATAATTTTTATTTTATTTATTTTTTAATTTTATATTGGATTTTACTAAATATATAATTAATGCTATAATCTTAATCTTTGTGGTCTCTCCATGCATGTATGTATGTATGTATGTATGTATGTATGTATGTGTGGAAAATGAATTAGTTTGCCGCACACTGGGCAGTAAAGTTCTGCTCTGCTTTATTTTTATGGTTTTGTTTTTGTTTCTTTGAATATGGAATTTATAATTCATATACTGCAAGTAAATTAGTATTCTTCTGACAGTGAGAGCATGTGCTGTTTCTTTGTGGATGTTTGAGAGGTTTAAGACCGCATGTTGGGGGATTGTCTGGAGAAGTTTATAGCAACCTATGTTTTATAAATGCAATCAAGACACCGCAGAAAAGAATGCTGCTTAATTGATATTCATATTAAAGTGAAATACTCTTTCATATACTTTGTTTCCTTGAATGTAGGATAGCTATCCAGTTTTTTCCTTATTGTTCTACTGTGACAATACTGTACTTTACTTTATTTGTCCCCAATGAAATTAAAACTTACAGCTCAAGAAAATACAAATATTATGATGTACTTATTTTGGTAACACATTTTTTGTCACACTCTATTTTGTAAATGTATGCAGATTACCATTATAAAGTGTTAAAGAATGTGTAAGCTTTAGGGTTTTATTTGTCACCCTGTAGAAAGATGTTAAACACCAAAGAAAAGCAAAATTATGAAATTGATAACATTTTGAAAAATCATAGTAATTTTTTGAGTGTGTGTGCTGTAGTTCTCTGAGTATTTTTCTTGATCATTTTCTCTTTTTATCTGTTTGTGTCAACTACAGTGTTGCAGGCACTGCAAGAGCACTTTATGTATGAGGTTTATCTGATAGACTATTATTAGACAAGTGTTTCTTTGTATTATGATAGGGAAATTACAAGAGGCACGTCCACTGTGCAAAAAGTGTGGAAATTGGAAACATGGCAGTGAAACATTCACCGTATGTGGCTGCAAGTCAGCAAACAATGTAAGAGTAGTCACTTGGGCCCCCAATATCTTGCATCTGGAGCTAACGTTGTGCTTACGGTATATGCAAAAATAAATAAAGAAGTCAAACTTGTTTAGCGACGTGTCCTTTTGACCATGTCTTCAAGGGACCTATGTCAAATAATATTGTCCATTTTATTTTTAAAGGTATTATTAATTTCTAAGTTATATTACATTTTTTTTGGGTCTAGGAGGACTTGTGATATGAGGTTACATTTTTATCTCTTGACACAAGTCACCCTCGTATAGTTCAGTGCTGTAGAAAAGGAACATAGAGTTTTGTATGCCTGTCTTGTGCTTTCTGTATCATCAAAAGCTGTCTAGAATAGAGCTTCATTGATAGAGGTGAGTAGAATGGCAAAACTACTCACAAATCAATGCCTCTTAGCTCTGGATATTCTAGGCAAACTTTGATCTTTGAAAAGTACTTCTGACACTTTTTTTTTCTTGACAATTCTGTCAGGTTCTATTCTCACACTTTTCTTATGTTGGTTACATCAATTTTGACAAATGTGTTTCGGATAATTCATTTCCTTTTTCATCAAATGGAAAGTAAATATCAAAGTGACCAGACTGAGCTTTCAAGTGGCCAGTAATGACACTAAATATCAAATATTCCTCTTCCTTCATCTGCTGGAAGTAACCTTGGGGAAACCAGTAAAAAAAAAAATAAATAAATATGCAAGAGATTTTTTTCCTTAATATTTACAACTTCTATGTTGTCAGTCGTTTAAAAAAATAAAATAAAAATAAGACCACCTACTTCTTGTAGCCAGTGCAAAGTTTAGTAACTTTACCTGAGGATATTCACTATTGGATGTATGTAACAATACATTATAATCGTCAAGAAGCAGAAACAGTGAAGAATTACCAGCATGTACATCTTTTATTTTGATTTGAAATGTTTTTATTCTTTGTGAAATAAAGTTCTGTGTTGGCTTTCAGTTAAAAAGCGTAATCACATTTCAATGGACATCTGGTTTACTTAAGAATATTTTTTCCCAAATGTGTGTGGAGATGATTTGCACATACACCAGGATACCTGGCATTTGGATGATGTGAAACAAGTAATTTCAGATATATTCTCATTAATGCAGCAATTTTGTTTACTGTTGTTGTAGCTGGTTCTCTGTTGAAACTGATTTTGTCAGGAATTTTGTGGTCTCTGTACTCCATTAAAAAATGGCATTAAAAGCTTTTCTTGGACATCCTTTACAAACAATGTGGACTAAGTAACAGATAAAACAAATATTTTTGAATAGAGCATTTCTTTGAATTAAACTTTTATAAAGTAGGCACAGGATTCTGGCAGATGCATAAGTTGTGTTCTGTCATGTTTATAATTTTTGTAAGGAACAATGTCAGTGTGTGCCCAAGTCTGGAGAATATACAGTCTATTTCAACGTGATAAACAGCATGATAATGATGATTGTCTCCTCTGATGTTAGTAGGTGGTGGCTGATTTGAAAAGCAATTGGGATGATGGTTAGCACTGCCAAATCTAAATTTTAAAATCATCCTTCAAAATAGAACCCATCTGCAGGTCAGGGTGAAGAAGTGGCCCCAAAATCAGGAATTGAAGTAGTTGTGGCCTGTTTACTTATTGATGAGAATAGAGGTAGTCATTAGATGGTGGGTAAAGAGGGAGTTAAGTCTTCAGATGAAGATCTCCATTTAACAGCCACTTATATATTTCTGTCCATCTCTATGATCACAAGGGTTGAGAAGTGGCTGCCAAAGCTGCCAAATGAGGTTCCTTAGCAGAGTTGCTGGGATGAGCTCTGCCGCAGAACAATTCCATAAAGACTTACGGGGTAACAAAAAAGGTTTTATAGTAGCAGTGCACGGTGGCATGACTCATTCATCCAAACGTATTAACAGCATAAAGTAATTCAACAAAGTAGCAGTATTTTTTCTCTGTTTCTGTAGCCTCCGAGACCCTTCACTAGGTTTCTAGGCTTTTTTTCAAATGTTAAAGAGATCATTTAAAAGGCTACAGTATTTTGTTGAGAATTGTTTGACCATATTTAATAAGGGATATGCAGAAAACCTATTTTGAACTTGAGGACATAGATGCTTTTGTATCCTAGATATCCTTACTGCCATTTTTATAAATACTGTACGGGCCCACTTTCATACACATAGCTTAAAATAATAATTATTAGTAATAATAATTAGTAGAAAGGGAAACTCACTATTTTAGTGATTTGGTTGTACAATTTGAAAAAATTACCCTTGTAGAGGTTTTTTTTACAACTGAAGGTTTATTTAGTGGAAGAAACCTATTGTGTCACAGAAAGCATATTAAATGGCATGAATGTCTTGAAGGAAAGGAAACTGCCTGGCTAAAATAAAGCTTCCAAATCAAAGGTTGGAGAGAGACATGTAATGTGTTAGTGTGATGCACAGCGTTATGCTTTGTTTATGAGAAACTTAGAAATTTGTCATGAAGTATCAAAATTTTAAATCCATGAAAATGGGTTAACTGACAAGCATATGAAAAGTAGATTTGAAGACATGTGGGGTGGTAAGTTACCCTGGTGGAAGGCTTGGGCTAGGCAAAAGTGAATAACATACAAATGGTGGTCTTACCTGATTTCAGGAGAAAAAAATATGCTAATAAATATAGGGGAAAGAATCAATAAACACCTCGTTATTTAATGCAATTATAAAGCAATTCTCAGTGCATCTTGATGTATCTCTTTTTTGATTTACAGTATACAATGATTACTGCTTGTATCTAAAAACTGAGGTATTGTTATTCATCATAAACTAAACAAATTGAATTTATTTCCATTATTTTAATGAATACAATAACAATTGGAAGTGCCAACTGACAGGTTGCATATCCTGTGTCAGCATATTTTCCAGCATTGTGTACAGTCAACAAGAAAAAAAAAATTTGCCTGTGTTATAGCAGTGTTTTATTTAAACATGAATTTTAATATATTCTAAAATACTTAACATAAAGGTGTCCCCATTACAAGTAGCTTTTACTTCATCATTCTCTCTGATTTTGAATATGTAGGGAGACATTTCTAATCCAAAAAAGTGTGCAGTGAAATGCATACAAACAAGACTCTGCTTTGCAAACTTTGGCTCCTTTTTTACACCTGACACTACCTTTATGTTCCTGTCATACTTGAGTAGCGATCACATTAATAGGATGCCCTTTTCAATGTGAATTTCCCTTGTGTTGTAAGATAGGGTGTTTTATCATCAAGTTATGTCTGGGCAGTTTTTTGTTTCTCATCACTTTTATATGTAGTTTGACTCCATCACAAGTGAATTTTTATACTTTTTTTTTTTTTTTTAATAATGTGGTCAGCTGCAATCCAGTTGTGAGAGAAGGAGTGGCTGTGAGCTTGAGTCCCGTGCTAGGTTTTCTTTGATTGCCTGGTACTGGACTACAAATATATCTATACAGTAACCCTACAATCTCTTATAAACAGAAAAACATGAAATGATACAACAATTAGTGTATCTCCAGCATTTGTTAGCTTCTACTAGTAATCGTACAAGTGTATTGAAAAAGGTGGAAGTATTGTTAAAGTCCGAGAGCTGTAAAATGCTTAAAGGCATATATATATAAAATAAAATCATCTTGTGACATCATCTAGATAGAGATATATGTATATTATCTATCTAGATATATAATATAAAATATGCTACCGTGGCTGATCGTTTGTCTGTCCAGGATTTTAAATCGCCTGTAGCTCGCAAACCGTTTGAACTATTGACCTGAAATTTGGTACACATATACCACGTGACGTCTGCTATCCGCTTTCGGGGTGATGATTTTTATTACTCATTTTATTTTATTGTAGAATCAACTTTCGGCAGGGTGGCCATGCAGCACATGCGTATGGGTGCCGTTCTCATTCCCTACCACCTTCGCTAATCATTCTTGAGGAAAACTGAAGACTTAAGTGTCAGCTTAAGTGAAAAATTAAAGAAAACGTACTAAGTAATTGCAACACAAAAACTAACTTAATCAGTTTTCACGTGAAAAGATGCCAGCGAAAGAAGAGAAGCAGCGGGCCGCTAGGGTGGAGAAAAGAACAGCTACTCAGGAAGGAGCAAACGCATCAACCTCTGAGCAAATGAGTGCTAAACAGAGACAGAGAGAGTCTAAAAACTAGGAAGGCTCAAGTCAAATGTATTCACTGCACGTTATCGTGCAGTACGCCGTTACTGGAATATATATATAATGTGTGTATGTATATGTGTATATATATCTATCTGTCTATCTATAATGTGTGTGTTTATGTGCTTATGCTTCTCTAATATTTGTAATGCTTGCTTTGCAGGTTTTACTGTATTTAACCTGGTTTTTTTTTTTTTTTTTTAGTTTCCTTTACCTTTTTCCCCACATTATTATTATTATTAATTATTTATTTATTTATTTATTTATTTATTAATAAAAAAAAAGTTAGATCTATTGTGCTCAAAGTCGTCTATCTTTTCAATGTCTTTTTCCAACCCCAAATTAAAAACGAGAACCTTTAGAAAGGGGTAGAATTCTAATAAAAATTTTTTTTGCTATTTTCTTGCATACAAGCACAAAACCAGATCAATATAACTACACAAATTCAGCACCGTGTGAAAATTTAGCAACATTGTCTATTCTTTTCCTGACTATTAAATATCATCCCTAGGTGCCAAGGTAAGGCAATTAGATATAAGTATTTTCTACAAAGGAGAGTAAAATCACACAGATTAAGACCTACATCTCCTTCTTTCTTGTTGAAGGTACTATGGATTGTATTAGAAACACTAGTATGTACAATCTCAAGATTTATCCAGTAGTTTGAGTGCTTACTGCAAGTCCAGTTTTCATAATTAGAAAGTAGAGACATTCTTGGGAATATGCAGGGAAGGCCTTAGAGGCAAAAGAAAGTTTAAAAAAGTTTTTGCCAAAAAGATACAAGAATTTGAATGGTGTTGGTGAAGAAATATGTTAGTATTCATATAAAAGTGACTGAGCTGTAGTCCACCTCGGGGTATTGTTATGGATCATTAAATATGTTAAGGCTTGTATTCAAGCAATTGAAACAAATGGAAACCCATTGACATTTTCTTCCCTCTTCAGCCTTGTTTTGTGCTTTACACAAAGTGTGCCCCACATAGGTATTTCATAATTTTCTCAATGTAGAAGCAGTAAATACACAGGTTCCTGAATATTCTGCTTTTCTTGCTTGACCAAGATTAATTAAACACTGTAGTAACTATTTCTGTCAAACCAGTGTAAGCAATACCTGTCAGAGTTCACAAGTAAGGTAATTATCAATTTCAGATAATTTATAATTTTCAGATTAGGTTAATGCTGTGACCAACTACAACTGTAATAATGTCTCATCCTATATTATTAACTCAGGAATCCGATAGTTCCTTTTAACTCCCGTAATAATTTGAAGAATCTTGGTGAAATCACAGAATTGTAATCTTGTCCAATTAAAAGTGTATATAGCATGTCAAAAAAAAAAAAAAAAAGCAAAATGATATTTTTAGAATTTAGAAGTGTTGCTGAGAACAGGAGTTTAGCATAAGGCCTACAGTTTCACCTTGGCTGGTGTAGTTTCATGTAAAGAGTCAACATTGAGACTTAACAGGGCTTATGGGGTTTTTGAATGTCTAATGATCCAGCTGCTAAAACCACAGTGTCAGCATGCTGCTTTTTATTTAGATGTGTTGTGATTCATAGTATGGCAAAATACAGTGTAGGCTACCTGCAGTGATGCAGGCCTTTGGAATAAAAGTATTGTGCAACACCCAGGCCCAATGCCGAAGTATTTGGATTTAATGAAGATTGTTCAGTAGAGGTATATTAAAAAAAATGCTTTTGTCAAGGAGATGGCTATTCATTATGATTGTAAGCACATAATCTGCCACATTATGCAGAAGGCCTGCACAGAGAAGGGGTATGGAGCATATTTGTGGAACAGATCTTAGATGAGCTAAAGTACTGTACCGAAGTTCACATTTTGCTCTTTTGCCTGATAAGCAAGCCACAGGAACTTTCCTGTAAGATTGCTGTTTACAGAGGTAGAAACATAAATCTGCATAACATAACAAGAAGAAACAG
Organism: Polypterus senegalus; assembly: GCF_016835505.1. NCBI lineage: Eukaryota > Metazoa > Chordata > Cladistia > Polypteriformes > Polypteridae > Polypterus > Polypterus senegalus. Next base: position 105,317,176 of record NC_053164.1, on the reverse strand, counting down.
AAATAGTTAAAATACCTGTGAAATATGGAACTTGACTTTCTTATAGTATAGTACTTGTAATGGTGCTGTGTGTAGCCCTTGCGTAAATCTGAAAATAGTTGATGAGCAGGGTAGTTTCCTGGCTAACAGAAAATTTTGAGGTGAACGATTTAACCTTTAGTCTGTTAAAATTATTTGGTTTAATTTTTTTTAATACAAGTTGTTAATTAAACTGTTAATTTAGGCTTAGATTGGGAATATTAATTGCCTTGCAGCACTGTAAGTCCTGATAAGTAATGAGGAAACACCAGGGAGTTTGCTTCATTGTGAGTTTGTCATTATAACAGAAATGTTCATGAACTTTGCTGAACTGCACAAAATGCCCTGAAGTCAATGGGGAAGTAGGAGCTGAAGTAGTTTTGAGTGGAATATAATGTAGTGGTCTTTTTAAGTGTCCCAGAAAGCTAGGTAAGCATCTGCCAACTCTGGTGGACCGATTATGGTGGCAAAAAATTATCTGATATGTGAGGTACTGTGCTACCTTGTCACATTAAAACAAAAGATGCAGAGAAAAGAATAACCACAAACAAAGTACAACAAATGGTCACAAACTAGCAGTAATAATAAAAAAATATATATAATTGCTCTTAGAGAATTCAATCTTGAAGCACACATTGGCCTTCCCAGATGCTGTCATAGCCTACGTTCAGTATTATATATCCTGATATAAATTTGCTTTGAAACATATTTTTCATTTAAACAGACATATGAGAGCAGTATTTAAACGGCACACCTGCTTGTTTACATCTGGAAAGGAGAATAGGTGCTTTCAGTGAAAATTAAGTATGCTAAATGTTGGTTGTTTTGGGAGTATTTGAATGGAAAGGGTGATGATGTATGATCCAAACTGTATAATACTGTTCTGAACAACAAAACCAGTACATCTCTAATGCATTACTACATACTGCACAAGCATGTCTCCAGGATGGTTACACTGTGGTAACCTGGTAACCTTCCATATTGGCAGCAGCAGCAAGGAAGAACTGAGATGATTGGTGGTCAGAATAGATAGATAGATACCTTATTAATAAATCACACAAAGGTTATATACAAGGATAGTCCAGGACATGCTCGCAATCAACATCGTGGTGGGCAAAGGCTTTTGGCAGCTATCCAAATGAGCCAGGCTACTACATTCCATTTAAAGGTACTGACATCATCCATATAGAAAAGATTTTATAAAGAAGAATGCAAGAACAGCTAGTCACAGCCAGTAAGCCCACCCTCACAACTATCTTGTGTATTGTCCTAACAACTAAGAAGTATATCCCAATAACATACTACTGTATAGATGAGGATTGAAAAATGAAATTGTGGGTCTTACAGATGCAACATTTTCTAGCCAGACATATATCTGACAGCTTTGATATGAAGCTAAATGCTTGCATTAGACCTGTGAATTCAACAGTAATGTGGTTGTGCATATTTATACTAATGCAGTATACCTTGTAGCTCCTAATTTGCCCATCCCAGTGAATCAGACCTGGGCAGGATGTTTTGCTGAAATGCTGCCAGTTGCTGTCAAAGATGAACTTAACCATATGTTGTAACCATGATGTTACCTGAGCACACCTAGAGCATGTGTGCTATCAGAATGACTATTCTTGGCTACTAGTCTGACAGTTAGCAGCCTGTACATGCAGCTGTCACTGAAGCATTCCCATATGTGGCTGTTCCTAAAGAAAGAAAGATGCATAAAATGTTTTTCAGTAATGTATAGACTGTTTCAGACACATTTAAACTTTCAACAGATTCTTATAGACACAATGCATCAAAAGCACTTTCTGCGTAGTCTTCCATTTTCTATGTTATAAAGTAGTAGTTATTAATTCACTAAAGTAAGACTGTTGAATATAAAATATCATCAAAGTTTACATCCCTAATAAAAAGGCAAAAGAAATTTCCTGTTCAAATACAGGGGAGAAACACGAGATGTGGCAGTGACGAGTGGAACCTTACCTCGGACTGCGGTATCCCTCGCACACTGGCTTGATGATTGCAATTGGCGGGTGCATGTTGCTGTCTCTTTGTATGTCGCCAATACGGTATAATGTTTGCAGACATGTTTATTATATAAGCTGACTTTGCACAATCTGGCCAATATCTTTAATGAATGTGTGTTACATATTTAGTGTTGCTGATCATATAAAAAACTGCAATGAAAAGGCACAAGGTGAGGCAGACAGTACCGTGCCTCACCAAAGGGGGTGGATGTAAGCCAAACAGGTGCTTGTTATTGCTGCTGTTCTACGCAGTGGCGCCAATAAGTTAGTGATATCAGAAAGTAAAGTGCACAGTGGCGGTCCGTTTTAATTTATTTTTTCCTGACTGACTGCCAAAATGGAAGATTATACATCTAAGCTTACAAATTTCTCATAACTGGACTCTCAGTCAAAACAAGAAGTGATAAATAACTCAAGACCAATGTCGGAGCTAAAAAGGTTTGCTGCTAACTAAGGGACAACTAAATTTTGACCTTTTTAAATAATTTTTTTTTGTTTTTCTTGTTATCCTTTTGCTGAACAGTCTGCATTAAAATTGATTTAAAGCATCATAATTAAAAGCTTTTAAAAACAATTAAATATTTCAATTAAGGTCAAAATTGAAGTCCGTTTTTTTGTACACCACTCTGTACTTTAAGTTGTACTGAATGAGTATGAATTGTGGAATTGCAACTGAAAATTTAGAACACATGGAGGGTGCAGAGGAAATGCGCTCTCACCGCTTTGTCTCACCACTATGAATGTAATGTTCTTTCTTAGCCAAATATGTACCTTAACTATGTGTGTGTAAAGAATGCTGCTGAGATATGAAACATAACCAGTAGTCAATGTGCATGCTGGCTGCTAATTGAATAGTGAATAAGCCACTCTTTTGGGTTCATATATTTGTAAATCTGACTCTGAAGGAGTCAGTGCCTCACTGGCTATGAACCTCACCGCACATCACTGGTTTCACTTTTTATACTTATTTGAAATAGAAAGCCACTAAATCTCATAGCAATTTAAAAAGAACCATGTTTTTCTGTCACATTACTGCATAGATAACACAGTCATGATAAGATGCTTCTTTTTTCCTGTTGCATATGGGATGTATAAACATTTTAGTGTGACATATGTTATTTGTTATGATGATAATCTTGTTTAGTGTTACTAATTGTCCTTTTTACTGTATACTATACAACTGTGAAATAGATACGTATGTGTGTACTATGAAGTGACTGTATATTTGCAGGATGCAAACCACTCGTACTGTAATTATTAGTTTCTGAAAAAAGCAAAAGATTTCCAAGAACACCACTTAGTCTGCTAACATGCTATTTTTAAGTAGTGATCAACTTTGATTATATATTCCTGTTCCACATATGATAAACGTGTTGGTATGAAAATGCAGCCATTTATTCACTCAGGTATTTTTCTTTCTGTGAATACTGTAGCAGAAAATAATTTAAAAGAAAGCATTTTCCTGTGTTCCTCTTTACACAGTTTGAAATGCAAAATCAGTTGCACTCTTTTTTGCTGAGTAGGCAAATCTTCCTTTTCTTTTAATTAGGTTGCATTTCAGCACAAGGTTTGTCCTACATATTCTTGTAATTAGAAGCCTGATCTTCTCTTCTCTTTATTGCTGTCATGGCAGAGGCAAATAAAATTGTAAGAAATTTGTACAAACCCATTTTCTCACGTATGATCTGATAATTTAATATTCTTTAATAACTGTATTAACACCTTCTGTTTGTCTGTGTATGTATGTTTGTTTTAACTTTTGTGCTTACTTTACCTGGTATCCACTTGATAGACAAATCTCTATGTGAAAAGATGACTGACTGTTTTACTTTTTTCCTACCATTGGTGTTTTGATTTGGGAAAATGGTTCAAGGGGTTCTTTAGAATAAGTGGGCAAAAATCAGAGAGAAGAGGTCCGATACTTCAATAAAATTTACTTATTCAATTATAACATATAAATACATATGAATGGGTTATAGAAATAAATATATATGCTTAAAGAGACAAACTTATACTTACAATAACATACATACATACAGTAACATACATCAAAAGACCCAGAGCCATCATCCTAGACCAGTAGACTGAGGAAGCCCGCATGTCAGTCTCGTCAGAAGATCAACCCCATGTGCCTTTTATTTAGATACCGGGCGGTTGCGCCTTTCCCCACGGTTGAGCGTCCAAAGAAACTGAGGGCGGAACCTTCCCTTATACTGTATACTAATTAGGTGTCCTTGCCCAAAAGCGGCCTACGTGGAAGCAGTGTATGCAGAAGTGATCAGTTTCAGCCTATCCCCTCCTTCCACGGGACACGGCGCTATTTTTTTCTTCTACTCGGCCTTGAGACTAGTGCCTGATACCAGAAGACACAGTAATATGCTTACATGTGAAAAAAGCCTCTCGAAGTGAAAAACAATTCCTTACATAGCCTTGGCTGTATCTTTAGAACATTCCCGGCTGTTTTTCCCAAAACATTAGTTTCTATAGCTGATTCTGCGCCGAAGCGACTAACGCCCATCTGCTCTCTTGATTCCCCCTCCCTCTCTTTATTTCACCTTTGCTTTTTACAGAGAAAAATCCTTCCATTACAATTGGTCTTTTCAATTATAACATTTTACAGTTTCCACTCTGCTTTAATTTTGTAATGACTGTCATAAACACTAAAAAGAGATAATGGACAATAAGTAAGGATTCATATTTTCCTTTTGAAATGTTTTTTTTTTCTTTTTCCAAGCAAATTGGCAACAATTTTGAAGTGCATGGATCTAAATAAGTCTGTTTAAAGTAAATTTAGTAAAGGGATAAAATTCTTATTTCTGAAAGTGCAGAAAGGCGATTTATGATACCACTATCTCCAACCCCACATATGCGACTTGAATACACAACAGTTCCCAGAAATGATCAAATTGTCTGCAGGGTTACATACTATTAAATAAGCTTTTCTATTTTAGGACGTAATCGTGTATTTTACTCACTTAATGCTCACTTTGCATTCTAGAAAAAATTTTATCCATGAAGTACAAAGCTATAAATTCAACAGTTTTGACGAAGAATAGAAAAAATAGTAGATGTAATGGAAAAATGAAGTGTAGATGCACTTGGTCAGTGTTTGTATCATGGCTCAGAACTCTTAATGTAGCAGAAATTGAATTGTATTCTTATATTCAGTTTTAAGCTTGTGTGTTCAATGAGGGCCATTAAGGCCAGATTGTCTGTCTGTAATTTCATATATACCATTTTCTAAACCGTTATCACCTAACAATAAATATATCACAGTGAAACCAAAAATGAGTAAAATGATTATTAAATGCATTTATTTTTAGTTTAAAATAGGAGCAGTTAATGTATTCAATTCTGATATATAATAAGCAATCCAGGAAAGACCATATACATAACCTCTTCATGACTGGTACTATAAGTTACATAAATATTTAAATGTTCCCAGCCAAATCATGTACATACACCTGTATAATTTATCAATAAACTGATATTGAATTCCAATCTTTTTATAATTTTTAAACAAGCTTGACACAACGGCCTCAGCAGATATAAAGAAAATATATTTCATTACTTGATACAGTGAACAGAATTTTATAAAATTAAGAACTAAATGAGAGTAAAATTTACAAAAGCAATATATGAAGCAATTCAGAGTACTTGATTAATAGAAGGAAAACCTCCACTCATAAAACTAATATTCTTTAATCAAAATTTTAATTTGTGTGAAACTATTTTTTCCACAAATTCATGAAACTTTAATTATATGGTTCAAAAAACATGCTAGTATTTTTTTCACATGTTTTAGGATTTTGGAAACAACTATACATTACTAAGCTTTTAAACTATCGTAGTCATAGATAAAATCCTGTGTTTCAGCACTAAGAATCTGGCACCAATATAAATGGGAGTTTTTAATTTTATTTATTACAATATAGGGGTGTGCGATATTGGGGGAAAAAAAATCTTGATATTTTCTAGGACTTTGACGATAACGATAATTCCAAGATAATGTAATGTATTATTTGAAATTATATTGAATTATATTTTTGTCATCTATAGCTTTATCAGGTCTTTTTGTATTTTTAAATCGCAATATGAAGCCTAAGCCCAAAACAAGGTAGCCTCTTCCAGTTATTAATCCGTAGTGCACTGACAACGTTAGCCCCACTGTCTGTTGTCATGCAAACCATGCAGTCTTCTTGCAGTGACCATGCTGCCAGCGCATCTTTCAGACCTTGCGCAATGATGTCGCCAGTGTGATCTTGTGGGAAGTAGGATGTTTGCAAACAGAAGCTTTGCAGTTGCCAGTTTTCATCAATGAAATGCACCGTCAGGGAAAGGTATGGCTCGGATGTTTGGCTTGACCATAAATCCGTCGTCGTGGCAAAATGTGAAACTTTTTGCAGTTTACGCGTCAGAGTTTGGAGACACGAATCATACAACTTGGGCAGAGCTGTTTGACTGAAATATTTTTAGCCAGGCAAGTGTGTACCTTGGGTCTAAAGTATTCAAAAGTTGTTTAAAACCATCTCTCTCAACCACTTGAATTGGCATCATATCTTCTGCAATCTAATTGGTGACAGCATTTGTTATGTCATGCCATCTGTTGCTTTTCTTGTTGTAAGGCACTTTTTTGCAGAATGAGTTTGCTAAAGTTTGCTGAGTGTGTTTTGTGCTTGTACCTTGGTTACTTTAGACTTGTGCTGGACAGTTGACTATTTAAGCTTTTCGTATTCTTCGTATTCTGTGCGGTGGTTAGTTCGCAAATGGTGAAACAAGTTAGTTGTCAAGCTGTCTTTAACGGCAATCAATTTTACCACAGTTTGCAGATTGCCGTCTTTTTGAGAATGAACCACGTCTGGCAATTAACTCTGACGACGTAGATAGCGAGGCTGTTTTATCATCTGCCGCTGTTTGTTCACTCATTTTTGAGGCGGGGAGCGAGGCTAACTTGCGGCTTGCTGGACATGCACGCCTACGCAACTTGCTGTGCACACGCGCAGTGGTCTATACTGTTGCATTAGTGAATGAACTGTTTCTTTTTTTGTAAAGCAAGTTACACACTCTAATTTAATCTCGCACATCGTTAAAAGAGCAATTAAGATATAATCGTAAACTATGTATATCGCACACGCCTATTACAATAACAACAACAATATTTATTTATATAGCACATTTGCATACAAATGATGTAGCTCAAATTGCTTTACAGGATGAAGAGAGAAAAAAGACAAAATACTGTATATAAAAAGTAAAATTAGGCAATAATGATTAACATAGAATAAAAGTAAGGTCCAATGGCCAGGTAGAACAGAAAAAACAAAACAAAAAGAAAACTCCAGACGGCTGGAGAAAAAAAACAATCTCCAGGGGTTCCGAGACCACGAGACCGCCCAGCATTCTCAGTGCATTCTACCTAACATAAATGACCTCGATCAGTCCTCTTGGTATTACGGCTTCACATGGAAGAACTTGATGATGATGGTCATGTGGGCATCTGGCCTTTAATCCATCAATGTAGGGACAGCACGGTTCTTTGATCAGGTGGTGGTGGCTGCTCAGATCACCACAACAGAAAACCGGAAAAAGAATGGCAGAGAAGGTTAGGCAGGTTAGTACGAATTTCGGAGCCACCGTTAATGATAATTGAATTCATATACAGAATATCAGGATTAAACTAAAAGTAATGTATGAGAAAACCATGCTAAAATAATGTGCTTTCAGCAGTTTTTTTAAAAGTGCTCCACTGTATTAGCATGGCGAATTTCTATTGATAAGCTATTCCAAATTTTAGGTGCGTAACAGCAGAAGGCTGCCTCACCTCTTCTTTTAAGTTTAGCTCTTGGAATTATAAGCAGACACTCATTTGAAGATCTAAGGTTACGATTTGGAGTGTAAGGTGAAAGACATTCTGAAATATAGGATGGAGCGAGATTATTTAAGGCTCTGTAAACCATAAGAAGTATTTTAAAGTCAATTCTAAATGTCACTACATTGGTTACCTGTGTCATCAAAACTAGAGAGATGTGCTCAGATTTTCTTTTCCCAGTTAAGATTCTAGCAGCTGCATTCTGCACTAGTTGCAATCGATTGATGTCTTTTTTTGGGTAGCCCTGAAAGGAGTACGTTACAGTAATCAAGCTGACTAACTAATTTCTCAGCATCTTGCAAAGTTATAAGAGGTCTAACTTTTGCTATATTTCTTAAGTTGAAAAATGCTGTCCTAGTAATCTGATTAATATGTGATTTAAAATGCAGGTCAGTCAATAATTAATCCCTAATTTCTTTACCTCTGTCTTGACTTTTAAGCCTAATGGATCAGGTTTATTTCTGATACCCTCATTGTATCCATTTTTGCCAATCACTAAAATTTCTGTTTTCTCCTTATTTAGTTTGAGAAAATTTCTGCTGATCCATTCAGAAACACTAAGACATTGTGTCAGTGAATCAAGAGAGTCAGGGTCATCAGGTGCTACTGATAAATACAGTTGTGTGTCATTTGCATAGCTGTGGTAGCTCACGTTTTGCCTTGAGATAATCTGACCTAATAGAATCATGTAAATCTAAAAGAACAGTGGACCCAGGATAGATCCTTGTGGAACACCATATAGAATATCATGTGTCTTTGAAGTATAATCACCACAACTAACAAGGAATTTTCTACCTGCCTACCAATTTAAGACACTGCCAGAGAGACCCACCCATTGACTAAGGCGATTTCTAAGAATATTGTGATCAATGGTATCAAATGCGGCACTCCGATCTAAGAGGATGAGAACAGATAAACGGCCTCTGTCTGAATTTACCGGCAAGTCATTTACTGCTTTAACAAGTGATTTGTTCTGAAACCCGACTGAGGTGGTCACTTAGCTGCATAATGACTGCTTTCTCTAGGATTTTACTTAAGAAAGGCAGGTTAGAAATAGGTCTAAATTTTTTAAAAGCAGAGGAGTTGAGATACTACTGTCAATTGTTCCTATAAAATCAATTCAGTCATACCACATGCGATTCAGAACAGGTCATCCACCTGCAGCTAAGCATGTTCAGGTCCGGCCAGTACACTACTTGGGTTGCTGCTGGAAGAGGTGTTAATGAAGCCAGCAGGGGGCGCTCACCCTGTGGTCTGAATGTGGATCCCAGTGCAATGACTGGTACACTCTGCTATAAATATGGTGCCTTCCTTCATATGAGACGTAAAACTGAGGTCCTGACTCTCTGTGGTCGTTAAGATTCCTGGGCATCTTTTGAAAAGATTAGAGTTTATCCCAATGTCTGGGCTAAATTGCACATCACAGCTCTGTCCTTTCAGGCCCCCTAATCATCCCCTAAAGGGCTAACTATCTCTCCCCCTTTACACACCTAATAGTAAATGTGTGCTGAGCGTATTAGCACAATAATGGCTTCTGTTGCATCATTCAGGTGGGTGCCACACGTTGGTGGTGGTTGAAGTAGTTCCCCTCTTTCATACAGCAGCATCTGGTGGTGCAAGGAAGATTGAGACACAGTCCTCCCATGTTCTCATTTGTGTTATACCTACTCACTTTGTACATCTTGTGTGTTACTGTTAATTTTTTATTAAATAATTCTGTTTTCCAGCTGTGGTTGTATGAACTGAAACAAAGTGCTGTGTCTGCCTCAGTTATAAGTTAATATACATAGCATAAGTTGCCTGCAAAATAACATTACTATGTATGGTACATTGTGTTAAAAGCCAATGGTGCACATTACCAATGTATACACTGAACATATTAATGGGTATAGGTTAAATTATGTTTGCTTTTATTTTAGGAGCAATGTAATGAGTTGCCTGAGGACAGTTCATTTTTGTGAATATAGTGTGTGATGCTTTGGAAAGTATTTACTTAAGATGAAGTTCTACTGTACATTCTTGTACGAGCAATGTATTAAAGGAAGTAGAGATTTATTAACAGAAATCACTTTTGCATCATTTGAAAAACTTTGTTCTGAATATGGTTTACCACAGAGCTTCTTGAATGCCATACAGAATTCCTCTTTATAATTTAAGAAACACCTTTTTATGCATGTTAACCTTCAAAGACTATTATAATTTGTTGGTTTTTGTCATATTGCTTTATTGCTTACTAATCTTGTTTATTTGGAAAAATCCTGAACCATGTTCCATTTCTTTGTGTCTAAATGATGTGTAATATTATCTGAAAATCATTTGTCCAGTTTTCCCGCAGAACATGGCAGCCTTCCTTAGACAACACCCTTATTTTTCAACCTCTAAAACAAATCTTATATTTTAGACATTGTACTTAATACATTAGGGCCTGAATCTAGTGTGGATTTATGGATATGATCATCATGGTCTGCCTAATTTTTTTTATCAACATATGCATGTAAAAAAAATTATTCAATGACATTTTCTTTCCCATTACTAAAAATTAATGAGTGCTTAAAATCAATACTAAAAGTGACAATTCAGACATTATTATACCATTGCCACATGCTCTACTGAATGTCAAGATAATAAGGTATTTTCATTTACACAAACTGTTTTGTAGCATTACACTTTTTAAACCAGGATTGTCATAAAATTACTTTATTAAGTTTATATAATTTGCTTTTGTGAGAATTGCATCCGTAAATAGACAAAATGTTAGCTGATTTAATACTTATGAAGACTTGTATTTAATGGACAAGTCAAATTAATTAAAATTTTAAATGTCACAGCCACCTGATGCTTAATTTTTCTAATCACTCCCTCCTTTTGTAAATTTGTGGCAACTTCAAGGTGACCTTTGTGAAATTAAACTAGTCAATTTTAAGAAGTTTCAAAATTCCTATGTACCCACCTTTCTTTTATTGTTTTTAAGTGACCTCACATAAAAGTGACCAGACTTTGCTGTTGTTCATGTCTGTGAATTAGCTGGATTGAGTTAGGGTTATTTACTTTAAGACTTTAAGTAGTTATTACTCCTAACAGAAGACTTCATCTCAGTAACTCCTGGTACCATTCAATTAAGTGTCCTTTGTGCTTGATGTTTTATTCCAAAACCCAATGAATGACTAATTAGTACTGTTAGTGGATTCATTTTGAACAGCTAAGTATGCTATTTTAGGAGCCCCGTTAACTGTGTGTATCTGTAATTATGCTAATGGAAGTGCATATTATATGTCTTATTTTCCTCATGCCTCAAAGCATTACAAGCTGAGACACCCAAATGTCTGGCCAATATGGAAGTTTTCAAACACTTGCTAAATAACCTCACCAGATTTGTAAATCCCATAAATGCTTTGAACTACAATACAATAATTGCAGCAGACAGTTAACGGGTCACATTATTGAATTCCTGAAGCATGTACAAATCATGTGTTTTTTATTTTTCACCTATTTCCATAATGTGATAAAAGTGTCAATGGTTTAAAGTCTTTTTTGTTTTGAAAGTACAACAGGACCTTCTCACTTTAGTAAATTAAACCACACTTTTTTTTTATTTATTATGTTATCCCCACAATCCCAAGCTGAAATTGAAACCCTGTTGCAGTATTTTATTTATGTATTGTATACAGTGTTCTTTTTCTTAAGGAAAGGAAGAGCTGAATGTATCAAAGCAGGAAAAATAATTCTGTGTATCTTATTAGCATTAGAATGTATTATTATAATGGTAAAAAAAAGAGAGTTTGTGGATGATATTGGTTTTGAACAGCAATCTTTTTTTGTTTTCCCTTTTTTTTTTTCCCTTTCCCCCCAAGAAGAGATCAAAATGGAATATTTTTATTTTATTGAACTGGAAACAATATACATTCTAGGCAGAATAAAAAAAATTTGTAGAAAATTGAGGAAAGCCAATTTAAAATGCAGTGGAACCTCGGGTCACAACCGTAATTCGTTCCAAAACTCTGGTCGCAACCCGATTTGGTCGTGATCCAAAGTAATTTCCCCCATAGGATCTTATGTAAACACAATTAATCCATTCCAGACCGTACAAGCTGTATGTAAATATATTTAAAGATTTTTAAGCACAAAAATAGTTAATTATACCATAGAATGCACAGTGTAATAGTAAACTAAATGTAAAAACATTGAATAACAGTGAGAAAACCTTGAACAGAGAAAACTAACATTGTAAGAGTTCACGCTATAGCCTTACGAACTGCTCTCTGTAAACACTTTTTTTAATGAGTTTTAAGCACAGGGAAAAAAAATGAGCATTTGAAAAATCCATAATTTATACAAAAACTAACCATAAACAACCAAGAAAACTAACCTTGCATGAGTCGAGTTCTGGCATGAAGGAAGTGAGGAGGAACTGGGTGGAGAGGAGATTAAAATTTTAAGGTAAAGTCTGTGACAATGTGGGCTCGCTGCATGCTCCCATCTCGCTTCCCAGGAGCCCTTAAACCCGTCACCGTTGGTAATGTTACCGATGAGCACGACAGTGAGGCACTACAATGGAGCAATCGGATGGTGCAAAAAGTGCCAAGTGCTTTTATTAAAATCAACAAAACAACAATAAAAACAAAGTCCAAATTAAATAAAAGTGCAGTGCTTTCAGAATCCTTCAATAAATAAATGATCCCATAAAAACAGAAGTGAAGTGAAGGTTAAAAAGAAAAAAGTCTTCATTAAATACGAGATTAAAACAATGCTTGAATCAGACTCTTTAAAAACAAGCCCGGTGCATTCTTTAACTGCCTTCTCGCACTCTCTCTCTCTCTCTCTCTCTCTCTCTGCACAGGGAGAGACTGATCACGTACGGAAATGATCGGCGCGTACGAACCAGAAGGGAAACTGGCTTGTTCGTCACCCGAGTGTGTGGTCATGAACAGATTTGCACATGGTCTGAGACGTTAGTGACCCGAGGTTCCACTGTATATTTTTTTCCAAAATGGATATATCGGCATTTGTTAAGCAAATCCAAACAATAATGCAATTAAATTGTCTTTGACTCAGTAATACCTCATCATGATAAAACTACACTCTTATGCCAGTGGATGTTGAAATGTTATTGTAGCACACGGTGCACTATCAAATAATTCATAAGCACTCAAAGAATCATGCCAGTAGCTGAACTTTTAACCCAAAAAGGCAGGAGTATGAAAAGGTTTAACATTTCCTTTTGTCATTTAGTTTTTGGTTTTCTTACAGCAAACCAAGTACATTTTAAAATACACCTAATACAATTCATCAGTATTGAGGGCTTGTGTATACACACATACATAATTCAAAAGTTTTAGAACACCACCATTTTTCATTATTTTATTGAAATGTAAGCAGTTAAAGTCCAGTGAGTAACCTGAATTGGTAAAAAAGGTAAGCAGTAAACTGCCAAAGTTAAGTTTGAGATACCAAAAGTTGAAAAATACCATTTTCAGTTATACAAAAAGGCCTTTTTCAGGGAACAAGTAATGGCTTATCAACTAGCACCTTTTCTGCAGCAGTAGAAGTTAATTAAGCCTTAAAAGTTAATATAAACAATTCCTATAGGTGTCTTAACCATTGTTAATTACTTACAAACGTTGTACAAAAGCAGTGTTGGAACATACTGTGTTGCTACACCCTCTGAAGCATTATGTAAACAATATGCCAGCCTAATATTGCTTTGGGCCTAGCAACTCTAAACTGGATTGAAAAGATCAAAAATTAATTGATGAATATATTGTTTAGCAAGTTGTTGCACAATGTTGTTTTATTCATGTAGACTTTAATATTTTTGCATTTCTTGATTGAAAAAAATTAGGATTTGCCACTGTAGTATACTGCATATATAATCCCTGGAGTAGCAGGGTGAGCTGAATTTATGATGGTACACCCTCTGACAGCAGCAATTTGACCTCAAAACACTCTGTTGAACTCCTGCAGTCTTGACACTTAATCAGAGGGGGTGCAGTTTGTAGTATTGCACTTTACTATGTTTAGCAGCACTCAGATTTGTGTACCCTTTGTGCTCTCATCATCTCTCAAATAAGGGTTCAATGTTATGATTAAATATTCGTCTAATTTAAAGGCTGTATTGTTATTGAGTGGAATATGAGGAATCAAGGGGGATCCAAAGTGGAAGGGGGGTGCTTTGTGCTTGAGCATATAGTATGCATATACAACCAGTGAAGCCCATCAGCAGTAATCCAGCTTGTAGGATTGGGTGATTGTTTGAGCCGTAACGCTTTTTTGCCTTTAGAAGTCACTTGTGCTTTTCTTTGACAAACTAAGCAGTCATTAGTATTTCACAATCAAAGTGTTTTTGAGAAACCAAAAAACTAGGCTTTTAAATGTATCGGCAAGGTGTTTTATCATTACAACTCTGTAATTTAGTATGGCAATGTCTCCTTTAATCAGTGAATAAAGAAAAGCAAAACGATCCTTAGTCTCCCTCTAGTAGACTCTCATGTTTCTCTTACAATTGGGAAGGTTGCAAAGAGGAGCAGATGATGACCTAGACAGGGTTCTAACTTGGAGAGAATAAAGGCAGCTGAATAAGGTGCCAGAGATGACAAGGGCTCTAGGGACAGTTCTGCAGTGTGGATGGAATGGGCTGTCAGGAAGGACACTATAGGTGATAATTGTTTAGTTTAAATGCCATGTGGGCTTCAGTAGTGAGGTGAGGATGCCCCAGAGAATGCTGCAGGCCTGTTTATTTTTTAATATTATTGTATGCCTGTAGTGTTTAAAATAATGAAAAATATGAGCTAACTCTGCTGTCAAGGACATTTGTTCCTTGTTACAAATATCAAAATTTGCTGGTACTTTTAGTACCTTTCTGGTGTATTTTTGTTATAAGTAAAGGCATGTTCTGTTAGGTTTATGCCCCATTAAAGAGAAAGCTCATTTGTTGTTGTTGCTTATTTGTGAACAAGCTATGACGAGCTGGAAGTGTGCACTTAGGCTAAGACATTAAGGCAGGAAAACCTCCAAAGTGTATGCCTGATTTCATTTTGAATTATCAAATGTTCTTCATTTAGGAGTTAGTGTAGTTGTTAATAAATGTGGGGTACTCGGAGAAAACATTTGCCTGGCATGCTATTGGAAGGTCAAAAAGCCAAAATATTTATATTGTAATTGATATCCAATAATTGGACCCTTCAATAGGAGGAGTTCTTCTTAGTTGGAAATATTTATGCTGGCTGCTGAAAGTAAAATATAAATTACTACTTATTTCTAAAAAAGCACTATGGAAGTGTAATCTAGACCCATATACTGTGTGTTTTATTTTGTGGTTCATGATATAGTTATTCTTAAAATCAAGTTTTTAATGTGCCACGGAGTCTGACCTTTAATCCTTTAATTTCCTGATCTTAAAAATTAGAAATCATTGAAAAAACAATACACAGAGTACCTGTTCTTTCTGCACAAGGACTCTTCACTTGTTTATAACAGGGTATCATACAACTGAGTTCTTTTCTACTGAGTTGATGGAGTACATGTAAAGTTTTCCTTCGTCGCTTTTTCAAATTTAGCACCATCAGGCTGTCTTCCTTAGTTTTGAATGGAAATGAAGATGCCTATCAAGCCACATTCAAATAAGCATACTGTCTTATGCTTAATACAGAATTTGATATTGATTTGATTTATTTTTATTTTTTTTCAAATAAGTTACTACCATTAAAGGGTCACTTTACATTAGCTTTTCATACCACATCAGTGGTTTGCACTGTGTACTTCTGTCTGAGTAAATATCAATCCAAACTAGAACGTTCAGGTTGCACATGTGGACATGCTCCTAAACAAAAAAATAGGATACTTCAGGTTAAAATAAAGCTAGTTACATCAGATGGAAACAGCCTTGTAGCACCCAACACAAAGAGTTTCATATACTACATAAAGCGTTGATTTTCTAGATAAGAAACTACATTGACAATATGGAGGAAAATTGGGACAAAATCTTTAATGGACAAAATTGAA
This sequence comes from Polypterus senegalus, assembly GCF_016835505.1. Taxonomy (NCBI): domain Eukaryota; kingdom Metazoa; phylum Chordata; class Cladistia; order Polypteriformes; family Polypteridae; genus Polypterus; species Polypterus senegalus. Next base: position 105,301,267 of record NC_053164.1, on the reverse strand, counting down.
GGTTATTATAAACATGTATTACTTATTTTGTATACCATTTGATGTGGCTGTGCCCTACTGAAACTTAATACAGAAATGACAATGAGTGTGTCTCTAGTGATGGACTGATGCCCCATCCATGGTTAGTTTCCTTGTGTTGCCAAGATAGGCAACAACTGCCCTGGACTGAATAAGTGGGTTAGAAAAGAGATTAGCCAATGGACTTTTAAGCTTAGACACATATAAAGTTATCCATATTGGCCCTGTAGGAAGCAGGTTAGACATTACTTTGCCCATACCCGTTTACAACATCTTGAAATCTAATGTTTGATTGTTACCAGCATTACTGCAGACATGATCTATTAACACAGTTTCAAGGTTAGATGAGTTAGTTCATGGGATTCATCAGACGGACTTTTTAGAAAGATGTAAAGTAGTGAGTGGGCTGCGCTGTATTAATATTTTTCCTTTAAGGTATGCTTAAAGAGTGGAAATGGTTTTAGTTGAAAATAAATTATAAATCTTTTCTATAGGCAAATGAAGGGAGAATTACTAAGCAATACAAAGAAGAATTAAAGTATGGTGTTGAAGTTTTATAATCTGCTTTCGTAGTATGTATTAAATAGTAAATGTGTGGCATTGGCCATCATATTAATTTAAAAATATTAAACTGTTTAGAGACAGTTTTATGATTTTCAGCTGTTGACAAATATGAGTTGAAAATGTAACAATGATGATGGCCCATTTTAATTTTTGCCCAACAGTTGTGATGTTGAAAATAAAGGTGCTTTCACAACTAGTTCATTTGAAGTTTTTTTTTTTTCCCCTTCCCAACTCTGCTGTGACTTTCCCCTGTAGTCCAGTTCATTTATGTAGATGTGAACATGGTGTGGACCAACACGTCTATACCATGACCCTTTGGAGAAGGTGGGCTCGGTGCCAGTACCAAGCAAACCCTGGAGTGTTTCGCTTGAGGTATGAATGTGATCAGACACGGGACCAACCTAGCCATTTGAAATACTGAGCATTAGGCCTGAAATGAGACTGTGCTGTCTGCACAGTTGTAAGACAATTTGTATAAAATGACTTGCACAATAACTCTCCTAAGAAGAGAAGCGTCTGGTTCAGTCTCTAGCATGTGATCGGACAGTGTTTTTTTCTTTTAAAAAAAAAAAAAAAACTATAAATTGATTTGTGATTGGGTCAATCAAAACACATACAGAGGCGGGCAAGAAATAAATAGCAGTGCCCTCTGAGACCGGGATCAAATGCCTTAATCTTGCACTACGAAAGTGATGGAGTGTCCTGTCAATGCGCCCACTGATATTAAAATACCGTATACAGTACATGTTAAGAATTCCCAAAATGGTCATTATTACCAAATATTTACATGGGTTTATACATCAGACATGTAACTTGAGATGAACTAAATTGAGGATACGTTCATATAGTGACTACCTGAGAATAAATGTGTAACTTCTTCATAAAGTTAAGTGAAACTCGTCTGATATATGTACTGTCATAAAACCCAAACGTGTCCGTGTTGACCCTCAGCAGAGCTTGTTTTCTGTTGAGCCTTCACTTATTTCCAACATGTCTTTTTCATATCAAATAATTATGGAAAATGCAGCAGTGCGTAAATACAACATTTGTTGTTTTGTTGAGTGTGAAAACACCTTATGACTGATTCAAAGTTTAGTTCTGCAATTCAAGGCTATTAATCATTTTTAATAAGAGTGGGAGAGGAAAAAAAGAGAGAAAATTAATGATGTTTCCAGCCTGAAATGAACTTGGGAACACAGAAAAATGACACACACAATTCTGTGTTCAGTTTTACATTCAGTTACAAATTAGATTAATCCCTATTTGCAGCGTTTAATTCCAGTGTACAGTATGTTTTGTCATTTACAGATTTTCCTTTTTTTGATTAGCTATTCTAATGATGTCCTTATCATAATCACACTTTTGGATTTCAGTGAAAAAACTTTGATTAACCAGGTATTGCTACTGCAAGCCAGATTTTCAAGAGATTCTACAACAACAACAACAACATTTATTTATATAGCACATTTTCATACAAACAGTAGCTCAAAGTGCTTTACATAATAAAGAATAGACTAAAGAATAAACAAAATAAATCAACATTAATTAACATTGAATAAAAGTAAGGTTCAATGGCCAGGGGGGACAGAAAAAACAAAAACTCCAGACGGCTGGAGAAAAAATAAAATCTGTAGGGATTCCAGACCATGAGACCGCCCAGTCCCCTCTGATTAATATGCCAAGCTTTACAGGGCCAAACCCACCCACGCTGGGCCATTGTGGAAATTCCAATTAACCTAACATGCATGCCATTAGGTTTGTGGAAGGAAAACCCACAGAGATGTGGGAAGATGTGGGTTCAAACCCATGGCACTGTTTCCATGGTAGCTACACTTCCCACTGTAAGAAACTGGGCTGCCTGCTTTTCAAAACTCTTTAAATGAATTGAGCATGTATTCAAGTATAGCATATGCTTAAGTTTAGATGTTTAGTTTTACTATGTAAATGCTGCGGTGGTCTGGCGCCCTGCCCGGGGTTTGTTTCCTGCCTTGCGCCCTGTGTTGGCTGGGCTTGGCTCCGGCAGACCCCCGTGACCCGGTGGTTGGGATATGGCGGGCTGGATGATGGATGGATGGACTATGTAAATGTATCAGTGTGAATGTACTAATTGTCACTACTAAGACACTTTGTTTAAACCAACTTATAAGAGACATGTATAGGATTATGGTTTTCATCAATAAATGAGTTATAATTTATTTTTTTCATCTAAACAATACAATAACTATGCCTTTCCAGAAATTGATGCTGGACATACAGATGTAATCTTATGTACAGCTATAGACATTAACATGTAAGCATACACAGTTTGATACTATAAAACCATTCTTATGCTTTCTTTAGGAGCCTGCTTCTGTGTCTGCAGTTAAATATGGAAAAGCCACTTTTTTAATAGTTTTGAGTTTGTTGACTGCTTTGTAAAGCTGTTTCTGCAGAGAATGTTTTAGCCACTGCCACACAACATCATTTTCCAGATATTACAACCTGCCTGTGGTGCTCACTGGTGACATGGAATCGCAGCAGGCACCTTCCTTCTACCCTCTGTGCACTAGAAATGCACACTGCCAATTATAGTGAGAGAAAAAACAACAATGATATAAAACAAATTCCAAAATGGAAATACGTACTAAACATGTGTGCATTGTCCCTGAATATATAGGAATGACTGTTTTGCTTTAAGAGAGAGTGAATGTCTAATAAAATACATAAGACATAAGCTAGTGAGGGAAATCTTTGAATCGGTGTACAAGGTTTTTTCTAGGCAAGATGCATAAAAAGCATTATAGACTCATAGTTAGTTTTTGAAGGCAACAATTATTGCTGCATCTCCAGCTTATGATGATAGCTTATTATTTTAACCTGTGAATTGAATTACTTAAGGTGACAAATTGATCAGTTAATTTCAATCTGCTTTTTCACCAAAAGTAAAACCTAAAAGTTATTTCATCCTTTGATAATTGGGCAGCTTTCACAATGTTAGGGAACATTAGTTGAAATTTGTTAGGTTTCTACAGTTTAATTCATTTATGCCACTCAAATCAGAGCTAAAATTGAAAGAAAAAAAACCTAAGCAACTGTGTGAATAAGGCTCATTTGCTTCCAGTTTCTCTTGCACCACAAGAGAGATTCTTCGCATCTTTTTCTTATCCCCAGAAAATTCATAGCTCTCCTCTCATCCCTCACCTTGTCTCCGGGTTAACTTGGTGTTAATTAGACCACAGAGGCAGCACCTGCTTTGCTAGCAAGAACAATATTTAAAAAAATAAAACAGTGGTACTTAGATTTTAGGGTCTTTTATACCATATGTCAGTGTGCTGTGTAAGCTAAAAAGGTATTCTGACACTGTTATGGCTTTAATTCATTAAGAATTTAGCAGAACTTAATCCAACCCCAGTAGAGTGCACACATAGTAAGTAGGTTTACTAAAATATCCTGAAAGAGATTATTTTAGAAATTACGGTATTTTTTTTACTTTTGTAGGGAAGTCCTCTCTCTCTCTCTTACTCTCTTATATTTTTATATATATGTATGTATGTATGTATGTATGTATGTATGTTTCCTGCCTTTCAGCACCGAGCACGGTATACAATGCAACACTTTGCCTTTCTCCTCTTCTCTCTCTTTCTGCCTCCACTCCTCCCTGGCAAGTTTCATCTGCTTCCCCCAGATTCTGGCTCACTGAATGGAGTAAGTTGGCACCTATTGTAGAGCACCTGAAGTATGCCAGGTGTTCCACAGTCTCCTTCAGGCAACACTTCCAGGTGTGATGGCAACCCTGCAGTGGAGGACTCGGCAGTTCTCCATGCACCCCCTGGCAGTGGCCATCGTCCCCAGCAGGGATGAGTTTCCAGCCAGGGTGCCTGCCTTCTGCCTTTCTGGGGGAGGCACTGCCCTATGCAAACTCCTTCCCTAAGTATTCTAGCTGTCTGTTACTATATACAATGTATATTACTATATACAGTATACTATATACCTAATGTTAGGCCAAACTAGTTTAGACTAGGACAAATCAGTTTATCTTGGGAGCTCTATATGATTTCAGGATAATCTAGTTCGGACTAGGCTCATCATATCTGTTTCAGGCAAACTGGTTTGGCCTTAATCTAAACTAGTTTGTCATAAAATCGGCCTTTGTCTGTAACATAAATTTATATAAGGTCTTGGAAAGTTAATGCATTAACTTTTGTGAATAATGTGGCCTGTTTAATGTGTTAAAAAATACAGTCGCATCCAGAGCTGACAAACAGGCAAATGCCTCAGACAGTGATTTGGTCAGAGCACCATTTTCTTCAATCAATCAATCAACATTTATTTATATAGCACATATTCATACAAAAAAAATGTAGCTCAAAGTGCTTTACAAAATGAATAGAGAAATAGAAGACACAATAAAAGATAAACATAAGTCAACATTAATTAACATAGAATAAGAGTAAGGTCCGATGGCCAGGGTGGACAGAAAAAACAAAAAAAAAACTCCAAAGGCTGGAGAAAATAAAATCTGTAGGGGTTCCAGACCAAGAGACCGCCCAGTCCCCTTCTTGTAATGTGTCTATATATATTTTTTACATTACAAAACAATAATACAAATTAAGTGTGTCCCTAAAGAATTACACACCCATCTAGTACCATATTTAAATACTACATTTAAAAGTTTTATGAAATAAAATTTTTAATTAAAGGTATTGTGTGGTTCACAATGATACGCCACATGGCGATATGTAGCACTGGTGTTAATTTTCTTGATTTATACATACTGACATAGGTGCAGGGGGGTGGGGAGGGGGAGTTTATGGCTATCCTGATGCCACAGAGAAAAGTTGCAAAGGTAAAAATTATGCTCCGTCATATCCACATAAGTTCTAAATAAGTTATCTTAGAATTTCACCAAAACCAAAATAAGTCTCTAGTACCTCTGTATTTAACTCACCAGTCTGCCCGGTAGCTTACAGTGCTGACTGCCCTAATATAATTACAATATTCTATGAAATAGAAATGTAATGATTATCCCTACCCATTATTTCAGTTTGCAGTATCTTTGATAATTTATGAAAAGAATGCAATGTCACCATCCAAGTAATGCACTCTGTCAGTTTTTAAGTGAAATAGCAGCTAAATAGATCTTTTTAAGCATGCCAGGATAAGAGGTGTATGTAGTGCAGTATTTCCCAACCTTTTTTCTGTGGTAGCACACTTTCTGTAACCCAAAAAATCCCAAGGCAGGCAATGATTGTACCAACCAAAAAAAACATTAAATCTCTTAAACGTGCTAAACTGTCTAAAGATGTGGGATGGGGGCAACAAACAAAAAGCAGCTTGGAGATTGCAGTTCGCAGACATGCCACTTAGTGAGCACATTGGGCACATTTTCCAGCTGCTTCATCCCTTTGCCCGCTCATATAGGCGGTCTACTTTCTCCTTCACTCCACTGAACCAGTGTCAGAGGCAACTCATATGCCTAATGTCCTGGCTCTGTGAGAGTGGCTGGTGAACATGGACCTCAACGCATCTCCTGGCTGCTAAAGTGCTCTTTAAGTGCAGTGTTGTGGTGGAAATCAACATCTTAATTAAAGAAAGCAACTTATCCTCTAACAGGACAAATCAGTAATCAAGTAGGAGAAAAACTGTTTATTGTACCTTTTTAATTACTCCTTGGCAAAATGCCTTAGAGGGCGCATTCTTCAAAAACAGTCTGTTACAACATGACCAGAATGATCAGAGAAACAAAGAATACAAGTTAATTTTATAAACTGTTGAATTTACATACAGTACAGAGTCAATCGGTGCATACATTTACTGTGGTTGGTTAGATGGTTTACACCCAAATGACTTATATAAAATAAAGGCTTGTTATATTCTGGCTCTTTCTTCTTATACCTTTAAGTTGAGCCACCACCCTTGAAATTTCTGTGCATATAACAACTGTCCATTCTAGTTATTTACAGGACATCTGCTGACTTCTTGGTCATCTTTCAGAACATTTTGTTGTTCACTTGACGTTTATCTGGTTTCCTGATATTCAGTCCACGTGCTTTGTTCGCTCTCTCTCTCTGTGATATGCTTCAACAGGTTTCTGACAGTTATTAACCCTTTATGCTATTTCTTTAAGATGAATGCTATGTTACCATAAATTGTTCTTCCACAGGGTCTGCAAAATGACGATCGTAAGGCTACTTTTATGTTGGCTTCTCCAGGTAGTCCCATCCTCCTTGGATAGATCTCGACCACCTAATGAGTGTGTTTCTCTCAGGTCTGGACCCAGGGGCACTGCACTTTTATTTCCATGGTGCACCAGTTGAGAAACACTTCTGTACAGTATAATTATCAAATCGTTGATGGTGATCAACAATTGAGGATAGTATATGCAGTTTTAACACAAGTTTTAATGCATGCCCTTTTAAGAGAGGCTTATTTGGCTTCAGCAGTACGTTCAAAGTCAACAGTCATTTTGATTGTTTTTTTTACTTTGACAAGTCTGTGTCTTATATGATATGCCAATCTGGGAATTAATACACTGGCCTCTTTCTTATTACCTTCTTTTCAGCTTGCCTTTTAGGTAGGCATTAAAGTTCAGGCTGTACTTGCTCAAGTAGTATTTTGTTATGTCATTGTAATTAAATTTTTTTTCTTTGAAATCCCTTTCTGTTGATTCTACATTAATTTTGTGTTTCTGTGTATATTTACTTACATGTTTTAATGTTAGATGTGATTAATCACAATTAAGTGTATATAATTATGCAATTTAATTTTTTTAATGGATTCCCAGCCCTTTATACAGTATATACTAGCAGTAGCATTTGAGCTGTTTTTATGTTTGAATTATGTTGTGATGACATCAGCCAGTCTTTATTGTTTTTTACTTTTTGAATGACAGGATATATCAAAAAACAGATATGAGTGATATATTGTGAGCTAGTTTCTCTTTGCCATTTTGCTGACACTATAGTTGTGAGCTAAGCAGCCAATTTTTTTTAAAGAAATATGTGCAGTTTGCTTGTTCATAGGTACGCGGCAGTATAAATGGTGATACTGCTCTGAAATTCCTTTGTTGTTTAACATTATTAATACTTTAAAATCAACAAATCATAATTTTGAAAGAGGAAATTCTGGATATCTATGATAAGTGGTTAGTACTAATGAAAAGCTTAAGATGTTCATATACAAATTCACAATTATTTGTTTAGTTGTTCCAGCTATATACAAATGCTTCAATGTTCTAAGTCAATGATGAAAATAGTTGTCAAAGATTGTAATTGATTTGTTGACTTATTACATATTATATACATCAGTTTATGACCATGTGTAATGTTAATCACATTTTGTGGTATGGCAGAGAAGGAAGAGGTAAATAGGGTGGAGAGTTAAAGACCAAAGTACTCAAAAGGGTTCAGCTTCACATGAAATTCATTTATTGCAGGATATCTAAAAATTAATTTACTTGGTGCAGGAGCACAACCACGAGTACCAGGAAAGAAAACACATTAGAGTAATGGTGATTCCCCTGTCATTCACACTTGGGCGTAATAGAGAAGCATCTGACAGAGTCTAACAATATGTAGGACCTGCTTTGTAGAGTATTGCTTTAGCCTATAGCATTGGTGGCTTAATTCATTGCTAGGGTCTTTACTGCCGACCATGGGATACATTTAAATGATACATTAAAGGCAAGGTTTCTTGGCGTTTAACAGTGGTTTAAGCCTCCTTCTTCCTTTATGTTGACAACAGCATTGAAAGTATTATGCCAGATAGTTAGTAACAAGACTTGTTGCTTTTCATGTTTTCAGCAAATTTAATTTTACAGCATACGTGTACTATCATTCTGAAGGAGAACATTGTGCATGGAATAAAACATTTTAATTTTGGAAAAGAAAAATACTAGCACTTCCTGAAAAACTTTGCATTTTAAAAAAAAAACTCTGATTTGTCAAAATAATTGTTCAATTAACAAAACAGTTCATAGTTGCAGCCCTTTTTATTGCAAATTAGATGAAAATCTAAGATGTCATCTTGCACTGCACCTACTGATTACTTTTGTTAAAAACCAAACTGTTGACTGCCTGACATTGCCCTTTCTAAAGTAACAAATTTTAATAAATAATAGAATTCACACCTTAATATGCTATGAAAGACCTCCTCTTTTAATCTGACCTTTTTCTGTCTGATTATTGGTTTGTCTTTCTATTTTAGGTAATGTGGCAAAAAAAATACCCCTGAAAATATTGAAAAACATGTCTTAAACATTTTACATTTTTTAAGACTCGTGTTTTACCTCAAATATCAGCATCTTGTCTGATATATTTTTCTCTGTGACATATGGTTTAGCTCCACAGGTCCAATAATTTAATTTTAAATGTAGCACATATTAATGTTTGTGTGGAGTCTGTACATTCCCCCTGTGTCAGTGTGCGGTTTCCTCTCATGTTCCTAAAGACATTCAGGTTAGATTAACGATGCTTCTAAATGCACCCCCTTTTTTTTTAAAATGAGTAACCCCAAAATTGACTGGTACCCTGATTCCTGCTTTGTGTCCCATAATCCTGGGATAGACAGTCAGCATTACAGAATATCTTAAATGCTAATACGTTTTGGATGTATCATTGTGCAAATTTTACTGTTCTTTCAATTTTTATTTTTTTTGCCCTTGGGATATGGTCCAAATATAGTTTGGCATCTAGCTTCGTTTTAAACATATTTGGATATAAATGCATAGGGTAGAGCCAATGTACCTTAAAATATTGCTCAAATCTCTTTAATCAAAGCTATATAATATATATATGTATGTTCATATGAAGGGAGATGTGCCTTTTTTTTTTTTTGGAGAATTTTTAAAAAATGTAATTGTGGTCTATTCTTAGCCAGACACTACAGGTATTTTAAAGTTGGTGCTTTACAGTCTGAAATGAAGCATTCATGTTTAACATACTTATATATGTTTAATACTAGCAAATGAAAGGTTCATTTTGATATTAAATATTCCAACTGCAAATTCTTAGACTTATTTTACTGTGCAAACAATTTAAGTTTTCTTATTTTTCTCAAGCAATTTAATTTTTATTATTTTAAATCTAAGGTGAAAAAATGAATTGAATTAAATTTTTTTAATGTCACTTAGAGATGGATGTTAAACAATGGATGCCTTTATTGTTGTAGAAAATTTAAATTGTACCTTTTTAAGATTGCTGTTAAAGTGCTTTTCCTTTAAGATTACCATAATGTCCTTGCTTTAATGGGCCAGCTTAACTTCAAAGAAAAGTACCAGCATTTTAGTTTGACTTTCTTGAGAGAAGAGTGTAGGTTCGACTTTTTTTCAGTAAGTTGTAATAACTTTTCACTGCTTGGAAATTATGGGCAGCTTTGTCTTTTTAATTAAAATCCATCACAGTTTGGAGGCTATTTGACCTTTCCGAGAACTTCATTGTGAAAAGGGCTGCCGGTCATTTTTTATCTGCATATATTAAACTCTTCCAATTCAGCAATGTTCTGAGAAGCTTTAAGGATTATGTAAGGTAGGCTTAATTGTGACCTCCAAATTGATCCATTTCCTTTCTTTGAAACATGATGTGTAAGGTGCATTTTTAAACAGAAAAAAGCAGTTGTTTTTATGATACTAATCAGGTTTAGCAATATTATTACTTCTGCAAAAATGGTTTATTGAGGGAAAAACAAACTGACCAAGGTACAGATACTTAATGTGATTCTGCCCTAGTGCAAAAATGTCTGCTTCTGTCACAGTGAAGTCTTCCAAGAGAACAGTTTTGTTTCTTCTTTGTGATTAACCTAACATGCACAGTTTTTTGATTTGAGAGGAGACTTGCATACCTGGATACACTGAGAGAAGCCGCGGCCTCGGCATCACAGTTAAATGCTTCATCACTGTGGCACTTTATTTTGACCCCTTTTTTTTTTTTTTTTTTTTTTTTTTTTTTGAAGCTGCAACACATTTATTACATGTTTATATCGTTAGATTGTTTCTGATTAACAGTCTTACAATTATGTACACCCACAATTTGACATTTGAACATGATTTTGGTTACCATGAGGGTACTTTATAAATAAAATATCACTAAATAGTAGACTAATATTGCATGACTTTCACAAGACATTTAAACATGTCTAAGTTGCAAGGTGCCTAGTAGAAATCAATAACCAACCTGCATGTCCTCTGCAGTATTCTAAGTTGTACAATGTGATTACTCTCTGTATGCAAGATTCCCTGCATTATTTCAATAACTACGTACATTGTGCTGAAACACTGAACAAAGAGAAGGGCTTATTCAAGCAGTCAAACTTGTACTGCACACTGTGAAGAGGTTGTACCTCCTGGTCTTCCAGCAACGTGAACAAATCAGTCTTGAATATTGACTGAGGAGAAGAAAGAAGTATTAAATGAGTAAAACACTACTGATTAGAAAATTAAATGTACATTTTCTCAGTTAAAAAGGCAACTGGTGTTCTAGATCATTAAGTATTTTATGTGGACTCACATGTTGTGTTGTGGAGTATGATTAAGAATTTTTTTTAAATGAATGAACTCATATCCTCTCGTATATGCTGGCATAAATTCTGTTATGCACCTTTTGACAAAAACATTTGGTTGTGATCTGTTTCAGAAACCTACAAAAAAAAAAATATTTATATTGCATGTAGTTTTTAAAGATTATATAAAAACTGCATTTTCTGAAATTCTCTATTAGGATTGCCACTCTGAGCACACACACACCCTCATGAATCTAGCCTTCATAATGTCACCAACATACAGTGGTGTGAAAAACTATTTGCCCCCTTCCTGATTTCTTATTCTTTTGCATGTTTGTCACACAAAATGTTTCTGATCATCAAACACATTTAACCATTAGTCAAATATAATACAAGTAAACACAAAATGCATTTTTTAAATGATGGTTTTATTATTTAGGGAGAAAAAAAATCCAAACCTACATGGCCCTGTGTGAAAAAGTAATTGCCCCCTTGTTAAAAAATAATCTAACTGTGGTGTATCACACCTGAGTTCAATTTCCGTAGCCACCCCCAGGCCTGATTACTGCCACACCTGTTTCAATCAAGAAATCACTTATATAGGAGCTGCCTGACACAGAGAAGTAGACCAAAAGCACCTCAAAAGCTAGACATCATGCCAAGATCCAAAGAAATTCAGGAACAAATGAGAACAGAAGTAATTGAGATCTATCAGTCTGGTAAAGGTTATAAAGCCATTTCTAAAGCTTTGGGACTCCAGCGAACCACAGTGAGAGCCATTATCCATAAATGGCAAAAACATGGAACAGTGGTGAACCTTCCCAGGAGTGGCCGGCCGACCAAAATTACCTCAAGAGCGCAGAGACGACTCATCCGAGAGTTCACAAAAGACCCCAGGACAACGTCTAAAGAACTGCAGGCCTCACTTGCCTCAATTAAGGTCAGTGTTCACGACTCCACCATAAGAAAGAGACTGGGCAAAACGGCCTGCATGGCAGATTTCCAAGACGCAAACCACTGTTAAGCAAAAGAACATCAGGGCTCGTCTCAATTTTGCTAAGAAACATCTCAATGATTGCCAAGACTTTTGGGAAAATACCTTGTGGACTGATGAGACAAAAGTTGAACTTTTTGGAAGGCAAATGTCCCGTTACATCTGGCGTAAAAGGAATACAGCATTTCAGAAAAAGAACATCATACCAACAGTAAAATATGGTGGTGGTAGTGTGATGGTCTGGGGTTGTTTTGCTGCTTCAGGACATGGAAGGCTTGCTGTGATAGATGGAACCATGAATTCTACTGTCTACCAAAAAATCCTGAAGGAGAATGTCCGGCCATCTGTTCGTCAACTCAAGCTGAAGCGATCTTGGGTGCTGCAACAGGACAATGACCCAAAACACACCAGCAAATCCACCTCTGAATGGCTGAAGAAAAAAAAATGAAGACTTTGGAGTGGCCTAGTCAAAGTCCTGACCTGAATCCAATTGAGATGCTATGGCATGACCTTAAAAAGGCGCTTCATGCTAGAAAACCCTAAAGCTGAATTACAACAATTCTGGAAAGATGAGTGGGCCAACATTCCTCCAGAGCACTGTAAAAGACTCATTGCAAGTTATCGCAAACGCTTGATTGCAGTTATTGCTGCAAAGGGTGGCCCAACCAGTTATTAGGTTCAGGGGGCAATTACTTTTTCACACAGGGCCACGTAGGTTTGGATTTTTTTTTCTCCCTAAATAATAAAAACCATCATTTTAAAAACTGCATTTTGTGTTTACTTGTGTTATATTTGACTAATGTTTAAATGTGTTTGATGATCAGAAACATTTTGTGTGACAAACATGCAAAAGAATAAGAAATCGGGAAGGAGGCAAATAGTTTTTCACACCCCTGTAGACACTCGTCAATTTTCTCCTTAAAACTCCTGTTAATAAACATCTTGCTAGATCTTATACCTTTCACCATCTTTATACAAATTAGTAAGATGATTAACAGTCGTTTGTTGACTTCAACCCTTCCATTTCCTTGTCCTTTCATTTTGTGTATTGCTAGCAATTCACATTTTGTAGGAAAAAAACAAGTTAATAAAGAGGTGAAGTATATTGGGAACAGTAAGGGTAAATATGCAGAAACTAAAATAGCAAATGCACTAAATTCATGTTTTTCTGAATATAACACACATGAAGGAGTCGATTAACTTCTCCATATCGAGATTATTAAGATGTACTTTGGAGATAACAAAGAGAGAAATGCTCTTACAACTAAAGTTGAACTCAAATTGCTGGGACTGGATAACATTTATTTTTCAGTGCTCAAGAAGGTTAGTTTTTATTTATGCAAACCCATAACATACATTTATCAGAAGTCACTGCAGACTAGGATCAGAAGCTAGCAAATATTGCTCCATTATATAAAAATGGGTGATCATAATGATCTAACTGACTTTAGGCCAGTAAATGTAATGTGTATCATAAGTAAAATAAATCAGTTATTGAAGAAGTGATTGAGCTGCCCAGGGTTGGGTGTATTAGTAAACAACAAACATGGTTATATATGTAGATATCATGTTTCACTAATACACTAGAATTCTAGTAGGAAGCAACCGAATCATTTGATCATTGTGATGCATACAATATTAGATATCTTGAGTTTCAGAATACTTTTGATAAGCTACCACCTAAGAGGCTAGGTATCAAAGTGAAAGAAGTGAGTGGGAACATTGACTCAGACACATCAATCAAAAGGTTTTGGTTACAAGAATGCATTTCATTTAAAGAATTACATGTTGGAAGTAAAAATGATGGATATGAATATACAATAGAAGATCAGAAACTTGAAAGTACAAATTATGAGAAGGACTCATCACCGCATGGTGTACAGAAACAATTCAGAAAGCTAAAAGGATGCTATGTTACATAACATAATGTGTGAACTACAAATCAAGAGAGTTTGTTTTTAAGTAATACATTGCAGTAGGGAGGCCTCATCTAGAATACCGTGTGCAAGTATTGTTTCCGTATTACAAAAAATAAGAAAACTAGAGAAAAAGAGAAACCACTAGGCTGATTCCAGCACTACAAGTTATAATTTTTGAGTAAGGACTGAAACAATTACATATATTATTTTTAAGCAAATCAGTGGTTAAGAAGAGACAGAAGTGTTCAACATTATAAAGTCATAAGTATTCTAGCTTTTACTGTAAAATGAACACATTAACAGTACTTCTTTATAGAAAACTGTTATTTATTCTAAATCTTTGGCAGACTATCGGCCTTAACTTTAGTTTATATCTAAATTACTTTATATATTTTGTGGGACAACTACTGCAGGCACACATACTTATAAATAGTTTTATATACCTCCCAGCAGTAAAAGGGATTACAAAGGAGGTACTGAATGATTTAGAAATTGTATAGGGAGAAGTACTGCATAGATTAAATTGGTTGAAATCAAGCAAATCTCCAGGACCAGATAGTATTTACCCTTGAGTTCTTAAGGAGGCTAGTGAGTACATATATAAACTCTTGATGCATATTTTAAGGAAGTCACTGCAAACTGGAGAGATTCTGAATAACTAGAAAATGGCAAATATCTCGCTATATAAAAAGGGTGTTTGGGCAGATCCAAGTAACTATAGGCCAGCAAGCGTAACATGCATCACAGTAATATTAATGTAAAGAATTATTAAGGATAAGATTGTGTAGCACATGGCAAGTACAGGAGTTTTACTGAACAGTCAGCATGAGTTTAGAAGAGGGAAGTCGTGTTTTACCAACATGCTGGAATTTTATGAGGAAGCAACAAAAGGGTATGATCAAAGTAGAGCACATGATGTTATTTATCTTGACTTTCAAAAAACATTCGATACAGTACCACATGAAAGGTTGGGCATCAAACTAAAAGAAGTGGGAGTTCAGGGTTATGTCTGTAGATAAGTGCAAAATTGGCTCAGACACAGGAAGCAGAGAGTTATGGTGCGAGGAACCTTATCAGAATATGATCATGTTAAGAGTGGTGTTACACAGGGGTAAGTGCTTACGCCGCTGCTATTTTTAATATATGCAAATTATTTGGATAGGAATATAAGTAACAAGCTGGTTAAGTTTGCAGATGATACCAAGATAGTTGGATTGGCAGATAATCTGGAATCTGTTGAATCATTACAGAGGGATGCTTGGGGAGATTTGTGACAGATGAAATTTTATGTCAGTAAATGTAAAGTATTACATGTAGGAAGTAAAAAAAAAAAAAAAAAGAGAATACACAGTAGGAGGTCTGAAAATTGAAAGTACACCTTATGAGAAGGATTTAGGAATTGTAGCGGACTCTACACTGCCAGACAGTGTTCAGAAGCTATTAAGAAGGTTAACAGAATGCTAGGTTATATATCACTTTGTGTAGAATACAGGTCCAAGGAGGTTATGGTCAAATTTTATAACTCACTGGTGAAGCCTCGTCTGGAGTACTGTATACAGTTTTGGTCTCCAGGCTTCAAAACGGACATAGCAGTGCTAGAAAAAGTCCAGAGAAGAGCAACTACGCTGATTCAAGGGCTACAGGAGATGAATTATGAAGAACAATTAAAAGAGCTGAGCCTTTTCTGTTTTTAGCAAACGAAGATTAAGAGGTGACATAATTGATGTGTTTAAAATTTAAAGTTATGAAGGGAATTAGTACAGTGGATCGAGACAATTATTTTAAAATGGGTTCATCAGGAACACTGGGACACAGTTGAAAAAATTGTCAAGGGTAAATTTTGCACAAACATTAGGGCATTTTTCTTTACACAGAGAACCACAACCATTTGGAATAAGCTTTTTGACTTTACGGGCTTTTAAAACTAGGCTTTGTTTTTTTTTTTAAGGGAATTGGTCTGAATGGCCTATTCCAATCTACATTGTTGTTTTGTTCCAATGTTTTAATTCTCTCTGAACAACTCCAGTCTAGTTTTTGCTCCAGTCAAAAACGGAGACCGGTAAAATGGCTTTCTTTTAGGCCATATTATTGTTTACTTTTGCATAGTCTGCAGTTTTGTGCCTTGATGGCACTATTCGAGACTTTTTTTTTTTTTTTTTCTTTTCAATAAAGACAGTTTTGGGGAGCCCTTAATGTTTTGGTATGCATCCTTTACATCATTCTATTTATGTACAGTACTCATTTCTAATATCACACACATCTTTACGTGAAAATATCAACATTTCTTCCTACCATCTGGACAAAAAATGCCAATATTTTTTAGTAATACTGCTTAGCTTGTCTTTAATGCTGATTTAACTTCATGAAACAAATTCCATGAAGGCACTGAAACCAACATATTGTTAGAACAAGGGAACATAGGCAGATTTTATTTGTGGCTTTTAACTTTTCAGTTGTCTCCAAGGTGGCTTGGTTTGGAGGAAAAGTATAAAGGTTAAATTCGGAACAGACAGCATTGAAATACAGTATTTAAGTATATTGATAGGTAGATAACTAAACAATTGAAGACTAGGATGTGGTTGCTGGTATTTTTTATCATGCAAATCAAACATTAATTACAAAAATTGGCCTAATTAACAATATTTTTCTATGTGTGTTCCTTATTTCACCTCTCTGTAAAATTAATACTCTAGCAAGTTCTCGGTTATATTAAACTAACCACATTACCTGCCAAAGAGATGTAATAAAATAAATTTTAAAATTATTTGATATTTTTTGTCCTGAATGTACTTTCAGTGCCTTTTCTTGTGTATCTAAACCTCTCTTGACCGATGCTCCCACTCTTGAGTGCTTTCCCAGACTCTGTCATTTTGAGGTGACTTGATCATCTCTCAGTGCTTTTATACTCCCCATCTTTGAAGGCGATTCTCAGTGTGCCACTTATGTTTTACTCCTCCTTGTGTGTCTGATACTCACACTTCCTGTTTCAATCATGATACCAAAGACAAATTGACCATAGGGACTGTACACACACACACACACACACACACACACACACACACACACACACAGATCTTAGCATTTTGTTATATAGTAGATATTTTGTGGTTGTCTTTCAGTTGTATATGAATTTGAATGTTGTCTCAGACATTTACTAAATGGGGCCCCTACGGGTCATATAGCATTTAACATTTCTAAGTATTTTTGTAAAATATGTAAATCTATTTAGACATACATTCTGTTCCTTTAAAGTATAAATCACTGTTACGTGACAATCATAATATTTGCAGCACGCATCAGACCACTACACAACACATTTCATAAATTTGAAAATTTCCATAATGAATTAAGTAACGGATTAATGTTTAAATTGTGCATAATGATACCCTGGACTTCGGAAAGCTTCTAACAATCTGAGTGTGTCTTCCTCAGTACACTAAGGTACCTTACTGATCATTATTTTATAAACTATGAGAGTAGCTAGTGACCATACACACTGAGAAAGCAAAGGAGTGTATAGAAAGTTCTCAAAAATGTGTTATTTAAATCTGGTCTCCTTAAATCTCAAAGCTTAGTAATTTTTTTATATCAGTAACTAGTTTCTTAAATGATTGTACTTTTTCCCCAAGTAAAATTGAAAATTCTATGTATGTGCATTTTAATAATTAAAAAAAAATATTTAAATCTACTTATTTGAAACTGTACAGAAGCAAAAATAACTGTGAGAGTAGGCATTAAGATTTATCCATTACTGCCTTGCTAAGTTTTATTCTAGGGCATATTGTACATTGCAAATGAGTAAAATGGACTGGCTGGTCTAAGTAATAAGTATTCTGACCATTTTTGTTTGACATGATCAAAGCGCTTTAAAACTTTAAAACTGGACTACTATTAAATAAGTATCAGTAGCTGAACTGTGTAATTTAAGATAGCGAAGTAAAGATGCATGTTGAAAATCTGATGAGTTTAATTACAACTTAGAGAAGAAATTAAATAGAATCAAAAACTTCCGTATTTAAGTTGAGGCCCTGGCTCACAATGACCCTAAAATAGCATGAAGTAGGATAAGCTAATTAATAAATTTATAAATGAAATACAGTATAACATTTAACAATTTCTTAATGTAGTAGTCAGTCAGTCACAATTTATTTTAAATTAAAATGTAGGAAATAAAGACACCACTAAGCTAAAATTGGATTGATTGAGAGTAGTCTGTTAGGTGTTATATTAAATTTATTTTGTAAGAAAGTCAACATAGTAAGAGTCTCTTTTTTTTATATATGGTTGTGTTACATATTTATGAATGTTTTTGTATTATGGCAGTATTTGAAAAATTATATATATTGTCAAATCACTGGCAAAAAGAAACCTAGTTAAAATTATTTAATCTTGGTTACTGTGTTATTTGTCAAGGATATTTGCTCATTTTAATGAGACAAAACATTTGTCTTCCTTACCTTAGACACTATGTTACCCTGAACTGTCTGTCTTACTTGCTAGATATCTAAAGTTTCATTATATAAGAAATTGGTTTTTTCTTTATTTTTTTTATTTTATTGACTTTTTAAATTACAATAAGTAAATATAGTTATGTCAAATATAAAATCAACACAACATTCCATTCAATAAAGTCAAACATAACACTACTGTCCTACCCAAATTAAATAAGACCCAATTCATATAATTGTAACATCTTTTCCTTTTTTGTGTTTTCTGGTCATCTATAACACACCTAACTTAACACGAAATTCAGGTTCTTTTCTATATGAGCGATAGAAGGAAATGTCAAAACCAGCCATATACCAGTCACCTGTAACCCCCTACTTATCTCACTTTTGGTGCTGTATCCCATTTATTTAAACCTAGGGACCTCTGTGTTGGGCTGTCTTTTACTCGTAAGCCCCTATTTCAGCTCCGTTAACCACATATAGAGGATTTCACAGGATCATCCTGTTGTGCCCTTAGGGGGCCACAGCTACACAAGGAATGAACAAACAACTTCTCATTGGAAAAATACATTTCATTTATGCTTTAAATTTAAAGGTATATTTATTTGCATCAAAACCAATGGCAACAATAAAAGTTTTACAAAGAATACAACCTGGGTAGTCCTCAGTCAGTCCCAGATAACAATTCCCAGATGGCTTCTTTTCTTTGGTTGAAATTGCACATCCTTAATTGAAAAATGAAAAGATTTCATGACAGGGGCAGAACTCTTTTCCAAGTGTCCAGCAGCTAAGACAAAGCTCCATAAATGTTATAGAATAAAGAGAGAGAGTTGTACTCTCCTTACACATTGTCCATCAGCTGAGAAGGAATTTAAATTTTTAATTTTTTTCACCAAGCTGCAACTGAGTTATTTGCAAAAGTGTCAGAAGTGCAGCAACTGGACTATGGGAAAGCACCATTAAACATGTCTGTAGCAGCAACTGAAACAGAACTGAAAAAAATGTTTTTTAAAAGGCAGCCACTGTCCCCTTACCCTTTTACACACAAAACACCTGACTTACTTACAGGCAGAACGCACATACATTTTTACAGTTTTCTCAAAATGTACACAATTTTTTAGACATCATTATCACTAAGCTCAACGTTATTTTCCCAAGGGAATCAAAGACTGCACTGTAACTTTTCAAAATAGTCTGAAACCCACTTTGCCTTTTAGAATACACTGCACTCCTGTTTACCATGACAAGAGTTTTGCACTAAGGCCTATTGCTTGAAATCTGTCAGTTGAAAAGGTCAGAGGATCTCGTATACACCATCCATCTTTCAGAATGCATTTTGTAATGAACATCTTTGTAGGTCACCATGTACAGGGTTAGTAAAATGTTTTTAAAATACAGCAATTGTCAACATTATTATAAAATGCCTACAGTCACATCTCTTGTGATCACATGGTTAGATTTCCTAATAAGCTTGAAAGTAACTTCATACATTGTTAATTGTTCTATGACTTTATAAATGTAAATATCTGCCTTTTCTGGGATTGTTCTGGTAAAAGAAAACACTGTGAAACAACCTCAAAAGAACGATGATTTCTGTTACAAGTGTTATTGATTTGTTTGAGACTGAACTGTGTGTGCTTGATTTCATGATGTTGCATTTATATGTGTACTTTGAAAAGAAACCCATTCTGTATTATTTGGAAAGGAAATGTTGGGAACGGAGAATTAGATTGCTTGAAAAGACGTTTGTCAGCAAATAGGTTTGCTGTATATGTGGGTCCATTTGTGACATAATTTAACCACCATACATTGTATTTACAATATATTGTACTGTGCTTCATGGATGGGAGAATGTTAGTTGGATTTTAACAAAAATCAGCATTGTTGAAGACTAGCAACCCCTAGAAGTAATAGAAGAATAAATAAAAGTAATGTTTATTATAATAGCTTTGTAGCGGTGCATTTTTGTTTCCTTCAAAAGTTGCTGTTATTTCTCCAATAATATGCATTGCAGGACCATAAAATAACACATACATTTCAATGTTTTAAGGAAGTTTATTGTCTGTCTGTCCGTCCATCTATCCATCTATCTATCATAGAGAGAGAGAGATTACTTGTTTAAAATGCTTATTTGATAAACCATAAAGGAGAGGACTAAACTCTTTACTTCTCAGGTACACAGTTTTCCAGTAATGTTTTCAAGTCCTACTGATGTATAGGAGGGAAATGATTGTTGTTCTTTATTTATCAGGTCAATGTATTTGTGATTACAGATTTTAATAAGTGCTTCCTATGTGTTTGTTATTAGAGGGTATTGGAAATTTTGCAAAGTAAACTGAGAAAGAGTCTTGTTTGAGTGTTTTGTACAGCATGGAGGCTTTAAAAGGCCTTTAAATTAGTTTAAGAACAGCACTTGATTTTGAAGCAAGGTTTTATTTTGTGTATGACAATAACTAACTGCAGCCTTTTAGCTTATGTTTGGTTCCACATTCCATATTATTGCCGTATTTACAAGGGTTTACTCCAGTTTTCCCTAACCTCTCAAATGTGAGCACATTAGGTTAATTGTTAACTCTTAACATGTGTGTAACAAATGTGCGTGTGTGTATACTTGCCGATGGACTAATTTCTCATAGAAGTGAATCAAAAGGGTTAGTAGGCTGCTGCATTAATAAGTACACAAGAGGTTATAGTACACTTATAAGGGTATATCTGAATAGTTGGGCATATTTTGCCTTCAAGTAAATTAAATACAAGTAAATTGTAAAAATACTAGAGAAAGTTCAGAAAAGATTCTAAACTAATACCTGAACTATGGGATCTGAGCTGTGAGTTAAAAAGTTAAAGGAAATTAATCTATTTAAATGATAAGGACTCCCAAGATAGAAGTGCTTAAAATTATAAAGGACAAGAGTGGAAGGTGTGCCTTCAGTTTCTTTATGATCAGTTCTGCAAAAACCCATAGCAACATCCATCCATCCATTTTCCAACCCGCTGAATCCGAACACAGGGTCACGGGGGTCTGCTGGAGCCAATCCCAGCCAACACAGGGCACAAGGCAGGAACCAATCCTGGGCAGGGTGCAAACCCACCGCAGAACACACACAAACACACCCACACACTAGGGCCAATTTAGAATCGCCAATCCACCTAACCGGCATGTCTTTGGACTATGGGAGGAAACCCACGCAGACACGGGGAGAACATGCAAACTCCACGCAGGGAGGACCTGGGAAGCGAACCCGGGTCTCCTAACTGCGAGGCAGTGCGCTACCACTGCGCCACCGTGCCGCCCCCATAGCAACACATGAAATCTAATTAAAGCTAAAATTCCCATCAATATAAGGAAATATTGTTCCAAACAGAGAATTGTATATGGAACAATTTAACAAGTAACCTTAAACTTTCAACTTTGAGTTTTTGGCTGAATTATCTGTTCCTATTAAAACCTTTTTTTATTTATTGTTGGGTTCCAAGAATGCACTGGCCTATTTGTGAGCAACTTTGAATAGCATTCAAAATAGATTATGTTCAGTTTCTTTGTACTGCTGTGGAGCACCACATACAAAGAGTTTTAAACATGTGCAAGAGGAATTCAGTCTGGGTGAAAGGGTGTGGCAAGGGACTGTGGTCCTGTTCAGAGCTGATGATTATGAGAATTCTTTGTTGTGGTTTATTTATTTAATCCCATTTTTAAAATCTGAAAAATGAAAACCAGTAATTAAGTTTCAAAAAGTTACACATCCCTAACTGAGACTTCAGTTATCACCCCTTTTAATTTCTGTCTCTCAAATTTTTTTTATACTTTCATTCACTCCATATGTTGTTGTTGCAATTTGATTAGTAAAAGTAATGTGATTGCAAGGTATTTATGGGTTGTTGCTAAATATTTTTTCCAAGCATGTGCATGTTTTTTTACATAGGAGTATATTCCTGGATATGAGTGAATTCTGTTTACAAGTAGCTTTACTTAGCCTGAAATGACTTCTTTACAGGTATGTCTTTGTAAGAGTAAAAACAATGAAATAGAAATGGTAATGAACATTATAGCAGATGATAAAGGAATATTGTGAGGTAACAGATATGAAGGATTAATAATTGGATATAAATGAAGATTTAGAAAGAAAAAAATGCTTGCAAACTACAATACAAATTCAACCAGTAAATAAATTATAAATTATTAGATTTCATGTATTATAAATGTACATTAAGCTGTAGCCAGTAGTGTCTTTTTTTTTTTTCTTTAATTTGTACAAATTTGACAGTAAAATAGCACTTTTGCTAAAAGTACCTTCTTAGTTTTCTAGGATTCTTGGTAATATAACATTTCAAGTAGCACACACTTTATATACATTTCATAGCAAGTAGATTACATTAATAAGTTTTCAGCTTTTAAAAGTAAAATAATGAATACATCACTGAATTATATATAAACTGATAAACAAGCTCATTATTTGCAATGCCAAAGAAAATCATGCTTTTTTTCTTTTTCTTTTGCTCAAATTTATGTCCACATCCCAGCTTTGATGAAAGATAATAATTTTTTATGGTGTGGCACTTGTGCTCCATTTTTTTTTGTTTTGTTTTTTGTTTTTTGTTTTTGCTTTTTTGGGGGATAAGAAAATTCTAAGCACATTTTGTATACTGGTCAACTAGCAAGAGAACAGAAAGAACAGCAAAACTTTCAGTATTGTATGCAGCAATTTCACAGTCAATGAAAATTTTACATTATTAAAAAAAAAGTTTGACAATGATCACTTTTTATTAGTTTGTAAACCAGCAAAAGGCAAACCCATGCTATTTAGCATTATGTACTTTGCGTCAACTACCAGGTTAACATTTGTACATAAGAAAACCAGCACCAGCCACCCCCAAGGTGACATTACTATAATACACATACAGCAGAAAAATATTTGTTGTAATACTGAAAAAAGAACTTTTCAAGAAAGTCAAAAAAATGCTTACTAATGAAAACATTTAAGCATTTATGGATTAACTGAACAATTTGCACATCTATGTAAAAGGACATACACAATACACATTTATATACAGTACTATATGACAAGAACTGATAGTATATGATAACGTAAATATTATGAAATTGTGTATGCAAATTGTTATATTACCTATGTTATAAATTGATATTGTGATGCAACTGTATTAAGATTATATTCACGGACTAATAATATTTCAAGTTGTCTGTGTTTTAACTCAAATCAAGAGCTTATATGCAAACTAAAATACCAAATAAGTTTTAAAAGAACAACGGCTTTCATTTTTTGAGGGACAATCATAATAATGAAGTTCAGTGGGTACTTCTGTTTTGCCTGGGCATTTACTACGAACGTACAGGGCACTGTCAGGCTTCATAAATAGCAAGCATCTCTGAGAGAGCTCCAGCCTGGCTTTCCTGATTGAAGGGTAAACTTCACCCAGTGAGTTCCAGTAGGACCGTAAGAGACTTCAAAAGTTCTGATAGACTGTTGTTTAAAATGCCCTTCCAGCCAGAGGTGGGGTAGAGCTTTGTAGTCAGTGGAGCCGGTGTTAGGTAGAGTTCACATAATGGCAGGAAAAAAGGAAAGAGGTACTGAAAGCAATACATTAGGTGCAAAGAGTTGAGGTTTAATAGTACACTGTGGGTTAAATGGAGATTATTAATGGTCACTCCCTTTTTTTAGGGGCTTACCAGGGCATAGAATATATCTTTATTATTTTGTACTTTTTGTTTGTTCCTTAATTTTGCAAAAAGGCCACTGTCTCTGTATAATCCTTCTGGATCCTTATGATCCTTTCTGGGTGTCGTGTCCAATCCAGAGTGCCTTGCTTTTGTCTGAATATAATATGCAGCAGTGCGCTTTTTATAGTCTGCATGGAATGTTTTTGGCAGATTAGATGGATAGATACTTTATTAATCCCAAGGGGAAATTCAGATTAGAGAGTATCATTAAACCTCACATTGCTGTGTAATTCCATAACTGAATGCTCTAGGTGTGTAAGATTTCCTCACTCATTAGAATGTGCCCACCAAAGCAATGGCATTCCTATCCAAGAAAGATAACCTGTTTTAACCACATTGCTCCCACTCTAGACTGTTCCTTACAGCAATATACAATGGTATACAGTACTCAGATTGTGTTTTTTTTGGTAGGAAAAGGTATAGATTTGCATAAAAGTTCATCTGGATTTTGTCTAACGGAGACTGCATCCGTTTATTTTGTACTAAAAAATTTTCAAAAATAAATTATTAACCTGTTCCTTAAGGCTATGATTAGACACACATTTCTGTGTGAAAGTTTTAAATTTCTATTGAAAATTTAATGACTTAAACAATAATTCTACCAAGTCTAAACACCAGAAAATCACGTGTTGATTAAATATTCTTGCTTCCAATGTATGCCCCCATTTAGAGGTAGTGTTGTGTTTTCAATGTTCCTCCCAGGTGTAAAAGGTGTTTTCTTAGACTATATCAATTTTTTGTCTTTTATACAATGTTTGGGAGTGTGTGGTGTACTGCGCAGACTTACTGTCTAATAAATTATCACAGAGAAAAATACCTCATAAAATGCATTATGATAAAATTGGGGAGAAAATCATTTTTTTATTTGAAAATGCATGCAGCCATATATCCATTACTGAAATAACGTAATCCAGGTCAGTGTTATGGGGGCCAGAGCCTATAAAAATGTATTCAAGTGCGTATTCTTATATTTATGTACTCTAAACACCTGGAAGCAGAATACTCTAACTGTAATCAGATCAATTGTTGGTTCATGTCCCCACCAGGCCTGATTACTATCCTGCATTAATGTCCTTTCCACTGTGCACACATGGACTACAAATTACAGATGTGGCAGAAATGTTGATTACAATTTAAAAATTTTGGCAATGACCTTTTTGTTCATTACCTTGTCTTATGTTAACTTTACACTGTAAAAAGCCAGTCTGTGAAAGCTTAGTAGAAAACAAGTGACCTTAAACATTTAGCATTCAAAAACCTGTAAAGACAAGGCCATCCCAAAGAGTCTTAGCACCAGACTGCTATGTTGTGTTGTGGGCCATATTTTTACAGAATAATTTTGCAAATAATCCTTCTTACACAAGCATAAGTGTCAGAGAAGTGGTAGAGATTAAACCTCTGTTTCTTGCACATTTATACTTTTTTCCTCCTATCGAGCAAATTTGCTTTTCAGACACTTTCTTATGTGTTAAGAGCCATTTCGGCTAGTGTTATGGTCCTAATGAAATCTTATAAAATAGCCCTGACTAATTACATTTCCTAATACTCAGATGGTTCTTAAAATAGTAAACTACTTGAAGATACTCACAGTTTTTAGCAGGTTTTAAACTGAATTTATCGATGAACTATAGCCCACAATTGTTATGTTTAATCCAAGGATATTTTAGTATGTTATTTTATATATAGAAAATCCAATATTACATTTTTTTTACTTTGAAAGTAAATTGGAACATTAAGTTATTGAAGAAGTTAAAAAAAATACTGATTTTTCTCTTTGGTAAAGAAAAAGTTAAATTAGCTGTTTGACAACCATTTAGCTGAATGATGGATGTGTTGAACACATCTCAGATGAAGGAATATTTCATTTTTGGCTTATAAGCAAAAGCTTTGCAGTTGAATAATAGAAATACAAAAGTAACTGCAAAGAAGTAGTATACTGATAAGTACGGCCTTCAAGCTAGCCCGCTATTTTGATAGTCTTGAAAGTTTTATTTGATAAGGCATGAAAAATATAGTTATTGCCAATGTAAACAAAGAAATAAAAGAATCACGTACATTGACTTAGAAACCCCAATCAAGTTAATTAATAACTATGAAATTTGATAGTCATGTTGTTTTTGTTATTTGAACATCATCTTAGGAAACAGAATTACAGTATTTTCAACAATGAGTGCATCAGGCCATTAGCTCTTTGTTACTTACACTGAAGCACATCTTCCTATACAAAACTGTTTTCATTTCCCATATTTGTTAGCAATTTCCAGTGGCAGTTATTTGCCAAATTAACTTCTGTTACAGAAAAGTTAACTACTTACTATGCAGTTTCATTATTTTTATAAAAATGCTTGCTCTCTTAGATTTTTTTTTGTTGGATGTTAGAAATCATTGTTGCTCTGTCATGGAGAATGTCAATCACACAGACATGTAAAGATAAGACTGAAATGTGGGTTTAAAAAAAAAAAAAAAAGTTCTCTAACTAAAAAACATGATTATTGTACAATGTAATTTGTGATATATGTGTATTTGACAGAATTATTGGTATGATTAACAGGTTTATAAATAGTAAAATTTAGCTGTCCTTCATGCAGATTATTAAATTTGTTTCAGAAAGTGCTTGGATTAGCTGGTTTTGATTGATAGAAACCTAATCTGATAAAACAGCTATTGTACAAAAGCAATGTATCCTAAAATTCAGACATAAAGCTGTTTACTTTGTTGTCAAAAATAACCTTGAAACAAAAAACTATACGTAACATAATGTACTGTATATTAATACCTAAAAATGCTTTAGCAGCCTCATGCTTATTGGACAGTTTTCACTGTCTATTTTTTAACGTATTCTTATTTTATAACTTTTTTTTTTTTTAACCTCTTGTCCTAAACGTTGTTTTTGCGGTTCTAAAGTTCTATTTCCTGCAGTCTGGTTACTGGTGATACCAATACCTGCACACTTACATCAATACTTTTAGGAATAAATTGACAAACCTGTAACACTGATTTCTCAAAACTAGGGGGTTTTGTGTGCTACATTTGTACCTACAGTAATACGAGAGTTATTTGCTCTGTGTGATTTTTTTTTTTTGCTCATGGTGACATGTTGAACTACTGGAAAGAAGCACAAAACAGGGAGGAACTTTATAGTTGAGTCTGAAAGTGCTTAAAACTTCAAGATTGATTAATTAAGGCAGTGCCAGTCGATTATTGCAGGGCCCTATATCTAATGTATTAGATATTATTTATGTTACAGACTATGTTAATATTCATAATTTACTTTTGATTAAAAACTTAACATGATCACAGGCATATATAAATGGAGTATTAATCATGCTGAAACACTGTGGACTGCCTGGTTTAAAATACTGGGTTGAATATGAAACTAGCTTTATCAAATACTAGGTTATTCCACCAGCATGGGGTGACATCGCAAGATGGTAGAGAAAACGTAACTAGCAAATGGGTAGTTCTATATGGGTGTAAATGTAAATAGTTTTACCTGTAATAAACCTTTTAAAGGTTATTAACTCTTTGCATCACTAATATATAACACAGCAAATGCACTATACCTTCAATTTGATATATAACATATACAGGGTACTGTAAATTGATTAAAGTTAAAGAAATGATAAAGGCTAATCTACATCAAATTGCCCAGATATAAAAATGGATTAGAAAAGTTGCTATGGAATGGATAAATATGGTGGTCAAAGACAGTAGATACAAATGTCATATTGTAGACATACAGTTTTTATCTTTGAGACTATTAGTAAATAACTACATGTTAAATACTTATTTTAGCAGTAAGGGTTTTATTTGCTTGTGAAAATCCTGTACAACATTAAAATAAACATAAAAAAATTGACACAGTAAAAAGTAACGTTAATGTTTTGTGTTTTTAAAACAACTCAGCATTTTGTAGGGTCTCGCTTTTAGAATGCAAAAAGCAAGTAATTTGATTCGGTACATTGCATTTTTTTTTTTTTTTTCTTCAAATAGTATTGTGGTCGTTTCTTACAAGATTTGCTATAACTGATCTTTTGACTGTGACTACTTTTTGTTCTTTTCCTTTTTCAAGTGATCTCACACAGCTTGAACTATGGTGAGGTCACAGCTTTGAGGTGGCCAATGTAGTAATTATAACATTTCAACTGCAGATTTTTGCTGCAAGTTAATTTTAATTGCTTTTGCACTGAATTTGGTGCTATTATTAAGTTGAAAGATCACATTTTTGCCAATTAGTAATTTTCCAAAAGGAATCTGCGTATTTCTCAGCAGTCATCTTTTCCATCAGTCCTGACCAGATCTTATTCCCTCAGAAAAGGACAGAGACATCTCCATATTTTATAGAACGCTCCAGCCTAGAATCAATGCACTTCATGCCTGTTTTTTCTTACATGCTGGTATCTTATGGATATAAAATTTCAAAGTTGGCTCATCCATTCAAAAGACTTTCATTAACTGCTTTATAGTTTTTTGCCTACTGGTCTCTAGGCCTTCTTCAAGAATGGTTTCAGAGCATCAACACAACATGCAAGACCATTTCTTTTAAGACCTCTTTACAGGGTACATACATTTTTGGAAAACACAAGAAATTGTTCTTACTTTCTTTTTTTTGTTGTATCTGTGGAGATAACTATCTAATAGATGACTAGCTTTAAAAATATTTTGGGTGGCCTAAGACACAGTATAGTGTGTACATTATATGTTATATGAGAGGTGATCAATAATTTTTGAGACTAAAGTGAAAGAGGTAATCTGTAGTCTTACTTTTCAAGCAGGCAAAGGTTTTCCCAGTAAAACCTGTAAATTTAAGTCTCTCGCATTTGTGGTTTTTATACTGTAGCTCACATGTCCTGTTCAGAAATAAGTCAACAAGGTTTGAAAAAAACTCAAAATCAAGTACCTTGCTAGCATAGTATTTCAAATGCTAGTATATCTTTGGCAGTTCATTTTTACTTAGTTAATGTATACCGGGACAAATCCTATTTATGCAGTACACCACAATCAACAAAAGGGCTAGAGAAATCTATAGTGGGAGAATGTTTCTTAACAATAAGGTTGGCCGTAGACCTCAATGAGAGATTAAATTCTTCCACCATGAAGCAAATCGTAATGAAGAATCAAGCAATGACACTGCATTATTAAGCAGTCTAGGGACCAGTTATGGGTCAGTTGAATTAATTCTTCTTGAACAATTAAACATTAGCACAGAATGTGGATGTTGGGTAGCCAACAAGAAGCATCACTACTTCACTCTGTGTTTTTAACACTACATTAAAGTTTGCATTCTGCAAGCTGTTAATGCATTCATCAATGTAATTGGCTAAAATTAATATTATTATTACATAATTAGCAGGCACATTTACAGCAGGTGATCAGGTGCAACTATTTACATGCAAACCCCAAGCACACACAAAAAAATGTCATTATACTTGATGCTGGAAAGAGATGCAGCTTAAAAAATGCTTTCTGTCCTGTATACATTTATACTACTACTTATTTTTAGGATATGGTTTGTTACAAAGTTTTACTTACTTTTACTCCTGAATCACATCAATATTTTAAAACAATGTACTGATTTAAGAATGGCTTTACCACATTGTATTTTTATTAGCAAATTTATTATTAATACTACAATATAAAATATTTAGTGCCTACATATAAGTAAATTAAGATTTTTTTAAATGACTCTCTGCATGCATGCAGTTGTGCATACATAATTGTGTGTTTGGGATGAGGAAAAGATGGTGGTGTTTCATTACAAATGAATTGTCCTAAAGTTAATTAGATCAGATCTTCACACCCATTTTATGAGCTGACAGCTCAGTAAAATGCTTTGTTGTAAGGTTCGCCCTCTTAGGAAAAGGGGCAGTAATTCATCATTAGGATTTCAGAGTCCAGGTGTAGATGAAAACTGATGGAGCTTCCAGTAAGACAGGATATGCTTAGAGAAGGAAGCTTATTTTTGCAAGGATCCAAATCCTCAGACTACAGAAAAGAATAAGATAATAAAGCTTTAGTATTTGTTTAATGATGTAAATCTCACCTGTAGATTTCTTATATCAGAGGGTGATCGAGCCAGGAGTGATAAAGCAGGCACTAGTGTGGAACTACAATCATTTTGGAAAATAAGCCTTAGCCTGCTAGAGATGTATCTCATAAGCTGAGAAGTATGAGAAAGGGAGACTTGTACCAAGGACTTTGTTTAGATGCAACAAATCATTTGTCTGTTATTAACCCAGAGCTTGTAATTATGCAGATTGCCATAGATTTTCCCAGGGTCTGGAAGTGAGATTGAGGGTTGTTCACAGCATAGTAGGCAGCTCAGGGCTGGCCATGCATTACTGAACTTGCCACATTTATCATGTTGAGTGATGGCAGGAAAAGCAGGTCTCAGGTCCCAGTGGTTAATGTAGTGGGTAATTAACTGTCATTTGCCTAGTAATAGGCTGATGATCAATGGTTTATGTGAAAACAAATTCTAATCAGGTAGCTGATAAATGCGCATTGGAGCCAGAGCAATAGAAACCAGTAGAATGAAGAAGAAGAAAATAAATACTCTTAGAATTTCAAATGGCATCTCTTCTTTCTTTTTTTAAATAGACAATATTTGCTGCAAGACAACACACAAAGGCACCAGTCTTTAATGATTTTTTCCAGTCTTACCAGGAAAAGATCTCTGAAATTTGAACTTTATTATTTACCTGTATAAATCATTACTTTGATAAGTCACATGCAGAATGTGCTTATTTATACTGATACACATTCAGAATATGATCCAAACTATTTTTGGAGTTAAGTACAATTTATGTGGTGAACCGCTGAATCATTATGCGCAAAAAAAAATTATCATTTGTAATATTTTAATAGTATAATAGGATATTTTACCCACTAAATTCAAGTTAATTCATTTTCATTTACAAACCTTGAGTTTAGTAAAAGTAAAGTAAAATGGTTTATATATAAATTATTTAGATACATGTACATGAATGTGCAATATTTTATATTTAAATTGCTTAACAATAAGAAAACAGAACTTGCCTATATAGAGCAGTCATTTCAAGTAATAACATAACAATATATGGCTTTACATTATTTTATTTGGTGTCTCAGAGAAACCACAAGTCTACCTTGGCAACAGGTATATGGCAAGAATCTCTGTGAATAGTTTGCTAGTCGCCTCCATTTTTATAATGTGATAGTTATTCTGAATTCTGAACATTCAGTGATTGGTCACATTATATAAACAGAACTCTATGAAAAAGAGCATTGTAGTGCTGCATGACAATAGTCAGGACTGATAAACCCAATGGATTATTACTTACTTTATTGCTCTATTAGGTAGTTTGCTATTCTTATCAGGGCCTTTTTCTTTTTCCACACTAGGGTGGTAATTGAGGAACTGTAGCAGATTCATCCTTTTGTAGGGTCTGCACAGATGCTCATTTGAACAGTGAAATGCCAGCCTATAATGCTATATACTATACTACTGCTTCCTCTTGCTGACTCATCCCTGCTACTGGTGTTCTTGCCTTGCTGATGCAGGAGTTGACGACGTTACAATAGCTTTCAGTTTTCTTTTGAAGTAGCCAGGTGTGTTTTTATGTTAAAGTGAAACAAGTAATTAATTATAAGTTATAATATATATTTTATACTTGATAGATATTGCACCAATCAAAGTTGCATTTTTCCAAACTCAGATTTAATCCATTTCCTAGACTTCAATAATTTTATTTCTCTTGACAACCTGGATATTGCCTACAAACCTCAGTTGTGAATTATGACCCTTGAAGGCCTATCAAAAGGGAGGTCACCTTTTACTACAGAACTCTCTGGCACAGTTGTTTTAACTGCATAGAACCTGAAAATATTTTAAATTAAGATCACTGTGTGTTAGTAGTGCTAAATGCACAATATTTTATGGGACATGATGTATCATGTTTAATGTTTATGTAAAAAAAAATAATGTATAAAAACTATGCACATGTATTTTACTGATATCTTTAATATAATATACTCCGTGTTTATGCTTGTAAGGCTGTGGCACAATTAAATTCCCAGCATGGTTACTAAGAATTAACTTTTATTCTCATAATGGAACTTTACAATATAATATATTCAACAAGTGTTGAAAAGCATTCACATTGTGCAGTTTTTGAATACAGAGAGCATACTTCTAATTACATTTCTCACAGCATTTTATAAAACCAAGGGCTATAAAGACACACATGTAGCCTCAGCTAATCTTTTTCTCTTTATACAACACAATACAGAAATAATTGTATGAGGTCTCTTTGTGGTATATCTCCAACTCTCATAGCATTCCAAGATGAGTGCATCTGTTACTGCCGAAGCAAATCATTTGTGCTTGGAAACTTCACCAAGCCTAAAAAGACTGTATTCACAGAGCCTCCTCCTACTCTGAAAACTCTGTGATACACAGAGACACAACGGTACAACAAGTTGGTAAAAGGTATTTCAGTCTGTCTGTGTGAACTGCTTTAATTCCTTCAAATTCTTTGTTATTTAAACACAAGGTACGTGATCCAGTGGATTTATTTAAAATTATTCTTTGGAGAAAACTACGTTTGGTAATTAGCTTTTGGTTAGTGTTCCCCAGAAAATGTGAAAGCAGGTTGCTTGACTGTAACTGTTGTTACATTACATTTACAATTGTTTGCTTAATGACACTTTTATCCAAAGCGACTTAAAAAGACGCCAGCATGATTAGGTAAACATCACTGTTTGAATGTTTGTGAACAAGTGTTACAGGACAATGTTACAAAATTGATCATAGCAACTGAAGAGCTCAGAACAAAATACAAGCTAGTTACAATTCAATGGTTACAAAATCAAATGGCTAGTATCAGTTAAAGGCTTCTTAAACTTTGCATTGTATTAATGAAGGATAATATTGAACATACTGTATCAAAGAGGTTATCATTTGCCCATGTTCTAGTCATTCACTGGTGATGAAGTGTTGATACTTTGGGTGGAAGGTTTTTTTTATAATGACACTTTAAAGTTTTTTTATGGTTACAATTTAGCTTCTTACAAAGAAGATGCAACTCAGTAGTTGGTCCTCATTGTTCCTCAACTGGTTCAGACTTTCTGACCTATAGGACAAACCTGTAATTGGTTCACAAAGCTGAAAAAAACTATACTAAACTAAAAACCCTTTTCATGAGTATAAAAACAAGCTTAAAGCGATGCTCATGTCTTCTTGAATGTTCATGTTTGCTAGCACAAATGTCATGGATATTTTTCTCTTGCCTTGAGCTTCTGTCTTCCTTGAGGTTGTACTATATTTGTCAGGTTAGATCAGTGAGATGATATTCATTGTTTTCTTTACAACTTCAAACATGAATTGGGAAGAAAATTTGTCATTTTCTTGTAGCAATGATCTTGTATACTTTATGCATATCTGTGGCACCATACTACTATGTTAATTTTTTTTATATACTGTATATTTATTGATTTTGAAGCAAATAACTTTCCATGCAATCAAATCAAAACCAAACTATGTTAATTTAATATTAATGTAGATTTTATGGCCTCCACTGTCCTGCATTACATGTAAGGTTAGAAATCATAAAGAAAAACTATAAAACTGCACATATAAAGTCAACACATTATCTATTATGGGTTGAACTGTTAAGGACATTACTGTGATTTGCAAACAAATTCACTTTACACAACTCAACAATCAGTACATTTTCTATCAACTCACTGTTTTCTCAGTGCTTTGATTGTTACAGAAGCAGAGATTTTGACTTCACTGCATTTAGAATTCCAAGAGATAGGGCTGGGACAACTTGCAAGGATAGGCTCCAGGTTCTGCATGACCATGCCCTAAAAAAAAAAAGCAGGTTAGGCAGATGGATAGATGGATTTAGTACTTTATCTGAACTTCCATGTGTCATGAGGAAATTATCCACCCCTTGTAACATAATGATGACATGACCTAGGACTCGTTTTTAGGGCATTGACATTCCTGCCTGTTTCATTGTGACTGAAATACGTTTATTATCTTTAGTATTCTCCAACAGCTGTATGGTATTTTCAACTTTAAATGTTTAACTCTTTCATTGTTGTCTGGGCAAATAGCAGCATGCAAGGGCCTGAAAACTTAATGAATACTGAGTACTATGTTACTGAACATAATATTTTAATATCGGCTTAATCCAGTTAACACAGACACAGGAAAAATGTGTAGGCTCTAAACCGACAACAGCCAAGCACTGGATTTTAACCTAGAAGATTGGGTCATGGAGATCATTGTGGTGCCACATACTGAATACATCCACTTAAAAAAACAAAAAAAAAACTAATTGTGGGACACTGGACACTATTTTCATTGTCTACCTCAGTATCATCTGATTTAGATAAGTAATGTAAAGTGTCACAGTAAACATCTCAACAAGAACAAATACACACCTAGACATCAGGGTAGGTCAAGTTTCACCTTTCCTGGTCATAGTGAATCTGTAGATATGTGGCCAAATCTCTCAATCTCCTCTCCAGCACGTAGTTTCTCAGAGGTCCTGACTCCTGTCACGTCATTGACCTTTACACAGTATGCAGACTCTTCTGGCTCACTCCAGCTGTGAAGTTTATTGTTCATCTACCCTCCAGCATGTTTTTTTCCAATTGCTCCTTTCATCTTTCCATGGGACCCCTGATAGACTGTTACTGCTCGACTCCTACTGCTAGAATTCTAGGACTGCCTGGTAATGATAGCACTCCTGATTTGATCAGGAGTGCCACTCTTAAGAGGACCTGGAAAGTCTATCATTTACAGGAAGCTGGCACCAAATTGTTTTAAGTTGTTGGGTTTTTTTTCTTCTTCTTTTTTTTTGGCCGCAGAGTATCAACATTTTATTAATAATTTTTCCTACTTCGTCACAGTGAACCCTTAGATAATAGGTTTTGTGTGCAGAAGCATCTTCTTTCGATGTCTGACTCCTCTGCTGTAACTGGTAAAGCTCCACTCATTCTTTAAACATCTTCAAAATTAAGTTATTTTGCTTTTTCTGGTGTTTTGTTTTTTCTTTCTAGCTGCCCCTATTGCTTTCATTATCTTACTTTTTGACATCAAAGATGATGGGTCAGGACACTGCAGCATTCATTTTTATTGACCCTACTTATGTTTAAAAATAAAGTGTATATTTATAATTGCGTGTATAATGGAGGGTAACCCAGAGACAGGCACACAGAGAGTTGTGTACCATTTTTGGAACCTTCTTTAATAACTTTTCAGACCTTTCGAGTAATTTCTAACACTTGGTTCCATGTCAATTTGCAAAAGGCTTCAAAATTGTCTGTGTGAAAAAGATGCAAGGAATAACATTTTCTGCCTACACTAATCCTCTGGAACAGCAAGGTGTTTCTTTGATTTAAGCAATGAGTTTCCTTTTCAAATAATAAGGGAGGGTAACATGCACAGACACAGAAAACAAATCACTGTTTATCTGTAAGTTGCTATTTAGTTTTTATGGATTTTCTAATCACCTAATTTTTTTTTTATTTTTTTTTAAAGCATTGTATGCCATGTTTTAACATTTTTTTTATTATTTTTTCCAAGTCTTTAGAGTACTGATACTACTTGTTTTGCTATATGATTGCAAGACATGGACAATATCTGTTGACCTGAGATGAAAACTGGACTCCTTTGGTACTGTGTCTCTTTGGAGCATTCTTGGGTACCACTGGTTTTAATTTGTTTCTAAAGAGCAGTTTTTCAGAGAGTCCCAAATGCGGCACATTACCTACATTTTCGGGGAGCATCAGGTATGGCTCTACAGCCATGTGGCTTGATTCCTATAGGATGATCCGGCTTGCAGGATCCTCATTGCTGAAGACCTAAGTGGCTGGAACAGTCCAAAGGGATGCCAAAGTAACACCTGGCTTTGGCAGATAGATGGTCATTTCCTGAGGGTGGGACTGGAACACATGTCTGCCTGGGGAGTTGCCAACCGAGATCCCAAATTATTTTGGCATGTGTTGGGTGCAGCAAAAAAGTTGTACCTGACCTAATCTGACCTGATTATTTCCACCCAAATTTTTCTGTCATACGTTGCTACTGATGTAGAGAACAACTAACGGGCCATAACTAAATGTTTTCTTTCATTGAGAATTATAGGAATTTTAATGGTAATGGCAATTGTTATTGGGGCATGGTTTAAATCTTTTCTGTGGCATAGTCATCTTTGGCTTTTTAGATACTTTGTGTCATTCACTTGTATTTTTCTTATTTCTGTGACTAGTCTTACACCAGTAATACCAGTGATAGCTTTCTTGGCTCAAAAATGAATTGTTAGATGGCCAGTATCGTCCTGTAGAGAAATGTGTCAGAATTAAGCAGATTAGGGATCAGTTAACATTGCTTCTTCAGGTCACTTAATTTGCAGGTTTGAACCCTTGCCTTAACAGTTTTGTTTGTATTCACTGTTATTTTTTATCCCTCAGTTATATGCATTGTTCAAAAGTATGCAGTGAGATTAATTATGGATAACTAAATTTCTTGTATGTGTGCATGATAATGAGTAGGAGTATATCTGTGATGAACTTGTGCTTTGGTTGATGTAAAAACCTACACTGTCCCTTGTGCTGCTGTGACAGGTCATTGGTTTCCTGTCATACTCAATATTATAAATAAATGCAAAAATTGTTTTCAGGTTAGTAAACAAACACTAAGAATGTCTGTATATTTTGAATTTCTTTCAGTGGTTTTACTTGAGGATATTACCATTATTCAGTATTAGTAGAGTCCACTAGTAAGTGGAAAATACAATATATGTTTTATACCACTTTACAGATTTAAAGAAAGTGCTTGTTTACAATTGGTTACTGAATGTTTACTTTTTTTCCCCAATTTATATAAAAACATTAATACGGTCTAGTTTGTATATTGCAAATAAATTTAGTATATAAATAATTTTCTTAAATTTGTTATTTACATCACCTGTACATCTAAGTAGCATGTTTGATTTCAGGTCCAACATCAACAATTCATGTAGGGAAAAACATTTGCACTTCATGCATGTTCTAGGTTTATAAATAAGTGGAAAAAGGCTATTGTCTTAAATCATACTTTGATATGTAAAAGACAAGGCAGTGTTCAGAATCACCTCAGATGCTACATTGTTTAATGATTAAAGTTTTTATGATGATTTGTATTGTCCTTGTTATTATAATTTGGAAAATCTTTTTAATTGGTTTGGACTTGAAAGAGGCAATGTCAATTAAGCAGTAAAATGAATGAACATCATGAAGAAGAAAAAATGCATTTAACGTTTTTAAGTAACTCAGTGGGATTTTAAAGTAAGTACCTCTGAATTCATGATCTCTGAACAGTCTTTAATTTGTAGTTTCCCATGAGACCCATTATAGTTGCTCTTGTCAGACTGGTTATATGATAAACGAGAGATGACAAGTAAGTACTTATTCTGCTTTGGCCCTCTTAGCTTAAGATCGTGTTAAGAATTGTAAGATTCTGGCAAACTAATCAGAATCATCATTTTGGTGGTTTAATTAAGCCACAATTTTATTTGGACTTATTTCAGTTTAATGTTTGAACAGATGTAAAATGTGCATTCATTTTTCACCTCAACCAACTAAGAGTACCAGTGGTGCCTTAAAATCATAATGTTATAGTTGCAGAGATGCACATAAAAACAAATCTTTTTGTAATTATCTCAAAGGTGAGGATTTACAGTGTAGGACAGAAAAGAGTGTATCAAATGATTTTAATTTTTTTTTTTTAATTCTTTCAGCATTCTGTTTGTAATCAAAAACCTAGAAGATTGTTTCCGGTATGTTAGAGTTTAAATATTTAAAAATGAATAAAAATTTTTTTTTTTTAAATGAAACATTTATGTCTTTAGTAATTTGAGCTTTCTTTTGTCCTCTGCAGTTTTTGAAATAGTTACTAAACTATTGCTTTTTCTTTAATTTTCTGACAAATTAACTAAATAACTTTTTAACCCATAGCTAAGGTGACCATCCGTCCCTTTTTCGGACAACTGTCCCCACTCAGAAACATGTCCCCGTTTTGTCCCCGGTTTAAGATTTCGTCCCCCGGTTTCAGCTGGTTCACTTTTTTGAATGTATCTCATCACCACGATAATTTGAACTCGGCGCATGGTGTTTTGACGGAGGTTATGCTTTACCGCATCCTCTAACTTTGGCAAGAAATCACGTGATAAGCTTTCGCTTTGTACTCTGTAGTGTTTAGAGTCCCTACTCATGATCTGTAGATCGTGTCAATTTCATCATTTTTGAAGATGCCAGGAAAAAAACATGTAAATTATCAGTAAACAGAATTGTAAGTTTAATGTCCATACAAATATTTTGTTTCTTGAACTGATGCAGACAATACAGAATTTATTTATGATTTACAAAATTGACAACATTTCCAGTCCTTGCACGATCTTGCGTTTTAAGTTTTGCTTGTTCGTGTATGCTAGCACGTTTGTAACGAAACTGCATTTTCATAACCAGGCATGAATACTTCTCGAGACATATGTAGTCTACGCTCCTCTAATCCCCCAGCCACCCCCACCACTCCCATGTCCCCGGATTGGCCCAAAAAATTCTGCTCACCTTATCATATTTTTTTTTTCTCTGCAGTGCATATTTCATAGTTAGATGGTTCTTGTATTCATGTTGTTGCTTAATGAAAAGAGCGTCTAGCTAGAGTAACTGGTGCCGAGAAAATATTGCTAATGAGGATATCTTGCCTTTGTATGTTCATACCCTCAGCCATACTACTTTTGTATGGGGCAGTTCTGATTGATTAATATTTACGTAAGCAGTGCATTTGCTACAGTGTTGCACATCTTTAGACCTATTATTTAAGTAAGTTTCATACACACAACGTCCATT
The DNA here is from genome assembly GCF_016835505.1 of Polypterus senegalus. Classification (NCBI taxonomy): domain Eukaryota; kingdom Metazoa; phylum Chordata; class Cladistia; order Polypteriformes; family Polypteridae; genus Polypterus; species Polypterus senegalus. The sequence continues at coordinate 105,262,231 of NC_053164.1, read as the reverse complement.
TTCTTTGTTTTCAACTTTATATTTTATGCCATACCCTGCTCCAGTTACCTATTGTAGGTGTATTATTATTCATTGATACAACTATGTCTTTTTTGTCTTCTTCTTATAGTACCGGTCTACTAGTTTGAATCCTTGTTTATAGAATTCTGCAATGGGCTTTTATAATCCCTAATATCTAATTTTAAAGCAGTAAACACATGGGATACAAGGTGAAGTTGTTTTTAAGCCTAGATTGTCTTCAAAATTGTGCTAATGAAATGTTGGCTCTACTCAGTTTTCTAGTCTCAGTCAGTGGTTGAAAAGGTATACAACTGTTGGGAGTAAGCAAATAATGCTATCGTGGAAGCAATGTTATAAAAGATGTTCATGTACACTAAATAGTGGCTAAACTTTGTGGCACAAGTTATTTCTAAAATAAATGTAGTTTCTAAGTACTCTTCTGTTTAGAAAACTTTGGTTACAGCTCATATATATATATATATATATATATATATATATATATATATATATATATATATATATATATATATATATATATATATATATATATATATATATATATATATATATATATATACACACACTAATAAAAGGCAAAGCCCTCAATCACTCATCACTTATTCTCCAACTTCCCATGTAGGTAGAAGGCTGAAATTTGGCAGGCTCATTCCTTACAGCTTACTTACAAAAGTTGGGCAGGTTTCATTTCGAAATTCTACACGTAATGGTCATAACTGGAACCTATTTTTCTCCATATACTGTAATGGATGTTAGCCCGATGGCCGTGGGGGGCAGAGCTGCGTGTGACCTCATCACTCTTCCCACGTAATCACGTGAACTGACTGTGACCGCAGTACGTAGAAAAGAAGGAAGAGCTCCCAACAATAAAACAGCGGAGAACCCGTGGATTAAATAAAAAGGCTGCTTAGTTGGCGAAGCAAGGAAAAACGACGGCCTTTTATGGCGTTTGTTTATAAAACAGTGGAGAAGCTGTGTAAACGCTGCTTCATAAAAAAACAGCGGAGCGCCTTATATGGGCAGGCAGTCAGCCAAAGAAGGGAATCAATAAATAACTATAATCGTAATAAAGGAACAAAAAAATAGTGGAGAACCCGCGGATTAAATAAAGGAAATGGGTATCTGAACAGTAAACTAAGTCTAAAATAGCTACACAATAACTATAACAATCATAATAAACAAACAATAAAACGGTAGAGAACCGCAAAGCAAGGAGAAAGGACTGACTTCAACCAATCAAATTTTGAGTTGGTATCAGTAGGGACCTTTAGCAGGTGTACGGCAACGTCACCGTATTCAGACCCATTGATTGGATAGAAGCCGATATGAGGAAGTCTACGACACCATTGAACGCACCATAAACGCTCCAAGCGAAAGATCGTCGTGTGCACAACGGACAACTCCATGGCAGGATTCTGGACAATATTATTTGCCAGACACAGACCAGATTTCAAGACCATGAAAACCTGATGTTTGTCACGCTCCTCGAGCCCCAAAACGTTTGGGAATACAAGAAAAATTTCACGCATGCAGCCTTCTACACTTTAACACAACAGCCACAGAGCGCTTTTGGATCTGTCTCGGCTAAAAACGGAACTGAGTGTAATGTATGCTATGGATCCTTTTGCAGGAAAATCTCCCACTGATCTCCTTGACTTCCTTCATCAGAAAAATCTGAATGAGAGCATGGGGCGGCTGTTCACATTGGTATATTTGGCGGTGAGCATTCCCGTGTACACTGCTTCTGTCGAGCGGAAATTTTCAGCCCTAAAGCGAATTCAAACTTATGCCAGGAATACCATAGGGCGGGTTCGTCTTTCACCATTAGCTTCGATGGGGATAGAAAGTGAGGTTTTGATGGAACTGAAGCGCTCCGATAATCTGTACGACAGAGTAATTGAACTGTTTTTGAGGAAAGAGAGGATGATGGATTTTGTTTACAAATAATCCGAATTTTTGGTGAGTAAAATGTTGCGATTTTCCTAAATGATATTGCACGTTTGAGTTATTACTGAAGTTTATGTGTGTTGCAGCTGTGGCTGAAGTAGAAAGGAAGTTGTTCATCCCTGGTTTGTCTATAAAATAAAGGCATTTATTGTGGCTGCAGGAGTATATATATATCGCCCGATCTACATACTGTCAAATAAACGAAACACACGCCATGGTGCAACACAAGTGGCTTTGCCTCTAGCGCTGACGTCCGAGGTTCGATTCCCGAGACGGGGTGCAGTGAGTGTGTACGCCTGATGAGCCCAGAATTAGGGTGAAACACGTGCCGCGTATTGTTTGCATTATTTGACAGTAAAACTATTTCAGTATATTCAATATATATAAATCAGCACTTCCCGATTCATTTTACCCTCGCACCCCCTTGGTTTGAGAAGAAGTATGAAAAAATATGAGGTTAACGCAGAAAAAAAGATCACCAATTGAAGCTTTATGAATAATGGATACTTTATTCGCCATCAATAATTATTTTCGTAAAGCCATACTCGGTGTGATCCTCCTTCCATGTTCTAATTTTTTCGCAACTAGCCTTGATTACATGAACGGTAAAAAAGTAAGAGCGAAGCAAGGGTGACATATCCAGTCAGGCAGGTGACCGCTCAATAGCTCGAATTTGGATATAAGTAGGTTCTATTTAGTCGACAGAAATATCTTTGGTAGGAATGTAAGTTGAATTTACTATTCAACTAAACTAAATTTCTATGGTGAAGAAAAATTTATGCAATGCTGACTAAATATACCTTTCATTCCTACCAAACATATTTCTGTCGATTTAAATAAAAATTACTTATATTTAAAATTTAAATAGAACTTGAACAGATACGATACTTCATAATACCCACGCAGCGCTACAGTAAGTGCACGTAAGAGTAAGAGTCATCCGTTTTTTTTTTTTTTTTTCATTTTTCTTCCTCGATGGTTTCTGGCACCCCCAGCAACAGCTGCTCACAACCCAAAGGATAGATATATAGATAGAGAGAGTGAGAAATATATATATATATATATATATACACACAGTGGAACCTTGGTATACGTCCTTAATTCGTTCCAGACCTTGGACTTATACCAAACAGGACGTATACCAAACAAATTTTTCCCATAAGAAATAATGGGAAAATGATTAATCCGTTCCCATGAAAAAAAAAATCCTATTGCTATTGGAATATTATACATTGATGGGGTTGTATAAAATAATTTAAACACTGCTTAATACTAAAATACATAAATACAAAAGCAATTAGATGAAATAAATGAATTTTACCTCACTTTACTTTTTAATAACATCTTTGTTTTTCACAATCGTAGATACCGTCGTTCTCAGCATCGTTATGCAACAGCCATGTCCCGAATATGCATGCCATCTTCATACTTTTCAACAATCAATTCAAATTTACATGGAAAAAAAACACAAAATCACGTTGTGACGATGCTGGTTTGCTGTATGCTCCCATCTGCTGCCGGGGAGCCCTTGAACCCTACACCGTCAGTAATGTGCCTCACTGCTAACCTCATCGGTAAAGCAAGGGGATGGTGAAAAAGTGCAAAGTGCTTTTATTAAAGCAATGAACAAAACAATGTGTTAAAATTAAAGTGCAGTCTCCAAAGTTCTAATAAATAATCCATAAAGTCAGAAGTGAAACATGGATATTAAAAACAATAGAAAAAAGTCTTCTTAAAAACAACGAAGTTAAAATAGAGCAGGAAGCATTCTTTAAAAAAAAAGCCCAGTGCCTTTTTCCGTGGCGGCCCCACTGCTTCCTTTCTTTTTACTCCCCTTCAAGCCAACTCGCGCTTCTGCCAAGATAAGCAGCCTTCTCTCTCACTCACTCACTCATTCACTCAACCTCCCGTCCATTTTTTCTTTTTACTCCCCTTCTAGCTGACTCGCGCTTCTGTTTATCAAGATAAGCAGCCCCAGGAACAATCATGAATGCAGACGGTCCCTCACAAGTGCACTTTGGTGAGAAACGCGCCCACATCGCTAATCGCCCTGACAACCTTCAGCCACATAACCACCACGCCCCCTCACCAAGCTGTGAGCGTGGTGATTATTTTAAATCTCGACTTTGAAGTTCACAAAGAGTTATAGCGCGGGTTGTTTATATATCCATCCATTGTCCACCGCTTATCCAAGGTCAGGTCGGAGGGGCAGCAGCCTAAATAGGGAAGCCCAGACCTCCCTTTCCCCGGCCACCACCTCTTATCCCCACTGCTTTACACTTGGCTGCGAACCGATCCGGTAAGAGCTGGAGGTCACTGTCTGATGAAGCCAACATAACTAGATCATCTGCAAATAGCAGAGACAAGATTCTGAGGTCACCAAACCAGACCCCCTCTGTTCCTTGGCTGCGCCTAGAAATTTTGTTCATAAAACTTATGAACAGAATTGGTGACAAAGGGCAGCCCTGGCGGAGTCCAACCTCAACAGGAAACGAGTTTGGCTTATTACCTGCAATGCGGGCCAAGCTCCTGTTCCTCCTGTACAGGGAGTGAATGGCTCGTAACAACGAGCCTAGTACCCCATACTCTTTAGGAGCACACCCCACAGGATGCTTCGAGGGACGCGGTCGAATCCCTTCTCCAAATCCACAAAACACACGTGGACTGGTTGGATAAACTGAGCAAAGTGAGAGGCATTCCAAAATATAGGATGGAGCGAGATTATTTAAGTCTTTGTAAACCCTAAGCAGTATTTTAAAATTAGTTCTAAGTGGCATGGGTAACCAATGTAGTGACATCAAAACTGGAGAGATGTGCTCAGATTTTCTTTGCCTAGTTAAGATTCTAGCAGCTATATTCTGCACTAGTTGCAATTGATTGATGTCTTTTTTGGGTAGTCCTGAGAGGAGTGCATTACAGTAATCTAGTCGACTAAAAACAAAAGCGTGAAGTAATTTTTTGGGATCTAATTTTTGCTAAAGTTCTTAAGTGAAAAAATGCTGTCCTAGTGATCTGATTAATATGTGATTTAAAATTTAGGTCAGAGTCAATAATTACCCCTAATTTCTTTACCTTTGTCTTGACTTTTAAGCCTAATGGATTATGTTTATTTCTAATATCCTCATTATATAAATTTTTGCTAATCACTAAGATTTCTGTTTTCTCCTTATTTAGTTTGAGAAAATTTCTACTCATCCACTCAGAAACACAAGTAAGACATTGTATCAGTGAATCAAGAGAGTCAGGGTCGTCAGGTGCTATTGATAAGTACAGTTGTGTGTCATCAGCATAGCTGTGGTAGCTCACGTTATGCCTTGAGATAATCTGACTTTATGGAAGCATGGAGATCCAAAAACGCAGTGGACCCAGGATCGATCCTTATATTAAGTAACTTAAGTATTGGCCTTGCATTTGGGAATGGCTTCTCCGTTGTGTCTAATGCTGCTGGGATAAGCATTGAATTCACATGGCCCTGGCCTTGACTAAGCAAGTATTGAACATAGTAGAGTTTTGAATAATCTGCATTGTATGATGCTAGGTATCTGTTATGAGAGAGCAAAGTAATTAAATATATTATGTTTCCTAAAGTAAATAAATAACACAAATTTATATACAATATTAAAAAGCTGTGTTATTTGTAATTTAAGTAGATATTTTGTCACAAATGTATCAAATGATTTATAGAAGCAACTATAAAATTACAATTTTCTTTCATTTTAACTTTCTTTAATTCTGTGCAATTTAATGCATAGAATTTTCTATTTACTCTGATGCCAAAGTACATATCACTTATTCTACTTAACCTTCCCACTTAAGAAGACTGTATTCATTCTGCACATCTGCTGTGCTGTCCATTCTTCCACTATTTTACAGCCACTTAATTATGATCAAGGTCACAGATCAGCAAAAACATACTAATTAAGTGAAGGGGGACGTTTAAAAGAACAAAAGTAATAGTAAAAATAGTGATTGCATTATGCATTGACCTGGCAGGATCAAAAACACCCACACTAGCGTGTTTCCAATAGGTTTACTTTTTTGCTGAAGATCATTTATATTCAGCATGTTGTTAATACTGTATTTCCAAACAGCACTAGCTGAGTTTATATATGATACATAAAAGTAGTCAGTTGTACTACGTCAGTAGTAATACAAAAGAAATGAAAAATATTCCATTAATTATAGCATACATAATTTATTAAAATATACACCCTTAGGCTTTATTGTAAATATTACATGTACAGAGTTATCAACGCATTCAAGTTAACAATTTATGCCTAGCTGTCTAATGTTCTAAGTGTTATTTAAGCAACAAGAGTTTAAAATAACAGATTTTATCATTGATGTAAACGTGTACCATTTTAAATAATGAACTGACACACTGTGAAGAACTTGTTAGAATATTAGTAGTATACATTATTCATATGCTACTAAATACTATTATTTTATTAAATATTATACTAGTAGTATAAATAAATATTCATCCCATCTTGCCATTCTCCAAACACAACTTTTTACTAGTACAGTACAGGGTTTCTGGAGACTATTCAAGTCAAAGAGCCTCCAGTACGCAAGATTTGGGTAGTGAAAGTTAGGTGTTTTTTTATTTAATAATCATTGCAAAACATCAAAGAATGTTGCTATAGCAAATTTCAAAGGTCAGCTTCTATTGTCATTTTTTTTAAATTAGTTTGGCATTCTTTTTTTCTCTCAACAAAGCTAGCTGTTGCTTTCTGTTTCTCTCTCAATTGTAGTTGAGAGTGAAGTAGAATTTTTTTAATACCTTATGACTTTGCACCCCTTTTATATTTTCTATATAAGCGAAGATAAAATGGTGGCCCTTTATGTGAAGGAACTTCATAGCAGTCCCATGGAATACCCATATGAGCAAATAGGAGGTTACCTTCTCTTACAATCAAATTTCAAAACTTCAGCACCACACATCCATCTTAAGAAGACTAACTAGGTTGTATGGGCATTTCCACCTCGCAGAGGTACCTTTGCCAACTAGAATAAATAGGGTGTAATCAATGGTACTTTTATCCATCTAAAGTTTCAATTCACACAGTAGCATCTTTTTCACAATTTAGCTTCCAAGGACAGACAAGCCACACACATTACAAGTTATCAGTGTTTTTATTGTGGTTGTATGGTTGTTTTAACAATTTTTACTACAAAGAAAACTTTCTTTATCTTTTTGTGTTTTTTGTTTTTTTCTCTTGATTGGAAATGTGTGAGATTCTGTTTTCAAAGTTTTCAAGGATTATTTACAGAGACTTTTGAATACAGATGGTCTGGATAAATGCATGGTCTTTTATTACACAGTTGAGAGTGGGGCCACCGTAGCATCTGTTTGTTTTTATGTATTCATTCTACATTCAGTGTTCCCCTGGGTATGTTGAGTTCTTGAAGAAACTGCACAAGTTGAAGATAATGGCAGTGACCAAGCTTTGCGAGTGATCAGGTTGAAAGGTTAATCAGCCAGCAGACTGAAAAACCATTAAAAGATTTATAAGTCGTCAATATCCTTAATGAAGAAAGATCTTATGGTCAGAGCTATTGATAAAGTGAAGAGCTAACCATATCAACATTTCTTAAAGAATAAATAGATTGTCTGGATTCCAGATGTTAAGAGGTGCATCTGATCTAATTTCCTGCTTCAGTTTTAGCAGCTCTCAGGTACTGAATAAGGCTATTCGTTTCTTAACGTCCACTTTCTTTACTTCAGCATTCTGTATACCTCATCTTAAAGTGCAGTATTGATGTGGAACTGTCTGTTGGTAGTTTATTTTAAAAAAGAGGGCTAGCTTATCACACTGTCATGACTTGCCCAGAGGCTGCACTGAAGCTATCTAATATATGATGTGGTTATATCGATAGTGGTCACTTCCCACATGGAAGATTGTGATGCCCAGGTGGCCTGTAGCTGGCATAACATCAATGAACCCAGCTGGGACTTCGATAGTTATAGACCGAGATGGACTACGGTGAATGAGGGCACACTACAACAAGAGATGTTTCAAAGTGCAATATGCAGATTTATTTCAGAAGTATTCAAAGTGTAGGTTCAGTCTTTTATCAAATAAATTAATAATCCATAAAAACTGTGTTTGAGCGGAAGCTAAAAATCAGATAAGCAAAGGCAATAATTTTGTTAAAACCAAGTATAAAAAAAATTACATTCACAACTGGCTTCCCTTCGTTACATTTCCAGTTTGTGCGCTGTTTCTCTCTCTCTCTCCTCATCACCAGGCATGATCAGCGGGGCTGAGACCCCGACAAATGCATCCCTTCATTTATCACTTCACCTTCCTCTGAATCTGCAGGATCCCTAGGAGACCGATGGCTCCTGTTCTCTGCTGTTCAGCAGTAGCAAATGAGGGCTGCCTCAGGAGTGCCTTTAACATGCTTCTCTGCTGGAGTTTCCAACCCCTTTGTCACCCTCATACCCCACTGGCTCACAATCGCCTCCTTTCTCTCTCTTTTCCTCTGTCTGTATCTCCCATTGCTCTCCTAATCCGGCTGCTTTTTATGCTTCATTGGTCACTGGTGCCTAATGACACACCACAGAGCGCTAATGAGGAAATCGACTGAACCACGCACTTCTGCACATGAGTGTGGGCTCTGCCAATTTCCCCATTAGCCTAGGGCTATGTGTACACCTTTGTATACCCAGATCCTTAGGCACACTGTTTTTATTCTTAAAACATAACCCCCACAGACCTCTTATAATATACTACGAGAATCTCAATATTGATATATATTATATATCAATAAATGATGTGTATCAGTTCTTTGTGGTGCAGTTCAGAATAAACTTTTTTCATGTTTTATGGTGATGTGCTATCTGCTTGTTTGTATTTATTTTGTCAAGACTTTAGAGAGCTGAATTTTGTGTGTTTTTTATATATGGAATATAAAATATATAGAATTTCCACTTGGATAACTCTGCATGCTGGTTATATATAAACAAATGTTTATACCAATGTAAAAGCAACAGGAAAAGTTCTTGTGTGTACACATTTACACATTTGTTTGGGTGTTGAGTAATCTGGGAAAATTTTGAATAACATTTCAGCATCTTCTTCATGATGATGTTTGTTTATTTACTTTTCTTTTCAAGTCACTCACCCTTTTGCTATCAACACATCCTCCATATATCTGCATCTGGTTCCCACACTCCTATAACCTGATGTGTACATATGCTTGACTGCAATTCTAAATTGGCCCCATGGGGGTGTGTCAGTTGGTAAGCCAGCAATGGACTAGTGCCCTCTTCAGAGCAGATTTCTACCTTGAGCCCAATACTGCAAGAAAAGCACCCTAATCTAAATTAAGTACATTTAAAACTGCTGTGTTTATATTTTTCATTTTTCATTGAAATTAAATTATTTTGAGTAAGGGGAATGGTCAGAACTTTTTTTTCCCATGTTGTGCTTTGACCAATTAACTGTTGCCTATTTTCAATGTGTTTACTAGCACTATTTTCTTTCTTTTCTTGTGATTTCTAAAACTCTACAGTATAATAGGTACCAAGTAAAATAAATGTTAAACTAGTTTTCTAGAAGCTTAACTGTATTGCTGTTTTATTTATGAAGACTGTAGTAGTGTTTACATATTGCAGAATGTAGACAATGCTGTTACTTTATTGTATATATTTTATATTGGGGGGTGGGGGGGGGGCTTCACTTACCTCTTGTTTAGTTTTCCCCAGAAATTTGTGAGTTTGTTTTGCATGTAAACAGACACATTTTAATAAAACTTACAGTGCTACTTACACTTGTGTAGTTACTAACATAATGTATGTCCCAGCTGCATGGTGTTCAGTGGCAAGTATTTTTGGATTCCTTCTTAAATATTTTGAAGGTTAATGAAATACCAGTTAAAAACTACAATAATATGGAATAACAGATTATTGTTTACAACATTGGCATTGGGTAATCTGAATCTAACCACAAAAATACATGTACGGTTGCTTATCATTTCCCAATCAGTGATAGTAATTCCTATTATTTACGGGAAAGAGAAACTAATATATGGGAGTGGATGTAGAGCTGCACTAGAAGCAATAAGGTTGTATATTGATTTTTAACAGATGATTTTAATTGTGCCAGCTTAAGCAAGTTATTTGACTTGTATTTGCAACAGCAGAATAAAACATGCACAAAATACCAATGAACTGTATGTGTGAGCTTTTCAAATGAAAGGTACTGTATGATCAAAGTCTGTTGTTAATCGCTTTTGAGAGTCATCTATTATATATTAGCAGAAAAGGTGTTTTCAAAACAATAAGTTTTTGTTCTTTTGGTTTTATAATAAAGTCTATCTGAGTAATAGCATTGTACGTAATCAATGATAGTTAAACACTTCTTTAAACTAAACAGTTGATGTAAAGCACTATAGCAGAGCTATGCTTCTTAATAAGCACTTCCTTCTGCCTGTTTTTCAGGTTATTTGGTGTCACAGGAAATTGTGCAGCCTGCAGTAAGCTCATTCCTGCCTTTGAGATGGTGATGCGAGCCAAGGACAATGTTTACCACCTGGACTGTTTTGCCTGCCAGCTTTGTAACCAGAGGTAGGTGCAAATGACTCATCACTTACACTCTAACCCCAGAGGCATTGGTAGTTAAACACATGGACATGGATGGATGTTCTGTAAAGTAACATGGTTTACTTGTTTTGTTATATGTGATTTAGTATATGTGTTTTAAAAACTTGAAATATACATTTTGAAAAGAAAACTTGCGTAACATTGGAAGCAGTGACCCAGTCTGCAAATAGTCTGACAAATCTCCATTGTCAAGTATGCAAATGATTAATCCTTGATATCTGACACACTCCTGGCCTTCACTGGAGACCCACACTTAATGTAAAGGTGATTGTTATATGAGGTTGATTAATGGTAAACCAGTAAAACTTGTACTACCATCAAAGCACACAAGAATTCCTTGATAACAAATTTACATATAACACTAATTTTGATTTGAGCCTAAAGATTGGTCTTCATGAAGACTGCAGGCTAGATTCATGCATAGATATTAGTCTGGGACGATGCTGACAACAAAGATGGCAGGAAAGTTTTCACATCCATTGGAAAGACTGCTGATGGTCCAGTGCAGCTCCACCATGGGAGGCCAGGTGGGTTGTGCAACAGACCAGCACAGCACCTACAGGTAATGCTTTGAACTACAGACTAACACCCTACACCGGTCAGACTCTCTTCATAGCATTCATCAAGACACTCGCCATCGTCTACTGCATTTGGACTGGTTAATCTCCACCATTGAGTTTAATTTCTCACTTGAAGTTAATGTACATTAAATTTGTACGTGGAAATGGTATGTGGAATAGTGCAATGCAGATCAGGTCCAAATGTTTTTTACAGGTGCATAATTACATTTACTTGCCATTATACCTGATGCTTTGCAACTTAAGCTATTAGCCAACAGCAACTGAGTGAATTAGGAACTAGTCACATGAGGGACTAGCTTCAGCTTTCTTTTTCACATACAGTACATACTGCCCATTATAAATATAGTAGGTTTGAATAGCACCACTTAAAGTGGACATTATGGAGTAAGCAGGGGCCTCATGTATAACGTCGTGTGTAGAATTCACACTAAAACATGGCGTACGGACTAAAACATAAATGTGCATACACACAAAAAAAAAAATCCAGATGCATAAAACTGTGCATAAGTCAAGTTCTACTCACTTATGCTATACAAAACCCAATGAACATGAAATTTAATGCACGTGCCTACAGCCACACCCCGTCTCCTCCCAGAATTTTGCATATTTTAATATGAAAATCAATATAAATATTACCTTCCATTCAGCGTTTTGTTAAAGGACCATGGCAAAATCATGTGGTAAGAAGAATTTCAGCAAATCCAAAATAGAGGCAAGGAAAAATGTAATATTTGTTGGCTTAAGCAGTGGTATAAGCAAGAAAAGGAACTGATGGAGTGATACAGTGTGGCAGAGACACTGAAAGTTCAAGTTCCGAAAGTTGTACAGCTCCCAACATAATAAAGAAGCTGTCAGATATCAAAGTCGATGTGTAAAGGTGAGTCACAGCCCACTGTCTGTTTATTCTGTTTCAGACAATATTACAAATGCTGTATCAATGACGTGATTCCATGCAGTGATGGTGCTGCTGTGCCTAGCACATTTTCAGACACTAGCTGCACACACAGCTCTGCCTCTGAAATCACTCGGCGATCATCTGGCTTTGTGCTGATGGATACTGTTCTGGAGTCGCATAATTCAATAGTGGATGCTGTAAGAGATCTGGTCAATGAACTAAGGAATATAAAGGCTGCACTATGGGGTACTGGCCACAAATTAAATGAATTAGTTAAAAAATAAATGCTACATCTGATTACCTGTTTTTACATTATGCTAATTAGATTCAAACAAAGTTGTAATGCTGTTCGATGTGGCTGATCATTTGGTGGATCAGGTTAATCATACCACATCTCACCACATACGGGACAGCCATGAAACACTTTCTGTGGACTATAGAGCAGCACATTAATAGAGTAGAAATAACAAACCTAAGCAGCTATGGTAGTTGGAGTAGTGTGCCCATTCCATGCACCAGTATATTGTTACAGATCAATTAAATTTGTGAATGATATGCAGTTTTGGTGTATTTGATAAGTCCCGCGTCATTGATGTGAATATAAAAAAGAAGGGTAAATAACACAGAAACAGTAACACTGTTTTGACGCTGGGTGCCACTGCAAAACTGACCAGAAACATACGTATGCAAGGCAGGGGGCTACCGCAAAAACGTGTGTGGCTTAGTTTTTATACATCTCAAAGTGTGGAAGGAAACAGGTATGCACAACATTTTTGTGTGTACGCACCATTTATACATGAGGCCCCTGGGCTGCATTAGCTACTACCTGGCCACAGTAAATAAGCACCAGTGGTTCTCACAGCTATCACAGTATTTCCAAAATTCACTTCATGCATAGCCTTCAAAATAGCAAACTTTTTTTTTTTATATATACACAGTAAGCTTTTTCAGGTACACTGAAGTACCCTTTCTTTTTTACAGTGCTAAGAACAGTACAAGAAACCAAAGATCAAAAATAGAGTGGGATAGGCTGAACAAGGAAAAGGCTTTCAAATCATGAAACAAAGGCATCCAACTAAACAATGGCAAAATTTTTAAACCATTTAAGTATAAACAACGTCAGATGGCCAGTACAGTGTTTCAGCAGAGCCTCTTACTTTTTTTCCCCCCATTTCTGTCCCCAATTCTCCTGTCATACAGTTACAGAATATAGAAGAGATCAGAGAAGAACTGAGTGAGGGACTGATCCCAGGAAAATATCTGTAAACACGTGGCAAAGTCACTGGACCTTAAATTTACCACATGTGTGTACTCAACTTGCTTACTTGGCCAGAGCTGCTTTTGCTGAGCTACATTAATCAGTTTACTTTACATTTCTAATCATTCATTTACTTTAGGTAAAGCATTAGCCAAATACATAAATGACAAAGTAATAATTCAAATAAAAGATAAATTCACAGAACTGTGTTTAAAGAGGATTTTGCCAAAACTACTGATACATACTGTAACAGTGTTTCAGGAGCTGGCTAGCAAAGTATTTACATTATTACATTTTTAATTTTATATTGAAAATTTAATACATAAATTAAGGCTTCCATATTTTCCCACCTGATGTTATAAAGGGCAACAATGGTAAATCTAAATGAAAATTAAGAACCAGAATAAGCAAGCAACACAGCTCACAATGAATAATGTTCAGTAATCATTTATGTCACGGTATTTTGCATTTTGGATGCAAGAAGTCTGTTTCTTTAGATTTGTGGCTGTAGAAGTAGTGAACCTGTCTAGAACTGGGTGGAGACTGAGATGAACTACTTTTGCAGAAGGAAGCTGGATGAATTTATGAGTTACAAAGACCGATGGTGGTATGAATGAAAAATTATTGCTAGTTTCTGTTCTAAGGTTATGTTATGGTTTGAATTTAAATTGTAAATGCTAAGGTCTTTACTAATAAATTATGTCCTCTATGAATAATGAGTTTGTAAGAAATGTAAAAAATGAAGGCAACATTTCTACTGTATATTTAATGATGCTGTGTGACAATCAGATTGATTGATATAGCCATCATACTAAGGGTATAAAATACATATGCTTTTTTAGATGTTATTTGTTTTATTAGCACATAGGTGTTATTGATGGTTATTATGATTTTTTGTTTTATAAGATTTTGTTTTATATATTGCTTTATACACCATTTTTTTTCCATTAGTTAATTAAATTAGTGACATTTACAGAAAAGTGTGTGTGTGTGTGTGAGGCGCAATTCTAAATTAATAAGCACAGTTCAGGATAAAGTGATAAACTATTAAAATGATTCTTAATATTCTCATAAAAACACATTTTAAAGGTGACTAATTTGCATACAGAGGAGGCCTCTTTATGTGCAGATGGTACATTCTTTCTTGAATATCACAGTTATTCCAGTCAGGAGTCATGTGTAACAGTGCTATCCCGGGAAGTATTGTGTCAGCTGACTTTTGACCTGGTATCTCTAGCACTGCTTAGGCATCCTCACCTCCTAAGAAGTTTAGCTTTCTAGGGTAAAGGAACATTACTTTAACTTGGAATATTATTGGTCCAATACAGCATGTTAGTCACATTTTTTATTGTAGTGTTGTAATAAAAAAAAAAAAAAGAAAAATTGCTGTTTTTTCTGGAATGCAGATGTTTTGGTGCAAAAACTCACTGCATGGTAATAATTTTTTCATATTTAATTCCTTTTGCCACATGAAAGTAATTCACTTTTTTATTTTGCAGTTATTGTTTCAAAGATAATTTTTGTCATCTTTGAAAGCAATTGGTGCAGTTCAAGCACATTTATTCTTTGTAGTGTTTACTGACAAACTTTATTTTTGTATGTTGAAGGAGAAAACAAAGCAAGGTAAAGAATGTCTTGCTTCTGTTTAATATGTTACAAGATTGTCCAGCCTTAGAAATATTGCCTTACAAATTTAGGACCCACCACTGTACTGATTATTAACAGAATATATATAAAAGCTCCCTGGTATTTATAAGAACCGCATAATTATTTATTGTTATCACATAAGTAATCCTATTTTCTAGCAGTTCTAGGGTTTATCTCACTGATGCATGAAGTACGTGTAAGGCTGATCTACTGTGACACTGTTGTCATGAATTTACAGTTAGATGTGTATATTTAAATTAATTATATTAATATTTTAATATATTAATAGTGTTTCGGTCTGGCAAAATGTTTTGTGGAGTTTTGATCTCAAAGTTGTGACCTTCTTGTAACAGCTAGAGAATATGTGCAAAAATCTTAATAGCCCAATTTGAGACTGCAGATCAAGAGTTACAAGGAGAAATTGTAGTAGTAGTATCTTTCCTGCTTAAGTAATAGAGTCAATAGCAACAGCTTTGGACCTTAAGATACGAGTGTGATATTCTATTAAGTTAACATAAAATGACAAGCTGTGATGCATGGTATGGTAAGTTCTCATCAAAATATTTTTAATGTTATTTCTCATTTATTAAGTTATCAATCTCAATAATATAAATATAAAGTTTTGAGTAATTGTAGATGTTTTGCTTTTATTTCAAACAGTTTATTCAAAGAACATAATCAGAATTTGTCAGAAGTGAAAACATACCATCAGTTAAACTGAAAAAGACACACCTGTTTGAGTTTGATTCTTCAGTATAACTGTTTGTGCTCTTAGCATTCTAGTTCTATCAATTCTTCTGAATTCTCCATCATCAGGTACTGTTCTACTATATCCCATGAATAACAGTTTTAATAACTTGCACTCCATATGAAATAGTCATAAGTCATGCACTTACTTATGGCTCCATCTGTGACTGGCCATTTTGCTGTATGTAAAACTGGCAATAAGTCCGTCACAAAGTGTAAAAGACCTTGCAGTTGAGGCTCTCTGGGTCTAGTGTTGGTCACCAGTACGCATACTTTAACATCTGTTACAGAGTAGAACAAACTGGTTAGCAAGATTGTGTAAAGGAAGGTGGTGCGGGCCGAATGCATAAGAATTAGCCATATGGAGCAGTGCTGATCAAAACAAACCTTAAAGGGTCCTATAAGAATCAGAAAACATGAGATCCTGTAAAGTGGTAATAATAATAATAGTAATGAAATATTTATTATTTACAAGGCATTTCTATCTTCAGAAAAAAGTCTAAACCGTCTGCACAGATTGGAAACAAAAAACATATGCCCACTGTGTTAGGCATGATTTAAAAACAAAATGAAGATTGGGTCTCTGAGTGCAATAATATACTGTATAATACTTACATATGTTTACCTACTCTGTGGCCATTTGTTGGTTGCAGCATCAATAATGAAGAAAGACAGCCTGAGAGACTGCTACCTCGGCAGCTCCACCACTGCTTCTTTTACTGCTTCTATGATGAGTGTATCATTCTATGGTTGTTAGCAATGCTGCCAGTATGTGATAAGCAAAAAGCGTATGACCTGTGTGGCCTGTAGCAGCTGGTTTTGGCTATTTCTATTTTTATTATGCCCCCAAAGCATAGTGCAAGTCCTTCAGGCTTTAGGTCCAAGTTTGCTCATTCAGTGATGTGGCTTAGAGGGAAAATAAAGGCGTTGTCTACCACAAGTTTGGTGTTAAAGAATTGACCACCTGGCTAGCGACAGAGGTTGCAGATCCCATTATCAAGTGCATATTCAAGGTTTAACATCAACTCATCTCTGCTATACTCCCTTATGCCTTGACCATTAAAGTTCTCAAGTGGTACACAATACAGACATCACCAGTTATTTCAAGCAAGCGTGTCCTTCATGATCTTCAACTCCAGCCATGAAGGGCAGAGCATTAGATGTGATTTTTCAAATCAAGCCAGAAGTTAAGAACCTAGAGTTTACTATAGAAGTGTAGCTAAACTTCACATTGCACAAATTTGAGTCTTTCCTTTTTAAGTGTTTTTGATGGCTTCCTGCTCCAATAACTTAGTGTGCCTTTGCTGTCTCTTCTAGAGATGCATTCTGCTTAAGAGGAACAGTTACAGATAGCACCCAGTCTTTTGTCTGCTTTACAAGTTGCAAAATAAGTTTTAAGTTCACACATATTAAAGACATTTGTGTGCTGTATTTTCAGTTTTGATCTCTGCCATTTCACTTTTGACTCTTGTGTGTTTATTGGGGGCTGTTTTATATAATGATGATTCTTTTTTTTGCGGTGAGGGGAGACTGCAGATGGTAAAACTTTCTGTGTATTATACCACCATTATGTTGACATTGGTCATACCTTACATCTTTCATGAGGCTGCAGACTTTCAGAAGGGTTGTTCATTGTGCACTTTAGTCATATTTACTATTTGGAAGCAAAGTCTTTATAAATCATTTTTGTTGCTTCGTATATAGCTACTATTGGATCTGTATAAGGAAAACTTGCTTTTTTATTTGTGTAAGAGAAGATTGCTGAATTATCTGAGGCCCCTCTTTCTTTGTTTTTGTGCTAATTTTAGCATTTGAGCCTTTTCACATTTCTAAATACATCTTTTTCTACTAAAATCCCTTTAAATCCCGATTTCATAAGAGATTTGTATTGTCAATGAACAGGGAGTGACACTTGAGATTTCTGCCAGTACTGTCAGTTTATCACTTGTCATCTTTCTCTTTCTAAGAGATACTATCTTTAAGTATCGCTCATCTTGTACAGCATTGCAAATCTTGTTTTTGGCTTGTCACTTACAGAGGAAGGTTCTTTTAATTGCTGATTGTGTTTCAGATATTAAACCTTAAAAACTCATTTTTTTCCATTTGTGAAAGAGAACAATTTTCAGTCATTCTTCAAAAAGGAACTTCAACAGTGTTTGCATTTGAACTTTGATCATTTAGTGATTGTTCTTGCCAAATATAAAACAGTAAGATAACAATAAACCCTAAACCAAGCTGCTGATTCAAATGCTTAATGGAACAATGGATTTGAAACAATAGTGTCCTTAAAAAAAATTATTTACTAGACAGAGATGACAGGTGTTTTTCTTTGCATTAAAAATGAAGTAAAACCAATGTAAATAATAGGACTTCCTGTTTTTGGCTGCTACAGTAATCTAATGAAACTGAGACAAGACCAACTCATACTGTACATGATTGCATGATTTGTTGTAACGATTTGCTAATTTTTAGAATTTTACATATAATTCAAAATAAACCTCAGAAAAGCAGCAAAGCCTGCTGCTGCTTGTTTTTGGAAGGTAACCAAGTTTCAAAAAAATATACTCAAGTTGTCATCACATAATGGTCTATCATTTTCTATTCTCAAAATGGATTACACAGATGCATCAACTCCCAAAACATTTTAGAAATTTTAAATTAAAGTACCTTTTCCTAAGTGATGTTTGGAAGTCTTCATTTTGAAATGCCAATGCATAGTAGATATGTAATACAGAAATATAATAAACACTGACAGTCTAGTAAAGATAACTGTGTACAAGAGAGGTTGGGAATGTTTTGAGATGAACAAAGGAAAACCTTAAAATCAAGAGGCACTAAAGGAAAAACACTAATGTTACACCCTAGTAGGTCCTTTTTTTACTTGTACAAAAAACGGGACCCTCGTCTATGGCCTATAAATAGGCATGCAAGAGCTTGTTTCTCCTAACCTTCCCAGAGGAAGCGAGATTTAGGCAACCTCCTATATTTGACTCCTGAGAACAGAAGAAAGCAATGAAACCATGAACCTAGCAGATCAATTACTTAAAGCATTAGCAAAGCCCAAGCCACAGTGACACGCGGTGGTCTCTTAAAGAGTCACAAGCATCACAGCCTTCTTAATTTCCACAATTGCCAAAGATCTGACAGGTTATGTTTTGACAAGAGCCCTTTAATCTTATTCCACTCGTAAACCTGCTACCACCTTTGTGCTCCATGGGAACATGTGGAAGCATGAGCACCAGTGGGTGACAGGAAATGTTGCTGCAGCCCATACAAACTATGGAGTATCCAAATTGTTGATTCAGTTATACAGTTGCTGGGATTGGGAAAAGAACAGAAATTGTTTAAAAAAAAATAAATAAATAAATCCAACACCTGATGAACCTGGGAAAATCGAGGCAGACCATGTCAAATTGTTTTTCGCCTTTAGTAAGTTCTTCTAGTCGGTAATTTTAAGTAAAAAAACAAATTAATAATTTTTAGGAAAACAAACACTCAAGAGAAATTGTTTGCATAAGTGCATACATCTTTCTTAATAAGGGTTTCAACTTTGTTCAGATGTAATCATCTCATTTTATATTATACACAAAGGGTAATTTTCAGTTGACTCTGATTAGCTAAATGAAATCTGCTGTTCCAGGCACATTTCCATGAAGTTTAATTGCATAATGCAGAGAAACTAACACATCTTTATGAAATGTTGATAGGTTCAGGTCAGTAGAGGAATATAAAAGTATTGTATAAAGGCATTACATACTGTATATCATTGAATCATCATTGGAAGGAGAGGAAATGCAACATAGTAAAGAGCAGGATACAGCTTCAAAATGAATGGCAAGGCGTGGAGAAAACAAGACTACCAAGAAGCAGATGGCAAAGCTAAAGCTGTGCTTAGTTAATACAGGACTCCAAAACCAGACAGACTGCTTTAAGAAGAAGCAAAACGGGCTTCCATAAAGTAATACACATATGCAGATATATGCACAAGACATTTAAAGTTTATTATTTGTGTGTGGTTTTTTTTTTCAAAAATAATCAATTTCTCTTTCAATGAAGGTATTGCTGCTTCCAGTGTTTTATTAAAGATGATAAACCCGTTTGTTTTGATTTCAGCCATTATATGAACAAAAGCTGAAATTTGAATAAGGGATGAAAATGGATTAAAAAAATTAACAAAACATTATTTGCTTATGCAATTTGTATTTATTAGCAAAAATAAGAACAGATTTACGGATTTCTCTGTAATTACTGAGATGTTTTATACTAGTGACACAAATCAGGTTTGGATCCTGGACAATTCATCGTCTGCATGTAGTTTACATATTTACTCACATCTGTTTTTCCATGGATACTCCATTTTTCCTTCTACATCCAAAGCACATCTGTGTTAAATTAAACCTTTTATTTAAATTAACCTTTTCTAAGTGAGTGAGGGTGACTATATGTACTGCTTGGTTCCTGCCTTGTGTCCATTTTTTAGGATGACCCTGAATTGGATTAAGTGAGTTCTAGACCAGATTTATGTCTATCTTTAAATCTGTACACATACTGTAGCTGCCCAAGTTGGGGAAAAGAAACATGAATCATTTTATTTAAACTGGGAAATGTATTATTCATTGTGATGCATGGAATTTGCTATCAGATTTTCAGTTGCCTTCCAGTGGTTATTTTAAGCAGCCATTGCTAGCACCATTAGAAACCATATTTGAGGGCTTTTCTGATTATTCAAAGACTAACCATTGTAGGTCATTTGATCATAGTAAAAGATAACAATAGTGAAATAAATGAGAAAAAGAAAATAACTTTAAAATAACACAGTCGTTGTGAAATATAAAATAATGTTTTATTACTAAATCTAAATACTATATAAAGCTTGAGCCCTCTGACTGAAAGGTGTGCATGCTGACAGTTCGGCTGCTTGTAACGTGTTATAAGCACAACAGGATTGTACAGTATGCACCTATTATGGCACTAGAAAATGATTTGTCTTTACAAATTTATCAGTTCTTTTTACACCAATGAATTCTGCCAGTTGTTTTATTTCATTTAATAATGATGTAAGCTCCATAACACTAGGTACTGCAGAAAGTGCCAATGAGTTGGAAAAAGATGATATCAATGGACACAGTTACTCTCTGAAGGTTTTTTTTTTTTTGTCTTAGAGGTTGGCTGTGATATTTTTTTTTTTTTTTGCTGGCTCAAGATAGAACAATTGAACAGTCAAACTTTATTTGACTCAAAGGTGAAATGTAGCTTTTTATAGATGCTAAAGGCATATAATAAAAACAACTCCCCTCAATAAAAAAAAACTTCTGAATTTGCTAAAGATAAAAAATGGCTTTCACAGAAATTTTCACTGGTGGGCAGTGGTCTCTTATATCCATCAACCTATTTTATTTCTGAACCCGCTTAATCTGGTTTGACGTACATCTCAAATCTGGAACCAGATCATGGCCATTTCCAGACTGTGCTATAACCCAGCTTCTCTAAAAATGTCTCTTATACTTTTCATCTGTAATAAAATAAAATTTTGTCCTATTCTGTAGTGTTTTTTTTTTTTTAATATGTTTATATTTTTTTCTCTTTTATAGCCTATCCTCAGTAATACACAAGCTGTGTTTTTATTTTGAATAAATATGTTCAAAATGGATGTATTTTTAAATGTATGATTCAAGGAATATTACAATTTCTTTTACATTTTATTTCGTATAAAGTACCATAAGCAGGTAATGTAATTTCAAAAGACTTTGCATTACTTATAGATTCGAATTTAGAACAGCATTTCATCTGGTTTTCAAACATTGCTGATTCCTTTTTTTTTTCTTAAAGCATAAAACATATTAATAATTTATCTGCTTTTACAACATTAGAACAGTATCAAAATTACTGTGCTTTGTGCTAACATGAAATTCAATGTAATTTAACCTAGAAATATTAATCTAATGGATATCAGCTAAAATGCGATTTTCAGTTAACTATTTTCCTGAGCTGTGAAATTGTATTCTCTACTGTAAAGTTTAACCTGTTTGTGTTCAGCACTGTATTTCTGGGTGCATTTCACCTATTATACCTAACCTTTTGGAGTTTCAAAAAAACTAGCGTAACTGTTCTATCAAATGTGTAGTAATTCATGATCTAGGTGTAATAGTATTTACAAACTCTTAATGATTTTATATTTAGTACACAATTATGCTTTCTAATGTGATACTAAATTTTTGTATTTACAGATCGTTTTTCAACACAATGGTTACTTGCTGTGCCCTTTTTATTATATACATGTAGAGCATATTTTACAAATAAAAGGGATACGTTTGCATTTTATTTTAGTAATAACACTGTGTATTTTCAATAGTGAAGTAAAAATATATCATGTTGTTGTTTTATATTATATTTTAACATTTTACATTTCAAACTTACAAAAAATGAGCAAAGCACTTCATTTTTCACTAAAATGACTAATATTGCTGTCTCACAGCACCAAAAAACTGTATATAATTTGTACTTTTTCCCCATGCACGTTTGGATGTCTCTGGCTCCTGTTCTTAATTAGTGACTCTAAATTGTCTCATGTGAGTATCAGTGAGCTTTTTGCATTTGTGGTCTCTGCCATGCTACATTGCCAAATTCATTGCCGGTTCCTGTCAAGATATGTTATGGCTTTTCATGACCTAGAATTAGTTTGAGCTGGTTTGACAATGTTATGCTTTATGTTTAAATATCTCATAAATATACGTGACTGACTCATGTCTCGCCTAGAGTTGTTTCTGTGTTTGGGCCCATACTGCAGAGTGAGGCTGTAGCTCTCCATGATCCCATGGTGGAATTTGCAGGCTCAGGAAATGCATAGAAGGATATGTTTTTAACATGCAAGTGTCAGAAAAGAAAATAAGTAATTTGTACTGTACTGAAAAGTACTTTGGAAATAATAATATTATTTACAAATGACTAGTGGTTTTTAAATTAGTCTGACTTCTGGCAGAGGAAATTTGTACCTGTCTGTAAGTTATATTATCATAATAGCCACATTACCTGTAAAAGACAGATAATAGAATAAATTAAAATATATTTAATATTTCTTGTCCTATGTGCACCTTCAGTGTTTCTCGTGCACTTTTCTTTGGTTTTCTCGTGTGTCTGAACCTCTCTTGCCTAGTGCTCCCTTTTTTTCCCGTGCATTCCCATGAAGCCTGCTTCTAAGACTCGCTCATTTCGAGGCACCTTGCTCATCTCCTGTCCACTTGTATACTTCCTGTCCTTGAAGACGACTCTCAGCATGCCTTCTATGTCTTTACTCCATTTTGGGCGTCTCACAATTTCATTTCATCTTTCAATCGCATCACCAAAGCCAAACTGACCAATCAAATTACTTGGAGGGACTGGACACACATAAATATTATCATTTTATTATATAGCAAATTTATAGTAGTTGATGTCAGAAATTTCAAATCTGAAGTCCTAATATCATGATTAAAAGCCTATAGTTTTGAAAGTAAACCAAAATTACAAGTATGTAAAATCATACCAGCATTCAGGTCCACTGTCAAGTTCCTGTAGTGCCAAGCACAGAGCTGCCAATGCTGCCAGTGTAAAATGTGTTTACTTAAATTGGATTCTGTATTGGATTGAACTTGCTAGATGAGTATATTTATTTTATTTGATCGATATGTCTCCTGATATTACTGTATATTGAACAGAGACATAGCCAGGAATTAATTTCGGAGGGGGTTAAGAAAGTACAGGAAACCTACTTCTGCCTGAGATCAATCAGAAACTGTCAAATATATTTCAGGGTTGATGGGTTCAAATACGAAATTTGCCTAGAGATGCTCCTATGATATCGAAGCATAAAGTTCAGTCATTGGTGAAGCAGTAAGTTCTGTTGCCTGATTGCTACAAAGTCCTAGGTTTAAATCCTAGCCTGGATTCTGTCCATGTAGAACCTGCACATTGTCCCCATGTCTCAAAGGGTTTTTCTCTGCTTTCCCTTGAAATCTCAAACACAAGTGTTTTAGGATATTTGGTGCTTGTAAATTACCCCAGGACTAGTGTGTTCTGAGATGAACTGGTGCTCCGTCCAGTGGTTGAAGGATCCTTTGATGCAGAGTTGCTGGGTTGAGAAAGCTGTGACCCAAATGATTGATGGATGGCTGTAACAGTGAAATATGAAAATGATTGGGTGAGAAATAAATATAAAACTATGTAAGATAAGTAACCATGCTGTTTTCTACCTTTGTTCCCTTCTGTAGGTTTTGCGTGGGGGACAAATTTTTCCTGAAGAACAACATGATCCTGTGTCAGACAGACTATGAAGAGGGTTTAATGAAAGAAGGCTATGCACCTCAAGTTCGCTGAATCTGACTCAGGAAAAAGCAAAGAAAGGGACTGCATTTGAAAATGAAAGCACTAACTATTTTTAGCATTTACCCCACATGTACATAAAAAAGACAGAGATGTGCTGTATAGATTAGCTATAGTGAATGATATAAGGTGGAATTATATGGGAATGTAACTGGCAAAATCGTTTTGCTTTTCAGAGATGGTTCTGCCCTTCATCTATCCCATCCCTCTCAGCAGCACAGGCCTTATTGTATGATGCACTGAATGCTGTGGTGGACTCAGATAGAGCCCTTGTTGTGTTGCTTGTATGTATGCAGGGTTACAAAACTACTGAAACGAGAATCCTGCACTAGTTAAAGCTAGTGTCAGTAATTCATTTGAACCACATGAAGAAGATGGTGAAGCCTGCCCCAACAATCTCAGGTGTAATTAGGATCTAAAGAGGTCTAATTATCCCAGTCCATTTACTATTGATTGTTATTGAATAAGATCAGTCTTTAACTCAGTTCAGTCTAAATCCACAGTACCGTAAGAAAAGGGGCGATCTTAGACGGGAGTGTGTTGAAGTGCGCTGTGTATGTACATACAAAACGTTTTTTTTGCTTGCTATTGTGAAAAATTTGTTTTTATGTGTTATTTGGCATGAGATGTTTATTTTCAGACTACTCTTGTACATAATGTACTGTAATAATTGAAGCACAAATGTAATACAGTTTTATTGTGTTACCATTTGTGTTTTTGTGCTTCTTTGTACTGTTTAAATTTAGTGAAACTAGTGTCCAATTTGTTGTATTATTTCTGTTCTGGCAAATTTTAATGGAGATGTAACTTTATAGTAAAAAAAAGTTAAATAGTAATATTATTTCTGTTTGCTTTTCACAAGCACAAATCTCACAGTTAACAAATACCACCTAACCATGACACACTCAGAATATTTATTCACATTTCCAGTGGGCCATGGATGCATGTGTGAGAGCCCAGACTCCACTATATTAATACAACTAAAATGGATTGAACTTGGAAGAAAAGACTACACTAATTAGCAATCACAATAATATGCAAGCCTCATGGTTTAATATAAGGTATTAAATGTAGGACATAGAAAAATTAGATTTGAAAACACAGTGGGAGGTCTGAAACTTGAAAGGTCTCCCCATGAAAAGGAGCAAGTTTCATAGTGGACTCGTCACAATCAACATCCAGACTGTTCAGAAGCCAGTAAGGTGGCTAACAGAATGTTGGGTTATACAAGTATACCATGATGTGCAGAGTACAAGTCAAAAGAGTTTATGCTTAATCTCACCTGGAATACAGTGTGCAGTTTTGGACTTGGGCTATTAAAAAAAAGACAGTAACATTAGAAAAAGTCCAGAGAAGAGTGGTCGGGCTCATTCAGGGGAAGGGAGGTACGAGCTACGAGGACAGATGAAACCTTTTCAATTTAAGCCGGCAGAGATTAAGAGGAGAGATGATTGAAACTTTTTAAATTATGAACGGAATCGGTACAATGGATCAAGGCTGTTGTTTTAAAATTAGTTCAATAAAAACACAGGGACATGGTTGGAAACTTGTTAAGGGTAAATTTCACACAAACACAAGGTTTTCTTCACCTAGAAAATTATATACACATGGAATAAATATCACTAAGTAGTGTGGTAGAGAGTAGCACTTTAGGGGTCCTCAAATCATGACTTAATGTTATTTTGAACAAATTAGGTTGATAGGATTGACAAGCATTGTTTTTAATGCTCTAAATATAGGCTAGTCCCGAGTTTTAATTTCCAACAGTCTATAGCATCAGTTGCTAATTCTAAGGGATTGAAGAACATTACTTGAACTTGATTTCTTGTTTATTTGGCTCACCTTGTAAAAGTAATTGGCAGTGTGTTTTTACACCTATTCTAAAGCTTGTATATTTTTTCTTATGCACTGTACAAACTAGTTGATTTGTAATGAAGAAAGGACACTGGTGTGAATGACATTTAATCATCTTGAGTACATCTGTCACGTTTCATTTGCCACCTGTTTCTGGGCATCAAGAATTAAGCACTTAAATATATAAACAATTGGAAGAGAATGTATCCAGCCCTGTAATGTTAAATGCGGGATTGCAATATATACAATATTTTCTTAAATAGTTGATATCATAATCAAGGGTGTAATGCATTTTCTAATCGAAAAATGGGTTAGCTACAAATCTACTTCATCAACATGTCAAGAGAAGCAAAATGGTGAATATTACTGTTAGAAAATATTTCATTTACATCTTAATTCACTCTTGAGATAAAAACATGATGGGAATTATGATGGCTGCACAAAAATACTCTTTCTAAACTTAAGCCATGGTTAATTTTGGCTGATGTGTAATGTCTAGCTTGCGATTGTGGTACCATAAAACTGTGTTTACTAGTACATGTGTAGTTGACCCTTAAAATGGAACCATATGATGATGTGCACACTAAACAATGGGCGGTTATTGAATTTCACTTGGTGCTAACAAACATTCACAAGAAAATGCACTTTACAGATTGTGGGTTCCAAGAAAGGTCCAGTGTTGGAGCTCACTCTCACCAGACAGCAACAGCAATCAATCTGGCACTGCTGTAAAATGCTGATGAGGACCTACGGATTACAACCAAAAAACCTGAACATGGGCTGTATGTGCAATGCACAGGAATATTAAAAATGTGTGTGTACTGGGTTCTACAAAACTTATCAATTACAAAACTTTGTGCTTAGATATGTTCTTCCATTACAGGGCTGTGGGTAAAAAAGTTTTTGTTACATATCATGATTGACGATGAAACACAGATCTTTCACTTTGGCCTACAGATCAAAAGACAGTTTATGGAAATGCATCATCTAACTTCAGAAATAAAATTAAAGACTTCTAGTCATGTCCATTGATTTTTGAGATTCACAACGGGTTATTTTAATGGACATTATGCTTCACGATCAAAATGTTGACCTAGAGCTTTCCACTAAAACCCTCCATCATGACAACGTACAACCACAGACAAGTTAGAAAACAGACAAAGCAATCAAAACAAACTCAAGTGACCTGCCCTTCTCTATCCACCTTACAACCTTGATGTTGCTTCCTCAGATTTCCTCCTCTATGGAGCATTCAGTGATGCCATCTCTGGGAAAAGATTTTGGAGTAATGATGAAGTTATTGAAGTAGTGGCAGCAAGTGCAGGATTCAGTTTGGAACACGGGATCTTGTGTCTCACTGGCACAAGGCTGTTGGGGGTGATGGAGACTATACCATACATGAGGAATGTAGCAAAGATGTTTAATTTTTGTATGAGTATGTTCAATAATAACTAGTGATAAAAGTTGTGTTTCAGACTCTTTTGAACAATTCTCATACATTCTACATTAAGAGTTTTAAAAGCTAAAACCCGAAAGTGTAATTCAGCCGTCCACTTCCTGAACCTTTTTTTATCGGTACAGATACTCGGAGAGCAAGATTTTATCCTAGCCACCATGAGCTTAGGGCAGTAACCAGATTTGGATGTTCTCCCATTCGATTATAACACACCCACACTCACTGGGAAAATTCTGCATATAGTGAATGTGACTCCTGTCTAAAGTGCAGCATTTCAAAGTACATGAGGTGCTTAATAAAACCTGGAGCTACAGAAGGTATACAGCGGAATTCATTGTTAAATTGATTAGTCAAAGAAGTCTTAAAAATGCAAAAAAAAAAAGAAAACAGTGTTCAATAAAAACTTTATAAATTATAATGTTAAAGTAAATAAAACAGAGAGTTAAACTATTAGAGAAAAAGATCAGTTCCATATAAAACTACTTTGTCTTATTTGCTTGAATAAGATAAACCATAATTTAGATACATAAAACCTTAATGCATGACCTCCATCATGTTTAGATTTTTCCATGTCAGTTATTAAGACATCTGGGATTGAGGGGCTTTTTAATAAGGACCAGGGTAAAAAAAAACGTAAGAAAATGCAACATATTCATACCAGAGAAGTCAACAATGATCTTTCAAACGAATCCTAAATGCAAACCAAAAAATTGATATCACAAGAATATCACAAAAAGAAATAACACACTGAAACCTCTCAATCTTCAGCTGTCGGATAATTGAGAGATGCTCAGGCCAACCTTTGAATGATCATTCTGGTGATGTCAAACATGGTGCTTTCTGGGTAAAATCCCTATGGATACCACAATACTGAAAAACAGAAAATGGCAGCGGTCAATATGGCGGCAAGATTTAACAATAAATAATTAACTTTTTCAGGCGCCTTTAAGCAAAATTCTAATACCAGAAATGGATTCCCTGAGGAGAAAAAAATAAAAAAGATATATAGCTTGTTTCCAAAAGAAGCAGAAAAAAATACAATTTTAATAAACAATGCCCATCATGGCTATACCTTCTGTAAGGGAATCCCCTTTTGATTGATTTAGAGGGATGTTCCTTGGATCTAACCTATGACAAGCTCTGTACACCACTAAAATAACTTTAATATTAACTGTTAAAAGTCATAAAAAGCTAATGCTGCTTAACAAGGACACAAACGATTAACCTTTTTTTTTTTTGTTTTTTAATAAAAGGCATATACCAAGACCAAATGTTTTCATTGTTAATACGCAATTCCTTATTCCTTATGTTGTTCTATGCTGTCCGTGCCATTTGTTTATGCATAACTGCAGAACATGGCAGCATTTTACACACACACACACATCCTCTATAAATATCACCTGTTTAAGATTTGTACAATTTATTACAATTTAACATCTAATATTAGGTGCCAAAAAACATTAGATTTTTTAAAGAATCTTTAACAAAATATTAACAGCATAAAACTGCATCACGAACTTCAAAAATGACTCTCCTCTCTAAGTCTTGTTTTGCTTATTGTCTTCAATTGACTGATTTACACTCATGCAAGACAAAGGCTGAAAACAAAATCAGTCAAATCAGACTTAAAGCTCAAGAACTCTTTAAAGGGCTCAAAAGTTTAACATATATCTCAGTGTTTCTGGATTCTTTATTAGAATTACACGCTGTGATAAGACACAAGAACACAAGAGTTGGGGCATCATAGCGATGGGAAAGAAAAAAAAAAATATGCAAACGTTGTTTTGTTCACATGAGAGCCTTCTTCAGACTGCCCCAAGATGGCATTAGTGGCAGTTATGACTTCTGCAAGCCATAAGTTTTAAGTTCAGTAGGGTGGAAACCGGAAAAGATGTCAGAGACGGAGGAGCTGTCAATCATTCTTTCTGTGGGAGGGGGGACAGAAAAGTCATCAAATAACAGCACTACCCTCTTTCTTGGAGTGTAACAGTTATTAAATGAGGTCGTCTCCCAGATGCATATGTGTGATAACGCATACATTTCCACGACCTCAAAATTCAATTTTGAGTCGTAGCGAGCCAGAGCCTATCCTGGCAGCACTGGATGCATGGCAGAAAACAACCAGGAATAAGGAATCAGTCCTTTGTATGGCCCACTCATGCACATACCCCACAGGGTCTGTATAGAATCTCCAGTTGATCTGACATTCAGATCTTGGTGAGGAAAGTACCCTGTAAAACAGAAAAAAAGAAAACTTCCACAGGGGATGTACAAAACCAGGTACCTCATGTATAATGCTGTGTGTAAAATAAAACATGACTTACAGAGAAAAACAGAAATGTATATATGCACAAAAAAATTCAGATGCATAAAACTGTGTAAGAAAATGTCCACGCACTCTCCCTTTATAAACCCCAATCAACGTGAAATTTAGCATCCCATCCTGAGTCCTCCCATATTTTTGTGTACTTGAATATGCACATCAACATAAATAGCCCCTTCTCTTCAGTGTTTTATTAAAAGACAATAGCAAAAGCAAAAAAAGAATTTCAGCGAATGCAAAAATGGAGGTCCTGCTCAATGAAGTGGAGGCACGGAAAAATGTACTATTAACTTTTTCCCATGTAGTGGTGACACCTCTGCGGCAATTCAAAAGTGCTGCATGACACTATTAACACTGCAGATGCCTTGTGTGTTAATGGAATATCACTGCTTACAATTTAAAAAAAAAACAGCTTCGTTCTCACTAAATGCCCTTATTGCAATATGAGTTCAATGAATTGCTCTGATTATGTCACTGCTGCAAAATGTCTTTTTATTTTCGTAATTGTTTAATATTGCCAAAAACATGTTTTGTTTTATGTATGTACATCCAAACCATACAAAAACTGAATATAGTGCCTCATTGGTTAGTTAATGACTTCCAGCACAGTGGGTGCGATGGACTGAATGCTGTTATGCTTTTATGTAATCAATTACAGCATAAAAAACAGTGACTTAGTGATTATTGATTACTGTATATTGGCTGTACACTACACTGAGATCTAATCTGTATATTTTATCTACCTATATAGCATATAGTCAATTATAAACTTTTGGAACAGTTTATAATTGTTTGTGGTGACATTTTGGCCATCTTAAATACATTATTCAGATAAAGACTGCTTAGGTCACTGATTACTCAGTTTGTTTTTTTATCTTGTTTCGCTGGCAGGACGTAATTAGTAGGCACAACTAGGTTTTGATTAATGTACACATGACAATAATATCTCTACAACCCTATAAACATTGCAAGAAACTTGGCAGTCCTAACATTTTGCAATTGATTTTATTCTAATCTAAAACATATGACCTTCTCAAACAAAGCTCTCATAAAGCTTGAGATAGAGACACTACTCTTAAATACCTGTTATTAAAAATGCTTGGCAAATTATCCATTTGAATTCTTACTTGCACGTCCAATCAGCATGCAACACGTCACTACTCTCCAGAGCCATAATAAACAAGAATACAGTATATTAAATTATAGTGGTCTTTCTCTTTTGACAACAGCAGAGATATCTAATAGCACATCAACAAAGTGTCGCTTCTCTTTTAGTTCTATTCTGAAGCTGATCTGCAGCCTAGAATTTGTTTTTTTATGTTTGATGATTTTGCTTTTAACATTCATAAAGAGTTCTTTTGGCATAGTCATTTTCACAAAGAGAAATTGGAGAACAGTAACATCTGCTATGTCACATCAGAAGTTCATGAGTTGATGTACATAGGAAATGGGAATGAAATACTTGTCTGCAAAAACAAATAAGAGATGTCAATACGTTTTTAAAGCCTTTTCTTGATTTTGTGACATTCTTTCTTTTTGTGGTGCAAGAAATAACAGTGAGGAGGCCATCATTATTTCTGTTTCTAGTTATTTTAAATAAATTGCTAGAGGATGTACTGATTACTCAAACTTAATGTATTCTGAAAACTTTATCTTAATATACAAAGAAGAATGTGTGTTTGTTCAGTGTGCAAATCCACACCATTGCACCCATCTCTACCAGATTTTGTGCAGATTCCTTATCTGGACAGGGGATGACCATAGACTGTGCCTTCCTGGGGGACTTTATTTAGTTACCAAACCTGCGCTTTACTTTGGAAGTACTCCTAGTAGGCATTTTTGGGACCTGGCATAAGTATGCATAGCTGCCCTCCATGGTGGGACTGGGCAATGAAATTTTGTTTTGGGGCCATGAAGAACTTTATTTACTGACCACACCTGCACTTCATTTTAATCTGGGCACAGCCTCTGCTATTTTTACTGAAACAATTACTACATTTCCATAGCATAACAGTTATGAAATAAAATGCATCTTAATCTAAAAGTATCCGTCCATCCCACAATTTCCTAAAACTGTTAAGTCCAGCACTAGGCTACAGCAAACCTTGGTTTGTAGAGAATTATTACCCATAATTGCACCATTTTCTGAAGCACAGTATTCATTTGTGAAGCACAGTATTCATATATATATTTTTGAAAGAACTTGGACCACACAGCAAAAAGGGATGGGGCAGCCACCCGTATACTTGAAACAGGCTGTCAAAGAATGAAAATTTGGTTTCAGAGGTCTTTACAGACATCAGTCCAAAACAGAACTGGTAGGCAGACTAGAACTTGGTGGTTTTAAAGTTGAGCATGAGAAGTGAAGTCATCCAGGCATAAACCGGAAGTGATGTCATCAGGGCCAGGCAAAATTTCTCGTGTTTGGACTGGAGAAGAAAAAAAATATATTGTGAATGCTGGCCCGGACACACACAGACGGACATCTTAAATTCACCCAACACACCGTTTATTTACAATAAATATTTACAAAAACAAGTCACGTGCACAAACCCCAGTGCCTCTTGCACCGATTCCCCCAATGTCCAGGCCACACAGTCCTGTGCCTCTTTTCCTCCTGGCCGCCTCCAGTCCTCACTCCAGCTCCGTCCACTTCCACCCAACTTCCACTAATGACTGGAGGGAGGCGGCCCCTCTTATAGGAACCCGGATGGGCTCCAGCTGCTTCCCGGCAATCAGTCTTAGCCACACCCCAGTGTGGCGGAAGTGCCGGCTGCGCACCCGGAAGCCGTCCGGGTGTCCCTGTCGTCTTCCCCCCAGCACTTCCTGGTGTGGCGGAAGTGCTGGGCTCCAGGGTTCCTCAGGCACCTGGGCGCCACCTGGCCCCCAACATAACCAGGGCGGACGCCCTCTCGCGGTCTGGAAGAGGCACAAGCCCTCCTCTGGTCCTCCTGGGCGTCCCGGCCGGGGACCACACGGGATATTCCAGCATCGGGGCGCCGCCTGGCGGTGGTCACGGGTTCCTACAGGGCTGGGCTTCCAAGCCCTGTACCCGAGGCACCCAACATAACCAGGACGGACGCCCCCTCGCGGTCTGGAGGAGGCACAAGCCTTCCTCTGGTCCTCCTGGGCCCGGCCGGGACCGCATATATATATATATATATATATATATATATATATATATATATATATATATATATATATATATATATATATATATATATATATATATATAGAATACCAGCGGAGAAGTAGTGTGTTAAAGAAGTTATGAAAAGAAAAGGAAAAATTTAAAAAATAACATAACATGTTTGTCATTGATATGAGTGTTGTTCTCATATCTACAGTATATATATATATATATATATATATATATATATATATCTACATCTATATATATATAGCAAAATACCCCCTCTTGGCAGCGGAGAAGTAAAAAGAAAAGGAAACATTTTAATAATAACGTAACATGATTGACAATGTAATTGTTTTGTCATTGTCATGAGTGTTGCTGGCATATATATATATATACATTGTAAAAGAAGAAGCAACAAGCAGCATAAAGTTTTGGGGTTTTCTGGCCCCGTATATTGCGGACACTCCACAATGAAAAAAACAGGTCAGAGATATAAACAAAAACAGTTCATATGCGCGACGCCGTTCAGAGGCGTCGGCGGCCATTTTATAGGGGAGGAGCCAGAAGTGGAGGAATGCTGGGAAGGAACCGTGAGGGAGGATGGGACTGCTGACGTCAAGGAAGATGGCGGAGGAAGGGCGGAAGTGGACGTACTGCGGGAAGGTTACAATGGCGGAGCGTTTTTCCTGGAAGACAAAGGAGAAAGGTTAGTACCCCGCCACTCCCTGCCGGCGAACGTGTTTCGAAGCGGTTTAAGGTCCGTCTGCGGCCTCCTACTCGCGCATGCGTGACAATATATATATACATACATGTGTACATATATACACACACACATATACTATGGGATGCTAAACAGGCAAATACATTGATTTTGTGAATACATAAAGTCGGCGTCAGAATATATAAAGTCAAAACTTGAATATATAAGGTCACTGTCGGAATATATAAAGTGAAAACATGAATATATAAAGTCAGCGTCAGAATATATAAAGCGCTGACTTCATACAGTATATTCCGACGCTGACTTTATATATTTAAGTTTTGACTTTATATATTCCAGCGCTTACTTTATATATTCAGAAATATTCCAATGCCGTCTTTATATACTCAGGTTTTGACTTTATATATTTGGGAATGACTTTATATATTCAAGTTTTGACTTTATATATTCAGAAACAAGTTTTGACTTTATATATACCGACGCTGACTTTATATATTCAAGTTTTGACTTTATCTATTCCGACAGTGACTTTATATATACAAGTTTTGACTTTATATAGTTAAATTTAGTCATCATTGCATAACTTTTTCTTTACCGTAGAAATTTAAAGACTAAATTCAACTTCCATTCCTAACAAAGATATTTCTGGCGACTAAATAGAACCTACTTATATCCAAATTCAAGCTATTGAGCCGTCGCCTGCCTGCCTGTCTGAATAAGTCACCCTCGCTTCGCTCTTACTTTTTTACCGTTCATTTAATCATGGCTAGTGGCGGAAAAATTATAAAATGTAAGGAGGATTACACTGAGTATGG
The DNA here is from genome assembly GCF_016835505.1 of Polypterus senegalus. Taxonomy (NCBI): domain Eukaryota; kingdom Metazoa; phylum Chordata; class Cladistia; order Polypteriformes; family Polypteridae; genus Polypterus; species Polypterus senegalus. The sequence goes on along the minus strand of NC_053164.1, from coordinate 105,227,864 downwards.
CTTTACCAAAACAATTATTGATGGCGAATCGATTATTCATAAAGCTTCAATTGGTGATCTGTTTTTCTGTGTTAACCTCATATTTTTTCATACTTCTTCTCAAACCAAGGGGGTGCGAGGGTAAAATGAATCGGGAAGCGCTGATCAATGTAATCGGTGTACCAGGAAATCATGCATTGACAGAAGTTCCCCTTTGCTTTTATTGCAAAGTGTGATTAAATGCGTGATTTTTTAACGCGTTATGGAGCACATGCATCGAAGCTTCTCAGCTGTGCTTGTGCTAAGAAAAGGAAACATTTTAAAAATAATGTAACACGATTGTCAATGTAACCTTTTGTAAGTAGTGCCTGGAGGATTCAGTGTGGAGAAACTGTAGAGACAGTGTGTGTATTAACTTGGATTTTTCTGTGAGTATTTGGTGGCAGCATCACAAAGTCGCTTCCGTAACACTGCGTTAGCTGTGGAGCTCAGCTCAGACCGAAATGAGGTGAATGGGAGGGGAAATGATGACGTGACTCCCCCACCCGCCTTAACTGTCAATCCCCCACAAACACAGTCTCTCGGAATTTGCATAAGCGCAGCCCTTCACGTGCAATTTTAACTTAGTTACAAAGTGATCAAAACTCTCGTTTATATCCTGCGTCCTCTCATTAAACTTGTATCCCGCATTACTCGTGGGCATAAGAAACGCCAGCGGCAGCCTGTCTATGAACTTAATTTAAAGTTTAGGTTTACACCTTGCTTTGTTTCCGAAGTAGCAGCACTCATGAATATGGTAGTATATGTCACTCGCTCGCTTCTTATTGTTTCGCTGCCTTCTCAATTATATAATCCATGTTTTCTTCAGCGCTTTTTGGAGCTCTTCCTGGTTTTCTACGCACTGCGTTGACAGTCAGTTCACGTGATTACGTGGGAGGTGTGATCATGTCACACGAAACTCCGCCCCCCACAGCTTTCGAGCTCAACTCCATTACAGTAAATGGAGAAAAATAGGTTCCAGTTATGACCATTACGCGTAGAATCTCGAAATGAAACCTGCCCAACTTTTGTAAGGAAGCTGTAAGGAATGAGCCTGCCAAATTTCAGCCTTCTACCTACACGGGAAGTTGGAGAATTAGTGATGAGTCAGTGAGTGAGTGAGTGAGTCAGTCAGTCAGTCAGTCAGTGAGGGCTTTGCCTTTATATGTATAGACACACACATGCACATGGGAGGCAACTAAAGGGTTTGAATGAGAGTAATTCCAAACCAGACGGAGAGATGGCACTGACTCTTTTTCTCACTTTTCTGCAGACTATTCATGGGAAATTCTACTTCACCCTGATGACATCACTTCCGGGTCTGAGCCTAAAGATGAAGAGGTTCTGGAAATTTGAGGTCACTTCATATACTGGCCTTTAAAAGCCACCACCTTTCCTCTATCCCATCAGTTCTGTTCAGGACTCTGATCTTTACACTTCAGTACATTAATTTATTCAATTTTGCAGCCAGGAAATAAAATACGGATGGCTGCCTCAAACTTCACTATGGCTCTTTGTCATGTTTGTGACTCTCTCTCTCTCTATATATATATATATATATATTGTGGACTTGACCCGGACACAGACAAGTGGACATGTTGTTCTTCAACCACCACACGTGTTTATTTACAAATATTTACAATATTATGGTCACTCAGACCCAGTTCCGTGCACAAAACACCCCCAAATACACAGTCCTGGCCTCACAAACGCCTTTCTTCGCGCTGCCTCCACACCTCTCTCGTGCCTTGTCCGTCTTCCACCCGACTCCAGCCCTGAATGAAGGGAGACGGCCCCTTTTATTCTTTCCCGGATGAGCTCCAGGTGGTTCCCGGCATTCCCTCGTTGGCCACGCCCCAGCGTGGCGGAAGTGCCGGCTGTTCTCCCTGCAGCTCTCCAGGTGTCCTTCCTAATCTTCCCCCCAGCATTTCCTGGTGTGGCGGAAGTGCTGAGGGAACAGGTCCCCAAGGCATTGGGGTGCCTCCTGGCAGTGACCACGGGGCCCTACAGGGTGGGGCTTCCATGCCCTCAACCCGTGGGCCCCAGAGCAACCAGGAAGGCGGCCCCCATGTGATCCAGGGTGGACGCAGACCCACATCCGGTCCCTCACGGAATCCTGGCCGGGTCGTTGCCCCTGGCATCCCTGACAGTGCCCCACAGCCAGCAAAGACCACTCGGGAAGAGCGACACGTCCCACGAGGGCAGCATATCCCCGAAGCGGGTCCTACTCCAGGACCACCGAGGTCCGGCCCCGTTCTCCAAACAGGAAAAGGGGTGGAGACGCGGCCTGAGCACCTCCACTCGGTGCTCTCCTGTGCCTTGCACAGGTTGCGCTCCCCCCTTTTACCGGCACCCCAGCACCCCCTCGTTCGGCACCCCCTCCGAGGCCTCTGCGCCCCTTTGTTCTGAGCCACTCGCTCCCTTGCAGCCTCCTCCAGCCGTGGTGGCACCCGCACGCCAGCAGAGAGATCCCTCAACAGACGGTCCGACATCCGAGAGCAGGTCCCCAACGAAGGGGGTCCTAATGCTTGCCCGGGGTCCGTCCCTGCAAGAAAGAGAAATACAGGGGCAGCGTTCCCCCCTCCACTTGCCTATTTGGCACCCTCTCCGCAGGTTGTATATCCCTCCTGATGGTGGAACCGCCGGCACCGCCTGCACTCTCTCCACCGGCCTCAGGGATTCCCTCTGCCCCCGCAGAGGGCGGCCAGCACCATGTCCCATCATATCGGAGGAACCGGCACTCAGCCTGCCATTCCTCCTGTCACTCTGGGACACCCTGACGGTTTAAGACTCCCTATTACAAAGAAAGAGCCTCTTTCCCATCTGCGTCCCTACAGTGCGGCATGAGACCGCGGCTGACTTGGGGCGGAGGGAGCTAGAACCCGGGGCACTCAGCAGCCCGTGTCCAGGCAGCGTCCTCACGGACTCCCCCCTCGCCGTGCGCACAACCCGTTGCGCCGCACCTACTGTCGGAGCACTGCTTACTTGAAGCTGATCTTTGGCATCACAGCCATGTTCAGCAAACCCTCCCTCATGCTGTACGGGGACGGCGAAACCTACCTTCCCCGCCATGCCGCTCCGGCTGGAGAATCTAGCGCCGCGCCATCGGATCGCTGATCGTGTCTTCTCTATGGACGCGACTGCCTTCCTCTCCAGTACCTGCATCTCTGCCTGGAGGGCACGTAGCACCTGGAATAAACGCTGCTCCGCGGGCTGAAGGCACGCCTCCAACTCCGACAGAGCAGCCGGCAAAGACAGGAAGTTAACCGACATGGAGCCTACCTGTCTGTCAGCCTCCAACGCCGGCAACTTCCTGTGGGCCTCCTCCTCTGACCCAATCGGGTCTCCCCCCTTCACGTGATGGACATTCCTTGGTTCCGCCTCTCTGCAGTCATTGGCGGGCACACAAGACACACCGTCCAATGTCAGGGGGAGGGACTTCTGGTCTGCGGCCATCTTGCCTCCCCTTCTGCGGCGGCGACATGACATAAATGAGTGTATTTATGTATGTAATGTATATGTATATATATAATGTATATTTTATCGATAGATAGATATAAAAGCCATGTTTTTTCTCATCCAGTGGACAACATGGACAACACAGTCATCATGATATAAAACAAGAACAGATAAATTTATAGAATACTACTGAAATTCTTACATACTGGAGCAGTAATTGTAAATTCCCAGTAATCAAAATACAGAATACAGGCGACATTCTGAAAAATACAAAGTAAATCAAAAGATGTTATTAAATTATTAAAGAAAAAAACACATGACAATATTTTTATGTGATAAAAGATAATATTATCGTAATAAACAGGTAACATTTAAGATTTCTTGATATCACTTGTATAGTATTGATAATCATTCTGCCTAAATGCAGTATGAGCAAAGGAAAAAATCAATGCAGGCAGCACTACGATTATCTTTTCCATCCAGTAAATGTGAAACAACATCAGGGTTTCCATTGATATATTTTTTTTTCCATGATTCAATTAACCTTTCAGTGAGGTAGAATTTTGGTGGGCCTCAGGGCCAAGAGATGATCTATTAACAAAAAACAGTGTTCCCTAGGTTGTCTGCAAATATTCAAGAATTTCATTACAGTCGGTTATTCAATCTGTGAGATGAAACTTTATTCTTCTGCATATTTTTTGGATGTGACTCACAAATAAGATCAAAATAAAAAAGGAAATAGGCAGAACTCAAACCATGATGAAACTCAGACATACTACCGTCCGCTCTATTCTACAACCAGTATAAACTGGCAACTAAGATCACCAGCATTCTCTCATGGGCAGCATTCTGCCATATTATTCATGAATTTACTTCAACCACGCATTTGACATTTGAAATTTTGATTCTAATCTCTAATGCTCTTGACATAAAACAGTGTCGTAGTACTTTATGTTTAATATAGACTAAAGAACCTTAAGAAAACCAAAGACAATGTCAAAGCATTTGTCAAATTCATTTGTCATCATTATCTATCTTAAGGAAACAGTGAAAGAGGTTGGTTTTTGACAAGGGATTTCTGAGTGATCACTCCATTGTGATAATTAGCTCTACGGTGTATTAGACTATAAAAAATAATTATGCAAGTTGACCCTGTCATGTATTGTCTTGCACAGCGATTAAAATCTGTGTATGCTAGTGGTCTTATACCTTGTAAGTTTCTCTGTGCACCATAGCATCATGGGACCAGACATGATACTCAAACAAGAGCACACATCTAGGGACAACTCGCTAAACAGTTTGTAGTGCATAGTGACAAAATCCCCTAAAAACCTGCCTCCAGTTTCCTCCTGTCTGTACAATCTGTAAACAATCGGGGCAGCATTGTTCCATTTTTACTCATGTTTAAGACAATATGCAAAATAACTATGGAAAGATGGAGAGAGCAAAAGAAACTGAAGAGAAGACTTGACACTGAGAAAACAGAAAGGTAAAATTACAGTTACTAGTTCAGGAGCTCAATGCCTGAAGGTTAATAGTTAATTTATACACCTCAAAGTAATTTTGACTATTGCATCTTTTAATAATGAAACGGCAGCAAATAGCATTTAGAGAAGCCGCTGTGGTCTATATATTTATATCCTCCACGTTAATACACTTCATATTCAGGTATGGCATGTTTTAAACTGAGCACTGTGCAGCCTCATCCGTGGTTTTGCTGGAGTACTGTTATTATTGGGCACATTTGCTGTTTTGTGTATACTGAGGACTGAAAATTACATCTCCCGTGGCTCTTTTTTGACAATTTGCTTAACGGCAGTTCTTTTCTCCTCCTTTTGACTTGATTTGACGATTCAGCGTTAATTTCAAATTCATGTTTTACAGTTCAACTTTTCCTGGATGTAGCTGACGCTTCTTTCAACCTCACATTGACTGATGCAGTATTACCATAACTGAGAGTGACAGACATTAGTTCACTTTTACCTTTTAATTCAAAAAATATAATGTGCTTTTATAGAAAGTTTTTTCCTTTCCGAAAGATTTCATTTATTTTTAAATGCATAAAGTATAATTTGTTCTCCACACACACAACACACATTTATATGTTTAACAGAGGTCTTTTTAGGAGACTTTTCAGTCACAGAAGTTTGGCCGTCATGGCCACAGATGTACTGTCTGTTGGATCAAGTTAACAAGTGCGTTACTACTTTTTCCTCTCTAAACCAGCACCCCTACTCTGAGCTCTGCCTTCATTAGGTATTTGATTGGTTTAGGAATTTTAAACTGAGTGAACCGTCTAACTGTTCTCTCCCACATTTAAGCCAGAATCACTCATGGTTGTCTCCAGATATATGCTTTATATGTCTGGCTCTATGAGATTACCCTGCACCTAAAATATGAAGTTGAATGCATCTCGGATTTGTGAAAGAAGGGCTCAGTTGTATGCTATATGATCTGTTTGAAAGGATATAGGCAAAGGAGTGGCCTTGGGTTTCCTACAAAATGTACATTCATTTTCTGTCTCTCTGACTTCCACCAGAATGTTTAATCAGCATGTATTGTCAGCAACAAACCACTTGCGCTTCAGAACATGTCATTCCCCTGAAGCTAGGCAGGATCAGGCCCAGGAAATATTTGGATGGGAGACCATCTAGGAAAAGCTAGGGGTCGTGCTAGAAGAGGTGTTAATGAGGCCATCAGGGGAAACTTACCCTGTGTTCTTTGTATATATCCCAATGCCCCAGTGCAGTGACGGGGGCACTGTACTGTAAATATCCTTCAGATGAGACGTAAAACCAAGGTCCTGACTCTCTGTGGTCATTAAAGAATCCCTGGGCATCTTTCAAAAAAAGTAGGGTTAATCCCGATGTCCTAGGTAAATTGCCCATTACGGCCTCATCCATTCTGTCCCCCTAATCATCACCTGTCTCTAACTTGCTATCTCTCTCACCCCTTCACCACAAAATAGCTAATGTGTGCTGAGTGTACTGGCGCAATAACAGCTGCCATTATCCAGATGGGTGCTACACATGGATGGTGGTTGATGCGGTTTCCCTATGCATTAGAGTAGTGAGAAAAGCACTATATAAATGAAATTAATTATTAATTTAATACAAAAAAACAGAGAAAACAGAAATTTATATTTTAGTACGGATCTAGTAAAACTAATGGTCAGAAGCAGGAAACTTCTGTATATAGTTTTTCAAAACATTATAAACTATGCTTTTCATCTTTGGTTTGAACAGAAGTATCCCATAAATTTAGGCCATTGATTGCTGAAATTGAGTATAAAATTAAAATTCATATCACAGTAATAGGGATACATTATGTATGCAGTCCCATCCCACAAATCATGAAAGCACATAACTTGATTTGACCCAACTTCAATTTAGTCTTTTTGTGGATTAAACTTATCAAAAAGGCAAACATGAAAGTTTGAAGACAATCCCACCTTGACCATTGATCATGTGATCATTTGGTAGCTGATCAGTTTCACAGTTTGGTCATTCAGTTCTGAATATCTCAATATTTTTTGCAGTAGATAAAATGTTAATAAAATGTAGCTGAACATTGCTCAGTTATATCAAAAAGCTGCACGTAATAAAATTTTACTTTCTGGTATACAGTAGAACTATGAAGCAGATTTTAGTTGAACCTGCTCAAGATTGCTTCATCTTCTCTGCCAGATATTATTCAGAACAAAAGAACTCCATTATATTCTTATTAGCTTGTTTAAAAAGAACTGTATCGTGTATTACAAACACCTGCATGTGTTTCTGAAGCTTTAAAAAATGAAAGAAAAATTGGTGAATTAATAGAAGAAAACATCATTTTCTGTGCATTTGAAGCTTCCAAATAATATCAATAACCTTTCTCTTAAATGCATAGTTTACATTTAACATTTTTACGAATATCATTTATGGTATGTAAGTAAACAATCCACTTTATTAAAACTGTACTGCTCTCAGTTGCACTTATTTAAATTGTCTAGTTTCTACTCTTGAACATTAACCAAAATGCCATTTTCCAGCTGCTACCCTAACGTACCTATGACTATTTACACAATGAGTTTATTTTAATACTGTATGCTTGATATTACACCTTCTTCCTCTGCTGTTTGGTGGCCTTGCACTTCACATCATACTTCTGTCTCTTTTACTGCATCTAAGAATCAAGCAGTTTGTCGACTTCCTTTTAAATTTCCTTGATTTACATACATTGCTGAATTTGGTTTTGTATTTTTAATCTGTTTCCTAGCGCTCTAAGATCTCATGTACAAATACCTGTAGCTACCCTGTGTCACTCAAACTTAACTCCATCTCTTTAGCACCCTGCTCCAGCAGTAGGAATATTTTCTTATGAATTAGCAGGATAAAAGTAAGCAATTATGTGCTGTTTTTTTTTTCAATTGTTAGTGATTTGGAGGATTAGACTAAAGATAGTTAAGAGAAGGGTTCTCAAGTATTTAAAAAATGTTTACATAAAGGACTTACTAGTTTAGTTGATATATTAAAAAACAAGTTTATGGGCTATACTTTTCTGAAACATTTGTTCTTATCAAATGTTTTGTCACTATATATCCTGTGTGAACCACCAGGGGGCACACCACCACGCAAACCCGACATAGACAGGCATCGGATACAAGCACACATTTATTTTTTCTTTTTCCTTCATGGGAAACGCCTTCTCCCGTTTCCCACAATTACAACACAGTTCACCGCATAGCAAACAGACACAACAATCTTCTTCTTTCTCGCTCTTTTCTCCTCCACTCTTTCTGGCAAGCTTCGTCTACCTCCTCCTGACTCTGGCTCCCGGAGTAGTGGCTGCTGGCTCCTTTTATAAGGAACCTGGAAGTGGTTGGTGCATTTCCGGCAGCAGTTCCAGGTGTGGCAGAAAAGCTGCCCAGATGTGCCCTCATTCCTGCGGGAGTCCGAGGCACCGCTGCAAGCCAGGGGGGCTGCCACCTAGTGCTACGGGGGAGGTAACACTCTGGATGTGCCCCATCCCTCGATCCTTCCAGCGTGGAGGTGTCCCAGTTGGGCAAGGTCTGTCCGCCACACCTGATATAATTAAACTGTGGCATTACAAGAGGGATGGACTGGTGGCTGTGAGGCTAGGGATCTGTGCTGGCAATCGGAAGGTTGCCGGTTCAAATCCTGTAAATGACAAAAAGGACTCTGCTCTTTTGGGCCCTTGAGCAAGGCCCTTAACCTGCAATTGCTCCATCCTGGGTATGACGTTAATCTGCATCCATCTCTGCATGTAGGCCCTCCAACCTGCAGGGAAAAAAAAACTTGGGGTTAGGTGGCAGCCACCATAAAATAACCTCACACTATTCCACTCCATCTGAACTAATGTGGTGCTGAGGTATCACCCATTGCATGGCTGCACTCGGGTCCTAATCTGGATCCTGAGTTGGTTTGTTGTGTGGTGGGTGCGGCAATGCACTATATCAGTGTGTGCTCCTAACCTCTCTCTCTCTCATTACAGAGGGCTGAACATCTTGACTTACTTTTAGATAAATGTGGTAGACTAAATTTGGTTCAAAGAAAGTTTTATTAACAAAGCCAATACATCAAAAATAAAGGCAATTGCTTTATATAGTTAAAAATCTTTACAGCATACACTGATGGTGAACCAATTTATAACATTTATAGGAAAATCTACATGTGTCTGAACAGTAATCATTCACTCAGCTTATAAATAAAGTTAAGGTAAGATTACTTCTAGCCTTTATAAAGGCCCTGTCACAATACACGATTTTTTCAATGGTTTTTCCAGTGGTTTTAGACTTAATTTACATAACATTAGACAGTCATTTTGTTCATGCGTCCTGTAGTCGTGTAATTTGACATTCCCAAGAACTTGGTCAGTCCAGTCTGCTACTCACCCTGACTAAATCAAATATGGTCTGATGTTGTTTTAAATTGTAGGGGTAGGCCTGTGATTATGAGAGCTGACAACCAACCCGAAAACACAACTCATACATTGCAGCCATGAGAAATAAGGAACTGTAGTGATTTGTTCCATGCAAATAGACAAGAGGCTCATCTGTCTGATTTCTTGTTTGTTATACCATGAACAATATGAAAATGGCTGAGATTGAGGCTGAATTCACCATACCTAAAAAGCATTCGTAGAGGTACCACTGCTGTCAGAGAGCATGTTTATTGGCTATAAGCAGGCACAGAGCTCAGAATATGTTTTGAAACTACCTTGAAAAGTCATCATGGAGTTATGCAATTTGTCATCCCCTGCAAGTTCTAGTCCTGTAATCTGACATCCTCATAGTGATGAATTCAGCAAATGTCATTGTGATGATCGATGTCCCCTCTGATTATAAGTCATGTAATGTGCCACAGAATAAAGATGGCCATTAGGAAAAATTTGCCATAATCAGATTTATACAGCTATATGAGGCCAAAGCTTTCCCTCTTCCCCAAAAATATGAGGATGATAATGGAAAAAAGTATTACAGTTAAAGAAAGAAATGACAACAGAGGTGTGTTTGATAAAGACTTTTAGGTTTATTAACAGTTAACAATTTTGATGAACAGAAACTCTTTTCTTATGTTTGGATAATTAAATACTTAAAAAAAGTACATATTTTTTATTTATACTTCATGTCATACATGATTCTAACTTAAATGTAGTTATTAATTTGGGTATGTTACCAAATTTTCCAGGAGTTATGAAATACAACATTAATTTCATTGAATGACTATTTATCCTAAATATGCATTAAAATCATTCTACCTTATATTATGCATCAACTTAGAAATAAGTCTTTGCTTTAAAATTACATAGATATATTCAAATGGAAAAAACAAATTAAGTTTTATTTGATTAGCATTCATTGTTAAAAAGAGGTTAATATAAATGTATTATATAACTAATTACATTCAAATTAGCATTTATATCAATTTGCATAAATGTCATCAAGGAATTAACAGTTTGGACAAATGTATATAAAATGCATATAAGATTTTCAGTTTTTTCTGGGGCATTCCTGCAGAATCCCATTTTTTACCTGGGTGGTGATTTAATTGCACACAAAAGAGACCTTCCCCAATCCCACTATCCTATTTAATTTACATGTCAACAACACACACAAAACTCTAAGAGGGACCTTCCATCTTTGATTTAATGTATACTAGGGGGCTTTGCCCCCCTGCTCGCTTCTCTCACCAATCCCTGGGGCTTCGCTATGCACTAGTCTATTTGCAGTTCTGCCGCTTGTGTATGGGGATGCGGATGTACAATTTAAACAGATTGTTTTTGCAATAGCTATTCTAATGGGAAAGTGTTAATGTTTTAATAAGAATGGCATATCCAGATCTCCTTTGTTGTCTAATGTTATCCGTGGAAGATGTACTACATTACCTTTCTTGGATACATCCTTCTTTCTACAGTAATTTGTGCGGTGGAAGACCAGACAGTGTTAATGGCTGTAGATATTCTACAGGATATTGTAAGTTGATGTTTTCATCTTTCGCACGATCACCACCACTTGCTTCAGCATAGACTATTCATACGCATTTAACCAATTTGCTGTTTAACCGAGTGACAATTTTGGCGCTAATTTGTTTGACTTTATTGTTTCTCGGTGCTAGGATTGCCCATGTACTCATTTTTTCTGTTGTTAACCCTTGGTGATGAAATTCTTTAATAAGATTTGTACATAATACGTCTTCTTTAATTGGGAGTAAAACATTAAAATTTATAAGAGCTGAGAGAGCAGGAACTGTGTCTGTCAAAACCATTCACACGAATGAGAGGTGAGAGGACCGTGTGCGTGGTTGAATATGGTTGAGAGAAGGGCGTGACTTGAAAAAATATCATGGCCATCATCTCACGGGACTTAAAAAAAATCTCTCAAAAAAGTCTTGTCTTGTCTTAGGATTTTTTTATGTAATCTATAATAATAAAAGGCAAAGCCCTCACTGACTGACTGACTGACTGACTGACTGACTGACTGACTGACTGGCTGACTGACTCACTCACTCACTCACTCATTCACTCACTCACTCACTCACTGACTCATCACTAATTCTCCCACTTCCCATGTAGGTAGAAAGCTGAAATTTGGCAGGCTTATTCCTTACAGCTTACTTAAAAAAGTTAAGCAGGTTTCATTTCGACATTCTACACATAACGGTCATAATGGTCAATAACAGTTGACAACGTCTGCCATGTTAAACTTTTTTATTTATGGCCCCATCTTCACGAAATTTGGTAGGCGGCTTCCCTGCGCTAACCAAAACCGATGTACGTACTTATTTCGGTGGTATGACGCCACTTTCGGCCGCCATATTGAATTTTCCAAACATCACTAATTCTCCAACTTCCCGTGTAGGTAGAAGGCTGAAATTTGGCAGGCCCATTCCTTACAGCTTATTTACAAAAGTTAAGCAAGTTTCATTTCGAAATTCTACGCGTAACGGTCATAACGGTCAACAACGTCTGCCATATTGAACTTTCTTATTCATGGCCCCATCTTCACGAAATTTGGTAGGCGGCTTCCCTGCGCTAACCAAAACCAATGTACATACTTATTTTGGTGGTATGACGCCACTGTCATCCGCCATATTGAACTTTCCAACGTCACTAATTCTCCAACTTCCCGTGTAGGTAGAAGGCTGAAATTTTGTACTTATTTCGGTGGTATGATGCCACTGTTGGCCGCCATATTGAACTTTTAACGGAAACCGATATCCGTACTTATTTCGTAGGTATGACACCACTGTCGGCCGCCATGTTGAACTTTCCAACGACACTATTCTCCAACTTCCCGTGTAGGTAGACGGCTGAAATTTGGCAGGCTCATTCCTTACAGCTTACTTACAACAGTTAAGCAGGTTTCATTTCGAAATTCTACACGTAACGGTCATAACGGTCAACAACGTCCGCCATGTTGAACTTTTTTTATTTACAGCCCTATCTTCACAAAATTTGGTAGGTGGCTTCCCTGAGCTAACCGAAACCAATGTATGTACTTATTTCGGTGGTGTGACGCCACTGTCGGCCTCCATATTGAACTTTCCAACGTCACTAATTCTCCAATTTCCCGTGTAGGTAGAAGGTTGCAATTTGGCAGGCTCATTCCTTACAGCTTACTTACAACAGTTAAGCAGGTTTCATTTCGAAATTCTACGCATAATGGTCATAACGGTCAACAACGTCTGCCATGTTGAACTTTCTTATTTATGGCCCCATCTTCTCGAAATTTGGTAGGCGGCTTCCCTGCACTAACCAAAACCAATGTATGTACTTATTTCGGTGGTATGATGCCACTGTCGGCCGCCATATTGAACTTTTCTTTGTTACTTATGGGCCCATCTTCAAGAAATTTGGTACACGGGTTCCCAACGCTAACTGAATTCTACTTACGTACATATATACGTCCATAGCCTGCACCTCGGTCACCGTGTGAGGTGGCATTGGGTCCCCCATCCCAACGCCTCCCACGTTGTTGGCTGCCTGCCTATATAAGACCATCCATCGCTCTAGTCTCTACATTCCCTTCCTTACTTCGCCACGGAATTCACTTCTCCCTACTGATAACTACAGCCTTTTTATTTAATCCACGGCTTCTCCGCTGTTTTATTGTTTGTTTATTACAATTATAGTTATTGTATAGGTATTTTACACTTACTTTACATTGCTCGAGTACCCATTTCCTTTATAATTCCAACCCCCATTACCATGTCTATCGAGATGATCACTATTGATCAAAGAACTGTCACTTACCGAGAGGTTTCCATGCCCGGAGATGGCACCTACCTTTTCCATTCTCTTTGTTACATATTGCACGGCCATATCAGGCTCACTTTTGAAATCCGGAGGAACATTCTGTCTTATGTATTGAATTACTGGGACAGGTTCAAGGTGTGGACTGATGACGGTACAGGAGATAATTATACTACACAGGAGCACTAGAAGAGTGAAATGCTTAAGCCCTTCACCTATGCATCTGCATGTGAGTTGATGGCTGCCGCTGAATTGTTTGGTTGTCGCTTTCAAGTGTACCGAAATGGGCCAAATATTTTACACCTTTCGACAACCGCCAATGCCTCTTAAACATCTTAGATTCACAGGTGACGATTTCAGTAGTGGACTCTTTGATGTTTATGAATGTTTAAACTCCCAAAAGCTGGATGTTATTTTAATCGATGAAACCGATTGTGTGCTTACAATGCTTGACAGATGCCAAATGTCACTTCAACACAACAAATCCTGCAAATACTGTCATAATTGAAACAAACCATGAAACTTAAACCGATTATGACAGCAGCAATCCAAGCTGTGAGATTTGAGACAAGATTACTGTTCACATGGCCAACTGTAAGTCACATGCTCAAGAGTAGGCTCAGTGCACAGCTTGGTCATGTTACAACCGGAGGGCCGAACTGACAATGTGGTATACAAAGAGATCCTTAACAAATAATTATTGGCATATTTTCCCTCAGTTTAAAAAGGTTTAATTTTCTTCTTAATAAAAATTTTAATGCAGTACTTCGCCGCTGCGAAGCGCGGGTATTTTGCTAGTCTATACTAATAAAAGGCAAAGCCCTCAGTGACTCACTCACTGACTGACTCACTCACTCACTCATCACTAATTCTCCAACTTCCCGTGTAGGTGGAAGGCTGAAATTTGGCAGGCTCATTCCTTACAGCTTACTTACAAAAGTTGGGCAGGTTTCATTTTGAAATTGTACGCGTAACGGTCATAACGGTCAACAACGTCTGCCATATTGAACTTTCTTATTCATGGCCCCATGGTAATGGTCATAACTGGAACCTATTTTTCTCCATATACTGTAATGGAGTTCAGCTCGATGGCCGCGGGGGGAGGAGTTTCGTGTGGCATCATCACTCCTCCCACGTAATCACGTGAACTGACTGTGAGCGCAGTACGTAGAAAACAAGGAAGAGCTCCAAAAAGCGCTGAAGAAAACATGCATTATACAATTGAGAAGGCAGCGAAACAATAAGAAGTGAGCGAGTGACACATAGAAGCATATTCATAAGTGCAGCTACTGTGGAAACAAAGCACGGTGTAAACCGTAAGCTTAAATTAAGTTTATAGACACGCTCCCACTGCCTTTTGTCATGCACAGTGACGCATACAAACATATTCATGACTACAGCTACTTCTGAAACAAAGCATGGCGTAAACCTAAAGTTTAAATTAAGTTCATAGACAGGCTGCCGCTGGCGTTTGTCATGCCCACGACTAATGCTGGATGCAAGTTTAATGAGAGGATGCAGGGTATAAATGACAGTTTTGATCACTTTGTAACTAAGTTAAAATTGCTGGTGAAGGGCTGTGCTTATGCAAATTTCGAGACACTGTGTTTGTGGGGGGATTGACAGTTGAGGCGGGTGGGGGAGTGACGTCATCCTCTCCCCTCCCATTCACCTCATTTCGCTCTGAGCTGAGCTCCGCAGCTAACGCGGTCTTGCGGAAGCAACTTTGTGACGCTGCCACCAAATACTCACAGAAAAATCCACAAGTTAATACACACGCTGTCTCTAGAGTTTCTCCACACTCTGAATCCTCCAGGCACTACTTACAAAAGGTTACATTCACAATCATGTTACGTTATTTTTAAAATGTTTCCTTTTCTTAGCACAAGCACAGCTGAGAAGCTTTGATGCATGTGCTCCATAACGTGTTAAAAAATAACGCATTTAATCACACTTTGCATTCCAAGCAAAGGGGAACTTTTGTCAATGTATAATTTCCTGGTACACCGATTACATTGATGCACACATCAGAGCTATAAAAATGTAAGTGTCGGAAGAAAGCGCATTGCTAGGACTGATTGGAGGAAAATTTTATTTCAAAAGACTACCCGACGGAAGCCTTGATAAAAGCGTGGTTTTGTGCAAACTGTGCAAAAAGGAGTTTGCATAACACCGAACCACTTCAACCTTACGGTACCATCTAAATGCAAAACATGTTACAGCGAACACAGAAACTGTGTATGCTGTTAGCACTAGCAGTACGAGTTTGAGTACCAACAAAAGGTGTCGGCAGCCCAAAACTAATGAAATGACTGGCTTCAGGACCAAAATTAGTAAGTCAACATTGGTCAAACTTACAAATTCTCTCGCAAAATGGATTGCTTTGAACTGTAGACCACTAACAGTGGTGGAAGATACGGGGTTAGAAAATGTGCTACAGTTAGCGTCAGGTGATCCAACTTTTCAACTGCCGTGCCGAGAGACTATTTCAAGTAAAATTCAACAGCTTTATGACACTGAAAAGCAAGCAAAATAAGATGCATTACAGAAAGCGGACTTTGTGGCTCTTATTGGGGATCATTGGACTTCCGTGACCGTTAGTAATTTTAATTACATCTAATTACAAAATATTCAATGATCACACTGTTTTAGCCTAATGTACAAAATAATTTTGGCTAAGGTTACTCAGAGTTTAAAGGTGAAGCTGATCAAATTAACTTTTATGCTTCTGCCTTATTTTGTTAAGATGAAAAACTGCACTTTATGTTGAAATTGTTCTTATTATTATTTAAAGACAATACCATTCTGAACATGTACTTAAAGTACTTAGAATACCACTTTATTTTTAAGTCTGCCCAATTTTAGCCATGGATGATGATTCTGATTTGAATTGAAATGCAGTTTAAATGCATTTTTTTTTTCAGAAATTAAAAGAGCTTGAGTTTACAATATTCATGTCCATGTCTATTATTTGATTCTGTCACCCACTAAAACCCTTTTAAATTAAAAAAAACATTTGCACTTTGTGGCAAATTTACGTGTGCGATTACATGCGATAAATCAAGATTAATTAATTACGAAGCCTCTAATTAATTTGATTAATTTTTTTAATCGAGTCCCACCCCTAATATATATATATATATATATATGTATAAATGTGGATATGCATATATATGTGTATATATGTACATATGTACAGTGGTGTGAAAAACTATTTGCCCCCTTCCTGATTTCTTATTCTTTTGCATGTTTGTCACACAAAATGTTTCTGATCATCAAACACATTTAACCATTAGTCAAATATAACACAAGTAAACACAAAATGCAGTTTTAAATGATGGTTTTTATAATTTAGGGAGAAAAAAATCCAAACCTACATGGCCCTGTGTGAAAAAGTAATTGCCCCCTTGTTCAAAAATCACCTAACTGTGGTGTATCACACCCGAGTTCAATTTCCGTAGCCACCCCCAGGCCTGATTACTGCCACACCTGTTTCAATCAAGAAATCACTTCAATAGGAGCTGCCTGACACAGAGAAGTAGACCAAAAGCACCTCAAAAGCTAGACATCATGCCAAGATCCAAAGAAATTCAGGAACAAATGAGAACAGAAGTCATTGAGATCTATCAGTCTGGTAAAGGTTATAAAGCCATTTCTAAAGCTTTGGGACTCCAGCGAACCACAAATGGCAAAAACATGGAACAGTGGTGAACCTTCCAAGGAGTGGCCGGCCCACCAAAATTACCCCAAGAGCGCAGAGACGACTCATCCGAGAGGTCACAAAAGACCCCAGGACAACGTCTAAAGAACTGCAGGCCTCACTTGCCTCAATTAAGGTCAGTGTTCACGACTCCACCATAAGAAAGAGACTGGGCAAAAACGGCCTGCATGGCAGATTTCCAAGACGCAAACCACTGTTAAGCAAAAGAACATTAGGGCTCGTCTCAATTTTGCTAAGAAACATCTCAATGATTGCCAAGACTTTTGGGAAAATACCTTGTGGACTGATGAGACAAAAGTTGAACTTTTTGGAAGGCAAATGTCCCGTTACATCTGGCGTAAAAGGAACACAGCATTTCAGAAAAGAACATCATACCAACAGTAAAATATGGTGGTGGTAGTGTGATGGTCTGGGGTTGTTTTGCTGCTTCAGGACTTGGAAGGCTTGCTGTGATAGATGGAACCATGAATTCTACTGTCTACCAAAAAATCCTGAAGGAGAATGTCCGGCCATCTGTTCGTCAACTCAAGCTGAAGCGATCTTGGGTGCTGCAACAGGACAATGACCCAAAACACACCAGCAAATCCACCTCTGAATGGCTGAAGAAAAACAAAATGAAGACTTTGGAGTGGCCTAGTCAAAGTCCTGACCTGAATCCAATTGAGATGCTATGGCATGACCTTAAAAAGGCGCTTCATGCTAGAAAACCCTCAAATAAAGCTGAACTGCAACAATTCTGCAAAGATGAGTGGGCCAAAATTCCTCCAGAGCGCCGTAAAAAACTCATTGCAAGTTATCGCAAACGCTTGATTGCAGTTATTGCTGCTAAGAGTGGCCCAACCAGTTATTAGGTTCAGGGGGCAATTACTTTTTCACACAGGGCCATGTAGGTTTGGGTTTTTTTTCTCCGTAAATAATAAAAACAATCATTTAAAAACTGCATTTTGTGTTTACTTGTGTTATATTTGACTAATGGTTAAATGTGTTTGATGATCAGAAACATTTTGTGTGACAAACATGCAAAAGAATAAGAAATCAGGAAGGGGGCAAATAGTTTTTCATGCCACTGTATATGCATATATATGTATATATATGTGTGTGTGTATGTACTTTGTATATACATACTGTATATATATATATACACACACACACATATATATATACATATGTATGCATATATACTGTATGTATATATATATGTGGATGTATATGTATATATACTGTATATATGTGTGTATATGTATATATATGTTTGTGTGTGTGTGTGTTTGTGTATATATATATATATATATATGACAGCAACACTCATGACAATGACAATGTCAATCATGTTACGTTATTATTAAAATGTTTCCTTTTCTTTTTCATTACTTCTTTAACACACTACTTTTCCGCTGCGAAGCACGGGTATTTTGCTAGTAAAGAGATATAAACTACAAGCTTTAAACTCCAAGGGGGTAAGGGTTAGGGTTATTTAATCTACATGACCCACAGTGAGAAGCCAGTCCATTTCAGGTGACACTAACACACAGTCATATACACATCTCGTACAGAGCCAGTTTACAGTTACCAGCTATACTAGCATACATCTCTTTGGAATGTCCAATAAAACTGAAGTAAACCTTCGGAAAAAGTCCAAGGTCATACACAGATTCCAGAAGCTGTAATGCGACAATACCATTTACATTGTCAGCCTTCGTATATCAGTAAAATAACTAATTTAAACTAAATGCAAGAAAAAGAAAATAAGGGAATGAAAATCAAATGACAAGAATTCTGACCATTATATTGAAGAAATTACAAAAAGATGTAATTCTATTATCTAACATTCTCTTTTATACTTATTGATTGCATTGTGATATTGACATTTTAAGATACGAGGAGTCAGGCTTCTCATTATAGACATTCATGCACACTACCTACAGAAGATCTTGACCGTATATTATTAAAAGAGAAGGTTAAAATTTAAATTGCTTGCCATATCTTTTGTAACATTTCATTAAATATTTTCTTAGGTTAATAGGAAGGTAGGTTTTTTTTTCTGGTCAAGTGTTTATTGGTGTTTTATATTAAATCCAGTCATAAGAAACAATGGTAACAGCTAACAGTAACAAAACTGCCCTCTTGAATAGTCCACCCCACCCTCAAAGCATGCCCTGTTGAAATAGAAGAAATTCAAAAAAACGTCAAAGGCTTGAGCAAAAACCTGGAAAAGCAAAAGGAAAAATCAACCTGGATGATTATCCCTGCAAGAGTAAAATTTAGGTAGAAAAAAAGAAAGAAAGAGTGATGGCCATCACTGTCCACCCAGCCATGCAGAAGTTACACTGGAGAAAATCATTCTGCATTATATGAACCAGTTGAATGTCCAGAGCCCAGCATTGTTAGAAAATGTTACCAAGAATGAATATGTCTCTGAGAGGCCCTGGACAAAAAAAAAGGAAGAAACTCCTATACTCAAAGAAGGGTTGCTGAAGATGTGGTTTTGCAAGTGCTACTTGAGGCAACATTGTTGAAGTGTTTCAACCCTGTGCCATAAAGTCAACATATAGAAATTAAGGCTCCTAATTGGCTAGCAAGGGATTGCAGTTTTAGTGCTGCGAAGGGAGGAGTGAGAGGGATCTAGAAACAGCAATTTTAAATTCAATGGCAATCCAAGAGCGGAGGATTAACAACTCCAAACCATTTGCACAGCGGTACAATTCAAAATATGGACATGAGACTCCATCATCCAACTTATTATGGAATAGGGTGAAGTGCTTAAAGGAAGTTATCTTCTTGATCCTGAGGAATTCAGGAATTGGGGATCCAGCCTTCAACTAGTATTTATTGGGGGAGGTGGGTGGGGTTTAGTAGCACAGACGGAGTATGTTCATTTTCACCATGTCCAGCGGGGAGTGGAAAGACAGCAGAAGAGACAACCAGTTAGTGAATGAATCTTTAATATTATTAAAGATTCACTTATAGGTAAAAATGATAGTATTTTGCAATTATGTGAAGATGTCAATACCTAAATATTTACAGGTAAGAGAGCAAGTCACTGGAAATGATGTGAGGGATTTTATGAGAAAAGACCAAATTTTGTTCAATTGGTTTTACATTTCAGCAGGCCATGAAAAGACTTACAGTATATACCTTAAAACATGTGGGAAATTTTAGTAGGAGCATTACCTGAGTATATCAAGGTTTGACTAGCATGTAATTATTATTTTATAAGGAGAAATACAGACAGCGATTGGGATAATTAGTTTATGGAAACAAAGAGAAATGGAAAGAGGCTCAAGGGACAGATTGAAAAGATGGGGAAAGTACATATCTGCCTGGAATCTTTGAAAATCCAAAAAGTGTAAGATATGTTTGAATCTGTAATCCATTAAGGAGGGAAACAATATTTAAATCATTTTAATGAAATGATTCTTTTCTAAATCCCATTGATTTCATAACTTGTCAGAGGAAATTTTAGCACATTAAGTCAAAGGCCATCTTTGAGTTAGGAGTCAATAAAACTGGCAGACTAGATAAAGAAGGGACCATATCAAGGGTAGATTAGCTTGTGGAGTACAGATTGAAATCATTTTGCAAGAACTGTAGCTGTTAGTTTATCAATGAATTGAGGCAATAGCTGGGACAATCTTCTGGGTCCTTGGCCTGTTTTAAAAGTAAGGTACTTAGGGTAGAATTAATTGCAGGGTTCAATTTGGAGGCAGAAATTGAAAAGTGTAGCATTTGTTGGGGCACCTGCTCTTCCCAAAATGTCCAAATTACCTCTGAAGGAAAGTTGTGAGGGACTGAAGAACACACTGAATTAATTGAATCAAAAGCCATTTTCATTTTAGGTAATAAGACTGGGGGGATCAAGCATGGCATATACTCTGTAGAATGTTTGGCAAGAAGTAGGTTCTCGATAAAAAAACAAAGTGAATTCAGCAAGAAGATTTAGAGCTTTCACGATAAAGCTGAGAATAGAAATAAAAAATATTTACTAACCTTTAGAAAACTGGTTCAGGGAAGTTCTGGTTTATTTTTGTTAAATGCAATAGATGCAAATAAATGATATTTATACAATTCTAATGGCAGTGATTTACTAGGCCATGCACATAACACATAGTACGGTGTGCGAGTACAATGTATCTCAAACTCAGCCCGCTAAAACGACAAAAAGTTTAACTTAAATCTGCAGCATATAATCAGGATCTAACAGAGTAGCATGGGCAATACCATTCAAGTATATTTATTTTATTTATAGTAAAAAGAATCATCACAAATAGCACCCTTGAAAGCTAGCCAGGTGTACGCCAAATCACTATTTAAAAACAGAACAAAAGCAGCTAACTGTAGCAGGAGAGCATCACACCAGCAGGGAGCACAAGAAAAACACAAAACCTGACCCTTAGCATTTAAGACATCTATGAGGCAGCCTGGGAAATTATGTCCTCTCAGAAAGATAGAATAAATATCCACCAACCACCTAGTAAACATGGAAAGCTGCATAGAATCAGCGAACCACAAATGAGTCGCCTTAAGTTGATTTGATGAAAGTTTTGGATGACACACAAAATTTATTAATAATATAGCAGTCCTTATTATTTAAGAAGTAACAAATACTGCATGATACAGTTCCGCCTCACTAGTGCTGCTCATTATCCTTCAAAAGATCCCAAAATGCAGGATGTGACAAGAAGAAAAAGAACCCATCTAACTCCATTACCTAATAAAAGTTATTTAGCTCAGAAGTTGTCAGTAGCTTTAGCTGGTGATTTTGGATTGTCAAAGGTTGCATGGGACAACTTTAAATGAGCAGGTTGCATAGAAAATAGCTGCAGACCAATTTCACAAACTCACTTTATTGATGGTATAAATTGTGTTATGAATCTTAGTTTTTGGACTCTCCCTATTATTGTACCGTATTATAACTAATGTTTATAATATGTTATTTTTACCTTCAGGATGGAAATATGATCACGTAAACATTTTGAGACAAGATTTTTCTGTGATATATTCAGTTAACATGAGATTTTGTGACCGAAACCCATAACATCATCAACTATCAGTTATGTAAGATGTGGGCGAGGTATGTTGTGTACTCCATCTTTGAGATAAAATGAAAACAATTTTCTATATGTATTCTCATGTTTCTTTTTGGCAAGGAAATTCTTCTAGTTTACGTGGTTGCTGAATTTTGCTACAGATAATCCAGACTACTCTCTTTCTCTTGGGTAATCAACAGTTTTAGACTTTCTGGCTTTTTGATCTCTTGCTTTTTTTTAACTAAAATTAGGGATTTTTCTTGACACTCATAAAAGTCCCAGGCAATCAACGTTATTCAACAATCCCCAAAATCCCCATTTAGAAGAATGTATACTGTGGTAACATTCAGCTTTGGTGACAAGGTCATATACTTCAGGAAAAATCACAGCCACAGCTTTTTTAAAAAATTGAATAGCATTATCGAATAATTTCTTTAAGGTCAATAATATGGATATTATTTCTCAGGTTCCTGTCTTCCAGCTTGGTTAGTTTTGTGGAGTGGGGTACTAGAAGATTCAGTGATTGTATTTTGGAGTCATCCCATTTATCAAGATACTAGGATCCCTAGTAAGTTTTCATTTTGCTTGTCGTCATCCTTGTTTATATCTGTTTATATATGTCTGCAGTGAGTTCTTCCCTGAAATTAAATGATAAGGTTGCAGTCTCACTTCAGACCAAAGTCTTCAAGTGTGGTGTGCATCATGTAGTCAGCAGTGTCTTTGTTGGAAGAGACCTTACCTTTCTTTTGTCTTTTTTTTTTAACTTGACTCACTACCTCAAAGTGGGACCTCTTGTCAGATTGCGTCACTGGATACCCCAGTGAGAGATTAAAAGAGAAATAATAATTTTATTTCTAGGAGGAAAATATAAATGAAAAAGTGGAAATATGTGATGTTCAATTGCTCTGTTATCCCCCACCCCCCAAACAGGAATATATATACATTTTTGCAGTTATAAAATAGTCTAATACTCCATCCTATATAAAGTCATAAAGTCACAATAATTGTCACTAGAAAATGGCTTCTATTCTTTCTCTTTGTAAATATACAGTAATGAAATATAAAATATGGAAAAGTAGTTGTCAGGAATCTGAATATTATAACATTCCTAAACAAATTAATCTTACTTCTATTAATGAAAATGTAAGGTAATCTTTTGGTAAGAACAGATCATTTAAGTGAACATAATTTGGCAATATTTATTTGTGTAATGTGTTCAAAAGGTCCCTAAGGTCCTACTTTCAGTTACATTCCTAGGTAACTTGTTTAAAGTATATATTGTTCACTGTGTCTAGAAATATTTTGTAATATTTATGTAAAAGTGATTTTTAATCATTTTCCATCTCTGCCCTTGCATTCCTGTTGAACATCTAATGTCACAGTAGCAGATGGCATTCATTTTAGTTCCTTTCTTCACAATTTCAGATGTACCTATCATTTCTCCACATTGCCTCCATTTGCTTAGGCTTAAAAAAATTATGAATTCACTTTTTTTGTAGCTGAAACTTGAAATACTGGAATAATTCGATTCAAGTCACTTTCTTTTTGTTTAGCACTCTTCGCTGAGCAGAGGCTCAGAGTGCTTTAATGAGTTTATGGATAAAATTACACAGTGCAGGCAAACAAAAATACAGATTAAGTTAAATACACTGCAAAACAAAAGCAACTTCTAACTGGTTAATGTGAAAGGATATTAACAATAAATGTCTATTAATATTATTTTTGAGATATAGCCAGTTGAAAATAGTGAACAGGAAAATGTAGGCAGTATAAAAAATAAACCTTCCTAAATAAACCTAACAGAGAGACCTAAACTGAGTTGGACACCGTCACAGTTCTAAAGACCTAGGCCAAGTGGTTACCCTGGAGAATAAGAACTTAGCATGTTATATAGTTGAGTTGTCAAGACTGCTTTCCTCACTCTACTTACATATTTGTTTTGATAATTTTTGCTTTCTGTCAGTCCCTTACAGTGTCTCATTTAACCTCTAAACCACCCTGTGCCGTATATATCCGGCATCGTAGCGTTATTGCTGACGCCATACTGCCGGAATTATCCGGCACATTTGCCTATGGTTATGTAAATGCCTGGCGCGTAGTATAACTGACGGTTTGGCATGGGTATTATTACTACATTGTATTTCGACAACTCTGTGGTTTTATTGGCCAGAAAATGTTTCTTTGCTGGTCACGTGATAACCATTGTTTACTTTGTGATTCGGAAGTGAAAGTTGTGAATATGGCGAAATGTAAACTGACTTCAAGTGAGGTTTTGCAGGTGATTTTGGACAATAATTCTGATCACGATTTTAGCAGTTCTGAAGAAGATTTTAGCGACAATGATGATCAGCAACGTGCGCTGCATGATACTGTGAATGACGACGCATCGGATGATGGCGATGAGTGGGTGTATCCCCAACATCTCAACTGGACTGCTGCCCATGGTGAACTACCATTTCTGTATCCATTTGAGGCAACGTGTGGATTTACTGTTGATGTAAACAATTACACTGCTGAGCAGTTTTATGAACTGTTTGTGTCACCTGACTTGATCAGACATTTTGTTCATCAAACAAATCTGTATGCAGCACAGTTTGTTGAGAAAAATCCCAATTTACCCCCACATTCCCGTGTTCATGCTTGGGTAGACACTAATGAAAACGAAATGAAAAAATTAATTAGGATTTTGATGTTGATGGGAATAATCAGAAACCAGATACTGAGATGTAATGGTCTACAGATCCTATGTATGCAACACCTATTTTTGCAGCTATCATGAAACGTAACCAATTCTCTTTGCTGCTGAAATTCTTTCATTTTAATGACACCAGCAATGAGCCAGATAAGAAAGATCCAAACCGTGACCGTTTGTTCAAGCTACGTCCTTTGATTAACCATTTATTTGAAACATTTCAGTTGCCCTACCTACCAGGCCCGTCAGTTGCAGTTGATGAAAGTTTATTGTTGTGGAAGGGCCGCTTACAGTTTTGACAGTATCTACCATTGAAAAGGGCACGGTTTGGTATCAAGATGTTTTGCTTAGCTGAGAATTCAGGTTACATTTATAGATTTCGTATATACACTGGCAAAGAGGATCCTATGAGTAGTATTTCAGCAGTGTTGCCAGACGAATGTAAGGACTTTGGACTTTCAGAGAAAATTGTTGTGTACCTTGCCTTACCACTATTGGACAATGGGTACACCATTTGAATGGATAACTGGTACTCTAGTTGTAGGCTGTTCCATTACCTTCATCATCGTAAAACTACAGCATGTGGCACAATTTCGCAATTCAGCGCCAGCACTGGGTCAGCACATTGCATACCACAGTGGCCCATTGCTGTGCCTGAAACTCAGCACAATGCGTCTGTGCAGGAGGTTCCCCGCAGAAGAGGACGCCCATCACCTACTGATGTCCGTTACAAGCCACAATGCATCATTGAATATAACAGCAACATGGGTGCTGTTGACAAGCAGGACCAAGTATTGGAACCCTATTCGGCTGCAAGAAAAACTATGAAGTGGTATAAAAAGTTATCAGTTCATCTGCTCCAAATGGCAATGCTGAACGCTCACATTCTGTACCAGAAAAATGGAGGCATAAAAAATTTCTGCAGTTTGAACATAACGTCATTGCAGACTTCATTTTCTCTGGTGAGGAACAACATGCAGATAGAGTAGAGGCAGTGGTGAGGCTCACAGAACGTCACTTTCCAGACAAACTCGAACCAACAACAACTTGGACCAAGCCAAAGGCATTCTGTCGTGTATGTTCAAAGAAGGGTCAGCATAGAGACGTCAAGACCTTCTGCTCAAAGTGTCCCAGCAATCCAGGACTTTGTGCAGTTCCCCACTCTGGCCTGTGGCACAGCAAACTCAAATACTGGGAATGAAACTATGATTGACGGAACTACTTTGATAGCTTTTGACTGTTCCGTTTTGTAGTAGACACTAAATCCAGAAGCCTGAGAAAATATACATTTTAGTGTTTTATTACGCATTTGCCCATTTCTAGAACTTGCACAACATTTAGTGGTAAATACTGCTTGAATAAATGTAAAAAAGTAAAAAAAACGAAAATTGTTCAGATTTCGCCCGGCGTGGGGAATATTTAGGGAGTTGGCGGTTAAAGGGTTAAGCTTTCTTTTGTGTTTTTCATTTTGTTTTGGTCACTTTCATTATGCTTCTGTAGGAATGTAGTATTGTTCTGGACACTAGTTCTGGAGTAACCTGAGAGGACTATATAAGACATTTGCCTGCCAGAACACACTGGTCTGGAATGGGCTTAGGCATCTGCATTTGTGTTGTAATCTAGAATTTTAAATGCTTTTTATCACAAATTTGTTATAAACTTTGTCTTGCTGTTGCTATGGTTTCTCTTTTTTTGGAACATATATTTTGGATTTTGTTATTTAAATGTTGTATTTATTGGATTTATAGACTAGGTGTCATTCTTTCTACTAGGAGCTTACACTTTTGGATTCTGTTATTATTTTAGGCATTTGTGTTTCAGTTTATCATTTTAAATCTTTCTTTTTATAACTATCCTTTACTTCCTTTTTAAATTTCTGTTTTTTATTTTTTATTTTCAATTTATTGTTATTTGGTTATTGATTCTTTAATTGTATTTACTTAACATTCAACATATACTAAATTACTACTTTAGTGTTCTACTTGGCTTCACCTGGAAGAG
Organism: Polypterus senegalus; assembly: GCF_016835505.1. Taxonomy (NCBI): domain Eukaryota; kingdom Metazoa; phylum Chordata; class Cladistia; order Polypteriformes; family Polypteridae; genus Polypterus; species Polypterus senegalus. Next base: position 105,201,193 of record NC_053164.1, on the reverse strand, counting down.
TGATAGTGTATGTTACAGCTTTAAAAAAATTAAAAGCAAATATGACATTTATGACCTCCTCATCAGATTAGAAAGACATGTATTTTTAGTATTATTTAGCACATAGTGCTTCCGAGCTTATTCAGCACTTGAGAAATTTTAAGGTTCTATGACTTTTGCCTTCTGTTTACTTTTGTCTTTGCAAATTATTTCTATCTTCTTGGTTACAAACTCATTTCTAGACTTTGACTTTACGCAAGTTTTCTGGGCTCTGCCCTAGTATTTTTGACAACTGATGTTTAAAGAACAAACCTCTCTTTTTAAGGACAATTTCCTTTTGTGCCACATTAGGTCACCATATAATATTGTTTGGTTGTAACAATTAATGTTTTTTTAGCTTTTAAATAAAAAAGTGACTGTTTTCTCTCTATAATTATAATTTTTATTCAGTAAAAATATTTTACACGGGGGTTTAATACTGTCTGCATCTAGGAAAAAAGGCAAATAAAGGAAAAATTAATGTAATGCAGAAAAGCAAACAGTTTATCATGGTTGCAACAAGACAAAGCCCACCTGTTTTCTAAATCCATACTTCCCTGATAGAAAAAGAGGCTGGCAGAAAGGGACCAGGAAAGAGATCAAAACCTTAAATGTAGCAAATGACTAAACCAAAAGATTAAGAAAACTAGGTGTCAAAATTAAAATACTAGGCTTGCTGATGTTTTTTAAACCAAAGGTCACTCTAAGATGCAAACACACAGGAAACTAGTAACAACAATCTCAGATGAGCATTTGGCACTAGCTTTTAAAGCATTGCATTGATGATGCCATACGATGAAACTTCCAGGACATGTCCTTTGGCAAACACCGAACAGTAGCAGCAAAACCACTAAATAGCAGTGGCCAAATTCAATGTAAATGGCATCACAGAAAAACAATAAACGTAACAATAACAAGATTTAACCCAGGTCTAGCAGAGCAGGAAAAACAGTTTTCCATCTGAATTATAACACATACCAGAACTTAATTTCACTGTTCTAAAAAAAGCTGTATTTATTTGTTCCCCGTTAAGTAAAGAGAGGGACACAGCACAACTGAGGTCTGTGCCAAAAAGCAAGATTACTGCAAAACCCAAGTAAAATAAATTGGTATTCGCTGAAATCATGTTAATTCAATTCCAGAAACACTGGATTAAATCAAATCTGCCTTTCTTGAGCAGATTAAATCAGAATTACATTATTTGTGAGGTCAAAGATGGATGTATCTCACTAATCTTGCTTTTTGGAACAGGATTTGTTTGTTCCAGAGAGAAAGATTTGACAAAATCAAGCTCACTTACTGGGGCAACCAATGCTCTGAAACTAACCTAAGGTTTAACATGAAGGATTAATGCATTTCAGCCTCCATAATTAAAGATTAGAGTAGCCAATCATAAAATCAAAAGTTGTAAATGTCCTGTCAGAAAAATTCTGATCCCAACTGCACTATTCAAAACAGAAAAAAAACGATGAAATGTTGAGAATTTTGTACCCATTCCTAAATAAACAATTGGCACAGAAGCACAACTCCTTCACCAAATTCCACCTGGAAGAATGTAATCAGACAGTCTGGCATGCCAAGAGAAGGGTGTGCATGAGCATTACAGTTTTACATCCAGGGCATTATTTCTGAGCAACCGTCTAAAACATGAAATGTTTAGCATCACACATTGTGGCTTTGAAATGACATTGATGCAGATCTTAAGACATTCCCTTTCTTTTTTTCTGTTTTTGGTAAAGGGCAGTTTTCGTCACAACATTGTAGATGTTGCATATGCAAAGCGAATACAAAAGTGTGCTATACTTTGAAGTGGTGTCAGCACACACACACAGGCTGTCTTCCCAAGACAGAAGTAAATAACCACCATCAAAGAGGAATTCCTCAGAGCTGCAGGTGGGGTAATAAAATGTAAACAACTGCCACATTTTGGAGTAGTAATACCTGATAATAATCTTGCTGGTGGAACAAGCTGTCCACCTTCAACACATCTATGAAGTCCGTTTCGTATTAAAGAAATGTCTCTGAAGAGTCTTCTCTTCACTGGGCACCTACTGTGTACCCAATATGTTTATTAATGCAGTTTCGATTCAGGGTTCTGAAATGGAATAAAGCAACAATATTAGTTCTGCAATGCATTGTAGTTCATGTAGCTATTGGTTTTAAAAAAGGATACAGAAGTATATCAGATATTTGGTACAAACAGTTCTCTTATTCATTATTAAAAAATATGGTGCCATGCAGATAATTACCGTACAAATTTTGATGCCAAATACCCAGGTCTGAGGTTTGAACAAGACAACTAATCAAAGAGTGGGTACTGTGAATTCAGGTGCAGTATTCTACATGAAAGCAATAAACCTTTGGGGTCTTTTGTTATGTAATTACCAGACAATACAGGGCTTAGTGCAGGCAGAATAATGTTTGACATCTTTTACAGTAACGACTAGAAAAATTCTATGTATGCCAAACACTTAATATCATGGGGTCTTAATTGCACTTTTTTTGATGATATTAAAATCACAAAAATGAAATACAATGCTTATTTGAGGGCATAATGTTTCAAGTAGAGTAATATCACCAGGAGTACATTTTGCACAATGCAACAATTTACTACTCAAAGCTTACACCAGTTTCACCAGTTAACTGTTTTACACATTCATACCTTCCGTGAAATTCCTCCACGCCAACTCCTTTTCTTTTGCCGCTGTGATCAAGATCTGCTGGCTTGAAGGTTGTTCCCTCTGTTTCTCAGACTTGCAGCCCATAGTTGATTGGCTGTTCAATGCTCGACTCATAAGGGCTTGTAAATTTTGCAGTGAATGCACAATAATCCAAATCAACCTTTCTGGGATTACATGAGCCAACTGAAATTCAACATTCTGAAACTGACTAATCTGTTGGAGCAAAATTGCACCAAAGCAAGACGGAACTCGTTCTGAGATACAGGATTACCTAGAGTCGCTTTCTGAAACAGACCTCACAACCTGTGTTTGAAAAGTCACTCTCAGAGAAGTATTTTTATCATTAATTTTGGAATTAAAAAAAAAAAACGAACATTAATTTTAACAATGTTAATTTTATTATTAAAACATCTAGGACTTAGTTTTCAGCAGGTATTTACATACTGTATTATGAATTGCTACTACCCTGTGCTCAGAAGCACAAATTGTCAACAAGTATCTTTACAAATATTTGTATTTTTACTATTAAGTCAACAATTGTATGATCTATGTAACGATCGCTTACTTGTATCAGGCTAATTATCATTTTGTAGAGTGTATTCCCTATTGTTTTTAAAGGTTATAAGGTTGAATAGTATGTGCTAAAAGCTATTTCCATTCTAACAGTCCACTCCACATTCTTGTTAACTCCAAGTTATGAACACAGGAGGATATCTGCAGGAAAGCAGCAGAAGCTCTGGATGCCATATATGTCCCCAGATGCCTCTTCTCTTTTGTCTGGAGAGGACTGGGAGTGTATGGGAGTTACACCCCTGAAGGTCAGAGAATAGATGGACACCAGTGAGGGATGAAACCTGAGAAGGGCAGTTCACTTTCAGTCACCGACATAAAAAGTACTCTGCCATTGCAGCCAAAGGCTCTCCAACCCCAGAACTTAGTGGTGTTATGATTCTGTTACATTTTTTTCTTGACAGTATAATTTTTTTCTAACCAGTCTCTTTAATGTGAATTTAGATTTAGAACATCTGGGTTAATATTATTTTCTTCAACCAAAATAGTTTTCTGACATTTGGATTTTGGCAAAACTTTTACTTACTTATTTTTAATACAACACCATTTTGTTTTTATGGACGTCATCATTTTGAATCCATATTGCTAGGATGCGACAGACATTACTAGGGGCATGTCCTTAGTAGTCATATTGGATGGCGTCATTAGTGGGATTGTTTATAAGTCAACATCATGGAGATCTCACTGTCCAAGTTTCTGGATTTCTTGTGAATACTCTGTGTAACTTCTGTAAAGATTTTTCTGGCAAACAACATATGTTTTAATCTTAACTCTTTGATCTTTGTTCTCTCTTTGTGGATTGATAAAATTAGCTTTGCATTTTTTTATTTTGTCACATGCTTCATTTCTGACTTTGTTCTCTTTCCTGGTCCTTCTTACTTATTTTCTGATCACCAATCTTGGTGCCAGGACAGGGGAAGGAAATAATTGCTACAGATACATGAACTAAGAATACTACTACTTGAAACAAACAAAAGAACAAAATATTTGGATATATTATTTCAAAGGAGGCAGTCTCCATTAATTGGGTTGCAGCTGAGACTGAATCTTATGCAAAGTTCTAATAAACACATCTAATGTCTCATGGGTGGTATCTGTGCTACATGAGTTGTTTTCTTGTTATTTTGTTTTGTGTTCCATGGCACAACATTGATAACAAAGCATCACTTAGGTCTTCAAAAATAATGTAAATAATGATCTTAAAGTTTGGATTATTCCCAGAATCAGCTGGTATGAGATAGCCAAAGCAAGGTGTGAAATGCTAAGGTTACAGGTCCCCTAATACATCCCGTGGACCCCAAGAAAGACTGAAAATTAAAATCGTGGAGGTTCCATCAAAAAAAAAAAATCAAAACATAACTATATATATTACTCTGACCCTATTACTACATTTCTAAGAAAATATTGTAGCAGAGTGCTCTTCATAATGTGGACTAGAAGGTGGTTGTCTACAAGTGCTTAATAAGCATAATGAGACAAGATAATTGTATTCCAGAAGGTCTGATAGTTGAGTGACAGCAACCCACGAACAAGGAAGGAGACTTTATCATTTAAACCAGGAGGGTTTGAGATAGAGAGCAAAGACTTTCAAAGTAAATAAATAAGTAGTAAGTGTAAGGTTAATTGCTGATGCTGTGATACCAGCCATGTTCAGGCTGAGAACTGTGTAAAGCATCCACAACCTGTTCACATTTTGATTCAGTTTTTGGATAAATTTGATGTGAGCCATGAAAATGGGATAGTGTAGTAATTTTTCTCATTCGGCTTATAGAGTGCAGTGTTGCACTAAATTGTTGTTGAATAAACACGCATAATTGAGATGAACCTGTAGAAGTGGTACCAAGAGGACTTCATCCACTGATCCCTGCGGCTGACTACTGGGAAATGAAGTAACATCATCGTGCACATTAAAGGGAGTTGGCATATGGAGGGAAAAGGTCAGAGTGGAGCTTAAGTGAAATTTGGCTTATTCATTCTCTATTTCTAATTTAATTTATTTAATATTCTATAGTGTCAGGGTATTGTGCACACTAAGCTGAAGTGCTGGAGATGTTCATTATCTGTCACAGAGAGCTAGATATATGTCACAATTAAGGTGTCATAAGGCTAAAAATTATAAATTTTGAGTTTCTCAAAGTACTCCAGCCAGTTTATAATAAATGGAGTCACAATCATACTTCTAAGCTTTTTGCTGTGTATTTTTATGCCTGAACTTTTCATAATGGATTAGGTTAACTTCTGAATTTCTAATTTATTAGCATTATTACTACTGTAATAATGTTTGGCAATTTTTCCTTAGCACATTGTTTATATATGTGTCTCACAAAACTTTAAAGTATAAAAAATGCATACAATATAGGCACTTTAGCCTGCAAGGCATACCAAATCTGGCATTCTTGGCTGCCGTGTATTTTTTCTTATAGCCAATGTCCTTCTGTATCAGTCCACTTCTAATGACACCAGGTGAACCGTTCACAATTTATTTGGAGAAGCAAAGCTCACAAGGATATGGGAGAATCCAGCAAATGTGACTGAATCGGAATCTGTGAATCTACTTCTGTCTTTTGGGACATGTTGCCGTCTTGTTCAGATTTCATTTGCCACATTTAACCATCATATAACATTGTCAAACTCAGCCAATCCAGAGCCTGTCCTAGAAACACTGGGTACAAAGCAGGAAACATCCCTGGATAAGGCGAGTACATGGGAATTATTTTTTACATGTATTCTTCATATAATACAAAAATACCAAAATTAAAGCAAACATGAGTGAAATAAGCATGGAACATTAAAAATCAATACAGCATAACAATGCACAAAATATGCAAATGTAGTATGATATTTGGCAACCATGGTGTTTAAAAAATGGCTGAAAGTTACACAACCATAAATGTTTGTATCGCATATGCTGCCTGAGTTTAAAAGTCATCTATGTGGATGTTTTATCCAATATCAATAAAGATTTTTACAACCTCAATTCCAAAAAAGTTAGGACAGTATGGAAAATTGACTTGCACTGAAATAAAAACTGTATAAAGACAAATTATTTCATGTTTTATCTAATCAACTGCATTTTTTTTAAGATATACCTTGCAAAACATAAGATCTGGGGCAACAGCTTGTGATCTCCATATACATATTGTAGGGAAAAAAAAGAATGCAGATTGAATTTGGCAAAAAAAGAGGCTAATCCATCCGAATGGTAATTTCAGGAAATGCAGGTGACTATACTGTATGTGTTCTGCTCTAGAAGGGGAGGTGCTTAGTGCAGAAGTGGGCGTGTCTTCAGTTATCCTCGATTCTCACATCTTCTGGTTTGCAGATGACAAAGACTTATGACAGCACCTCCGTGCGCTCTGGTTTCCTCCCACGGTCGAAAGACATGCAGGTTAGGTGGATTGGCGATTCTAAATTGGCCCTAGTGTAGGTGTGTTTGTGTGTGTCCTGAGGTGGGTTGGCACCCTGCCCGGGATTGGTTCCTGCCCTGTGTTGGCTGGGATTGGCTCCAGCAGACCCCCGTGACCCTGTGTTCGGATTCAGCAGGTTGGAAAATGGATGGATGGAAGAAACTTTGATATGTAAAGGGCAAAAACCACTCCTGAATGTACGTGATCTCTGTTCCCTTGTACGCCACTGTCTTAGAAACCATCATAGATCTGTGATGGATATCATGACATGTGTTCAGGAAAAGTTCAGAAAAAATTTGCACGTTAACACCATTCACCATTTGATCCACAGATGCAAGATAAGGTTTTACTGTGCAAACCAGAAGCCTTAAATCAAGACTGATCAGAAATGCCACTGACTTCTCCAGGCACAATTTCATCTGAGATGAAGCACAGTAGAATTGTGTTTTGCAGTCTGACAAGTCCACATTGTTCTACAGACCAAAAAGCAAAAGTGCCATCCAAGCTGTTAACAGCATGATCTAAAATCCAAAGTCTGTCATGGTATGCGAGTCTGTCAGTGCCGATGGCATTAGTAAGCTGCAAACATGAGAGGGCACCATTAATGCAAAAAGGGTATGTACACATTTTGGAACAACATATGCTGCTAACCAGATGCCACCTTTTCCAGGAATGTCCATTTATTTTCCAGCAGGATAATGGCAAGCCCCATTCTGTCCAGACTACAAGTCCATGGCCAAGTAAGCAGAGAGAGTGGATGTTAGACTGGCCTGCAGAACGTGTGGTGCATTGTGAAGTGCAAAATATGGCAACGAAGGCCTTGTAAAATTGTGCAGCTGAAGACCTACATAAAGATGAATGGTGGAAAACTCCACTTGTTAAACTTAACCACCTTGTGTCTTCATTGCCCAAAGACTTTATAAGTGTTGTTAAAATAAATGGTGATGATAGCAGATTTGACATGAGTGTATATTTTCAAAAAGGTAAAACGTCAAATAATGTGTTGTGGTTGAGTTTTCAATACAATACAAGGTGAACAGAAGTTACAAACTTCTCCATTTTTTATCAGCATTTTGCATACTGTTGCAAAATTTATGGATTTAGGGTGGTAGAAAAAAAGCACCAAACAAAAAATACTAATTACTGAAATTAATACTATAATTTGTTAACTTATTACAACTACAACAGACATGAGCTGGATACTATTAAAATCTAAAAGAATTATATACTTAGCTTTAGGTAATTTAACAGCCATAATTAAATATAACTCTTGTCTGTACTCATAGCTCAAAGCGGTTTTCTGGAAATTAACTACAGTATACCGTCTGTGCAGAAAGCCTGATTTTCTTTTCATTTCAAGGGAAACACTATGTTCATATAAAATGCTGCAGCGGTAATGGGGATACATGAAATTTCAGAACTATGAGAAGGTAATGACAGATTATACTACATGACGAACAACACTATAAATAACACATACATAAAAATGGAGAGACAGAGTGAGAGGGAATGCAGTGTTATTCCTTAGACCAGACATTGATACACACTTCGTCTTTCATTAGCACTAATGTAGACCACATCCTCAGTGTTATCAATTTTTCATTAGGGTTGTGCAGTTGTTGCTGCGAGATATCAGGTCATGTTTTTTACAACAATACCTGTTATCATGCTGCCTGATCCACTTACCATTACTTACATTGTTTTACTTTTCTCTAGATGTCTAGGAAGTCCAGATGCCTTTTTAGCTGCTAATCAACACCTGCATTTTTCACAGCATGCTTAAGATTTCTCAGTATTAGACCTCTTAATTTTCTAAACTCAATGCTAGAAAGTATATTACTGCAGGAATATAAAGTAAATTGCATGACATATTAGAATTATGGTATATTTCAAAGCAGTTGATCCTTGTTTTGTAATCAACCTTTGAGTTGAGACACCATTATAAAGCACTTTAAACAGTGAATGTGAAGAACAACTCCAAAAACAATACAGTATATAAAATAATATACAGTATGGAGCCAATTTTGGAAAATATATAAATATCTGTATAAATAACTTAGTAAGAAGGATTTTAAAATGCTACTGAGCTGACAGTGGTGGTGTCGGCTAAACTGTTTCTTTACAACCGCTAATTTTTCTGCAAAGTCTTGTACAAAATGAACAAATAACTCTGTACACAAAGCTCTTAAATCCAATTAAATGCGATCATCTCAAATCGGCATATTCAAGCTCGTACCATGCTACAGATTTTCAACCAGTTGAAACACAGGCCAAGTTTTTAGTTCTGAATTCTGATCTGATGACACTGGTACTGCAAAGCTTGGACCAGTAGGTCAAAAAAAAAAGATCCACAAATAATATTTGGAATAAACATCTAAATCTCCCTGGTTGTTTGACTCTTGTCCATACTCACTAAGATTACTGAATACTGCATGTTTGCAGTGACGCATACTGTTGCACACTGGATTGTTTTTATAAACTCCATTATGATACTTTGAATATAGTAAAACTGCATTTCCCCATTTATTCATTTCTCTTTTTATATTCTGTTATTGAGAAACCAAATATGAATATGTCAATGTCAATTGAATAGGAATCCCAATGCTCTTGCTACAAATATAACTCGTAACTAATACAAATAATACATCCAAAAATGAGTCTGATGCATAAACATGAGCTTCAGCTGCAAAAAAAAATATACATACTGTATTTATCTGTTTTTCTTATAACGTGCCATAGGCAATCTTGATAGTTGTTCTTTTTATTTCAAGTAGTTTTTTTTTTCTTAATGGGGTTAAGGTCATGGTACAGAAGGTATATAATATCATAATTAGTTCCCTAGGCTCTTGTTCCTTGTTTATAAAGACAGCATGAATGTTTTTAAACTCTTGTTTAATGAAACCCACAAAAACAATGACTTTTAATTACTGTCCTTAGGATGTGTTTTGATGTACATATAGTTTGATAATTTTATATTATTATTATTTGAAACTAGTATGTACTGTATTGCTATAATTTTACTTGCCCATTACTGTCTAATTACTTTATGGTAAAAACTCCGAGTAAATTTTATTAATATGCATGCATTAATATGTGCTTTGTAAGATACAGTTTTACTCTTATATCGCAAAATATACCTTAAAAAGTATCTTTCTATAACACCTTATATGCTCTTTCTAGTCTCATTATTATTTTCTAAAAAACACTTCAATGAGATATTTTCCTTTTATATGATAGATATCAATTGTGTTGTTCAATATGCAGTATTTAAGCATGTTATACACTTTTTGTAAAATTTTGCACTCAGCAAAACCCTCATAACATTAGCCGATTAAGGCAAGGTAACCTTGTATCTTTTCTAATACCAAGCAACCCCCACTGCCAAGTTTGTGTTTTAGTTTACCTTCTGGTAGAAGACCTACACATTTATGCTGCAAACGTTTAAAGCAGAGTACCACTCTACATTGGAGAGCTTTCATATGATAAGTCGTTCCCATCTTTATGCAGCTAATGCCATGCATCATTAAACTGTTGTTCCACTAAACATGGAGAATCCATCATCGGCTTTGTGAGGTGTGAATACAGAACTAATCCACAACAGGGGCTTTCTATCTTGGGTTTACACTGAAAAAGTCACATATGCCACAAAGTGGGCTCTGGGCTATTAAAAATGATTGACTGAAAACAGATACATAATCAAATAAATTATAGAAATAGACCAGTGTACTTCTATACATATTATATATTTGTAATAATTACAGTAGGGATAAATAAATGGGCATAGCAGAGTAACCTATAAAGTGTGTATACATATACACACATTTTAAACAAACACCTACTGTATATATATATATATATATATATATATATAATATACAGTATATACATACATATATACATATATAGTAAACAAGAGCTTCTGTTTGCAGAGTTACCTTAAAGTTCCAGACCCCAGGGTCTGACTTTTGGCTGAGGCACTGCCTGTATGAAGGGGAACTTTTCCCCATGTGACTGCGGGGTTTTGTCTTAGGTTTTCCACCCTAAAGACATGTGCCTTAGTTTAATTGGCAAACATAATTTAGCCACATATGACTGAGTCAGGGAGAGTGTAAGAGTGAACTCTGCAATTGCTTTGTGCTTCTTAAAGGGCTGAGATCCCATGAACCTGAATTGGTAAAGCAGGTTAGAAGACAGAAGAATATATAGTAGACAGACACTGTCAGATGATGGTGAAACGTGCTTCAAGGTCCTTTGAGGTAAGATGACAATTAAATCTATTCAAGGTGATTTATCAGAATGTTTTTTTGTATAAAAGTGGTAGCCGGTACCCCCAGTAGAGGATTGGAGTTGCATGAGGCGGTGTGTTAATACTGCAGGTCCATCTTTTTCCTTCATCCATCCATTCATTATCCAACCTGCTATATCCTCATCTTCTCAAATACTGTAGATATATTTAAAGATATACTATAGATAATACATTTTTGATTCCCAAAGGAAAGTTCACTTGCTCCAGCAGCAGTAGCACCCGACATTGCCTGAGTAAGTCATTTTAAGCTATGGTCCTTCTGTCTGCCTGTCTGGCTTCAATCTGTTCTGTTGTTTCACCCTCTCTGAGCCATCAGATGGCACTGTCCTTTAGAAAAGAACAAAAAAACACAGGTACCCCCAAGGTCAAAATGTTGTGTACTAAAGTAGTCTATGGTCTCTTCCTGACAAAGGGGCACTGCCAAGAGTGGCTTCCTGCAACAGCAACTCCCGTGTATGCTTGTTTGTCTAACTTTGTTCTTTGTGACTAACACTCACTTAGTGTCCTTTGTATCCAAAAGCACCAGAGCTAATCGCCAAGCTGCCAGCACAGCTACAGTGGAAATGTCGGGGAAAAAGAGCTGATGCTCTACTTTGCAATAAAAGAATCCCAACTGTCGTCTGCACCCTGCATGACCTTCCCCTACAATGACATCACAACTGTGCTCTCCAGCTCTCCTCCTTTCCTTAGACTCTCTGCTGATCAAGTGAGGAAAGAGTTGGGAAAACTCTCCTTAAACAAGGCTTTAGGGCCAGATGGAGTCAGACTCTGGGTTTTGAAAACATGTACCAGCCAGCTCCGAGGAGTCCTTCAGCACCTGTTCTCACTTTCCTTCAATTTGCAGAAGGTTCCCCAGAGGTGGAAATCATCATGTTTAGTCCCAGTGCTAACAATAGGGCATTCCGCTGTTTCTAAGGACTTCAGACCAGTTGTTCTTACTTCATACATTATGAAGATCTTTGAGAGGCTGGTTCTAAAACAGATATGGCCACTGGTTTTAGAACATTTGGATCTTCTGCAGTTTGCCTGTCAGACTCATATAGATGTGGATGATGCTGTCATCTCCATGCTCCACAGAGCCTACTCCCACATGGACAAAGCCGGCACCACAGTCAGGATAATGTACTTTGATTTTTCCTGTGCTTTTAATACTATTCTGCATTATCAGCTGGGGGGAAAGCTCAAGGCTTGGCATCTTGGTGCCCCCACAATCTTCTAGATCATGGGCAACCTGTCCAACAGACAGCAATTTGTAAGACTGAGGAACTGTGTGTCAGAAATGGTAGTGTGCAAAACTGGAGCACCTCAGGGAACTGTCCTGTCTCCTTTCCTGTGTACCCTCTACACAACAGATTTCCAGCACAATACAAATGCTTACCATCATCAGAAATTTCAGATTAGTCGTTCATCATTGGCTGCATTCATAATTGAATTTGAATCAGAGTACAGGAAGGCTGTGGAAGAGTTTGTCTTGTGGTGTAGGGACAACAACTTGCAACTCAGTATCAGCAAGGTAAAAGAACTGGTTGTGGACTTCAGGTGTAACGAGGAGCCTCTGAAACCAGTCACCATCAAGGGGGATGACGAGGAAGTGGTACAGGGCTATAGGTGCCTAAGGGTCCATATAAATAACAAACTGGACTGGTCTAACAACACAGTGTTGCTGTATAAGAAGGTCCAGAGCAGACTGTACTTGCTAAGGAAACTCAGGTATTTTGATGTGTGCAGCAAGCTACTGGAAATGTTCTATCAGTCCATAGTAGACAGTGTGGCGTTCTATGCTATGATCTCCTAGGGAAGCAATCTGAGCTCCAAAGAAGCACAATGTCTGAATAAGCCTGATCCATCCTTAGGTGAACTCTGGACACAATAGAAGCTGTTGTAGAAAGGAGGATGGTGTCAAAATTGGATGCCATTATGAAAAATACCCTTCATCCTCTCCTGAAGGTGCTGTCTTGGAGCACTTTCAGCCACAGTCTTATTCCACCACAGTGTGCTAATGCTTCCTCCCAGGGAATTCATCAAGTTTTTTTTTTAAATAACATTTTGGAATATCTGAACAAGATTGATTGATTGCCTGATTTATTTATTTACAGTATTTACATATTTATTGATTGATTGATTGGCTGCATTATTTGCCCTGTGAGTCTGTATCCTTGTTTTTATTTTTCTGCTGCTGTATGCATGTGAATTTCCTATTGAGATTAATAAAGGTGGGGTGGCACTGTGGCACAGTGGGTAGCACTGCTGCCTCACAGTTAGGAGGAGACTCAGGTGTTATACTACATTTTTCTTTATGTCACTATATCTGGACAATACTGTTATGAGTTTTATTCACATGTGCATGTTAAATTTGGCACATAGGGGCTCAGCATTTAGAATTGCTAGCCAAGCATTGGATTAGATAGCCAAAAACAACTGGAGGATTGTATAGTCAGCTTAAACACAGAATAGGGTATTTCTGTCCTCTGTCAGCACAAAATCTTCTTTCCTTATTGGGAGAATGAGAACCGGTATGTAAACACTATGATATTTCTGTATTTTGTGGCGGAGGAGTTCAGCCCTTGTTTGGAGACAGAAAGGACCAACAAGTTGAAGAAGAACAGTATAAAAGGCTTGGAGAGCAGCCAGACCCTTCGAGGCTGTGTCAACAAAGTTCGAAAAACCTCACAGCGTGGGGACGAGAAATGGCAGCCTGTGTTGATCCAGATTCCCACCTGGATAAAAAGTCTGTCCAATTGCCTCCCGTCTGTAACCACGTTGACCGTCAGTAAATGTAAGCTAAAAGATATTTTTTCTCATGTGATTCTTGTACCGCCGTTATCACGATGGGAGGGATATTGCCTTTTCTGGTATATTACAATATTGTTTAGTTACTTAATATGCCGCAATTTCAAAAGAACACATTTCCAAGAGAGCTAATGCCTCTGCAGGAAACACCAGGTTCTCTTCCCGGGTCCTCCCTGCGTGGAGTTTGCGTGTTCTCCCCATATCTGCATGGATTTCCTCTGGGTGCTCCAGTTTCCTCCCGCAGTCCAAAGACATGCAGGTCAGGTGCATTGGTGATTCTAAATTGTCCCTAGTGTGTGTGTGTGTGCCCTGCTTGGGGTTTGTTTCCTGCATTGCACCCTGTGTTGGCTGGGATTGGCTACAGCAGACCCCTATGACCCTGTAGTTAGGATATAGTGGGTTGGATAATGGATGGATGGATGGATTTTATGTAATCTAGTCTAATCTAATTTGTGTGCAAAATTTTGTCAAGATAGGACAAAGGTTGTTGAATTGTTATATAGAAGAAAGACACACACATTGACGTTTATATATTAGATAAAAGAAAATATACTGCATTAAAAAGTGAAAGCTACTACATAAGTGCAAGACAAACAACCAGCGCACATAATGTGATACCAATGATATAAAGGATATTGTTGCATTTTGGGTTCTGAGTTTCACAAATGAAATTAATAAATAGTTCTTTTTAAGAGCAGAAACATAAACAGATTTAGAGTCCTTAGCAACAAATAAAAAACAAAATAAAACTTAACTGTTCCTCAATAAAATCTTTTTTAGACTTAATAAAATTCAAAAGCATCTTCTCAGAGCTATCCTGCGGAAAAGGGGCAGAGATACCACAAAAGAGTCACTTTTAGTGACATTATTACTGTGAGATATGAGAATTACACATCAAGACAGTTGATCTAACTGCAGTCTGATTACTGTTTGTAAGAAAGTGTGTTTTCTTTGAAGCTAAACCATTTCTGACTACTGGGTAAGGATTACTAAATCATCTTGACATGTACCAGAATATTCAAAGTAAAGATGTATAATATCTGAGCCATCATATGCTGAATGTTAGGGTCATGCAATAAAGCCCAAATGGGAGCATTACCAGTCTGGGGTGGAGAATGCAGTTTTCTCACAACTGGTTTTCTTGAGAGGTACCTTCCAGTGTCTCTTAGTTAGATAAAAGGTAGACATGCAAAATGCTTGACGTAATTTTCCAACAGCTCAACTATACGAGACATTGAATATGCATGAAATTTAGAAACGTTATTAAAACAACTATAATCTATTCAAAAACATATGCTTCTAATTACATTTATACTACTCTATTCACTCTTGCTTTCATGAATTCCACCTAATTCAAGCATTTGTTTTGCCCCCTGACAAATGGCTGTCCATTGAGCCTCAAGAATCTCATACAGATGCATTTGAATTTTGACACAAGGCTCTGTTGTTATGTTATGTTTAGTAAGACTTCTTGTTTCAGGTAAAACTGAAGATATATCCTAGCTCTTTTGGATAAGTGCACACAGCTGACTTCTTGGTTTATCACTTAAATCATCCCGTATGGAAACTTCAGGTTTATTAGAAACAATGAGATATGAGAACTGTGTGTCAAGGCAGTCAATCCTACATTTATCCACGTGTTTTTCTTAAAGCTAAACTCTGTCTAGAGAAAGTGCAGTGTTTTCCATCCCATTTGTTGCAATATAAATACATATTGTTCCTATTCCTAGTCAACTGGCTATGATAAAGATGAGCATTATGGCAAAAGAGACCTCCAGTACTGATTTTTGTCACACCTTGGTGGAATGAGCTCTTGACTACATGTGCTTCAGAACATGATTTAGACAGGCTTGCCTCTCATTCTCTTTTCTTTTCATCTCTGTAATGTGACCATGGTCAGTCTGGTATTACAGCATATTTAGCTATTTGGTATCCCTGAGCGGTTTTCATTTCAGCGTTTCAATATTTCATACTCATTTTTAAGTACTTACTTGGTGTAATAACTATAATCTTTGTAACTACACATTTTTTGTATTTGAGAGTAATACATTTATAAGACCCTACCAAAATATGATTCGCCAGATTCTGAAAAAGTTAGTGGTTAACCAAACCCATTAATGGGTAGTGAGCAAATGAGGAAAAAGTGTGATACTGAATCTTATGAAAATCTTTTGAATGCTGTATACCTGTCAAGCCCTACATACGGTAACGATGTGATGTGTGATCCTGATGTGTAATGTGCTGTGTGGACCAGTGTTGCTAATTCAGAGTTCTCTGTGCTATGGGAAGCGATGCTCACCTGTTGCCATCTTTGAAGTGCCCTGTGGTATGAACTTTCAACTTTTAATCTTATAGCATACAGAAAGGACCCGAAAACTGAATCAGCTCTCAAAAACTGTTAAAATAAACAGGTGGGTAGACAGCTAGTAACCAAAATGTATTGTCCAATGAGACTAAAGAAAACAACATACACTATATGGACAAAAGTATTGGAACGCCTGACCATCACAGTACACCAACCAGGACATTAATGACATTGCATTCAAATACATAGACTTTAATATGGAGTTGGTCCCCCTTTGCAGCTATAACAGCTTCCACACTTATTGGAATACTTTCCACAAGATTTTGGAGTGTTTCTGTTAAATGTGTGCCTGTTCATTCTGTGTAGCATTGATGGGGTCAGGCACTGATGTTGGACATGAAGGCTTAGCTTGCAATCTCAGTTCCAGTTTATCCCAACGGTGTTGGATGGGGTTGAGGTCAGGGCTTTGTGCAGGCCAGTCAAGTTCATCCAAACCAAACTCGTCCAACCATATCTTTATGGACCTTGCTTTGTGCACTGGAGTACTTTCATGCTGGAATAGAAAAGGGCCTTTCCCAAAACTTTTTCCACAAAGTTGGAAGAATAGTGTGGTCCAAAATGTCTTGGTATGCTGAAGGATTAAGATTGCCCTTCACTTGAAGTAAGGGGTCTAGCCAAAACCCTGAAAAACAGCCTCATACAATTATCCTTCCTTCACAAATCTTCACAGTTAGCACAATGCAGTCAGGCAGGTAATGTTCTCCCAACATCCGCCAATCCCAGACTCACCCATCTGACTGTCAAACAAAGAAGCGTGATTTGTCACTCTACAGAACACATTTCCACTGCTCCACAGTCCAGCAGCGGTATGCTTTATACCATTGCATCTGATGCTTTGCATTCCACTTGATGATGTGAGGTTTGCATTCATCTGCTCAGCCATGGAAAACCATTCCATAAAGTTTCTGTGCTTACATTAATGCCAGTGGAAGTTTGTAATTCTTCTGCTTTATGCACCATGCACCTTAACAGTTGTTGACACTACTCTGTGTCTTTACGTGGCCTTCTGCTTTGTTGCTGAGTTGCTGTTGTTTCCTAAATGGTGCCACTTTCCTATAATATAGTTGACTTACAGTTGACCATGGAATATCGAGCATGGATGAAATTTCACAAACCATCTTATTGCAAAAGTAGCATCCTATTACAGCACTATGCTTAAAATCACTGTGCCCTTCAGTATGACTCATTTTGTTTCACAAAGGTTTGTAAATGGAGTCTACATAGCTAGGTGCTTGATTTTACACCTGTGGCAATGGATCTGATTGAAACACCTGAATTCAATAATTAAGAGGAGGAGGAGGAGGTTGGGAAAAGATGTGTCTCAATACTTTTATCCGTATAGTGTATGTTAAATATGATTGGTTGGTGGACGTTTTATAAACCACATGTGCAGATTGCTTGCCAGACTGAGAAACTGTATGAATGGGTTGTGTGTGGGACAAGATATATACAATAGCTTGGAAAGCCAATGGAGACAGGATCGGTGAGGTGTTTACTATGAGACTTCCCTCAGCTGCTGAAAAATGTAAATGTCTGCTATTCTCAGTAAGGATTTGCCTGCTTGGTATTCTTTGGAGTCTTGTCCATTTTGATAGGGGGATCTGAGTTGGGGCACAAGAGGAAGGGATATCTGTAAAGGAGACTGTATGATCAGTGTTTGAGCACTCATTGCACATTAGAGGATCATTCCACAAAAAGAGGACTTTGAGGTCATTCTAGAACTTTTTTATGATTATCATTTATATATCTGAGGCCATTTACATCATAAGACAATACCTGCTAGCACCCAGCATGTCCATGAAGTTATTTTTGAATCTTTCTGATTTCACACTTTTGCCACTTTAATCACTCAGTTTTTATAAGACCATCTACTATTACAAGATGCTTTACATGGAAAACAAGGCTAAATTTCAGAACCAATAATAAATTCAATAACTTTAAAGTACATGCTACAATTATATATTTAAGTGTACATAGGTAAAGTACAGAAAAGTACAGCATAATTGATAAAAAGCAGAAAAGACAGTATGTTAATATAAGTGGCATTTGTGTATTAACTCTTTGAGGGCTGAATATTTTTTCTAAAGAACTCAGTTTTCTGGAAAGCACACAAAGCAATGGTTTCACATATAAGTCCACATAAAACGTCTGTTGCTATGTGCTGTGGCTGCTGTTGGTGCATGTTTGGCACCCTGGCGGCAGTCGCTGCATGGGGGCACCTCGTTGATCAACAGGAATGCACGGTGTGCCAGTTGCCTGGCAATTTTCGCACAGCAGGTGGGTGGCACTGGCGGTTGCAGTGTGATGCAATATGGTTTGTACCTCTTGTCATCATAAGTGGTGGTTCTCCCAGTCAAACGCTGCTGTAGGTGCATCAGCTACACAAAAGTGTTCAGCACCATGATCAGCTGTGGCAGGGCGGCCTTAGGCATGTGCAAACTGTGCACCTGCGCAGGGCCGCCACGCCAATATATATTGAATATAAAACAGAAAGATAAAATAACGACAAAGCTAAAAACGCAGCGGCAAATGTCGGCAAAAACGCTTGTGTCATGAGCACGTGGCGGCTATGCAGTGTCCGCAATGGACGTGGCCATCCGCCGTGCATAAGATACCATATTGACATTGGAGGGCAAATGAGCCACCGATTCTTTCTCTGCCCAGGGCCGCCACGAGCCTAGAGCCACCCCTGACTGGGGACCAATTGAGATGACGCTGGTACCTCACTTTTGTTTTTGATATCCATCTCCAGATCACTTGCATCAAACTCGGAGTCCTATTGAACAAAATTACGTAAAACGTCCATGGAGTATTTTGCTTTGCACATTCGCTTTGGTCTCTCGCCAGATGTTGGTGCCATTTTAGAGGTTGTTTGCTCTTTGCTACTCATGCACGCTGTGAAACCTGGCCCCGGCACAGACAGACGGACAGCATATTTTTGCCCAACACACTTTATTTACACTATAAAAGTCCAGTGCACACTCACAAAACCCCAGTGCCTTCTGCACTGATTCCCCCAAGTCCAGGGCCCACAGTCTCTGTGCCTTTGTCCTGGCCGCCTCCCGTCCTCGCTCTCCAGCTCCGTCTGCTTCCTCCCGACTTCCACCAATCACTGGAGGGAGGCGGCCCCTTAAATAATGCCCCGGATGAGCCCCAGGTGCTTCCGCCTCTAGCCACGCCCAAGCGTGGCGGAAGTGTCGGCTGTCTTCCTGGCAGCTCTCCGGGTGCCACACAAAGTCTTCCCCCCGGCACTTCCTGGTGTGGCGGAAGTGCCGGGCTCCCGGATAATTAGGCACCGGGGCGCCGCCTGGCGGTGGCCACGGGTCCCTACAGGGCTGGGCTTCAAAGCCCTGTACCCGAGGCCCCTGCCTAACCAGGACGGACGCCCCACTCCGTCTGGAGGAGGCACTCGCCCTCCTCCGGTCCTCCAAGGCGTCCCGGCCGGGCTCCTGCTCCGACCGGCAACCGCACGGGATAAACCGGCATCGGGGCGCCTCCTGGCGGTGACCACGGGCCCCTACAGGGAAGGGCTTCCATGCCCTCAACCCGTGGCCCCAACAGAACCAGGACGGACGCCTCGCGGTCTGGAGGAGGCACAAGCCCTCCTCACGTCCTCCTGGCGTCCGCCGGGCTCCGCCCGGCGGGGGCCACAGTGCCCCACCGCTAGCGAGGACACGTGGGTCCGAACGGCACAACCCGAAAGGGCAGCACGTCCCCAGCGAGGGTCCTACTATGTCCCCAGGGTCCAACACGGCCCCCTGGGACATCTGTCTTCGGCACCCTCGCCGGCGCAAACGTCCCCCTGTGGTCTGCGCCGCTCTCGCCCCCGCCGTTCCCCCCAGCGGGGTCACTGTAGGCCTCCCGGCGTGGAGCACTCCCGCGGAGCGGCCCGCTCCAGGCGGGCAGGTCCCGTCGGCGTCGGCCTCAGCGCCGCCGGGCTTCGGCCTGTAAAATAAAGAAAAGAGGGCCAGAAGCACAGCCAGGACACTCATCCCGAGCCCGTCGGTCTCCGTACGACCGTGCTCCTGCCCCTTCCGACAGCCCCCAACTTGCCTGCTGAAGTCCTCCGCCGCAGGTTCCATGCCCGTCCGCGTCGTCGCGGCACGCTCGCAGGCGGCTCGCCCAGCCGCCCAGGGGATCTCCTCTGCCCGCACAGCGGACGGCCCTTCTCCGGACGCGCGCACCCAGCGCCGCGTCCTCTCCTATCGGAGGAACCGGCATTCACCCTTCGGTTCCTCCTTCTTTTCTTGGACGCGCTGACGGTCTGGGTCTGAGCACAGCAAAGCTCAAATCCAGCCCCGTCTGCGTCCAGGCAGAGCGACAGGAGACAGTTGCAGGCTTGAGCGCAGGGCGCTAGGACCCAGGGCACTCAGCAGCCCCGATCCTACCAGCCTCTGCATATTCGAGCTCCTCGCCTCGCTAGCTGTCTGCACCGCGCGTCTGCTGTCGGGAGGTTGCTTACTTGAGCTGATCGTCCGTAACGGTCACAGCCATGTTCGGCAAACCTCCCCGCTTGCTTTACGGGAACGGCAACACTCACCACTCCCGCCGTGTTCTGCCTGCCTCCGGTTCCAGCGCCGCGCCGATCCTCCGTCTCACTCGGTGGCTTCCTCGACGCGACCGCCATCTCCATCAGCTGCTCACACTGAGCGGCGAGAACACGTAGCAGCTCCTCTAAAGGCGGCTTGGCGGGCGGACTCCTCCGACACACGCCGAGCCGCTGGTGGAGAGAGAGACAGACGTCGGTGGGCTTACCTGTCCATCAGCTCCACGCGACGCCTGCCTCCTCTGGGCCACTCCTCTGGCCCAATCGGGTCTCGGTTTGGCACGAGACTGGCGTTCCTTGGGCCCGCCTCTATCCAATCATCGGCGGCACGCAAGACACACCGCCAATCCGTGCCTGTCAGCGGGCGGGACATCCGGCCCGCGGCCATCTTGCCTCCCCTGCTCCGAGTGCGGAGACGTGCCTCTTCGCCGCGTTGTGACTGCGGCGATTCCTTGAGCCGCAGCGGCTCCGAATCCGCAGCCCTCTTCGCTGCCTCCGTCGCCGCGCTGCCGACAGCCCGTGGCCCGGCGTGCCTCGCCACGGGCGCGATCCGTTCGTCCCTCCCTGTCGAAACAAAGGTAAGTCCGACCCCGAAGGGCCGATGATTGCAGGGCAGGGCACTCACCTCCCGAATCCCGTCATGCCTCGGCGTGGCCTTCCGCTGGCAACGCCGCCTGGCTGTCCGTCCCGACAGCGCGACTTTCGGAGCCCGCTGCGCTCCGGCGATGTCGGGTCCTCCTCCGCACCCGGGGAAAGCCATTCCGCTGTCCGGAGGCGGTTTTGGGCGAACGCGCTCAGCGTTACACACGGGCGCTCCGCGGCCAGTGTGTGGGGTCCGCTGCTGCGCCGGGCCGTTCACAGAATTATTTTGTTTCAACAACACAGGTCCCCGCCTTGAACCAGGCGGAGTATCCTGCCGACTACGCCACTGTGAAACCTGGCCCCGGCACAGACAGACGGACAGCATATTTTTGCCCAACACACTTTATTTACACTATAAAAGTCCAGTGCACACTCACAAAACCCCAGTGCCTTCTGCACTGATTCCCCCAAGTCCAGGGCCCACAGTCTCTGTGCCTTTGTCCTGGCCGCCTCCCGTCCTCGCTCTCCAGCTCCGTCTGCTTCCTCCCGACTTCCACCAATCACTGGAGGGAGGCGGCCCCTTAAATAATGCCCCGGATGAGCCCCAGGTGCTTCCGCCTCTAGCCACGCTTAGCGTGGCGGAAGTGTCGGCTGTCTTCCTGGCAGCTCTCCGGTGCCACACAAAGTCTTCCCCGGCACTTCCTGGTGTGGCGGAAGTGCGGGCTCCGGATAATTAGGCCCCGGGCGCCGCCTGGCGGTGGCCACGGGTCCCTACAGGGCTGGGCTTCAAAGCCCTGTGCCCGAGGCCCCCTGCCTAACCAGGACGGACGCCCCACTCCGTCTGGAGGAGGCACTCGCCTCCTCCGTCCTCCAAGCGTCCCGGCCGGGCTCCTGCCCCGACCGGCAACCGCACGGGATAAACCGGCATCGGGGCGCCGCCTGGCGGTGACCACGGGCCCCTACAGGGAAGGGCTTCCATGCCCTCAACCCGTGGCCCCCAACAGAACCAGGACGGACGCCCCTCGCGGTCTGGAGGAGGCACAAGCCCTCCTCACGTCCTCCTGGGCGTCCCGGCCGGGCTCCCGCCCCGGCCGGGGGCCACAACGCGTAGGGAATCAATCAAGGTTAAATCAGCAAAGCTATGTAACTTTCCTTCTTGCAAAGAAAGTTGAACTAAAACATAAGGGCAAGTTTTCTTGCAGTTTATAGCTGATTACTGTCCTCTACTCCCGAATTTTGACAAAAGTCAACATCAGCCCTGAAAGAGTTAAAGGTCAGTGGGTCAGAGTCCCAACTGATGTTGTGTAAAATAAGTAATAAGCTTCCATCTGTAATTTAGCTCTTTTATTAAAATGTTTATTTTAACCCTCAGCTCTGTTTTCTGTTATGTGCTCAGTGTAATTACTTGTCCATAAAAATACTACTTCTTGTAGTATGTGAAACTGTCTTTGTGTCGAGCACTACAAGCCTGTTTTCAGCTGAGGGGTGGGAACCAATTGACTCTGCAGTTTCTTTGTATCTGTATGTGTGTATCTATGCGTGTGTGTGTGTGCGTGGGTGAGTGTGTGTGTGTGTTCGTGGGTACGTGTGTGTGTGTGCTCATGTTCAAACTGGATTTTCCAGTTTAGTGAAGCGGCTTAAAGGCCATCTACCATCTTGAAATGATGGTTTTCTGTTGTTTTTGTTGTTAATCATGTTGTGGCACTTCCAGTTTGAGCCTCTCCCAGTAGAAGCCATGCAGCACACACCAGCAAAGAAGTACTAGTCCAGTACTATTTGCTTCCTTAAGGGTTGTTACAGTAATGGAACAAAAAGAAAGCAAATCAATATTTGGAAGACCTCAGTATGTGCATCTCTGGAGGTCTGCAGGTCTGACATTGTGGTCAGCAGCACAGGAGCGCCGCAGGGGATTGTACTTTCTCCGGTCCTGTTCAGCTTATATACATCTGTCTTCCAATACAACTCGGAGTCCTGCCATGTGCAAAAGTTCGCTGACGACACTGCTATCGTGGGCTGCATCAGGAGTGAGCAGGAGGAGGAGTATAGGAACCTAATCAAGGACTTTGTTAAATGGTACGACTCAAACCACCTACAACTGAACACCAGCAAAACCAAGGAGCTGGTGATGGATTTTAGGAGGCCCAGGCCCCTCATGGACCCCGTGATCATCAGAGGTGACTGTGTACAGAGAGTGCAGACCTATAAATACCTGGAAATGCAGTTGGATGATAAATTGGACTGGACCGCCAATACTGATGCTCTGTGCAAGAGAGGACAGAGCCAACTATACTTCCTTAGAATACTGGCGTCCTTTAACATCTGCAATAAGATGCAGCAGATGTTCTATCAGATGGTTGTGGCGAGTGCCCTCTTCTACGCAGTGGTGTGCTGGGGAGGCAGCATAAATAAAAGGGACGCCTCACACCAAACTGGTGAGGAAGGCAGACTCTATTGTAGACATGGAGCTGGACAGTTTGACATCTGTGGCAGAGTGACGGGCGCTGAGCAGGCTCCTGTCAATCATGGAGAATCCACTGCATCCACTAAACAGTATCATCTCCAGACTGAGGAGCAGCTTCAGCGACAGACTGCTGCCACCGTCCTGATCCACTGACAGACTGAGGAGATCGTTCCTTCTCCAAACTATGCGACTCTTTAATTCCACCCTTGGGGGTAAACGTTAAAACTATACAAGATTATTGACTGTGATACCTGCCTCGCCCTCTCCACCTTGCATTTTTTAACTTGTACTGCTTTTTTTATTGCTCTTTAATTAATATTGTTTTTATCAGTATGCTGCAGCTGGAGTATGTGAATTTCCCCTTGGAGATTAATAAAGTATCTATCTATCTATCTATCTATCTATCTATCTATCTATCTATCTATCTATCTATCTATCTATCTATCTATCTATCTATCTATCTATCATTTCATTCATTGAAAAAGCCATCAAGGAAACTTACATGTGCCCCCTCCATGAAATAAAATCCAATAGTAGGATACTCCTTTTTCAAAGAAGAGCAAAGACCTGATGTAGAAAGAAGAGTAATGTAGAAAATCATTGTGTTAATTGTTTGCCAGCCTCGTGTTCACCAGTCAACACCTGGCTGCAGGGTAGTTAGCTCTGCTACCGGATATCCAGTGTGCAGTTCCAGTTGTGCAGTATGGGTGGTCTGCATGCTCTTTCCATGTTATCATGGCTCGATATTTTTTACCTTAAAGCCGTTCAATTCTAAAATTGCAGTATTTCAGTTTCAGTTTAAAGAAAAGTCAAGCAAAATGACACCTTTTATTGGCTAACCAAAAAGATTACAATATGCAAGCTTTCGAGGCAATTCAGGCCCCTTCTTCAGGCAAGATGTAAATTAATCTTTTTAGTTAGCCAATAAAAGGTGTCATTTTGCTTGACTTTTCTTTTACGTTCATAAAGGCTAACACAGTACAACACCCTAGTACTACAGTTTCAGTTTAAGCACTTCATATGTTTTCCTAAGCTGTGGGTGGTTGCGAGGCTCTTTCTTTACATTAACATTTAATTCTTCATTGCTGTATTTTGCCAGATGATAATGATGTCACAGAATATCATAATGATCTGATGCCAAATCGAGATAGACCAGGCACCAGCATTCAATTGTCTGATTGATTTTTTTGAATAGTGAAAGGTGTTGAACTTGCATGCTTTGCTAGTCATCAGCAAAATGTAACTGGCATTATTAATTAGGTACGTAAGTTCATGTTCATGTGAGAGAAGTCTGCACACATGTAGGCAAATTGTGTTATAACCTCACCAGAATGTTCATGGTGAAAACACCAATGGTTAGTATTAGGATTATTAGGATTAGCAGTTGTTCAAGAAGTTACAATCAAATCGGTTTAAATGCAGAAGGTGTACCAGACAAATTTCAACAAACAATTTATCGGGGGTGGAGACTTTCTAGTCAATTTAAATACAAATGAGAAAATGAGGGATTCAAATTTTATGGAAAGCAGATGTTTCTGCAATGCTGTGGTCGGAACAATAATTAAGTAGTAAAAATCCTATCATGCTTAAGGTCATGTATAAAACTGCTGGCTAGACTCAATTGCAAATTTTGTTGGCTGTCATGGATTCAATAAACAATCTTAGTGAGATATCAGTGTGTGTAAGAAGAACTAGGGTATAGGTGCACCCCCTTTAAAATAATGTCTATGCATTGACTTGCGGTGCTGTAGATTTTGCATAATTTTACCGGAAATGTCAATCTAAAATAAAGCAAATGAATAAATCTTTTCCTTACATAAGTATGTCACTTAGATTACATTTGATTTGGTGCCTCCCATACAAGTAAAATATTGATATTAAAATACAGCTTAAGGACATTGGTAATCATTAACACAAACAGCTTGAGCAATATTCATCAAATTATTACAGACAAGTCTTGGTGTCAGGATGTTAAGTGTATTCATCAAACAAGTTGATGGCAATCCTTGTCTTGATTAGCTGTTTACTAGATGAGAAGAGCTGGAATTTCTATTTAGAACTTTCAAAGAATTTTATAAATACAGACAATATGGTTGTATCCATGGAAAAACAAAGAGAATGTTCTTGATCAAGAAGTCTGGTCAATGCTGTGTGTAGTGATGCTGGGAGTCTGGCTAGATCTAGCCAGTATTTTTCAACCTTCTCCACAAGCTTCAGCTGCTTCTCCACAGGGGGGTAATGTTCCACATTCAATAAATCAGTGAAGCTTTCTGTGGCATCTTTAGACTGAACCTGACTGAGATATGTGGGTAAACTTAGCCACTACATGGCTTGATTATCATCACTGCTCACAGACTTGGCTCCAAGACTTGGTTCTAGTATCCTACATTTGGGCAAAGGTTTCCCTTGATTTAAGCAGATGTATCTTTGTAAAATTCCCAGTGTTAGTTTAGTTTTTTTTTTATTTAGTTTGCTTCTGAACTTGCTATTTAAAAACAAAATTAGTTGCTCTAAGTTTTTTGGTTGTTTATTTTGTTAACTGTCTGAAAATGAATACAGGCTAGGTAAATATGTTTCTTCTATAAAATTGAAAACAGCCCAAGAGAAGATGTGGGTGGTTAAGAGAATTAAATTTTCTTGAATGTATCTCTCTATAGCCTTAGATTTTAATGAAAGACAATACTCAAAACAATCTCCAAGAAAGATACTCCAAGTAATAACCTGATTAAGTAATCCAATGGCTATGCTAGGGCTTTTTATTTGCTCAGTAGGTGTTTTTTGTCAAGGAAAGTACATTTGCTATTTAGTGAGCATTATGACATGTTCTTAGTCAGATCTCAGTTGCATTTCATATTACTGGAATGTTTAGGAAAATAGCTTCTCATAGAAGGTGCCCATTTTAAAATTGACTGTCTTTTTAGTACCCATAATCACCCCCATATCAATAGGTCTTCCTTCCAGACATTTTTAAATTGTTCAAAAAAAAGTAACAAATTACCTCCCAGATCTGAATCAAAAAAAGCATACCCCAAAAATACCCCCATTCCAAGACAAGATGACTGGGACTAGAAAGTAGTGATCTGTGTAATGAAGCATCACAGAATTGCTCGTTAAAAATGCTTCAGTGCCCCGCAGCTCAGGACATAAATTGCAAAAGTCACCCTCATGTGACACAGTATAAACAGTGCCTCAAGGTTAAGGGTACTTCTAATTTCATTACTGACTTTCATTGCCTCAGTTTTAAAGCAAGGCATTAATGCAAGTGGGCTCAGCTTTCAAAGCTGTCACCCCTTAATACAGAGCTCCAAATGAACCAGATTCTTGGTTTAGTTCTGTACATCTAAATTTAAATTATGACACTCTATCTCATTCTTAATCTCTATGGATCAAGCAACATGACACCTTTTATTGGCTAACTGATTGGTTCAGTTAGCCAATAAAAGGTGTCATTCTGCTTGACTTCTCATTGCATCCATATTGGCTAACACAGTACAAAACTCTACTACTTAATCTCAATGGATAGCACATTTCTAAATACAGTATTGAAATCAACAGTTGGTATTTTCACCGTTGTGTCCAATCAGATTTCTAAACTCAACAGAAGACCAAAGATGTCTAGGACCTTGCAGAAGGAGAAGGTGGCACAGAACAGGACTGTGCAGCAGAGAGAGCCAGGAAGTTGGTGAAACTTTCCAGGCCAGTAAGTGGCAGCATGCAGCTCCTTTTATAATGGGTGACTGTTGAAGAGAATTTTAAGTGTTTTACAGTTAAGTGAGTGGAAGTCAATTGTTCTGAACATATGCATAATATATCTAGTGTAGCCAGGAGATTAATAAAAAAATAACAGTTTTATAGTTTACAATTGTGTCATTTTAGGTAAGTTAAAAGGAAAGATATTAACCATCTCTCTTTAGAACCTGGTATAGAGCAACCTGTTCTGTGTTTTGGTGGGATAAATTTAGCATTAATTCAAGTTTGCTGTCAGTTGCACATAGTACACTGATTCTTACATGCACGTTGCTCCCAGACTAGTGACAATAATTTTATGTCAGTAATAGACAAAGAGTACAATACTATATTGTTTTATTGCAAAATAATGCTGCAACATTTTTTAAGGGATTAGGGACCAGGGGCCTCATGTATAAATGGTGCGTATGCACAGAAATGTTGCATAAGAATGTTTCCACGTTCAACTCGTGATGTATAAAACCTAAACTTGGTGTAAAGCCACGCACATTTCCACGGTAGTTCATACCCTGTCGTACACAAGTTCTGTGCTTGGTTTTGCAGACTGGCAGCACCCAGCGTCAAAGCAGTGCTACTGTTCCTGTGTGGTTACCCTTTCTTTTTCAGATCCACATCCCTGACACGGCTTTATAAATACACTGAAATTAACCGCATATTGTTTATTAGTTTAATGCATCTGATTGTAATTAACATGTAACAATATAATGGCCCACAGAATGGTCAAACTATTCTAAATACAACATATGCTTTAGTGTTGTTACTCTCACTGCACCTTCTTCTTCTTCTTTCAGCTGCTCCCATTAGGGGTTGCCACAGCGGATCATCTTTTTCCATATTACGCTCACTGCACCACTCGGAGTATTTATATCACTGTATCTGAGTGTAAATCACAGGAGTACAGCAGCTGAAAAGAATTATCGGTATACAGCATCAAGCACACGCTGCCTCAGCCATTCGCTATTTGAACTGGTCTCATCTGACAAATGCTTCAGAGCCCTTCCTGTTCGGACCTCGCAATTCACAAACAGTTTCATCCCAAGAACTATACACACACTCCATCAGTCCATCAAGTGCTCCTTGTAGAACTGTTTGTACTTGCAAGTTTATAGTGAGGTAATTGTATTTATGATAAACCTGAGCCACTTTATATAGCTCGTATTTACATATGATGACAATATAATTTTTAAGATGAAATGCAGCAAAATATATTTATTATATTATACAGATAAAACTTTAACTTTAATTACATGGTGCCGCATCGCTAGTGAATAATTTGAGCTTCGTTCATGGTTTGTTCCTGCCTCGCGCTCTATTCTTGCTGTAGCGGGCACAACACTGGAAGGATAAATGGATAGAATAATTAAACATTATGAAGATATTTCAATGTTCCTTAAAAGTTTTGAAGAATCGGCGTTCTAAGCTTACAGATGGCTTAATGTCTATTACTGAGCTGATTGTGTGGCGATTGGGTATTTTTAGAAAGAAAAATAAGGGCAGGAATTGGGGGTTAGTACGTTTGAAAAAGACAGTACTGCTGCAATAAAGTATTTCATCGAAGGTCGCACATGGCGCAGCAAGCATCTTGCGTAAGACATGAATAATCACTGCGCCACCGTGTTCCCATGTTTAATAACATGCTTTAACTCCTATCATCATGAAAATAATATCACTTATACATCTCAGTATTTAAATTATTCAGAGAACTGTAATATCACGAATGTAATGGATTCTATGTCCCGGAAGAGAAAGTATGGAAGCATGTAGTGATTCACGCACATAGAGCACATAGAAGATCAAATACAAAACAAAGCATTTAACGAGCTACTTTAGTTATGATGGGATTTGAGAAACTAGTATATTAAATGATTTTAAGATGAAGTTTATTATGTTCTACTTTAATGAGAAAATAAACTACGTGATTAAAGTGGAAATTTAGAGATTAAAGTTGACATTTCATGCTTTTTTCACACTGTGTGCCTTTTTTTTCTCTGTACCCTAATAAGCTTTTATTTGACACTCAGACGGTGGGCTACGACTCGCCTTTTCATGGTGACTTTGATATGTAACAACTTCTTTTTTTATTTTGGGCACCATGCGACTTTGTGAACTTGACCTTCTCGAGTTTCTCTGACACTCTATGTCACTCGATCAACTTCCTTTTGTTGATTATACCACTGTTTAAACCAACAAATAGTAAGTTTTTCTTTGCCTCCACTTGGTATTCACTAAAATTCTTCTATTTTTCCTTGTACTTTTGCCATTGCCTTTTCACAGAACACTGAGCTTAAGGGCTGTTTATGTTGTTTTGCGTATTCAAAGAGGTGTAATTCTGGGAGGAGTTGGGCTGGGACAGCAGGCGCGTGCACGTGCATTAATTTCCACGTTGACCGGGATTTATGGAGCAGAAGAACGTGGAAGTTGGCGAACACACAGATTTATGCATCTGGATTTTTTTGTGAGCAAGTACATTTCCGCTTTTTTGCTTACATCATGTTATAGTGTGAATTCTACGCACGGCGTTATGCATGAGGCCCCAGGGGAAATGTGCGTATGCACAAAGAAATCCAGATGTAAATCAAAAACAAACTCTAACACACACACTAATATTTATAGTTGGAAAAGAAAGCTCAAAGGCTGCACTGAAATAATCAGAGAAGCAGACACTAGGTTGCTTAGAAGGTTTAATCCACAATCTTGGACAAAGTGCAATACACAACATCCACCTTTATATTGTCATGTTTATTGCTTCTGGTGGTCATTCTCACTCGCAAGAGCTATACACAATGACAGAGCCTACTAAAAAACTAGAAAGTGGTTGCAGTAAAATTCACAATATAGCTATAATATCAACAAAGTTTAAACAAAAATATCCAAAAACTAAGATAAATTAGAATTTTCCGATATTAGAAATAATAATATAATGTTAGCAAACCATACATAAAATTTCTGTTTACAAAGAAAATTTTTTAACATATTGTAATCATGATACATACCATTAAATACAATGTTAATCAATACACATAAGTAACACTCATCTGCTACTCTTACCCAGTTGCCAATTTGAATGTGTAATCAGCTACTGTATCTGGCCAAAAAAATTAAAGAAAAGAATGTAATTGACCAGGAAGACACATCAAAAATGGTAGGAATAAAAAAATTAGGTGTCAGTTCAAAAAGTGTCAAAATTCTTAGTCAACGGGAAAAGGTGTTTTATGGTTTAATCAGTGCCTCATCCCTGGTCGCTATTTTCTTGTGTTGTTTGTTTTTTTTATACTTTCTGTTCATTATTTATGGTTATTTTTGTATTCTAATGTTTTCATTTATATCTGTTATTTATAATTTAATATATCTTGGCTTCTGGTTATTATGTTTTTGTTATGAAGGAGTTTTGGCGCCCTAACACTAGCACATGGACCTGCGGGGTGTCTGTGGTAAGGATCATTGTGACGTGATGCTGCCAATCTGCATCTGTTGGGGTCTGCCAATTATAAAGTCCAAAATCCAACTGCAGAGGGTGGCATTAAGACACAGGTCTAGGTGCTTGATGATTAGCTTTAATGGTACAATACTGTTAAATGCCTAGTTGTAGTCTAAAAACAGTACCCTGGCATAGTGGGTTTAAGATTCAAAGGATATGGCATCCTGTGTAGAGCAGTTATGAAGACATGAAAGTGAAGGTGATCATGACTGTCTGGAATTGACTGTATCATGTGTCCCAGCATTAGTCTCTAAATCTGTTTCATCAAAATGGCAGTGACAGCCACCTGTCTGTGGTTATTCAGACAGTCCATTTTGTTTTTTTGGTACAGGGTAATTGTTGTCTTTTTTGAAGCAGATATGAATCACGGATTCTCTCAGGCATTAAAAATTATGATACATTACAATACATTTTAATTCATTTAGAAATCCATTCTATGTTGAAGCCATTTAGCACTATTACACCGTGTTAATATTAAGTAAATGACTGGCGATTACTGCCTTTAATTCTTGTGCATCAGACCAAATTACAAAGTCAGAAAAGCTGACAAATTATTGTTGATTACTATTCCAAATTGATGTAAGCTTTTCCCATTAATAAAGAAATAATATTAATTTGGCCTCTCAGTAGCAAATGATGAGGAATGTAGCTGTAGGGTTGAAAAATCACAACAAGTTAAAAAATCACAACACTCAGATAGTGGAATTTTTGGCTGCTTTCCCCCCAAGTTCCTTGGCATGTATGGATGTGCTGTCATTTGAAGCACTGACCTTCATCATGAAAATGTTCCACTACTTGACTTATTTAGATTAATACAGTAGGTC
Organism: Polypterus senegalus; assembly: GCF_016835505.1. Classification (NCBI taxonomy): domain Eukaryota; kingdom Metazoa; phylum Chordata; class Cladistia; order Polypteriformes; family Polypteridae; genus Polypterus; species Polypterus senegalus. The sequence goes on along the minus strand of NC_053164.1, from coordinate 105,169,418 downwards.
ATCTGACCTTTGCAGAGGCTCTCTACCAAGGTCCTGCTGGACTGTCAAACTTCACTTTGTCAAGAATGGAGATTCCAGTAACCCTTGTCAATTTGTGTTCTTCTAGCCACAGCCTACATTTTGGCTTACTACCCAAAGCTCATGACAGTCAACGTTATCTACAACATCTTTTAAGACCTGCTAAGCTTGCACTGAATAATGCAACATCTAGTTCTGCCCAAGAACCACTGGTACATTTATCAATAGCGTTTAACTTGTAGGTGGTTGTTTGATGACATTTTCTCGTAAATGGGATCTGACAAATTTTAGATAACCTAATTTGAGATAAGTGTATTCAGTATATTTGATTTTTACTTGAATTACACATTTCTTTGTGTTAGTATGTTTCATTTATTTTTTCACTCACATGATTCTTCTACATTCTATCATGTGGGCTTGAGCGCCCTCATGGGAAACCAGTCAGTGGTCCTGTATAAGGACTTATGTGGTCCTAACCTGAAGCATTGTACTGTAGGGATTAATTAAAAGGTTCTTGAGTTGTTGCTTTGAGTGCTCTGACTAAACTGCTTGAAACCTTTCTTCAAAACATGTCAGCTGGACAATGCAGTTGAAAATGACACTGGTCTGTTTTGGTGTTCTGGTATAGGGGTAAACTGGTGTAGTCATTATGACAACAGTTAGGTGCAGTGAATAGCAGTGTAATGTGTGGGAAGACAGCACTGTTTTGCTTTGCATGTGCCATTTGACGTAGTGTAGTGTTAGTCTTTCTTTTTTTTCTGTTTCTTCTTATTCACCACTTTGTTGCTACCATATCTATCCTTTTTTGTGGTGAAAGAGTGTGTCAGCTTATGCTTTGGCAGTGAAGATTTAACACATAAAGGAGATTTACAAAGTCTTGGTAATCTGATGCAGAAAAAAATGTGTTTCCCATTAAACCTTCAGTTTCAAGTACAGTATGACCAATTGCATTGTGAATATACTAAATATTTCATTTTAATACTTGTTTCTAGGTCTGGAGGAGATTTTAATGTTAATTAAAGACATAACTTCATTACTTTAAGGCAGGGCTGGCTTCGACTATAGCCTTAGGTGATCCTCCCAATGTGACGCCAAATTAACTACTCCAACCTGGATGAATTGGAATATCAAATATTCATGGCCCCTTGTTCCTATATAACCAGTTGATTGGGACCTAGACTTCTTAGTTTTTAATTATTATTATTTTTAGGGTGGTAGGTGATGATTGTCTGAAATTTGTTGCAACTTTGGAAAAAAGGCCAGTTTAGTTTAGAAAATTGTAGGCTTACAGTAAGCTTTTTAAGTAACTCAAGAAACCAGAACAAGTCTGAAGGGCCTTGTCCTCAGTGTGTTTCTAGAACTCTAATGAAGATATATTTGTCCAGCACAGAAAAATAATTTTTCCATATGAGGGGAAGGGTGAACACCACCTTTTGTTGCATTTCCACTAGCGTCAAGCAACATGAGGAACCAGAACATGACTTAAGGTGCTTTTCTGTTACTGCCAAGAACTTAAAGGTAAAATTAATACTTCAAACATAACAAATGGATATTTGTATGCTTGACTGTGTATAAAATAAGGTGAAAATTAGTAATTTGATCAATTGTGTTTTTGTGTTCACGTTTTTTACATTCTCCAGAATGTCAATTTCTTCCAGCCTCTCTAATGTTCTCTAATAAGCAATGCCTGGATTCAAATTTGCTTGTATCTTCTCTTTAGCCCAGTAGACTTGTTACTCCATTTTGGATAAAATGAAAATGTTACATAAAATAAATAAAATCTAATCCATTAAAGAGACTTTGCAATGCATCTTCAAGAATAGTTTCCTTAAAACAGCAAAAGCAGAAACCAACTAACTGGTGATCACAACATCAGTCTGGTCTGATTGAGGTGTTGTGTGGTCTGCACTGATTCTAGAAACATTCTGCAAAAAATGATCAGTGTCTGAGGGGAGTATTGAAATTCTCATCCGATCCCAGCGAACCCCTACTCACACTCACACTCAGTGTTTTCCAGTTCATCTATGCTGCTGGTCAATTAGGTGTCCATGCACTATAGTCCGGTAGATGAGACCTGTGTAAACATTTGAATCATTAATGCCACCTAGAGATGCCCGATTGTAATTAAGAGATTTCTGGACCACCAAAAACAAATGAATCAGAAGTCAATACAAATATTATATCTATTGTATAAGCAATTGATTAATTCTGCACCTAGGAACATATAAGAATGATTTCTGAACATTAGTACTTAATATATTACAAATTATATGGTATTAAAAGAGACATTTTCATCAACATATGTGAAATAGTGCACATACAATACAAGGGAATGTGAATGAAGTAATCAGTAAAACAAATTAAATAAAATACTTTGATGCTGTTTATGTGAAAACTAATATTCAGACATTTTGGGAGATCAGAAACTCTATATATGATAAATCAGATGTTAGATTTCTGCAGTCTGAATGGGTACTTACCAAGTGCAGATATTAGTTTTTGTAGTCATATCTCCACCTTGTGGACAAGTCTGGACCATCAATGTCATGATTTCCTGTCAGACAAATAAAATGTTTTTGGTTGAGTTTAAAAGTCCAAAGCCACACAGTTTGGCTCCCTATTTGTGTCCTACTTTTAGTTAAATTCCACTGCAAGCTTTATCACCCAAATGAAGCTTTATACTAATGAGCATAATTCAAATGAAGGACACTTCTGGATTTTTGGAAATAATTCTTTTAGATGATTAAGGCAATGCAGAATTGTTACCAGAATTTGTATTTGTGGTAGAACTGTATTATTTTTAATTCAATAGTAGATTTTAATGTTTCCCATGCATATTAATTTTTAAGATGTTTATATAAATAAAGAAAAAAGACTGGCTCTATATAAGTGAGAAAAATATTATTTATAGTTTTCCACTTGGTACAATCAAGACATTGCAAGTGAATGTAAATTCTTATTAAAATTAATCACTCACAACTTTGGGAGTACAGCAGGTATGAGGATTATATTGAATTAAATATAAAATGGAAAATATGTATATATAAAGGTTATGGGTGAGCTTTGAAGAGAAATGCTTCCCTTTTTGTTATTTAATGACTTCAAGTTGAATACATTTAACTAATACATAATGCAATCATTTATACATCCATCCATCCATTATCCAATCCTAACTACAGAATCAGGGGGGTCTGCTGCAGTCAATCCCAGCCAACCCTGGGCGCAAGACAGAAAAGAAACCCCGGGCGGTGTGCCAGTCCACGTCAGTCATTTATACATACATACTGTACATAAATATCATTTAAAAAAATACTTTATGCTGTTTTAAAATACCATGTGATTATTAAATCTAATCATAAACTAGTAACTGGATATATAAACATGTGCATAGATACACTGTACATATTAACACTGCCCCACAAACTGTTCTATTACTTTGAGATGCAGGCTGAAGCAGTACTCAGCCCAGAACACATCCATCTCCTGTGAAGCCTTCTTATACTTCTTTGTGACTCAAATAAAGTTGCGCTAGAGGCATTTTGCCTTTGAAATTGTAAAAATCAATACAGCCAGTCTGTAATGCAAATCATAAAGTGTCTGGTGGGTGGTTGAGGCCAGAAGTGTACCTGGTTGAACCGTTTTTTGTGAGATATTTGTAACTGCCATCCTAATTAGTGTAAAGGTCTACCCAACAATCCTTCACTTTGTCAGTCTATTCACATCCATTGTTTCTGTTTGTTTTTAGGGGTCATTGTCTCTTTCTTTCTCGTGCTTCCAGACAAACAATAATAATTTTCACAATTTCTTCTAATTTGTGAACGCTTTCTTACCTAAAATTTAGGCAGTTGTTCTTATTATTATATTATTGTGCATGATTAATTTGTTCAATTAAAAATAAACAGGCAAGACAATGTGTCAACAAAAAATGTATATCTTTTCCCTAATGTACTTAAACACTGTTTTTTCTGCATCTTAAAGATAGAATCATATATTCATCATTTTCCCCTGGGTGTAATTTCATGTTGAGTTTTTGAAATATTGTCCATATCTGCCGTTTTGCCCAAGTAGTGCATTGTGTATTTGGTCAGCCATTCCATATCTTGCAAACTAATTACATTACTTTTCACACAACACTGCTTTGTAATCACACTATAAAATAAATTTAATGCAGATTCCCTACTTTGGGGACTGCTACATATATTTAACTAATTTTAAACCTTGTTTCTGCCTTTCCATATTCAGATGTTTGTATTTAGCTTTAGTCACACTGGCTGTGCATGTCTTAATATTTTAATACCCAGGCTTCCATCTGTTAAATTCTATGTGAAAAATGTTTTAATGCTTTGGAAGTGTATGTTGATGTAGGTGATGTTAACAGTAATTGTCAGTAATGTTTTGCAAATATCTATAAAACAACTTTCCATTTTGTTTTAGTAAATAATTTGTCAATTTGGATGTGTTGCAAAAAGATGTAGTAGAAATAGTTTTAATAGGAAAAATAATGCATACATTTTCTGTCATATGGCAGGATTTTCATCACTCAACACTATAATTACAAATTCAGGTTGTCAGTCAGTCATTGTTCAACCTGCTATATCCTAACTACAGGGTCACGGGGTCTTCTGGAGCCAATCCCAGCCAGCACAGGGTGCAAGGCAGGAACAAACCCCGTGCAGAGTGCCAGCCCACCGCAGGGCACACACCCACACACTAGGGACAATTTAGGATTGCCAATGCACCTAACCTGCATTTCTTTGGACTGTGGGAGGAAACCCACGCAGACACGGGGAGAACATGCAAACTCCACACAGGAAGGACCCGGGAAGCGAACTCGGGTCTCCTAACTGCGAGGCAACAGCGCCACCACTGCGGCACCGTGCCGCCCACATTCGGGTTGTTGAAATCATAATACAGTTTTCTGTAATGTGCAACATCACTTTCAACATATAAAATAACCCCATTTCCTCATGGGTATTCAAACATGTTAGTGTATGCTCAGCCTTTCTAGGTGTTCATGATATATATATATATATATGTGTGTGTGTGTGTGTTGTGATGCACGTCAGCATGGACGTGCCCCGAGTTCCAGCAGGGCCTCATGGACTTTGTAGGTTTTATACACAGCCCAGCCCTGCTGGATACCTTGGGAACCACAGGGAGTCGCTGTAGGGGGGCTTGTGAACTCTTATGTGCCCTATAACCTGGTCACGTGAACAGGAGATGACGTACTGCCAGGTTGAAGAGAGTGACTTTTACCCTGACCTGGAAGTAATAAGGACTTGTGGACTGTGGGACAGGACCACCTCCGGGTCAGGGGGTATAAAAGGATGCTGGGAAAGCCCAGACACTGAGCTGAGCTGGGAGGAAGGGTAGCTAAGTGTCTGGGAGAGGAGGATTGTGTGATTATTATAGTGTTTATGAATAGTGTAGAGTGGAAGGTGCTTGGTGCACTGTGTTATAAGAAAATAAAAGAGTTTTGGACTTTTACCTGGTGTTTAGAGTGGTACCTGAGGGTTCAAGTGGTGGAACAGAACCTCTACTGCTACAGTGCATGTATATATATATATATATATATATATACATATATATGTTATGCAGTATCTGCTAAATAATACAAAGAGTACACAATGTGCATTTTGCCCTTACTGGGGCTCGTCAGGTGTTTGCACTTTTCCATCTCCTTACAGGTATCGAATCTTGGAAGTTAGCGCCTGACGCGAAGATTCTCTTCTTTGGGCACTGCTACATATACTGTATTTAAGTCATTTTAAACTTTCTTTCTGACTTTCCATGTTCAGATGTTTGAATTTATCTCTGGTCACACTGGCTATGCATGTCTTAATATTTCAATACCCAGGCTTCCATCTGGTAAATTCTATGTGAAAAACATGTTCATAGTACTTAAGGGTCTTGAAATTGCTCTACATACCTAGTCTGATGAAATGAATGCACACTTCTAGGTATTCCAACTCTTGATGTACCTCTGCATAATTCGAAACATTCTGCCACCAAGAAACTTCACAAATAATAATTTATAGAAATGTTAAACTTTACATAAAAATGCACATTCAGACAATATTGGAAATGCAGTTAATGATCAGCTGTCACTTGTTTGTATATTTTTGAACTGAGATGTAAACTACAGTGCATAATGTACAGATGTTTCTGATGTTTACATACTGATATATGACTATATGTTTAAGCATGAAATTATTTTTTCAGAGCCTGGACTGAGCCGCAGATACAATAAACAAAATGAATGTAACATGGATGCTGTTGGTGTCCAAATAATGACTTGTGTAATAATAATGGTAACTTTATTAATAAAGTACTGTTATATAAATGTTGCATTTAATGATATTTACCAATATACAGACAAAAACAAAATAAGGAAGAAGAAAGTAATAAAACTGCACTTGCTTTTTTAGGAATGGAAATCTTATAATTTTGTTGTGATCTACCTGCCTCACACAAAATATAAAGAAGTTGACCTTAATACTTAAATAAAGTCTATAATTAAAAATGACTCTAATCTCAAAAACACAAGAAGCAAGAGAACAGGCTTTTTATATTTAAATACGTTTAGAGAAAGAAAAACATTTCTTTATATTTTTAATACATTTTTTGTTAAATGTCAAAAAGAAGCAAAAGTGAAAGTGGATTTAGAACAGGTATACCTGAAAGGCAAACCACAGAATAAACAAAAATGATTATTTTTAAACATAACTAAAATATAAAACAGAGGCACTTATAAAATCCATAATGCAAATTCCAGAAAGGCTGAATTAAAATAAACCTTCCTTAATTTAGGCGGAATGGTGGCTCTGAGGGATCTGCACTGGCATTCGAAAGGTTGCCGGTTCGAGTCCCGTAAAATGCCAAAAGGGACTCTGCTCTGTTGGTCCCTTGAGCAAGGCCCTTAACCTGCAATTGCTGAGCGCTTTGAGTAGTGAGAAAAGTGCTATATAAATGCAAAGAATGAATTTGGGAAATGTAATGATTGTCTTTATGACACAGAAGTACATAATAAGCAAAAACAGTTGTGGAAATATTAAAATGTTTTACTTCAGTTCAAATGTTTAAAGTGTAAATAAGTAAATGACTTTGTATTAGTAATCACTGATCTTGAAATTGCCTAAAATGATACCCCAAATGCTTATGTTTGAAATTTGTGTCATTTTAACTATGTGGGAATGGCTCTTAGAAGGCTAGGACCACCGGAAAAGAATCAAATATCCAAAAAGAAAGTATCATGTTTGTAATCAGCAACTTTGTAATAACATAAAACAACACTCCAAACTTTCTGAATTTTTGTGAAAGGGATTACTTTGACAGGGTGGCACGGTGGGTAGTGCTGCTGCCTCGCAGTTAGGAGACCCAGGTTCGCTTCCCAGGTCCTCCCTGTGTGGAGTTTGCATGTTCTCCCTGTGTCTGTGTGGTTTGCTCTGGTTTCCTCCCACAGTCCAAAGACATGCAGGTTAGGTGCATTGGTGATTCTAAATTGTCCCGTGTGTGTGAGTGGCCTGGTGTCCTGCCTGGGGTTTGTTTCCTGCTTTGCACCCTGGGATTGGCTCCAGCAGACCCCTGTGACCCTGTAGTTAGGATGTAGTGGGTTGGATAATTGATGGATGGATGTATTACTTTGAACCCTTCTATACAATTGGCAGTGAAAACATGGATTAGTTTATGTGACATGCACAAGTACAAGGCCTTCTGTTTATTTTTGCTGAAGACACCTAGTTCTTTACTCTTATCATATGGGTCATCATAAGGGTGTACCTTCCTGCACAAAAGATTGTCCAATATGACCTAATTTTTTTTTGGTCTAGATAATCAAAAAAAGAAACTCAAAATGAGTCAAATGTTATATCTGTATATGTGGGAGTTTTTTTCTAACTGAATAGTCAGGAAGCACTGAAAGTGATTTTAAATCATTCAGAAGTAATTTTCTATCCATCCATTCATTATCCAACCCATTATATCCTAACTACAGGGTCACGGGGGTCTGCTGGAACCAATCCCAGCCAACACAAGGCACAAGGCAGGAAACAAAGCCCGGGCAGGGCAACAGCCCACCACAGTAAGTAATTTTTATGAAAACAAAAAAGAGAGCAGAAAGACATACATATATAGTAATGCCATTGGCCATTTTGTGGTCTGTTGGGTTACTAAATGGTACTAAGCTCCTAGCTGCAATATCAGGTAGCCCCACCCTTCTAAGTCTAAAGTACAAAAACAGACATAATCAACATTAAGCAATAATATAAGATTAACAAACAAAGCGACACTCACAAAGAAATGTATATAAAAAAGAAAAAATGTCATTATTCAGGTGTGTTCCCTAGCTTATATTTATTTATAGCTTCTGTGTCATTATTGTTCACCATAAAGTATTACTTTTCAAGTATTGTATTTATATATTTTTTTAATTTCTACTGTTCTGGTTCTTTATTATTCATTATCCACATACTTAGTAGTGTTCTCTTGCATTCCCTGTATTTTGTGGGTGGATCCCAAGAGGCGGGTCCACCCTTATGTCACTGTTTTGGCACCGCCCCTTCCTATCAGTGAGTTGGGAAGTGAGTCCCTTTGCAGTTCACTGATTGACTTCCAATGTTTGAGTGTACTTTGTGAGTATCTGATTTTTGTGGACTTTGGTATGGGAATTGTGTTTTGGTACATGGTTGCTCTGAGTTGCCCTTTCAGGCAAACCTTTGCCTTCTCTTTAATATTTTTGTGCATGTTTTCAGTTTTCTGTTAATACATATCTTTATTTATAAAGATGTTGCTTGGCTTTGTCTGTCATAGCCAAAGATTTTAAGGTAATTTTTTGAATATTTGGGACATTTAAGAAAAAAAATACTTAAAAGTTAATAGCCTGGGCTGTTTTCACCTGTGTAGGCCAAAGCTACCCATTTGGATTCTGTGGTCTGGTTTTCTGGGGTATGCTTTGTTTTTGGGACTTTTTTTGGAGGTCTATGCCCATCTTATGATAAAAAACACTTTAGTTCATCAAAAAATAAAGATATAATCAACAACACAAATCACCAAATAATATTTAAAAGCAACAGAAAATAATTAGAAAGATATGATGAAAACCAGGTTATACCATGAGTTTTGTTGCGTCTTTGTTTATGTGATGTTTGTGTTCAATCATGAATTACCTAAAACACCATTTTACATGCACCTGTTGCCATTGCCACATTGTCGTGATATTAGCTTCTTAGCAAGTTTTCTTTGGCTCCTTTTCACGAGTCCCTTTTGTTTGTCTTCGCTGTTGTTTTCTGGCCTTTGAATTAGTTTAACTGATTAGGACTGTCTTTTGTTACATCGACTTTTGCTTTTTTTGCATTCTTGAACTTTGGTCTTTTGAAAATCTTGGACTTAGGGAATGGTGTTAAAAAGTGGTCCAGGATAAGCATAGTAAATTCAAATGCAATAATAACAGTAACAATAAACCAAGGGTATGATGTTAAACGGTCTCCTTTAGGGCAGTAAAAAAAAGTTTTTAAATTAATTTCTTCCACACACACGTCTATAACTGTAAGTAAAACATAAACAGAAAGCATTTGAGTAATGAAAAGGATGTATTAATAAAATACCACTTTTTAACACCATTCCCTGGGTTTTATTATCTTAATACTTTAAGATTGCTGAAGATTATATTTTATGCTTATAGTTTGTTAATGATTATGTTTAGGCATATAGTATTTAGACTTTATTGGCAATAGATATCTCTACTTTTAATCCTCAAATGCCACTGCTGGGGGGATTGATTTGTTTTGGACGTGCTCTGTCTCTAGGTATGTCAGAGGCCCGGGACTCTGTGAAGTGGGGTCCAGCCTCATGTGGGGATGCAAAATGGGGGTGGGGGATAAGGGGGACAGAGAAAGAGAGCAGGCTATATCTATATTGAATCTATCCTTTTAACCCTTATAATTACAACTATCAACGTAACTATAGGCTGCATGGCAATAGCTCGTGGGGAAATTGGAAATTAAGGTTAAAGCTGTCTCACTTCCAGTTAAGACTATAAAATGACATCAAAAATTCAGAATCAATGTTTCCATGATGGGACAGTTAACTTTGTGAGCTTGAATGTTAAAGGCCTGAATCACGAATTAAAGAGAAAGAAAGTATTCTCTCACCTAACATGTTTAAACGCTAAAATAGTATTTTTACAGGAGACCCGCTTACTAAGCAAGGATCAGTTCCGGCTGCAAAAAGACTGGACGGGCCAAATGTTCCATTCTAGCTTAACAAAGAAAACTAGAGGAGTGGGAATTTTCATACATAGAATAGCTTCATTTATAGCATCAGATGTAGTATCTGATCCTGAAAGGAGATACTGTATGTGATGGTCATGGACAACTTTTTTAATTGTAAAGTGATTTTGATAAATGTTTATGCACCTAACGTCGATGATAAGGAATTCATGCAAAATGTATTTGCATCCATTCCCAATGTGAACACTCATAAAATTATAATGGCTGGGGACTTTAATTGTGTTTTAAATCCACTCTTAGATAGGACTCCTTTCACAGGGGATAACATCTAACACTGCAAAGACAATTACACAGTTTGCAACTGACCACAATTTATCAGACCCCTGGAGGTTTCTAAACCCAAACTCAAGAACATATTCGTTCACTCACCAGTACATCATTGCTACTCAAGAATTGATTATTTCTTTATAGATTATAATTTCTTGCCTACGATTAAATCTTGCAAGTACAACACTATTGTTATTTCCGACCATGCACCTCTGATCTTGGAGCTAAAGTCATTATGCCCCACACACTCACCTCGTAGATGGCGTCTTAACCCACTTCTATTAGCAGACGAGAACTGTACAGAATTTATATCCAAACAAATCAGCTTCTTCCTAGAGACAAATACATCCTCAGAGGTTCTGCAGGCATACTCTGGGAAACTCTTAAGGCCTTCTAAAGAGGACAAATTATTTTATTTCTTTCCCACAGGAATAAATTGGAAACCAGGAAAGTAACAGAGCTCAGATGCGAAATTACTAGAATAGATGAAGAACATGCCAGGCTTCCAAGCGAGGCTCTACATAGGAAAAGGCAGGCTCTGCATTCAGAACTCAACCTCTTGACAACTAAAGAAACTGAACAACTAATTTATAAATCCAGACATCATTACTATGAACATGGAGAGAAAGCTAATAAGCTTTTAGCTCAACAAATCCATAAGCAAGAAGTTCGCAATGCAATCCCAGTAATCACCAACACGAACAGAGATGAAATCATTGACCATAAAAATATAATGTACACATTTAGAGACTACTATAAATCCTTATATTCTACTGAGTTTAAAGAAGACAACACACAATCTAATGGATTTCTGGATACATTACAGATACCACAAATAGATACTTTTAGTGTGGAGGAACTCGATAAACCTTTGGCGCTATCAGAATTACTAGATGCTATAAAGTCACTTCAAGGTGGGAAAGCAGCAGGCCCTGATGGCTACCCTGTAGAATTTTATAAGAAATTCTCCACTCAGCTAGCTCCCCTCTTATTAGCAACATTTACAGAAGCTAGAGACAATCAAATTCTACCTCAAACTTTTCGCCAAGCATTAATCAACGTCTTTACTAAACAAAATAAGGACTAATTACAATGTGCATCATACAGACCAATTTCACTTTTGAATAATGATGTTAAAATGCTCTAAAAATCATAGCTAGAAGGATGGAGAAAGTGCTGCCTTTCGGATAATATCACAAGATCAAACTGGATTTATCAAGGGTCGACACTTATCTTCCAATCTTCGATGCCTGTTTAATGTAATATACTCATCAGTAAAGTCAAACACCCCAGAAATATTATTATCATTGGATGCAGAAAAAGCATTTGACATGATTGAATGGAAATACCTTTTCACTACATTAGAGAAATTTGGGTTTGGCCCGAACATTTGTGCATGGATCAAACTACTGTATACCAATCCAGAAGCTTCAGTTTGTATTAACAACATTTGTTCAGACTACTTTAAACTAGAACATGGTACCAGACAAGGATGCCCCTTGTCACCACTGCTATTTGCAATTGCCATTGAACCACTGGTGGTTCACTGTCAAAATGCTTATCAGATAAAGGGGATTATCAGAGAGGACTGGAACAGAAAATTTCTCTATATGCAGATGATATGGTACGGTATATTATCAGACCCACAAAATTCTGTGCCTGCAGCACTCACAGAATTTCAAAAGATTTCTGGTCTCTGAATTTGAATAAAAGTGTACTCTTTCCAGTGCATTCTCACGCATATAACATTAGATTGAACACCCTACATTTTATCATTGCAGATCAGTTTAAATACCTAGGGGTTAACATTACAAGTAAACACAAAGCTCTTTATCTACAAAATTTTGCCGTCTGTGTGAAAAAAATTAAGCAAGACTTACATAAATGGTCAACCCTTCATCTCACTCTAGCTGGAAGAATTAACTTTGTTAAGATGAGTATTCATCCTAAGCTTCTTTTTTATTTCAGAATATTCCAATATACATCAATAAATCATTTTTAAGCAATTAGATTCAACAATAACCTCATTTATTTGGAACTCAAAACATCCACGTATCCAAAGAGTGACCCTACAAAGACCTAAGGCAGAAGGTGGCATGGCTCTACCTAACTTTCAGTTTTATTACTGGGCAGCAAACATACAAGCTATAAAAACCTGGACACAAATAGATGAACATACACAGGCTTGGTCCGTAATAGAAGTAAAATCCTGCAGTACTTCTTTATATACCCTGCTCTGTGCCTCAACAAATGTAAGTTATCAGCAATATACTAATAACCCAATTGTGCTTCACTCACTCAGAATATGGAACCAATGTAGAAAGCATATTAAGATGGAGAATATTTTATCTTTGGCACCTCTGCAAGAGAACCACCTCTTTCAACCCTCAGAAACATATGCAGTTTTTAATATCTGTAAAAGATTTGGGATTAAATTACTTAGAGATATTTATATAAACAACATTGTTGCATCCTATGAACAATTACATCCAAATTTAACTTTCCAGCTACACATTTCTTTCACTATCTTCAAATTTGGAACTTTGTTAAACACAACCTGCCCGATTTTCCTCACCTTGCACCCTCTTCCATGCTGGAAAAAATATTGCTAAATTTCGAGGATTTAGACCCCATCTCTGCAATATATAAAATTATTTTACAGTCCCTACCTTTCAAAGATCCAAGAGGACAATGGGAAAAGATCTCTTAATCAACATATCAGCAAAGGAGCGGAAAATAGCAATGCAGAGAATTCACTCGACCTCCATATGCGTGAAGCATACACTTATTAAACTCAAAATTATATATTGAGCACATCTGTCTTGCTTAAAACTGTCCAAAATGTTCCCAGGTCAAGACCCAACCTGTGAACGCTGCAATCATGTCCCAGCTTCATTGGGTCACATGTTTTCGGCCTGCACCAAATTAACATCATTTTGGACCAAAATGTTTAAGTGCCTTTCGGACAGCCTTGGCGTCACAATCCCTCCTAACCCATTAACAGCTGCGTTTGGTGTTCTTCTAGATAGGCTTAAAGTGGAGAAGGACAAACAAACTGTGATTGCATTCACTACACTTTTGGCACGCAGACTTATTTTGCTAAATTGGAAGAATCGTAACTCTCCTTTTTTAAGTCAGTGGGAAACCGATGTTTTATACTATCTGAAACTGAAAAAAAATCAAATTCTCAAAACCTGGCAGGATCTAATCAATAATATTTTAGAATAAGCTCTTAAAGCACCGAGGAAGCAATTCTTTCCGCATTTCATTTTTTTCTCCATTCATCTCTATTGCCCTTTTAAACTAATCAATTTAGGTATGTTTACAAGCTTTAAGCTTTACTCCATTGGCCATGCTGTCTTTCTCAGGGGTGGGGGTTAATTTGTTTTTATCCTATTTTTTTTTGTAAAAATGTATCTATTTGTATGGAATGATTACAATAAAATTAATAAAATTAAATAAATAAATAAATCTTAGACTTGAGGAGTTTTGTATTTTTGGAAATTTTTTATTCCTTATTAGCTATTTTTAAGTAGTTTTATTTAATTTAATAAATTATCTATTAAAGGTTTTTCCGTTGAACACAGTATTTTTGGCCTAAACTGTTGTGGTATTAATATAAGCTTGATACTCTGATTAAGTGAAGGAACTGCACTTTGTCATCTTTAACAATAATTGTGAGTGTTTTATACAGATGTTTTGTGACTTTTGCAATGTGGTAAGTAAATCTGCACATATCTGGGGCCTCATGTATAAATGGTGCGTACGCACAGAAATGTTGCGTAAGAACTTTTCCACGTTCAAATCGCGATGTTTAAAACCTACACTTGCCGTAAAGACACGCACTTTTCCATGGTACCTCAGACCTTGTCGTACGCAAGTTCTCTGCTCGGTTTTGCAAACTGCCGGCACCCAGCGTCAAAGCAGTGCTACTGTTCCTGTGTGGTTACTCCTTATTTTCCTGACGCGGCTTTATAAATTAACTGAAACTAACCTCATATTGTTTATTAGTGTAATGCATCTGATTGTAATTAACTTGTAACAATATAATGGTCCAGGGAATAGCCATAGTACTCCAAATACCATAACTGCTTTATAGTTGTTACTCTAACTGCACCTTCTTCTTCTTTCAGCTGCTCCTGTTAGGAGTTGCCACAGTGGATCATCTTTTTCCATATTATTCTCGCTGCATCACTCGGAGTATTTATATCACTGTATCTGAGTGTGAATCACAGCAGCAGCTGATCGGAAAGAGAATTATCGGTATACAGCTTCAAGAACACGCTGTCTCAGCCACTGCAAAACATTTTAAAGCCTTTCCAGTACGGACCTCGCGGTTCAGAAACAGTTTCATCCCAAGAACTTTAAACGCAGTCAATCAAGTGCTCCTTGTAGAATGCTTGTATTTATAAATACAATTACCTCACTGTAAACTTGCACTACAGTTATAATATTACACAACCTGCGCCACTTTATAAAGCATGTATTTACATATGATGACAATATCATTGTTAAGATGAAATGCAGCAAAATATGTTAATTATATTATACAGATAAAACTTTAACTTCATTTAAATAATCTATATTCTTCACTGGGACTGGCGTGAAGGATAGAATAATTAAACATGTACTACGAAAATATTTCAATGTTCCTAAACGTTTTGAAGAATCGGCTCTAAGCTTACAGATGGCTTAACGTCTATTACTGAGCTGATTGTGTGGCGATCCACCGTGCATAAGATAACATATTGACATTGGACTTTCTCTATTAGACATAGAGCCGCCCATGAGTACTGTTGCAATAAATAATTTCATTGAAGGTCGCACACAATCACTGTGGCCGTGAAACCCATGTTTAATAACGTGCTTTAATAATCATCATGAAAATGATATCACGTATACATCTCAGTATTTTAATTATTCAGAGAGCTGTAATATGAAGGTAATGGATTCTCTTTTCTGTTGGAGGAAGAGAGCCGGTTTAAGAAGCACGTAGTGATTCACACACATAGAGCATATAGAAGATCACACACAAAACAAAGCATTTAACGTGCTATACTTTAATTACGAAGTGATTTGATAAACTGGTTAATTAAATGATTTTAAGATGAAGTTTATGATGTTCTATTTTAATGACAAAATAAACTACATGATTAAAGTGGAAATTTTGAGATTGAAGTTGACATTTCGTGCTTTTCCTCACTGTGTGCCTTTTTTTCTCTGTACCCTAATAAGCTTTCATATGACACTCAGACAGTGGGCTACAACTCGCCTTTTCACGGCGACTTTGATATGTGACTTCTTTTTTATTTCCGGCACTGTGCGATTTTGTGAACGCGAGCTTTCAAGTTTCTCCAACACGCTATGTCACTCGATCAACTTCCTTTTGTTGATTATACCACGGTTTAATTAAACAAATAGTATGTTTTTCCTTTGCCTCCACTTGGTATTTGCTGAAATTCTTATATTTCCCCCCATTCTTTTTCCATTGTCTTTTCACAGAAGGCTGCGCTTAAGAGCGATTTATATTGATTTGCATATTCAAAGAGGCGTAATTCTGGGAGGAGTTGGGGCATTACATAAAGCGCGTACACGAGCGTTAGTTTTCACGCTGATCGGGATTTATGTAGCGGAAGAACGTGGAAGTTGGAGTACGCACAGATTCCTGCATCTGGATTTTTCTGTGTGTAAGCACATTTTTGCTTTTGTGCTTACGCCCGAGTTCTATGCACGACGTTATACATGAGGCCCCTGGAGCCTGAGCAGAACATTCCTGTGTTTACATTCATCCTGTGCTACTTAATGGCAGGCTGTTTAAAATGTTCACATACTACTCTACAGATAACTAAAACATTGTGCTATTCTGCAGTTCAGTGGCTTCACTGGCTTTCATTTAAGAAGCCTATTTTAACATTTTCGTTCTCACTATCCTTGCACTCTCCCAATCAGCTTAACTGAAGTAACATATTATTTTCTATATCCCAGGGACTTCATTGAAATCACAAAATACAGATCTGCGTAAAATTACATGGTCAATAAAACTAGTGCAGGAGGCAGAGCCTTTAACTTTGTACTGTAGGACCCAAACTCTGGCATAATTGACCTAGGAGCCTCATCACTATCAGCATTTATGATTAAGGCTGAAGACTCATTATTTTAAAACAGCATACTTTTACTAGAACTGTTACTGCAGCTTTCATATTGTTTTTTCTCATATTTCTTTTCACTGATTTTAATAGTTGTTTTCATTGCCTATTACCAGCTCCTGTAGTGGTACTAAGAATGCCTTGTAATGAATGTGCCATCACGAATGATGGACCTTTTTCAAATGGGTTATAATCAAGTAAAATTGCCACTGTCTGCATTGCTGGATGATGCATTTTGGAATTCTGAGGTAAACATGCACCTTGCATATGTATTTATATATATTTCTTTGTATATATTACATAATGTTTCTGTGTTTGTGTTTCGGCATTATGTTTTAGCGGTTAAATTGAATGTCCTTTACCATACTATGTTGTAGTTAATGTGCAGAGTGCTGGATTCTTAAATGGAAATGGAGTTAATAAAAAAAAAAAAAAGGAAATTGATTTTTCAACAACTTTAAAATATAACCTAATTTTATATTTTCCCTTTTAATTGCTTCTGCATATTGCCTAGACTGAGAAAATGTTGCATCAACCTAAACCCCCAAATCTTTTTCAGTGGTTGCTTCCTCTAAATCAGCATCTCCCATCTTTTACTTACAATTAATGAGTCTTCAGCCTGTGTGTAACACTTTATGCTTCTTTACACTCAATGTACTGACATCCCAGCCAGGGTTGGTTCTGGTTGCCAGGACCAATCAAAAATCAATTAAACCTCATTTGTTTTGTATGAGCTCATTTCGAAAATAGCTGATACATGTAGCAATTGTTCTCTGTCGTGTTAAGCTACACAACTAAGGCTACAGTTCTTTCAGAGGCTCTTTAATCACTTCTAACAGCTAAACATCTCTTCTACTGATTGAAATATCCTGCTGGATCACTTAACCTTCCAAACAGAGAAAACAAACTGTCTTCTCAGATGGATGAAGCTCTTTATTGTCTTGGAACATGTCTAATAAAAGCAAAAAAGCAAACAAGCATACAAATAAAATATCTGATATGCAAAGGCATTTGGCATGCTAAACCTAAAATGAATATGGATTGAGGGCCCTTTTTTGTTTTTTTTTTTCTGTTTCAGATAATAGTTAAATAATTGGAATAGCTTTTTAAATAAATCCATACCACATATTCTATATGAAGTCCGCAACACATGTGATCTGGTAAAAAAAAATACAAATTACAGAGGCTAATGCAATATAAAAGCAGCTAGAAAAAATCACAGTATTCTGTAGGCATCTTGATCCTGCTGTTAGCATAAAAAGACATGAATGTAGCTCCTAGAGAGTGTTTTTTCCATGAGGGTTATCTTGCACAAATTGCCCATTAACTCAAAAGCACATTATATGACCAAATAGCAATTAATTAATAGCCGTGTTCAGATTACTCTGATTACATTACGACCCTCAGCTGTAACAGTTACTAATGATACTACCTCTGCCTGTTCAAGAACGCTACCATTTTTCATTTGAAGCTGGCTGTGCTTATAATGGGCTTGAGGGCTTTGCTATTTTTAGTGCTATAAACAGAGAAGCCTAATAAAAAGTATAAGCCATTAAGGCGAATATTTAAAATCAGATTTTCTGTCTGATCGTTGTTTCTTAGAGAATGACTAGTCAAATGTCAGGTTTAAAGGTGTTCAGGAAAAACAATAATTGTGTCTGTTTGGAAACATCTTTCGTGCTTAAATTAATAGTTTTAGCAAGGGTATTTAACTAAGGGTATGAAAGCAAACAGTGCATCTTGTGTGATGGAATTAGGCCATCAGTGAACCCCAAACCCCAAAACATAAACACACTCTGGGTCCCGGGTTGAAACAATGGATGGTTTTTATTACAAATACCTCAAAAAGTACCAAAATGCACAAGCACAAGTTTCCTTTCTCTTTCCCCAATTCAATTCTCCTCACAATTCTTCTCACCACTGCACTGCCCTCCTCCACTTGAGTGTTGTTTTTCTTCCTCTCTGGACAAGGGATTGTGGTCCCTTTTATTAAGGACCTGGGGATCATAGGGAAGTCCCACTTATTAAGTAGTGCATTTCCTTGCAGCGCCCCCTTACAGCACCTATGGTCCCCAGCAGGCCTGTGTTACTGGACTACATCTCCCAGCATTCCCTGCTGGTTCCCAAATGGGTGCCAATATGGGGGGCTGCTGCCATCTCGTGTCCTAGGGGAATAACCTGTCCCCTGCAACATCCTTCATTTCTGATGGGCTGTCCATCCATCCCCTTCGTCTGTTACTTCCAGGTCTGGCTCCTTCCTCTCTCCTGGTCAGGATGCCCATCTTCCTGCTCAGAGCCTCCTGTCCGGGTAAGGAACTCCTCTGGTCAGGATGCCCGTCCAACCCATGTAGCATTTACACTTGTCTAGATTTTTTTGCTACTTAGCAGCTTGCAAAGTCTTGTAAATGGTTGAAAAAGAGCAAGATTAAATAAGTACATAGCAGTGTAGGTATATTGTGGGTTTCAGTTCAATTCAAGAGAGAAAATTTGGTTTGTCAGCAGGTTTTATAGAGAGAACATGGGGGTCATATAAAAGAAATCACAAAGAACATAGACATCAAATATAAACTTACTACAAATAACTAAAATATGCCAGTGAGCATAACATGAGATTATCACACATAAAAATTAAACCTACATTAAAACTTGACTAATGATTGATGCAAATTATAACTGTTCACTTCATGATTTAAAGCAGTGGATTTTTATTAAAGCTGATCCTGTTTAGAAGATTAATAGCTTTTGGGTGAAGAAATATTCAAGCCGGTTAGGTCAGGGTAGGGTTAACCCTAACTGTAACTTCTTTGGATCCTTGAACCTGTGACCTTTATGCTAGAGATTATAGCAAAAATATTTTATAAAGTAATAAAGTGAATCAACATCAACTGTCAAAAAGTTCTAAATGTATCAAAAACCAGGAAGGAACTGGACAATGATCAAAGCAAAATTGTGAGACAAAAAACAAAGTCAAAAAATGGATGCACAAGTTGAAACCAGAGATCCGTATAAGAAAAGGATTTCTTTTCTAGTAAAATCATGAATGACAAAAATGAATTTGGAATCCACAAACTCAGATAAGGATGTAATCTTTCTGAGCAACTTTTAACCTTGTTAGGCCATTAGTTAGTCACAATTTTCAACAGCACACCCCTAGATACATGTAGTGGACGAGGCCTGTCTGAAAGAACACTCTCTGCTTTTGATAATACTTCCTTTATTAAACAAGTCTGTAAGATTGGAATATTGAGACCTTGTTATTTTATTGCTCCATTTTACAATTTGATATGTTCTTTAAATCAGGTCTGAAGAACATATGTAAAGGCAGACTGAACACAAAATTTATAAAAGATTGTATGATGGTAGGGCTCACATTAAAAAGACAGGAGTGGCGCTGCTGTCCCTTTTTGTAGATGACTTCTGTGTTTTCATTAAAAGTAAGTTGTCCCAAGATACTTTCTTGGTCTGGTCTTTGATAATTGTTTCTCATGGACAAATTAAAGTCACAATTTTTTATAACTTTTCACATATTATCCTTTATATGAATGCATTGCTTTTAACTCATCTGCTTTTTAATCTACAAAATATCCACAAGTTTCCACTTTGCAGAAAATTATGCCTTTTATTTAGTGTTTTAGCTGGTAACCATCATGCACCCCTTAGTTTTCTGGTCAGTGGATAAATGAAATTATCGTATCACTGGGTGAATGTGGTCTGCCAACATGAATGGTTTGGTTCAGAAGAGGTTGCTTAGCCTATGCAGTGTACAAGCTAAGGTGTTAGCCTGGAAGACAGTAATCTAATAAACAAAACCCAAGGCATGAGACGGGATGCAAAGTGGTAGAACAATTCCAGAGGATCAATAATAAGCATTGTGATTAGGCCAAAATAAAAGACATAAATCTTTGTCAAAAAACAAAAGAAAATTTAAAAATGAGGGGTATTTCATATTAAGAAACAAATAGAACACCATGTCTTTCAGGTTATATCCAAAACCTTGGATGATCAAAAACTGTATGATGCTGATCGTTATACTGTACACTGTTGTGTTGATGACATCATGCATCGCACACTTCTAGCCATTGTAATTAGCATCCCCATAGCAATCAAGAAAACACAAGGTGGCATCCACATCAAAAACAGAATGGTGTTCTGGGAGAGCATAGTTTGTTTTTAAAATAGTTAAAAACACATCTAATATGAAAAAATGTAACTCCTGCATCGTCTTTACACACCACATCCACATTCTCCTCCTCCAGCTTCCCAGTCATTTTACCCTGATATTAGCACTATCCCCCCATCTAATGCCATTTAAAACCCCACATACAGCTCTTCTACCACCACAACCTCTGAGCCAGTGACTGCAGCAGTTAATGCTGTTAACCCAGGAGCACCTCATCCCTACTATGTTTATTATAATAACAGCTATTGGCGCATGTGCCGTTTGATTGCTTACAACCTGTTGGCACAAAAGTTCTCTGTTAACAAATGTTAATAGAGCTATTTTAAGTTGTTATTTTACATTCTGTTTTTATAATATATACTGTAAGTGTGTATGCCAAAAAAGAACATGTAATTGGCATATTCAGTATCCCCTATTTGACATACTCAAATATCACCTTTTAGCCTGTTGCTCTTTGTTTTTACACAATGATCATTTGTATATTTTGCTGCACAGTTTTTTAAAATAAAAATGTGCATATGAAATTTGTTTTTAGTATTTTATTTGAATTATTTCCAGTTTTTTACTTCAAGCTATGAAAACAGCAATGAGACACCTAAAATCAAAATGATAACTCACAGAGACACAATAAAAGACTTCTCAAAAACACAGTGACAACAACACAAAATAAAAAAAATTCTTTATACCAAAGAATCCCTTAATTAAATAATATACAAATATCAAAATTTTGAATACTGCCATGGCAGAGCTCCAGCAGGGGACATAAAGTCCTCGGGTCGTGATCACACCTGCAACATGTGTGCTATGAGCACTTCGAACAGTGATGTCCCTCAGGAAGTTTGCAGACATGTCATCCACATTGTAGCCTTCCCTCTGTCACATAAAGTTGTGGAGGCTTTGATAATCCCATCAGCATTCTCTGGTTTCATCTGCAGGACCGTTTGCAGGACTTGTCACTTGTTAGACAGGATGCCAAATGTGCATTCAGCATACCCCCCTGCCCTCGTCAGGTGGTAATTAAACACTCTTTTTTCAGTTGTGAGTGCATGCTTGGGAAAGGGCTTCATCATGTTCTCATAAAACGTGTGGCGCTGGTGATCTCCCTTCAACAATAGGTCTAGGCGCAGGAAAATGTAATGACCTATTATAAAATTTGTGTCCCACGGCCGAAGAGCGAAAGATGCTAGAATCTGATGAGCTTCCATATGCTCCCACATCTACTGCCACAGTTATAAGAGCTGCTTGCAATGGAACACAATAGCAAAATATTTTTTGTAACTGCAAAATCTTTTCACTTTTGGGGGGGCATCGGAACATGGATGTGCTTCACATCCGGGGTCCTAAACAATTAGAGAACTGGGATCTCTGGCAGAATTCTTTAGCAATATCAGTCCATAGCTGTTCTGTTGGGTCTAGTATGACAAGAGTCTGGAGAGATTCCCATAGTACACATCATGTTTCATGCCCAATTTTCTGAATGGTGGACATTCCTAGTAGGTACTTGAAATGTAAGGAAGAAAAGGATTCTCCAGTTGCCAAAAACTTTAGGAAAAAAACATAATGTAGGTTTGTGCTAATGACGTAACTTTAGTTACTATGGATTATTAATGGTGGTGGATGAGTGCATATGCGAGTACTGTTTGCATATTGCTTACCTCAAGGTGACAAGCTGCCTCTCATCTGGGCTAACACTGACTCGCATAATGCTTGACTGATGTGTAATATGGTGTTGTACAAGATGCATCAAGCAATCAAAACTTGAAACTGACATCCAACAGTATTTGAAGAACTTATGTGCAAATTGTTGCATTTCTTCATAGATTACACAAAAGCTTCCTTTCTTCACACACTGTGCAGCCAGAGGGTGAACCCAGTAGTGGCTACAAAATTTTCTCTGCCTATGTTGCCGTATCAGGAGGATTTTTAACACAAGGTCAAAGTTTAGGTCAAATAAAGCCAACTGATGCATATTTTGTGAATTCAATGAAGGATGAACCTCAAACCTCAGTGGTTAAAAACCACTCTGGACTGCCTGCTAACTGCAGGTAAACATACAAAACTACAATATGCACTACAGGTTGGCATTTAACAGAGGCAAACAAGCACAAATTCAACATCATTTTGAAGTCAATTAAGTGCCACTACAAAACAAAACTTAGATACCTAGGTCGCTCAGAGTGCATTCATTTAACCAAGATTTGAACGCCCATGTGGACAGGGCCAAAGGTGAAGGACTGGGTCAGGGTAAGATAGTTTAGGTAGGCAGTGGGTGCTAGTGCTAGTGCAGTGGGTGCTAAGGTGACAATTGCTTCATGCTCCTGAACTGTTGTTGTAGCTTCCACTTTCCTAAATGCTTCCAGTACCTCCTGGACCAATTACTATTCTTATATCCCTGGTATTTTAGCTGGCAAGTGAGCATTGATGTTCTGCACATTTCCAAGTTTTTCTGGTGCTATTCCATATATAAGAATTTCATTACCATGGAAGTTTGTTTTATAATTACTTGATAAAATCAGGACCATGGGCTGATGCCCATTTCAGCAGTATTGGTAATGAACCCTGGATGGGGTGCCAGACTACCAAAGAATACAACCACATTCTCTCACACTTGGTTTTCATCTAGAATTTTGTGTAAAAATGTTCTGTAACTGTGAGAGCAACTGTGATAATAATATGGACCTACATCAATAATTTTTATAGAAATGTGTGATCTATCTAGTAGTATTGCGCTGTCTGCTTTTTGCTATTTCATATGTAACACCGTAGTGCTGGAATAAGATTGATTATAATACTGAAATTTTCTACTAGACGGCAAATGGTAAAATTCACTAAGGAATACTTCTCATGTTTTTCCTTCTATTTTCAAGTAGTTGAGGTAAGGAGTTCTTTTTGTTTGACTTCGCCATATGTTTGCCTCGATTTTCTGTAACTATCATGAGATTTAATAAAATAACATGTAAAAGTATTATTCTCAAGAGAAGTGCAATTTTACAGTCGGATATTTATTCATTCTTTTCCTTAATCTGTTTTTCCAGGGAAGCAGAACCACAAATGTTTGCATATGTTTTTAAGATTTTAACTTTTAATATAATAAGACTTTCTTTTAATTCCTACTTTCCAGTTACATTAGTGTGGATCTTGTTTTAAGTGATATCTGGAGAAAATCTATCTCTTTACATAGGATTAATCTTTTAATTCTGCTAAACAGAATACAATTTTTGTTAATAACTTATTTTTTCAATAGCAAAATCTACACACATTAGTAATTTTGAGCTCCTGGTGCCATCCAGACCCCAGACTTAGTATGAGGGCTCACACGTTAGTAGTCCCAAGAGGGGCTTAAAGCTTTTGCATTGCCATGAAGCTGTAAATTTGAAGTCAGAATAATAAGAGTTAACAAAAATTTGAAAGATGGTTGAAGAAGGAACAAGAGGAAGATGGGAGGTTAAAGAAGGTCTTTAGGTTACAGCATTTGAATGTGGGTAAATGAGCCAGTCACCCCACCAAGTGTTGAAGGACGAACCAATTACTGGGAGGCCCAGAGCTGCACTAAATATTTGTTGGGTTGTCCCCTGTTACCTTGTACTGATGGGCTAGTGTGTTAAATTATGCCACCTAAGGAAAAACAAAGCTGTCCCCACCATCCTTACTTAACTAATGAAGTTCACTGTTATAAATGACAGAAGTTTTTTATATCCTCAATAGACAGACAATATACTTAATCCACCTACAATACTCCCACAATGCATAAATAAATAAATATACATAAATAAATAAAATTAGCTTTAAAAAGCACACACACAGACACAAAATAGGCATTAAAACAATAAAATTGTAAATCTAACCCCAACCCCGAGAAAAGCATTTTTTATTGAATTTTGCAATAGCAGAATTGAATGCAGTATGAAATTCTACTCTTTTACTCATGCTGCACACTTGTCTAAGTACCTTTCAAATTGTTCTTCAAGCCAAATGACACCTGCATCTTTTACTAAACACAATCAGTGCAAACCTAAGACACATATACACAAATTCTGCATGTGACTAACACCTTAATAACATTTCAGAAATTAACAACATTTTACAAAATGACAACTCAATATACGTGCATTATGGTAAGTGACCATGATGAAAGTCAATATAATGCGCCAACCTGTAGCTTTGAAATGCACATGCTTTGTTTTCATCCTTGGAAGCTTGCAGTACAATGATAGGGTTTATCCATCCATCCTCTTCCGCTTATCTGAGGTCGGGTCGCGGGGGCAGCAGCTTGAGCAGTGAGGCCCAGACTTCCCTCTTCCCGGCGACTTCTTCCAGCTCTTCTGGGAGAATTCCAAGGCGTTCCCAGGCCAGCTGGGAGACATAGTCCCTCCAGCATGACCTGGGTCTTCCCCGGGGCCTCCTCCCGGCTGGACATGCCCGGAACACCTCACCAGGGAGGCGTCCAGGAGGCATCCTGATCAGATGCCCAAGCCACCTCATCTGACTCCTCTCGATGCGGAGGAGCAGCGGCTCTACTCTGAGCCCCTCCCGGATGACTGAGCTCCTCACCCTATCTTTAAGGGAAAGCCCAGACACCCTGCGGAGGAAACTCATTTCAGCCGCTTGTATTCACGATCTCGTTCTTTCGGTCACTACCCATAGCTCATGACCACAGGTGAGGGTAGGAACGTAGATCGACTGGTAAATTGGGCAGGATCTCTCCCCCAACCCTGAGAGGGCACTCCACCCTTTTCCGGCTGAGGACCATGGTCTCGGATTTGGAGGTGCTGATTCCCATCCCAGCCGCTTCACACTCAGCTGTGAACTGATTCAGAGAGAGCTGAAGATCATGGCCTGATGAAGCAAACAGGACAACATCATCTGCAAAAGGCAGTGACCTAATCCTGAGTCCACCAAACCGGAACCCCTCAACACCCTGGCTGCGCCTAGAAATTCTGTCTATAAAAGTTATGAACAGAATCGGTGACAAAGGGCAGCCCTGGAGGAGTCCAACTCTCACTGGAAATGGGCTCGACCTACTGCCGGCTATGCGGACCAAGCTCTGACACCGGTTGTACAGGGACCAAACAGCTCTTATCAGGGGGTCTGGTACCCCATACTCCGGGAGCACCCCCCACAGGATTCTCCAAGGGACATGGTCGAACGCCTTTTCCAAGTCCACAAAACACATGTAGACTGGTTGGGCAAACTCCCATGCACCCTCCAGGATTCTGCTAAGGGTGTATAGCTGGTCCACTGTTCCGCGACCAGGACGAAAACCACACTGTTCCTCCTGAATCCGAGGTTCGACTATCCGACGGACCCTCCTCTCCAGAACCCCCGAATAGACTTTTCCAGGGAGGCTAAGGAGTGTGATCCCTCTGTAGTTGGAACACACCCTCCGGTTCCCCTTTTTAAAGAGGGGGACCACCACCCCGGTCTGCCAATCCAGGGGCACTGTCCCCGATGTCCATTAGATGTTGCAGAGACGTGTCAACCAAGACAGTCCTACAACATCCAGACCCTTGAAGAACTCCGAGCATATATCATCCACTCCCAGGGCCCTGCCACCAGGGAGTTTTTTAACCACCTCGGTGACCTCAGCCCCAGAGATGGGGGAGCCCACCTTGGAGTCCCCAGGCTCTGCTTCCTCGTTGGAGGGCATGTTAGTGGGATTGAGGAAGTTTTTGAAGTACTCCCTCCACCGACCCATAACGTCCCGAGTCGAGGTCAGCAGCGTACCATCCCCACCATATACGGTGTTGACACTGCACTGCTTCCCCCTCCTGAGTTGCCGGACGGTGGACCAGAATCTCCTCAAAGCCATCTGAAAGTTGTTCTCCATGGCCTCCCCAAACTCCTCCCACGTCCGAGTTTTTGCCTCAGCAACCACCGAAGCCGTATTCCGCTTGGCCTGTCAGTACCTATTAGCTGCCTCCAGAGACCCACAGGTCAAAAGGGTCCGGTAGGACTCCTTCTTCAGCTTGACGGCATTCCTCACTGCCGGTGTCCACCAACGGGTTTGGGGATTGCTGCCACGACAGGCACCGACCACCTTACGGCCACAACTCCAGTCAGCCGCCTCAACAATAGAGGCACAGAACATGGCCCATTCGGACTCAATGTCCCCCACCTCCCTTGGGACGTGGTCGAAGTTCTGGCGGAGGTGGAAGTTGAAGCTACTTCTGACAGGGGACTCTGCCAGACGTTCCCAGCAGACCCTCACAACACGTTTGGGCCTACCAGGCCAAACTGGCATCCTCCCCCACCATCGAAGCCAACTCACCACCAGGTGGTGATTAGTTAATAGCTCCGCTCCTCTCTTCACCCGAGTGTCCAAGACATGTGACCACAAAGTTGATCATCGAACTGAGACCTATGCGCCGAACAGCAGTTTGGAGTATCCACCCTTTTTGGAGTCTCTGGAGGGGGTGCTAGAGGGCATACCTTCTGGGGATTCCCTCGTTTTGCTGGGAGACTTCAATGCCCACATGGGCAATGACAGTGAGACCTGGAAGGGCGTGATTGGGAGGAATGGCCCCAATCTGAACCCGAGCGCTGTTTTGTTATTGGACTTCTGTGCTCGCCATGGATTGTCCATAACGAACACCATGTTCAAGCATAAGGGTGTTCATATGTGCACTTGGCACCAGGACACCCTAGGCCTCAGTTCGATGATCGACTTGGTGGTTTGTGTCGTCGTACTTGCGGCCATATGTCTTGGACACTCGGGTGAAGAGAGGGGCGGAGCTGTCAACTGATCACCACCTGGTGGTGAGTTGGCTTCGATGGTGGGGAAGATGCCGGTCAGACCTGGTAGGCCCAAACGTGTTGTGAGGGTCTGCTGGGAACGGCTGGCAGAGTCCCCTGTCAGAAGTAGCTTCAACTCCCACCTCCGCAGAACTTCAACCACATCCCGAGGGAGGTGGAGGACATTGAGTCCAATGGGCCATGTTCCGCGCCTCTATTGTTGAGGCGGCTGACCGGAGCTGTGGCCGCAAGGTGGTCGGTGCCTGTCGTGGCGGCAATCCCCAACCTGGTGGACACCGCGTGAGGGATGCCGCCAAGCTGAAGAAGGAGTCCTATAGGACTTTTGTCCTGTGGGTCTCTGGAGGCAGCTGATAGGTACCGCAGGCCAAGCGAACGGCTTCGTTGTTGCTGAGGCAAAACTGGGGCATGGGAGGAGTTTGGAGAGGCCATGGAGAACACTTCGGACGGCTTCGAGGAGATTCTGGTCCACCGTCCGCGCCTCAGGAGGGGAAGCAGTGCAGTGTCAACACCGTGATATGGTGGGATGGTGCGCTGCTGACCTCACTCGACGCTAGGGTCGGTGGGGGAGTACTTCAAGACCTCCTCAATCCCACTAACATGCCTTCCACGAGGAAGCAGAGCCTGGGACTCTGAGGTGGGCTCTCCCATCTCTGGGACTGAAGTCACCGAGGTGGTCAAAACTCCTTGGTGGCAGGGCCCCGGGTGGATGAGATACCGAGTTCCTTAAGGCTCTGGATGTTGTAGGACTGTCTTGGTTGACACGCCTCTGCAACATCGCATGGACATCGGGACAGTGCCTCTGGATTGGCAGACCGGGTGGTGGTCCCCTCTTTAAAAGGGGACCGGAGGGTGTGTTCCAACTATAGAGGGATCACACCTCAGCCTCCCTGGAAAAGTCTATTCGGGGTTCTGGAGAGGAGGGTCCGCCGGATAGTCGAACCTCGGATTCAGGAGGAACAGTGTGGTTTTGCCCTGGTCGCTGAACAGTGGACCAGCTCTTCACCCTTAGCAGAGTCCTGAGGGTGCATGGGAGTTTGCCCAACCAGTCTACATGTGTTTTGTGGACTTGGAAAAGGCATTCGACCGCGTCCCTCGGGAATCCTGTGGGGGTGCTCGGGAGTATGGGGTACCGGACCCCTGATAAGAGCTGTTCGGTCCTGTACAACCGTGTCAGAGCTTGGTCCGCATTGCCGCAGTAAGTCAGCCCGCTTCCAGTGAGAGTTGAACTCCGCCAGGGCTGCCCTTTGTCACCGATTCTGTTCATAACTTTTATGGACAGAATTTCTAGGTGCAGCCAGGGTGTTGATGGGGTCCGGTTTGGTGGACTCAGGATTGGGTTAATGCTTTTTGCAGATGATGTTGTCCTGTTTGCTTCATCAGGCCGTGATCTTCAGCTCTCTGGAGTGGTTCGCAGCTGAGTGTGAAGCGGCTGGGATGGGAATCAGCACCTCCAATTCCGAGACTATGGTCCTCAGCCCGAAAAAGGTGGAGTGCCCTCTCGGGGTTGGGAGCGAGATCCTGCCCCAAGTGGAGGAGTTTAAGTATCTTTGGGGTCTTGTTCACGAGTGAGGGAAGAATGGATCGTGAGATTGACAGGCGGATTGGTGCGGCATCCGCAGTGATGCAGGCTCTGCATCGGTCTGTCATTTTGAAAAAAGAGCTGAGCCTTAAGGCAAAGCTCTCAATTTACCAGTCGATCTACGTTCCTACCCTCACCTGTGGTCATGAGCTATGGGTAGTGACCGAAAGAACGAGATTGCGACCTCGGATAAGCGGAAGAGGATGGATGGATGGATGGAGTATATAAGCAAGCAACTAGTTGTTATGTAATACATAAGATTTTTGTATTATTATTTTGTCAAAATATTAAAAAACCTGTTGCATGAGAATGCTGTTCATACCAAAGTGCCACCTGAGGTGATTGCCTTGTTGCCTCACCCCATGCACCAGCCCTGTTACACTGTGTTTAACTACTTGTTTATCCTTTCCCATTATTATTTTCTTAATAATCCTATTTATTTTATTACTTTGGACACAGTGGTATTATTCTGAGTTTCAGGCCTCCAAAATATCCCACACTATTTTTTATAATTTTTACCAAATCTTACTCGACTACACAGTACATTAGTATTTTGAAATATTAAACTTATGGCATCAATTTGAAATGTTAAGATACTGTTGTGGTGGTACAATGAACAGATCATTGTCTATTGTTTACTTGTAGGCAACAAGAATTAGTAAAAAACAAAAAATAGGCACATTTTCTTACTTTGTCTGTCTGTTGATGACAAATATGTTCTGAGGTTTTTCAAATGAGGAAGACCAAAGTTTCAAGGTAAGGTTGTTACACTTAAAAATTATGGCATCGGAGAGTGGCGACATTTTGCACATTGATTAGCACACACAAGTAAGAATTTCATTGTACTCCGTGGACGTGACAATACTGACTCCATAAACCCTCTTCTTCTTCTTTTGACTGCTAACCCTAACCCTAACCCTAATTTCTTGATCCCACCACAGCGGATCATCTTGTTCCATATCTTCTTGTCCTCTACATTTTGCTCTGTCACAGCCACTACCTGCATGTCCTCTCTCACCACATCCATAAACCTCCTCTTAGGCCTTCCTCTTTTACTCTTTCCTGGCAGCTCTATCTTTAACATCCTTTTCCCAATATACTCATCATCTCTTCTCTGCACATGTCCAAACCATCGCAATCATGCCTCTCTGACTTTGTCTCCCATCCATCCAACTTGAGCTGACCCTCTAATGTACTCATTTCTAATCATGTCCATCCTTGTCACACCCAATGCAAATCTTAGCATCTTTAACTCTGCCACCTTCAGCTCTGTCTCCTGCTTTCTGGTCAGTGCTACCATCTTCAACCCATATAACAAAGCTGGTCTCCCTACCGTTCTATAGACCTTCCCTTTAACTCTTGCTGATAATCGTCTGTCATAAATTACTCCTGACACTCTTCTCCACAAATTCCACCCTGCCTGCAGTCTCTTTTTCACCTCTCTTCCACAATCTCCATTACTGTACTGTTGATCCCAAATATTTAAACTCATTTACCTTTGCCAACTCTACTCCCTGCATCCTCACCATTCCAGTGACCTCCCTTTCATTTACACACATATATTCTGTCTTGTTCCTACTGACCTTCATTCCTCTCCTCTCTAGAGCATATCTCCACCTCACCAGGATCTCCTCAACCTGCTCCCTACTCTCGCTACAGATCACAATATCATCAGCAAACATCATAGTCCAAGGGGACTCGTGTCTAATCTCATCTGTCAACCTGTCCATCACCATTGCAAATAAGAAAGGACTCATAGCCGATCTCTGATGTAATCCCACCTCCACATTGAATGCACCCATCACTCCTACTGCAGACCTCACCACTGTCACACTTCCCTCGTACATATCCTGTACAACTCTTACATACTTCTCTGCCACTCCCGACTTCCTCATACAATACCACATTTCCTCTCGGGGCACCCTGTCATATGCTTTCTTCAGGTCCACAAAGACACAATGCAACTCCTGGCCTTCACTACACTTCTCCATCAACATCCTCAGAACAAACATTGTATATGTGGCGCTCTTTCTTAGCATGATACCATACTGCTGCCACTAATCAGCACCTCCCTTCTTAATCTAGCTTCCACTACTCTTTCCCATAACTTAAGGCTGTAGCTCATCAATTTTATCCCACTGTACTCTGCACATCCCCTTTATTCTTAAAAATTGGCACCAGTACACTTCTTCTCCAATCCTCAGGCATCCTCTCACTTTTCAAGATTCCATTAAACAATCTGGTTAAAAACTCTACTGCCATCTCTCCTAAACACCTTCATGCTTCCACAGGTATGTCATCTGGACCAACAGCCTTTTCATTTTTACTCCTCTTCATAGCTGTCCTTATTTTCTCCTTTGCACTTCCTGATTCACTGTCTCCACATCATCCGACCTTCTCTCTCTCTCATTCTCTTCATTCATCAGCCTCTCAAAGTACTCTTTCCGTCTTCTCAACACACCCTCCTCGCTTGTGAGTAAGTTTCCATCTTTTTCCTTTATCACCCTAACCTGCTGCCCATCTTTCCCAGCTTGGTCCCTCTGTCTAACCAATAGGTACAGGTCTTTTCTCTCTCCTTAGTCCCTAACTTCTCATACAACTCATCATACTCCTTTTCTTTAGCCTTCGCCACCTCTGTCTTCACCTTACACCTTATCTCCTTGTATGCTTGTCTACTTTCTGCATCTCCCTGACTATCCCACTTCTTCTTCGCCATCTTGTTCCTCTGTATACTCTCCTATACTTCCCCATTCCACCACCAGGTTTCCTTTTCCTCCTCCCTATGTCCAAATGTCACACCAAGCACCCTTCTTGCTGTCACCTTTACTACTTCTGCTGTAGTTGCCCAGCTGTCTGGTAACCTTTTACTGCCACCCAGTGCCTGTCTTACCTCCTCCCTAAACTCAAACTTGCAGTCTTCCTTTTTCAACTTCCACCATTTGAACCTTGTCTCTGCCCTCACTCTCCATAAACCCTCTAAACTGGCTAAAGAATGCAGTTGTTAAACTAATTCAGAATCCCTGAAAATTTCTCTGTTTTTATGGATCGAAGATTTTATGTTCCTTACTTTTTTACGTGCAAAGGTTCGCTGAAGACACTGCTATTGTGGGCTGCATTAGTAGTGGGCAGGAGGAGGAGTATACGTAGGAAGCTAATCAAAGACTTTGTTAAATGGTGCGACTCAAACCACTTACACCTAAACACCAGCAAGACCAAGGAACTGGTAGTGGATTTTAGGAGGCCCAGGGCCCTCATGGACCCCGTCATCATCAGAGGAGACTGTGTGCAGAGCTATAAATACTTGGGTGCAGCTGGATGATAAATTGGACTGGACTGCCAATACTGATGCTCTGTGTAAGAAAGGTCAGAGCCGACTATACTTCCTTAGAAGGTTGGCATCCTTCAACATCTGCAATAAGATGCTGCAGATGTTTTATGAGACAGTTGTGGCGAGCGCGCTCTTCTACGCGGTGACTTGCTGGGGAGGCAGAATAAAGATGAAGGACGCCTCACACCTGGACAAACTTGTTAGGAAGGCAGGCTCTATTGTAGGAATAAAGCTGGACAGTTTAACATCTGTGGCAGAGCAACGGGCACTATGCAAGCTCCTGTCAATCATGGAGAATCCACTGCATCCAGGCAGAGGAGTAGCTTCAGTAAAAGACTGCTGTCACTGTCCTGCTCCACTGACAGACTGAGGAGATCGTTTCTCCCCCACACTATGCGACTCTTCAGTTCCACCCTTGGGGTAAACGCTAACAATATTCAAAGCTATTGTCTGTTTTTACATGCATTTTTATTACTGTTTAATTTAATATTGTTTTTTTGTATCAGTATACTGCTGCTGGACTATGTGAATTTCCCTTTGGGATTAATAAAGTTATCTATCTATCTATCTATCTATCTATCTATCTATCTATCTATCTATCTATCTATCTATCTATCTATCTATCTATCTATCTACAGTATCTGTCTAAAAGGACTTCCAATGGTCTACAGCCATGGAATTCAGCTCTGATTCTCAAGTGTCACAATGGCTGAATGTTTTTCTTATTGCCATGTTCTTCTTCAGTGACCAGTTTTTGTTGCTGATTAAGTTCTTTTCCTTCATCTTAACTGCAACCTTTTTTAAGACTCAGTCCCCTGAATTTCTTCATTTATTTCTATAAAAGACAAACAAACAAAAATATGATTTGAAGTGAGCCAACAGGTGACCAGCTAAGTTGGGGCTTCAGACTCCAACCAGTTTCTTAATTACAAGCCAGTTGTTGCTGTTCATCAAATCCATTATTTATTTCCATGGCTTGTTGATCCTCTCATTTGGCCACAGCAGACATTTCCAAAACTGTTTATTTTCTTTTTTCCAAGAGTACCATAAAAATGTTCTGTGGACCCAAGTAGTTCAGCATTGCTGAGACCTTCACCTTTCTTTATTTTCAGATACTGAATGATGGGCACAGGTTAGCTGATTGTCTGTTGGCTCTTTTTATATCTCATTATTGTTTCACTACTAATTATGGAAAAAATAAATCATTAAGGTTTCTGAGTCTTAAATAACCAGTTAATATTAAGGCAAAATAAGTTAATGGGCAGCAAAAACTGATCACTAATTAAGAAAATGGTGTCACAAAAATGACACAAATTCATTCAAATGGCTGCAAAGTTTCAAATAAATGATAACACTAATGTGCACAAAATGGAGTCCGAAACAGAACTGAGGGAATAGGGAAAAGTTGGAAGCTTTTAAAGGTCAGGGTAGGAAGTGAAGTCAAAGAGGCTGGCATCGGAAAGGTCTTCATCCATAGGCTCGAGCCCAAACGTGACGTCAAGGGGGTCGGAGCCGGCAAGTCCTTCTTCTATAGGTCTGGACCCAGAAGTGACGTCAACAGGACCAGGTGGAACTTCTCGTGAATGGTCTGCAGGAAAGCAAGAAAAAGAGTCAGTGCACTCTGCCACATCCCGGTCTGATTTGGAATTGCCCTCACTCAAGCCTTTTAGCTGCCTCCCATGCACATGTGTGTGACAATGGTTATAATAAAAACTTGCAGCCATTCTGAACACCTCTAGCTTATAATAACAGCTGTGACCATTGTAAAATGCATTAACAGTAGAAGAGAAACAAAAGCCCGTAAGTATGTCAAGCAGCTTATCCAAAATAAAAACTCATCGTTTGGTGGTCAATATTGTATATTTTGAGTGGATTTTGGAAATTTTGGATGCAAAAATGGTAATACTGCTACCAGTTTCTGTGATGAAAAGGTGTTTTATCTATTCAAAATAGTGCATGCATGTGAAGATAGGGCTGAAAAAATATACTGTATAGTTCTAACTTAACAAATAAGGTTCACTGTTATAACTGACAGATGTTTGTTTACTATTAATTGCTGATTACCAGTTGTCACCTATTGCTCATTAAGTGTGATTGCCTAGATAGCCAAAGCACTTTCTTGATATACTAAAGAATAGCAAATGTAGTGTATGTGACACTGCATTCTGTGCCATGTATGCGTACCTATAGGTATGGAGAGGCAGAGTTTTCAGATCAAACTTAAACTTCCGCCCACTTCATGAGAAATGGTGCTTATGAAAAAAGGTTTGCAAGCCTTTTAGGTCAAATATGTAGGCAGTAGCATAAACAAAAAACAGTTCTGGCAGTTTTTCAAAACTTAATAAAATATGTGTGGGAATGAATAAATAAATAATATGCAGATGCCTCCAGATATCATAAGCTTCAAAGCACCATATTCTCTTTTTTTTTCCTTTTGCGAGTAAATGGGCTTACAGTTTATTCGGTCAAAGCTGTCTACTTAGAATAAATATAAAATTGTACAGTAAACAGGCAAGAATAGTACTCTATAGATTTAAATTACAACATTAAAATACATTTTCTTCAAAATATTTAAAGAAGGTTTAAAAAATGGATGGATAGATGGAATTTAAAGCATTTGCTGGAGTTGTTAACAATCCTAACATTGCCAAACTGGTCCTGAATCGTTGCCTCAGCTCTCGTAGGACACTGGATGAGGTTGCAGATCATGCCCCACTTGTAGCTTGGGACCAGTAAGTGTACTCCATGACAAAGGGCTAGCACACACTTTCAAAAAATGTAAAACCATAAGTTCAAAAAACAAAATCATTCACTTGAATGTGCAAATATGTAAAAGAAATAATAAAAAGAAAAAGCACTTCTAGAAAGGTGTCAAGGTCTTCCATTTGGAGCTACATCTTCTGGCCCATTTATATAAGTAAGTATAGCACTGGTCAGCAATCTAGAACTGCATAGGTAGATTCCTGAGCACTTTTTGAAGAGTAACTATATTTTTTAAATATATTGTCTGATTGTATAGTATATTAAATATTTTCATTTTCTTATATATAAAGCTAAATCTTGGGTTTTGATGTACTGCTGATGAGAATTATCAAAATGAAGATACTTTCATGATCTCTAAGAACATTTTTAATGTACTGTATTGCCACTGAATGGATGTTGATTTCACAACTTCTGAATTTATATTGTTCCAGTTTAAGTGGGACATTTTTGTGTCTTAATTAGTTGTGGTCACTGTGCATTATGAACGGCCTTCTCTGTGCTTTGACCTCATTACCATTCTTGACAGTGCTAAACACACAACACAAGTGAACTGTGATTTATTTTCTGAAACCTGCTTTGTCTGGGTGTATCACTGTTATGATTCTGTGTGTTTTAAAATCATCTTTGGGTTTCATGGTTATTAATACACAGTTTTTCTTAACCTCTTCTATTACTTTTTCATGTTGAATTTGTGTTATTTTATTTTTTGTGTCTTGTTTAAGCAGCACAGTTTAGATGTCTCGTGATCACACTTGTAGTGCCCATGATGTAATATTTTGTCGCACATATGCCAGCTCCAACATGTAGAATTAGAGAATAAGAAAAGCTTTCTTGCAGTTTCATAGTAGTTTAGGCTGAAATTTTTAAGTATTTAGGTTCATTTTCCATTTATGACTTTATAGCTCCTTTTTACTAGGCTGCTTTTTTGGGTTTCCCTTTCAAGATTTACAGCCAGTATTATTTACCTTCTCTTTAGGCTCTACCTTTCATTTTATGTTTTTCATGTAGTTAACATCTCCTGTTAATTATTTATCACAATAACCCCAGAGTACTTAGTGCTTACAATAATTCCTCCCTCTTCTTGTGCTTGGAGTCTTTGTTCTTTAATGCAGTACTAAGGTGTTGTACCGTGTTAGCCATTATGAATGTAGAGAAAAGCCAAGCAAAATGACACCTTTTTATTGGCTAACTAAAAAGATTACAATATGCAAGCTTTCGAGATGTAATCTTGCCTGAAGAAGGGGCCTGAGTTGCCTCGAAAGCTTGCATATTGTAATCTTTTTAGTTAGCCAATAAAAGGTTTCTTTAATGCAGAATCCCTTTACATTTACTTATTTGGTTACATTTGTTTTTTCAAATTGCAACACAGGAGAGTGACGCGACTTGCTCAGGATCACAAAGTGTCAGTGGTGGGATTTGAACCAACACCCTCAGGGTTTGAAGTTCAAAGTCTTATTCACTGTGCCACACTGCTAGTGCTATTCTTTTATAAACTACCAATAGCACAGATTTGTTTAGCTTTTGAACAAAACTTTAATAGAGCAATGCACTGGAATTTCAGCCTTCATTACTAAAAAACAATAAATAAGTAGGAATAATAGAAAAACAAAAACAGAGGTTTGTTACCTAAGGGTAAGTAAAAACAACAGGGAAACAATAACTGTTATGATTACGCACACTAAATGGCCAAAGTGGTGCATGGCCTCCAGAAATAAGCCAGGAAGCAGGCCAGTATCCCCTGTAGCCAGCCCCGAAAAGGTGCACACAAAAGCAGTCAAAACTCCTACTATCCTGGCTGGTTTCTGACTACACCAGGCCAAAATTTGCTTTAACATCAAATGCTCAAAAATATGTTTTGGAATCTCAATAATTCAACTTTTCTCAAGAGAAATAGTAAAAACTGTGGAAAAAACATTGGGCTTGAGCACAAACTAGGAATCTTTGTAAATAAAAATATTTAAGATGAAAAAAGAATTCAAAAGCTAAAAAAGAGAGACAAAAGAAGTTGCCAACAGGCAATCCAAAAACAACAAGTCTAAAATCAAAATCCTTAACTTTGTTGAACCATTGGAGTATTATCCTTAATTTTGTTTAAATCAGTACAAATCTTAAAACTGTTAATCCATTATAAACTATACATATTAGCTGATTTTGAAAAAGCAGGAAGTGCACATGTTGGCACTGACCTTTGAACTGGTAATTGATCAAGAATTTTATAGACTGTAATATGAGAAGGAAGAATTCAGCAAAACGAATCAGTACCAAAATAACTGAAATCCAAAAAAAAATACAAAGAAGAAAGCAATACTCACAAAGTCACCCAAACCTCAGCACAGTGCATTCAAATGAACTACAAAGAGACTTCATTTCTCAGCCTGTTTTATTGGCTTTGGGGAGGAGGATCATTAATAGTGATGGAAGTGTGGCCCCTCCTCTTGGGGATCCTCCCATAAAATATGTGAGTATACAAACTCAGAGAAAAGGTTAGCATACACAGAAACTAAATATTAACTAAACAGAATTAAAAAAAAGAAAATACACAATTAGACAAACGATAAATGAAAAAATAAAATCAGAAATGATAGAAAACAATGAACAATAATGAAAAATTAACAGAAAATATAGAAATTTAGACATAAGCCCATGGCAATAACAACTGTGAACATCAACATCAGTCGCGTTGAATTTCTTGGGTATCTTCTGTGACCACCTCTTGAAGTCACCACTTGACATCTTACTTGACATGTCTGGTGATTTGAGTCAATGAATTTCTGGATTGTATCCCATTCCTGCAGAAGGGCCTGGCAAAGTTGTTGGCACTGGTAGGCAGAGGGACACATCTCTGAATGTTACAATTCAGGTCACCACAAAGGTTGAGTTAACATCAGAAGAGAAGGCTAACCTAGGCAGCATCTCCACACCATCATTCATTCCTCAGGACAGAATGACTACAGCAGCTGTTAGTGGCCTGGCATTGCCAGATTTCTGTAGGCAGATGGCCTCTGCTAGGACACCTTTCTCCATGCCAAGCAACATCCCTGTGTCTGCCGATAGTTTCAGCAGCAGTTCTTTTGGCATATTTGGAACAGTCTCTTGGATGAACAGGTCTGTTATGTCCATCATGCTTTGCTGTAGTCACTCAAGGAAAAGCCAGATTTTAAACAGTTGTCTGTCCTGCTGAAACCTTGTGAATGAAACCCATGTGAATGAAACAAAGAAAGTGACAGGAGTCAAAACTAGGACTCTATAGGTTTAAGATGCCAGCAAAAGACCTTTGTACTACATGGGATTTAAGTAGGCATGCCTTAAAGTAGGTAAAATAAACATTTTTAATTAATGTAGGTGACATTCTATTGCAATTAAGCATTTTTGCACTAAACCCACAAGAACTGAATAGCTGTGAGATGCCAGTTTTCATTGCATTGTGTCATTCTGCATAACATATCTAAAAGCATGCATTCAACAATCTTCAACCCCTTCTCATTCCAAACAAAATCTACTGTCCCACACATGTGAATAGGAGGCAGCTGAAGGGCTTGGAGAATAATGGTAACACATCTGCCCAGGGGGTGGCAGGGTGCACTAACGCTCTTTCTAAGTTCCCTGCACACCTTTCCCGGGAAATCACACCAGGAGCCACTGCCTCGACTACGGACACACTACTTCTGGTCCTGGCCCCGAGGACGACATCACTTCTGGTCCTGGCCCCGAGGACGACATCACTTCCGGTCCCGGGACCAAGGATGACATCACTTCCAGTGCCGGGACAAAGGATGACATCACTTCCGGCCCTGACCCTGAGGACTACATCACTTCCCCCAGACATCCTATAAAGCCTCACTCCCTTCCTCTGGAATTCAGTTCTGTTTTGGACACTGACTTGTAACCATAACTTGCTTTCAACTTTTACTTTTTGCAGCCAGGATACAGATTATACGGGTGACTGCCCCAAACCTTTGCCATGTCTCATGTCTATTCTTGTCACACTACTAAATAGATTAGTCTGTTGATATGAAATTGTATTTGGTCAGGTCAAAAATAACAGGTCCAGTTTAGATTTAGAAGTAATAAAGTAATAAGTAAACTCAAAAGCTTACTGCCTTACGGGAACTTGAGATCAAATGCTTATCCTGTTGTGGCCCATGTTATATGTCTGCCAAGATTAATACAGTGGTTATAGTATATTTTGATTTATTTTATGTGGAATGCCAGAATAATTTTCAGTCTGGCTTTGTTTTAATAATACACCCAACAGAGACAATAAAACTGATCTCATATGAAGTTCAATATATACAATATTTATTATATATGCTTTTTACATATTTGCTGTATGCATTACACCCAAGAAAGATGACAAATTCCATGCTAACAATATGAATAAATCACAAATGAACAATTAAAAATGAGTCTACTTTACCAGAACAGGTATTGGATGCTAGAGGTATGAAATGAAAGCTAAAGTGATTAGTTTCCTCATAATAATAAAATATTTGCCTTGCAGAGAAATGTAGAATGACCAATGTGAAATTCTGTCTTCATTGGAGGTGTACAGGTACTTCTTAGTATCTGATGCCAGCTCAATGATGATTCTGTCTACAGAACAAACAAAAACTTAAGAATTGTAATCCAAGGCTGAAGTAAAGCATAAATGTAATCCCAGATAAGGATTATACTGCAGTTCTCCACTTCTGAATGTCCTACTCCTCAAGAACCTGTGGATTGTCTCAGTTACCAGTCTTTAACAGTGAAGAATCACAGATGACAGAGTCCTGGAGACAGAAGCTAAAAATTATGTGGGACTGTCACAACCTAACACATGTTCTCAAATCTACTCAGAGCAAGGTTTGAAGGCTCAGTGAGAGTCACTCTAGAGGCTTGTTTTTATCTTTTATTATTTATAGTTCAATATTAGGATCACTTCACTCAAAAGTAATTAACATTTTGATTTTACCATAAGAGTTGAAAGATAACAAAACAAATAGAGATTTAAAGAGAGCTGATGGCCCAAGTGGGAAGACCATTTATAACTGCTGTAGGCAAAGGAGATTTTAAAGAAAACCCTCTGTTGGGTACACCTTCTGAGTGTTGGTCAATCAAATGGCATTGACTTCCTTTTTATAGTTAACTAGCAGAATACCCACCCTTCGCAGCGGAGAAGTAGTGTGTTAAAGAAGTTATGAAAAAGAAAAGGAAAAATTTTAAAAATAACGTAACATGATTGTTAATGTAATTGTTTTGTCATTGATATGAGTGTTGTAGTCATCTCTCTCTCTCTATATATATATCTATATATATATAGATATATATATATATATATATATTGTGGAGGTTGACCCGGACACAGACAGGCAGACACCATCATTATCACCCAAACACACGTTTATTTACACTAATATTTACAGTAAGTGCACCACCAAACCCCCAAAGTCCCCAAAGTCCTGGCCACACAATGCCTTTCTCTCACTCTCTTCAGGCCGCCTCCTTGTCTTCTCCAGCTCAGTCCTCTCTGCTCCCGACTCTCGCCCTGAATGAAGGGAGGCGGCCCCTTTTATCCACACCCGGATGAACTCCAGGTGCTCCCCGGCAATCTCCCGCTGACACGCCCCAGTGTGGCGGAAGTGCCAGCTGTTCTCCGGAAGCTCTCCGGGTGTCCCTGCTTCTCTTCCCCCCAGCACCTCCTGGTGTGGCGGAAGTGCTGAGGTCCAGGGTCCCCAAGGCAGTGACCACGGGCCCCTACAGGGTGGGGCTTCCACGCCCTGAACCCGTGGCCCCCAAAGCAACCAGGAAGGCGGCCCCCACGTGATCCCAGATCGGCACACGGCCACTTCCGGTCCTCCAAGGCCTCCGGCCGGGTCGTGGCCCCTGGCACCCTCGACAATATATATATCTATATCTATATATATAGCAAAATAGAAATAAAAAGAAAAGGAAACATTTTAATAATAACGTAACATGATTGACAAAGTAATTGTTTTGTCATTGTCATGAGTGTTGCTGGCATATATATATATATATATATATATATATATATATATATATATATATATATATATATATATATATATATATATACATACATGTGTACATATATACACACACACATATACTATGGGGTGCCAAACAGGCAAATACATTGATTTTCTAATATATAAAGTCGCGTCAGAATATATAAAGTCAAAACTTGAATATATAAAGTCACTGTCGGAATATATAAAGTCAAAAGTTGAATATATAAAGTCAGCATCAGAATATATAAAGTCAGCGCTGGAATACATAAAGTCAAAACTTGAATATATAAAGTCATTCCCGAATATATAAAGTCAAAACCTGAATATATAAAGTCAGCGTCAGAATTTATAAAGTCATTCCTGATTATATAAAGTCAATATCGGAATTTATAAACTCATTCCTGAATATATAAAGTCAAAGTCAAAATATATTGATTGAAATGACTCTGAATTGAACTAAGTTAACAAAAACGTATTCAGAAAAATAAATAAAAAAACACTGTTCGGTTAATGTTTTGAAAATGATGCATGTGCCCTGCCCAGGATTGGTTCCTGCCTTGCGCCCAGTGTTGGCTGGGATTGGCTCCAGCAGACCCCCGTGTGGTCGGATTCAACAGGTTGGGAAATGGATGGATATTCCAGCGCTGATTTTGTATATTCCGACACTGACTTTATATATTTAAGTTTTGACTTTATATATTCCAGCGCTGACTTTATATATTCAAGTTTTGACTTTATATATTTGGGAATGACTTTATACAGTATATACAAGTTTTCACTTTATATAGTTAAATTTAGTCATCATTGCATAAATTTTTCTTTACCATAGAAATTTAAAGACTAAATTCAACTTCCATTCCTACCAAAGATATTTCTGGCGACTAAATAGAACCTACTTATATCCAAATTCAAGCTATTGAGCTGTCGCCTCCCTGCCTGAATAAGTCACCCTCGCTTCGCTCTTACTTTTTTACTGTTCATTTAATCATGGCTAGTGGTGGAAAAATTATAAAATGGAAGGAGGATTACACTGAGTATGGCTTTACCAAAACAATTATTGATGGCGAATAAAGTATCGATTATTCTAAAAGCTTCAATTGGTGATCTGTTTTTCTGTGTTAACCTCATATTTTTTCATATGTCTTCTCAAACCAAGGGTGTGCGAGGGTAAAATGAATCGGGAAGCGCTGATCAATGTAATCGGTGTACCAGGAAATCATTCATTGACAGAAGTTCCCCTTTGCTTGGAATGCAAAGTGTGATTAAATGCATTATTTTTTAACGCGTTATGGAGCACATGCATCGAAGCTTCTCAGCTGTGCTTGTGCTAAGAAAAGGAAACATTTTAAAAATAATGTAACACGATTGTCAATGTAACCTTTTGTAAGTAGTGCCTGGAGGATTCAGTGTGGAGAAACTCTAGAGACAGCATTGTGTATTAACGTGTGGATTGTTCTGTGAGTATTTGGTGGCAGCGTCACAAAGTCGCTTCCGTAAGACTGCGTTAGCTGCGGAGCTCAGCTCAGAGCGAAATGAGGTGAATGGGAGGGGAGATGATGACGTGACTCCCCCACCCGCCTTAACTGTCAATCCCCCACAAAAACAGTCTCTCTCTAGTTACAAAGTGATCAAAACTCTCTCTTTATATCCTGCGTCCTCTCAATAAACTTGTATCCCGCATTACCCGTGGGCATGACAAACGCCAGCGGCAGCCTGTCTATGAACTTAATTTAAACTTTAGGTTTACACCGTGCTTTGTTTACGAAGTAGCAGCACTCATAAATATGGTTGTATATGTCACTCGCTCGCTTCTTGTTTCGCTGCCTTTCTCAATTATATAATACATGTTTTCTTCAGCGCTTTTTCGAGCTCTTCCTTGTTTTCTACGTACTGCGTTGACAGTTCACGTGATTATGTGGGAGGCGTGATGATGTCACACGAAACTTCGCCCCCCACGGCTTTCGACCTGCCCAATTTTTGTAAGGAAGCTGTAAGGAATGAGCCTGCCAAATTTCAGCCTTCCACCCACACGGGAAGTTGGAGAATTAGTGATGAGTCAGTGAGTGAGTCAGTGAGAGCTTTGCCTTTTATTAGTACAGATTTCTAGGAGTGGAACTAGAGGTGGGGCAGAACTGACATCAGTGACTATTTTTTTGGAAGTTCTAGTGATCAAAGACTGTATAACACTCCCTTCTTTCCCATTGTGTGCCTTTAAACCAATCCTCATATCAATGAAACAAAGTATATGTGCCTCTCTGTACTTGTCCACAAAATGCCTACAGTATGCTGACTGATTTATCCTCGCCACTAGAGATCTGAAAATCCGCTTGATGGTGGATCCATGTTTCTGGAATCTGAAACTTTTAGCTATCTTCTGAACCCCATGATGCCTTAATGAATCTATTATATAGTTTCTCTTATTTGTCACAAGTTAATTCTCTCTGATGAGCTCATGTTTTACTTTGTTGATTTGAGTAGATAGTTTGAGAATGAGTAACATGGGCTGATTGGCAGTTTCTGGACTTCCTTGTTTAATTTGCCTTGTGCATTGTCTGACACTGCTAGTATTC
The DNA here is from genome assembly GCF_016835505.1 of Polypterus senegalus. NCBI lineage: Eukaryota > Metazoa > Chordata > Cladistia > Polypteriformes > Polypteridae > Polypterus > Polypterus senegalus. Next base: position 105,125,520 of record NC_053164.1, on the reverse strand, counting down.
ACATTAAACGACAGCAGCGGAGATTTCCTCTTTCACAAGAAAGTCTGTTCCTGCATGTTACTGAAGTATTTTTGTCAGCCATTTCCTCAGACTGAACTATGAATACATGCCTTAGGCAGGTGAAATGATTTTTCTTTCCGGTTTGACATGACACATAAAACCTCTTGTTATGACACCACACATTTCCTGGTCATTCCAATATGCTCTTTATATATTAAAGTAGCATTGCAAGAGTTTTCTTGGACAAGAAATATGTGAAAAAATATCTATTGTTTTTCAAAAACAAATGTCTTCAGGCTGTCGTTTGCATTTTATCACCACAATGTCATGATTTGACTTTTTCTTCTTTACTTTTTTATGTTTTCCTTGACCTAAAATAACATTTCAAACTATGTTATGATGATTTCAGAGGTCAAGAAATCCTGTCGTCAGGTTTGTTTTTCAACTGAATGACTTTTTAGCATTGTTATATTTAAATCACATTTTTTTTCTGCAGGGCCTTTTTTAAATCAGTTGTTTTAATGGTTGCTTGCTGTTTTTAGGCAGGGTGGATGGCAGCATGTGGAGCGTGACGTCATGAGTTCTATACAAATTATTAGCACCATGCACTTTAGCATTGTTTTTGTACATCATTTTGATCTTTTTGATTTTACTAGTTACATAATCTTTCTGCCTTTTTGACCATGCCTTTTGACTTCACATGTTGACTCCGTTTTCGTTCATATCCTGGTTTTTGACTCTCTTTCTATGCCTTAGGGCTGATTTTTAGATTCTCGATCTCCCAGAGTTGAGTATGGCTAGTTTATACTTTACCTTTTCTCATTATTTAATTTCTTTTCAAAACTGTTACCACCCTGTACAGTCAATACACAATAGTTTCATTAACTGAAAATTTGTAAAAATGGTTAATAATAATCACTGTCAGTAGTTTAGTCTGTACTGGTTATATGCATAAGATGTACATTTATTTAGCCTGTCCTCAGGGTGGTTGGAAATGAGATGTTAAGTCTGATAACTCTTTTTGTCAGGTAGTCTTTCTAATGTAACATAACATAACATACTTGAACCTATTTTATCTTTTTTGTAAAAAAAAAAATAATTATGTAATCAAAGGTAAAAATGCCTCTGATTAATGTTAGTGTTCATTTCAAAATTTGGCTATGGTATTAAAGAGATAATGATGTTGATTTTATAAGAAGCATGTGATTAAGCAACATATAATATTCTACTTTCCAAGTAGACTGAAATAAGTGAAATTGTGTTGCTTTTTAATTACATTCCAGTTTATGACAGTCAGATTAGTTAAAGGTGAGAGGTATTATTAGACTAAATGAAGGCAAAATGCTTTTAATTCTTCTTATGCTTCATTTTGTGCATTATACTAGGAGCTATATGATCTAACATTTACAATATGTCAGTGATAAATATTTTGTGAACACTTAAATACTGTGTTCAGCAAACATAAAGTTAATATTAAGGGAAAACAATTGTTTGGGAAATATAGGGTTAATTGGAAAGTCTTGTCTTCACAGCACAGTAACTATCAAATAAACAGATGGTGCCTCAATATATTCAAATATATTTATGCCAGGGCAGCTTCAAAGCTTCCATGCTAACATCTAACAGTTCAAATGTGTTCCATTTCCCAGCAGGGAAAGCTATTACCTAAAAGTGGGGACAATTGAATATTGACCTAAAGAAGGCATTTCATGAATGATGCAAAACAAAATCTAATGACACGTCAGTAGTGAAAGTGGTGCTCAATCCAGTATCTGAATGATGTGCAAATTACCTAAACTGGTGACATTGCTTGACAAGAGTGACTGTGGGTATGTACTGTATGTCCTGGATCAGGTTCTGACACAACCCAGGGCCACTTCCTGCCCTACACCTACTCCTACCAGGATTGCCCCCTGTGACCAGGAATCTGATATGCAGGTTAGAAAATAGCCGATACTTTGCAGTCTGCTCAAATACAGTAATTTTAGCTAGTACATTATCTGTATGGTTCACAATTTACATTTTAATGTTGATCATTGTAAAGCTCAGCTACAATCTAATATCCTGACTGCAAGAAAGGTTTCAGCAGATGAACATATGACCAGTCAAGATCTAGCCACATGTGAGTCTCCACAACAAACCAAACCAACATATCTGACTGGCTCTTCTAAGAGATTTTCAGATCTTCCACTCCTTTTGCTGTTGAAACACACTTCATGTTGTTGCCCTTAGAGCAAGGGAAACACTCCTCACTCCTTCTGACAATATTTCCTACCTGTACAGACTGTGACATTATTATGCACTGTCAACAGTCAATTAACTCGTTGGCATTGTCACTGCATTGGGACAAATAAAGTACAATCTATGTATCTATCTATGATTACTGTGTGCTACACTATTTCTGTGTTCACATGCTATAAGAATTCTCATAGTTCCTTCTTCTGACATCACATCTTCCCACTTTGTTGCATTCACATGAATTTTTGGTCTGTGTTTTGACAGGCTCTTTATGTAATTATAAATCAAACTAAATATTTAAGTTTGCAATATATCTCTCTAAATACAGCTTAATTACAAAAACACTTAATAATTTTTATTTTATTTTATTGAATAAAGTAAAAGATCAATGTTACACCAAAACATGCCTGACACCTTTAGAACTGTTATCTCTGAATTGTTCCACTGGCAGCTCCCAGTTCAAAGTGTGTTCATGTGAAATTTCGCACGTGGAAACTTAGATATCACCATCCGTCTGACAACCTGAGTGTGGGTATGTCATTTCATAGTGTTTGTGATGCTTGTGATCATGGTCTACATCTTTTTTGCACTTGTAGGATTTTATATGAAATCTAACATCTCTGCAGACAACCAGGACAAGGTTTTCATGATTTGTGATGTAAGGGCCAATGGTCTGTAGCCATAAGTTGAAGAGACGCCTGCCTTCTTTGGAGATGTAACAATGCTGGATGTTTTTGAAAACAGTGGTATTTTGTGGAGCTGTGGTAACAGTCTAAACATGTAGAAAAGGATACAACAGAACTGGTCAGCACAGGCTTTAAGTACTTGAAGATTAACTCCTTCCAGTCCGGGATGTAGCCTCCTCAGTTTTCTCCTCACTTGGTCATCAGTTATGACAGCCCATACAGATGGCCAGAGGTTGACTCATCACTGGCCACACTAACTGAAGTGAGTGAAGTAAAATATGTACAGGCAGTTGTTGATGCAGTATGGATCCACTTGGGGGAAAATGAAGATCTATCTATTGTCACAATAACGTACATGAACAGATAAAGGTTTGGGGCAGCCACCCGTGTAATATGGTATCCCGGCTGCAAAAGTCGTTTTTAATCACAATAATTAGCACTGAAGTGCATACAACGGAGTCCAAAACAAGACTGAGGGAAAAGAGGAAAAGGGCAGGCTTTTAAAGAGGCATGTGTTCATCGCTCATTGGATCAGGCCCGGACGTGACATCAGGGGGGCCGGAGCTGGTAAGGTTTCCATTGGTTCGGTAAGTGATGTCAAGAGAGCCAGGTGGAGTCTCCCAAGAATGGTCTACAGGGAAGTGAGAAAAAAAGTCAGTGCACTCTGCCACATCCCGGCATGCCTCCGAACTGCCTTCGTTTAAGCCCTTTAGCTGCCTCCCATGCGCACGTGTGTGACACTATCTATCTATCTATCTATCTATCTATCTATCTATCTATCTATCTATCTATCTATCTATCTATCTATCTATCTATCTATCTATCTTACTTGACACCTTGTAGCTAAATAATCATGGGAGCAGTTGTGCAGTTATGTTCCTCCACATTTCTTTGTGAAATTCCAAATGCCTACATAGGAGTAGTTATGTTGACTGAGTAGTTCACCCTTACTTTAGTGTATTGCCACCCTTAACTTGACTCATGCCCCACAGATATAGTAGGTACTGCCAGTAGAAGTTGAAAACGAACATGTCCCATCTTAGCTAAGCTACATGCATCTGAATAGTATATAACTTAGACCATATAAAGAAAACTGGTGCTGCTTAATGAGCAGATGTTTAACAAGGCACATTATACAGAAGTGGAGTGAAGTGACTTAGAGAGATCTAATTATTTATGCTAAGCCTCCTGGTGCGTATTATCAGAATTAATTAAGGATGGAGGACAATGAATTCCAGTGTGTTGGATGCTAACTTTGTTTTAACAACAGCGATATTACAAATTGTAGTTTCTTTTAACATTTAACTTGTAGAGTTGCAGGGAATATGAAGTATATATACAGCACTTAATTCTTTCCCAGATGTTTAGAGGGTTGCAGCTGAGATGGAAACAACAAGAATAAGATATTTTAGGTCTTTGTTAAGCTGCCTAAAAGAATCCTATTTTTCAGCTGCTAAGTTTCTGCATATAAGTTTGTGAATAGACTGCTTTGAGCTGTGAAAAGAATCATCACAACTTAAAGAAAGTGTCAATCAGAACCTTAATATATATTCTTTGTGAGTTATTTAATAAAGAAAGTGAGCTCTCTGACTGACTGTTTCACATTTCAAAGTATCATAGAGTTTACTAAGCACTGACTAATAGCCTCAGTTTTTTTAAGTTCAGCTTTTGGCTCCAACTACTGTATATGAACCCTGTTAAGATGAATCATTTAAGGTTTAGTTCCTGTTCTTAGAATATCCTAGAAAGAATTCAAAATTGGAAATAAACTGCATTAATCGGGTGTCTTTACAGATTTCACCATTTGGTCGAAGGTGAAAGTGTGCAAAATTTTATACTGACAACAGTTTAATGGTTTATTTATTTTACCTATTATTATTTTAGCACCTATTTTATTACTAACTCATGGCTGTATCACAGCCAGTTTTGGGCAGTATAAGACACAACCAACCCTAGAGGGGTCGCCAGTTGATTGTAGCACATACTCACATAAACACCCGCATTAACTCATACAGGATTAATTTTGGCCTTCAAACCTGAATGTGTTTTGGATATTTTAAAATTGACAACCTCAACACAGATAGTGCCTAGGTGATTTCAGCCCAGGACTGTATAGCTACGAAGAAATCATGCTGGACATTGTACTGCTCAGGTATCAATCTGTTTTTTGAAGCAGCTTAATCCAAAATACAGTAATGATTGCAGGGGATGGAGACTATAAGACTCAAAACAATGCACACACACTTACTCACTCACACATATTAGGACTACAGTATTTGGAATCTTCAAACAATCCAACACGCATGTTGGATGTAAGTGGAAAAGCAGAACACCCAGGGAAAAAGCTCATGAAGACAGAGGGAGAACATGCAAAGTCTAAATAGAGCATGAACATGAAACTCTTTAAAGCTGCCTAAAATGAAAACATTATAAATTAAAGCAGACAGACAATACCCAGTCCAGAACCTCTATTTAAGCCAAAATTTTTCTTGCATAAGTTTAAGACATCACAAAAATGTACACATAAAGTGTCTGTGTATCTGTGTGATGTGTCTCTGTTATATTCCATTTGATATGTGATTTGTAAAAACAGTGCAAATGTTTGTGATGTGCCATCTGTTGGGATGCAAAATGCAATGTATTTTATTACTATAAATATCTGTGATGCCACATCGGTTAAACTGAAAAATGCAATGCATTTTATTACTGTTTGCATTACAAAATACATTCTAATGGAAGGCACACTGCAAACTTTAACAGTAAATACGCTCAGATCTACATTGATTACTTAGTGCCTGTATATACTCAAGGGCAGGATGCTGCAGACACGTTCACACACTCTGGTCTGTTTATACTGTAGTTCAAGCATTTAGTGCATGACATTGCACAGTTGTAGAATCCCCCCTGCTTTCCCCCTGAAGTTTTTTCTTTGCCTTTACATATCCATTTTGCAGATATTTCAATTTCTGTCTGCACAAACGTTCATCTTGGCACAGGGTCAGGGTGATTTCTTTTCATTTTCATTTGGATATCACAGGTATCTGTAAGTCATTTATTATTTAAATAACAAACAAAACAAAAAAAATCAATAAACACATTTCCTCACATGTGAAAACATTTTGTTAAGCAGTCAGCTATGTGATGCGGTTGTTCTGGTAGTACGTAATATGATGCCCACTTTGCCAATTATGATGAAAATCTTGATGGTCTGATGGTCTGAAACTCAGAGGCCTAGGGTGCATGAAGTGTGCATATCCTCAGTCTTATCTGTAGGAATCAAGACAAGCAAAAGCTGTTGTTAGGTAAGGGAAACAACTTTCTGTGTAATTAGATTTCCTGTGGAAAAAATACAGAAATGTACACAATGGTGTGTTTTGGTGTGACTTTGCATGGAAAATATGAAGCATGTCACATTTTTTAAAAAACGCACTGCATTGTTATGTGATGAATCAAAAGCAAAAATCAAAACAATTTTAGTGGAATGTGACGGATCATCTGCATTATGCAGAATTATGTGGGAAAGAACACAGGTAAAGATATTTGTAGGTGTCTCTGTCCATGCATACTGTATATAGTGTCTTTCAATCAAATTTAAACTATTGGTTGTCAGATGTTGATGGATTATAAATGATAATTATGCATTAAAGATCTTGCATCAGACTGTGTGTTTATCGCAAATTTACATGTTGAAGAAAAAATTCATAACATCATTTATTTCATAACAGATGAAGACAAAATTCATAAGATCATTTTTTCATAACAGATCTAAAGAAAAGTCAAAATACTGAAACATGCTGTAGAAGTATGTGATATGCATTACTGAATATCTATTTCTGGAATTTTTTGATATTTTTCTGTCTTGTTAGGAAATTTATTGAAAAACCTCAAGGCAAGAGATCATAGAGCAAGCTTTAGAGTGAAGCTCTGGAAACAAAAACTTGAATCCTTTGGACTCAGTGACCTAATATTAATTTTATAGCAGAGTGATCAACAGTACTAAACAATACGTACTGAAAAGGCTCAATTCCCACTTGTGGTTTGTTGCCCTACTTTTTGCAAACACATGAGATTTTTTTTATATCAGCTGAAAATATCAGAAAAAAATGTAGATAAGATTATTATTTATTTATTACGGAAGATTATTTTCATGTTCGTACATTCTCCAAAAAGATTAACATTTTTAACCCACTGCAGCATTACATATACTATAAAACAAGAGAAAGATCAAAAGATAAAATTAATATATATAAATCAAGAAGTCATGATGATTCATTAAAAAAATTCATAAATGTTATCTTACCATTTATAGAGTATGATGGTAAACAACACATTCTGGCACTGGCAAAGGTTTAGGTAGACATCTCTTTAGCTGTTTATATTGTAGTTGCTAGAATGAGGAATATCATGTTGCTTACCACTTCACTAACAATCAATCAATCAATCAATCAATCAATCAACATTTATTTATATAGCACAAATTCATACAAAAAAATGTAGCTCAAAGTGCTTTACAAAGTGAATAGAGAAATAGAAGAAACAATAAAAAATAAACATAAGTCAACATTAATTAACATAGAATAAGTAAGGTCCGATGGCCAGGGTGGACAGAAAAACAAACAAAAAAAAAACTCCAAAGGCTGGAGAAAAAAAATAAAATCTGTAGGGGTTCCAGACCAAGCGACCGCCCAGTCCCCTCTGGGCAATCTACCTAACATAAGTCAAACAGTCCTCTTTGTATTTAGGGTTTTCATGGAAGGACTTGATGATGATGGTCACGTAGACTTCTGGCTTTCAGTCCATCAATGTTGGAGCATCATGATGCTTTGAGTAGGTGGTGGTGGCGCAGGCCGCCACCACAAAGAAACCGGAAAAAGAAACAGAAGAGAGAGTTGGGGTCAGTACGGATTTTAGAGCCACTATGAATAGTTATTATGATAAATCTAACCTTGGAGGGAGATGATCCAGTGAAGCTCCGGAGAGAACAGGCACAGAAAGAAGATTTATGGTTAGTGATTCTGTCCATGTTAAATTTTTCTTCATAACACTTGCATGACATGACCCAACCCCTAAATATGAAGAGGTGAGTACAGACACAACTCTGCAAATAATATGGGATGCCAGCATTATAACATGCCATACCTAATATGTTAACAACTCATATAAGACACCATTGCTGGGAAAGAAATCTACCAGCATCCTGCAGTATGTTTCCTTGTTCTCACTATTCACTGTATAACTCAACAGAAATGTCTGTAGTTGTTACAAACCCCCTTCATGGGCACGGCTTCATGATCCATTGTACTGTAATATTATTCCTCGGACAGGACTCATGATTTGGTCCTAGGAAGGACAACAGGTGAACCAACGACAGGGTTATGGGGGGATTGAAGGCTAACTTGATCCCACAGAAAAGCTACTGTAGCACAAATTGCTGAAAAACGTAATGCTGTTTATGAGACAAAGGTGTCAGAACACACAGTATATCACAGCTTGCTGTGTACTGGGGCTGCATAGCCCCAAACTGGTCAGAGTGCCCATGCTGACCCTTGTCCACTGTTGAAAGCTTCTACAATGATCATGTGAGCACCAGAACTGGACCATGGAGCAATGGAAGAAGGTGGTCTTGTCTAACTTATCATGTTTTTGTTAGATCATGAGGACAGCAGGGTGCGTGTGTGTCATTTACCTGAGGAAGAGATGGGAGCAGGATGCACTAGGAAGATGGAAAGCCAGCAGAAGCAGTGTGATGTTCTGTGCAATAGTATTTTTATCGCTGTTATTTTGACATGAACCACCTACCTAAAGATTGCTGCAGACTATGAACACCCCTTCATGCCAATGGTATTACCTGATGGCAGTGACCTCTTTCAGCAGGATAATGCTGTCATGATTTAGGCTGAAAACTGATGCTTTGTAGCCTTTTACTTTAAGAGATGCCATATTGTGTACAATTATCAGGGTCACATCCCTTGTTTCTAGGTGTGGAGATTTCAGGGTCATGACCTTGACTTAATCAAAAACTGGCATAAAAGGTTGGCCTTTTGCTAGGAACCTTATCTGATCTGTGGATAAAAAACTTAATTTAATTTTGGTCTATTGTGTGTTTTCTCTTCTTGTATTGCCTGGATTCAACTTATTGCCTGCTATTTGACCCTGATTTTGCTTCTCGTCTGGGTTACAATCACTACGGTTTCTTTTTATTTTCTTGTGTTTTTGCCTTTTTCCCGCTTCTCCAGGTTTACTCACAAAATCAGTTCTCCTGTTTTCCTGCTGAGTCAGGACAAATGCGACCTGCTGCACAACAAAACCTGGTCAGGAATGGTTTGAGGAACATGACAAAGAATTCAAGGTGATGATATATATATAGTAAGGTTTCTAACCACTTTTGGGATTCCCCTCAACTGGATAACACAACGAAGAGCATCCCAAAGTGCGATCAATGCATCTGTGGAAGACAGCCTATCAGTTGCCGGGCATCCCAGGCAGGCTCCCAGTGCTGTAGTGGCTCGCAGCAAAAGCAAATCTGAACTGATCACGTTCACGCTATAGGTGCCTGTCATCAATGGGAGATGCAAGGAACATTGTAAATGCAGGGAACAGTATTACTTGACCACGACCCTGCCTGATTGCTGTGTCTGTGTATAGAAGAGTAGTAGATCCCACTACAATAAATAACTGTGCTGTTCCTATTTTGAAGCTGAATATAGCTGGTTTTGTTAAAGTACTCAGACTAATCCTTGTACTTTAGGCTGCAAGACAGGGACTCACACATCACTATATATATATATATAGAATGTGATATATATAAAATGTAAAGATAAAAACACGGGTTTAAGACCACAAGGGGTTGGGGAGTCAGTGATAATCCCTTTTAATGAAGGTCGATGAACAAAAAAGGCAAAGTAAATAATATATGAGGATGCAAAAACCTGTCTTCAGGTCCAGACTTAACAGTGACTTTTGGTGGATTGGTTCCTTTTATGTTGGCTGACAGGAAACAATAGGTTTTGGATGAGGCAGAAGCGGAAGTGATGTCTCTGGACTGCGGATGAGGAAGTGCTTGTACAGGAAGTGTAAATATATATTGTGGAAGCCGGCCCGGACACAGACAGACGGACACCGTAGGATTAATACCCAACACATGTTTATTATACATATTTACACAAGCGACAGCACACAACCCATTTTCACCCCCAAAGTCCAAGCCTTTTCCAATGCCTCTCTTCAGGTCCGCCTTCACTCCTCTCCTCCCGAGCTCTGTCTCTCTTCATCCCGACTCCAGCCATCGAATGGAGGGAGGTGGCCCCTTTTAAACCTGCCCGGACGTGCTCCAGGTGCCTTCCAATGAGCTCCTGCCGGCACTCCCTGGCGTGGCGGAAGTGGCGACAGTGCACCCGGAAGCACTCCGGGTGTCCCTGGTCTTCTTCCCACAAAGCACTTCCGGGTGTGGCAGAAGTGCTGAGGGGCAGGGCTCCTCAGGCATCTGGGCGCCCCCTGGTGGTGAACCACGGGCCCCTATAGAGTTCAGCTTCAATGCTCCTTTCCCGTGGTCCCCATATGCATGTGTGTGTGTGTGTTTATACACACAGTATATTATATTAGCACCAAAAGGACGTTGTTCATTACTGTTCATTACCGAAAGGCCATATATTAAATAAAGGTTGATCCTTTAGATATTTGATATGATTGCATCCGCATAAGTTGTACTTACATTCCCTTGTTGAAGTTTTATCTTTTGCATGTGTGATTGGGGTACAACTCTGGGCAGTTTCTGTTGCTTTCCCCTACAAAAATTGAAAGCTTTAAAAGGGTTAATTATAAGACAGGCAAAAAAGGTGTTTTCTCACATTCAAACACTTAATCAAGTGATGGACTCAGAAAACAAGCACCAGTAAATAAAACCGTTAGGGATAATAATGATGGCAAGTGATGATTTCCCTGGAGTAATCTGATGTATGACCGTAAGGAAAAAGAGAAAGGTGGGTGAGATACAGCAAGAGTATTGCATCAGTTATTGAAGCCAAGAGACACTGGAGAGAAAGGGAAGCACATACAGGCCAAAAACCGTGGAAGGAATAAAGCTAATTACCCACTGGGCCTTCTGTCTGGGATTTTTAGTGTGAAACAGAATGAAGTGGGACTGCATGTATACTGAAAAATGGAGGTGATGTAATGCATACGTATGGAATTAAACTGCTGAAAGGTATGATTTAACAATGTTCAGAACTCAATCATCCAAAGATAAACAGCAAATTAAATGACTCGGTGTCAGGAGAAAAAAAGCCTTACTATCGATCTTATCGTCAAAAATTAATCTGACTCCCTGTGCCCCTTGCTCCTTTCCTAAGGCTGATGAGGAGTAAAGAAATAACAGAATAAAAAAGCAAAGCACACATGCTCATTCTCTTTCCACCTTCAGGCTAGACCCTGATTGCAATCTTATGTGAAATATTTCAGCATAAACCCCTTGGTTGTTGGGGGTCTACAAAATTAAACTCCAATCAAAAATTCGGTAAAACTAATTATTGGCAGAGAAAGGGTTCAGGTGTCATACGATATACATGCTTAAAGACAGTAATTGATGGCTTAGGTTTAGGGCTGTTTGTTCTACTCATTAGTTTAGCTATTCTGTTTCGTGTGGCAAGATACATTCAAAGCAAAAAAAATGACTCAATGCTGTTTGAAGGTATATCCATTTTTGCAGCACATTTCATAAATATAAATACAGAAAACACATATATTTCAAATTAATAAAATACTAGTCTAACAATGTCAAGTAATTAAATATACAGCCCAGTCATGCACTGGTGCTGCCTCCCAACTTGAGTCCTGGGTTTAAATTCCAGTGTGGGTACTTCATTAAGTTCCTACATTCTTCATATGTTTGTGGATGATATGATTTTACTGTTGGCTTTAATTTTTATAAATGGTTCCTGGGGGATCTAATCATGATTTAAACATTAGTCTTGGGTGAAGGAGTCTAGTAGACACATTTATATATTTTTTGAATGCTATTTAATTCATGTTTGTGGTTTTTTGCTTTCTCCCATGGTACCATCTCGCATTTTTTATTTATATGGGACTTTTTGTTGATGGCTGCTATGCCGTTTTCTAGTAAGGTCAACAAGTGTGTGACACATGATATCACCACATCAAAGATATAAAGGTCAATATCATGCACATACTGGTTTCCCATGTTTAGATTGAACTAAAAAGACTCAGCACTCTGTTTGTATGTTCATTAGAAAGGGACTTAGTTTTTAAAATCTTTCCTGTCCTTTTTTAGATTCCTGCTCCTCTAGTTACAACTTTATCTTGTTTTCCTGAGTTTGCTCTATGTCCTAATTCTAATATTAACTTCCGAAAAACATGCAGTTACATTGATTGAGATCTTTAAATTGGTCCGTGTAATGAATATATATGAGAGAGTGTCCGTCCAGCAATTGACCAACACCTTTCTCCAGGTTGTTTTCTGCATTGTGTGCATTGCTTCCAGGAATGCTCTCTCAACTCCATATTACAATAAACAGGTTCCTAAACTGAGAGAACACATTTAGAGCAATTTACTTTTCACAAATGACATATTAAGAGTGCTGAATAGTTCAGCAAATCCCAAATCATGTAGCCAAATATAAACCAATGAAATAATAAATAGCTAATGAATAGCATGTAGGAATCACAGGAAGTGACAGCTGGAAAGAAGTGTAATGAGCTTGAAGCCCAAAAAGAAGAAACTGGACCAGGAAATGGGGGCTGAACTAAAAGAGAAAACCGTAAGAGAGAGAAGAAAGTGGTTGGAAGCAAGCGCTGATAGTGTATTGCCACAGCCACCACACAACGAACTACCTGGATTGGGACCCAAGTGCAGCGGGTCACATCTCAGCACCACAGGTGTGAGGTGTGTTTTTTTTTGGTGGCTGGAGTGCCAGTAATGCCACCAACCCCCAAGTTTTCCCTGTAAGTTGAAGGACCTACTTGCAGTGCTGGATGCAAATTAACGTCATACCCAGGACAAAGCAATTGGTTAAGGGCCTTTCTTAAGGACCCAACGGAGTAGATTCACTTCTGGCATTTATAGGATTAAAATGAGTCCCTTACAGTTACAGAGAAAACTTGCAGGATGGTGACAGGATTGGCACTCCAACCACCGTATAAAACCTTCACACAGTTCCAGTGTGGTGCTGAGGTATCACCCGCTGCACTCTGGTCCCGATCCAGGTGGTTTGTCATGTGGTGGGTGCAGCAATGCAGTATCAGCGTATGCTACTAACCTCAAACTGTAAGAACAGTAAAAAAAAAATGGGAAAACGATTAAACTAGAAAGTGCACAAATCTGTAGTCAATTAAAAAATGAAGAAATAATAATCTAAATCAAAAATGAGAACAAAATGTTCTGAAAACCTAAAGATCCTTTACTTTTTATGAATCACTAACCAAAAAGATTTAACCATGTTTTAGAAAAAAATCCATAAACTTGGACATTGTAAAAGATTATTTGTGCCAAATTTAAATGCAGTCCAGGATGTTAATAACATTAAAATACAATACATATGCAAGTGGGACATTTAATTTTGTCATGTTTTTATCGTGTCATAATTAAAAACATATCAACCGAATGATCGATTGCTTTTCACTTTGCACACAGTATTATTATCTGTTTAAAATGGAATACAAAAGAGTATATTCATATTCATAGATTGTATGTCATAACTGAAAGCAAAGCAGATGTCTTGCATTTAGCTTAGCAGCATTTTGAAAACTAAATTTAATGAAATGACTAATCATTGCCAAAAGGTGTAACAAAGGGGTTCCACTTCTAAACTTTTCTGTTCTTGTGGCATAAGTTTTGTCAATGCGGACTGTGGAGAGAACTACCAAAACGGCAAAAAGTATGCTTTAGGTCTTGTGTAAAAAGTGAACTCTTATGTTAAATTGTCTAAAGTGGTTTTCTTTTTATACATGTTAAATGAAGCAGCGCAGTTACATTTTTGAGGTGTGTTTGTTAGCGATTTTAACTATATAGTGAATAGAGTGAATATATGGTGGTTTTACCGTAGCGTTTTATTCATACCCTCTGTGATAACCAGATATTATATTGTTTTCCACTTCTTTCGACATGGGAAAGAATGAAATCATATTTAAGACTGCCAGCTTCGACCTGTTCAATGAGGATCCCTTGCCTATCTTACTCCCGCCTGTTCAGCTTCTTTCCGAGTACAACACACTTCTTCACACCCCTTACTCCTCATTTTGATGCTGATTGGTCATTTGATTTTGTTTAGTTTTGGCACGATTAAAATGTCTTAGATCGAAATGCAATACAGTCAGACCAGCTGCTAAGCAAAATGCAAAACATCTGCTTTGCTTTTAGTTATGACATCTGACCTATGGACATTAATTAAAATGCAATGTGCTTTTGTATTGCATTTTAAACAGACATGAACATTGCATGCTGTAGTGAAAAGTAATTAGTCATTTAGTTGATATGTTTTTAATTATAACATGATAAAACTGTGCCAAAATTAAATAGACCACTTGCATATCATTTGCATTTTAACATAATTAACACATTGGATTGCATTTAACTTTAACATGAATAATCTTCCATAGGACGTCAGGCTTACCACATTGCCATCTTTTCTGCTAGTCACATAATGATATTATGTGGTAACTGCACAGAAGCCGACTGTGACCCTACACAAAACTTGGCTGTAGTCAGGAAAATCACTTGTGAACTGCTGGTTCTCATGATAAACCACATCCCCACAATGGTGACGTGATGATATCATCATCATCACAATGATAAAAAAAAGCATAAGGAACGCTAAATGATAATTAGTAAAATGATTCAGAAAGAATGAAATACAATTTAATCCACACCAACAATGATAAATTTGAAAATGCATATTTTTGAACTCCTTTTGTCAACCTTCCACAGTGAAACAGTGTTTTCGACCAGTAAAAACACAGCTCTCCGATTTGAAAACAGCACATTTCCTGTAGCAGTGTGGTTTGGGATAAAAGACTTTTTCAAAAGTGCTAATATATGACTGTGGTATGAACAGACACTGACTTCTATTTTGTTGGAATAATTCCCTTTGTGATCTCACCTTTACTGTTGGGATAATCTTTTTCTAATTTATCAGCATCAGCCGATTGGTTGCCAACTGTGTTTTGAAACCAGACATTATTTAACTGTATTTATTTTGGCTGGATTTCCAGTCTAAATTTTCCAAGTCTTTGGCTACCTTATACTCGTTTGTAACCTATAGAAGCAGTTATAATTCATCATCTTTCCAGGCAAATATATCCATTATTTTTTGCTCATTCATTCTGTATTTTGATTTACTTTGGGTTCACTCTGTCAACAAACACTTCTCTATGGCTGACAAACTACACCCTGCCCAAAAAGAAAAATTTATATGTGTGAAATAACCCAAAGTCAAAATTTTAGTATTCATGACAAGAAGAAGGCCAAATACACTCTGGTTTGTGAAAACAAAACCAGACCTTGTAAGAACTAAGAGAAGTAGCATTACTTACATAGGCCTTCTTACAACTTCTATCACTTTCACTCTCTCTGCCCAGATGTTTATGATGACACACGGTGTCAAAAATTATGTTTCATGTAAGTAAGGATGTACAAGTAGTCTGTACACTTGACAATATACTGTAAGAGTCATTTGTCAGTTAGTTAGGTTATGTTAAGTTGATAGAAGTATTTCCTTAGTTAATTTAAAATGTTTGCCTATATAGTAGCGCATAGTCAATGAGAGGTTCTGTTATAACCCCTATGAGCTAAATTGTAAATGGAATATTTTTTATCATCATTCTGACAACAGACTAGTTCAGTTTATGATCTACCTTGCATTTGCTAAGGCATGGAGGGAAAACGGTTTCAAACTGTACTAAATGTACTGAACGTACTGATGTACTAAAGTGAAGCCTATAAGTTTGCCACAGAAATTAACAACTTATAAGTACAGAAAATAATTAAAGTTTAACAAGAGAAAGCTTAGATTGTAATGAAACAGAGAAGAAACATTTTTTCCCTTTTTGCCCTTTATTTTGCATGTGTAATACCTTTTTAAATTTTTACTAAATCTTTTTAAAATGAGCTTTATTGGACTGACAAATTTCTTTTGTTACGCATTTGACTCATGCTGGATCCTACCCTGCCAACTCAGTAGCTGTTTGATTTTGGGAACTTGCCAAAAAAACACTGTTACAACTATTACTACAACTATTTGTTCATGGATTTCATCTTTCTTTTTCTATTTTTAATTCTTACTCTTATAAGTCAGAACTTCGTGTTACATTTATTGTATTTTTTGTTCGGTTAAAGTTTGATGTTAGTTTGTATTTAGTGGTGTTTGCTTGATCTTTTCCTCTGTACCTTTTCTGTGAAATTTAAGCAAAGTATTATTATTAGTGCTTTAGTTTGCCCTGGGATAATTGCTTACCCCTAGTCTGAGGCAGTTCTCACCTGCCCTGTTTGATCCTCTCTGTATGAAAATCTTCTCTCTTGCATCTTGTCTTGGTGCTTTCAAAAATATAATGTACTCAGTCTTCATAAAATCAGGTCACTATTAATATTATCATCAGCATTGGTGTTGGAGAACAATGTGGAAAAGCGTTGATATAATACAAATCAAATAGTCAAGAACAGAAACAATAAAAGGGAGAAAACTATGGCTTCATCAGTCTGCTGTGACATTTGATGGCAATTCCACTATAGCAATAATAGGCTATGGCTTCAAATAACACTTGTCAAAAGAATGACAAAAGAGCCACAAAAAGGTTTGGGGCAGCCTTCTATGTACTCGAACTTAGCTGCAAAATTGGTAAATACATTGTACAGTAGTGTACAGACTTTAGTCCAAAACAGAACTGACTGGGTGAGGTAAAAATGGTGGTTTTAAAGTAAGGCAGAGGAAGTGATGTCACCGGGTTTGGGACAGGAACTGGAAGTGACATCCTTGTTACCAGAAGTGACCTCATCAGGGTCATGCCCGGAAGAGGCATTCTTAGGACCGGAAGTGACATTGTAAGGGTTGTGACCGATAGTGACGGCCAGGTGGAATTTCCCGAAACTGGTCTGCAGTGGAAAGAGAGAAAGGATTAGCACACTCCGCCACCCCCTGGTCTGGCGTGGAATCACCCTTGTTTGAGCCTTTCAGCTCCCTCCCAAGCACAAGTGTGTATCACCCTTTATAAAACTGCTTAGATAATGAATGAATAGACAGCAACCCAGAGATCAGTGCTGCATCCTCAGAACTCTAGGGTTCAATTACCTGCTGATCACTGCCTCTATGGATTGCATTCTCAGTATACACCTAATTTCTCTCATGTCCCAAGGATGTTCACGTTAGGTTAACTGTCAGCTCTAAATGGCTGTGTTTTGAGGAATTGTGGAGGTACATATTACCTGCAGTGGAGTGGTACTCCATTTGTGTTTGAGTCGAAATCTATTGCTTAATCCACAGCTTGTTATCCTATAATGAAATAAACAATGACACAAATGTAAAGATGCTTGGAGTATTTAAATTTTGCAAGTAGCACTTAATATAGTGATCACACTAAAATTCTGGAACCGCTGAACTGCTGATGGTTAGAACAAAATGTTGTACTTCAGCTTGTCCTTCTTTGCTTCTTTGACAATTGACTACTTTCACTCACAGACCTACACATTGGAACTAAGAGAAACAATGCAATCACTTTCTATATCTGAAACAAAAGTAGTATTGTGCACATCATTCATGCCTTGTTCCACTTGTAAGGAAATGTATTACACCTGAATATTCTACTATATTTTTTATGTATAATGACTTTCTGAATTTTCATAGCAGTTCAGGTTGCAATAACAAAAACAAAAAGGAGAATGAGAAAGACATTGAGATTTGATTTTCCCTATTCTGTTGTTTTCTGATTCAGATAAACAAGATAAAATTTTTAGGCGCTGTGATTAAAATGCAGTGTCGGCATTGATTTCCGTGGAGCATTCCAGTTTCCTCCCACATACTAAAGATGATCATTTTAGGTTAATTGGCAACGCTAAATTGGCCCAGCAGGAGCGAATGTCAGTGAATGTGTGGTTGTCCCCTTTATCTGCTTCAGTGTGCGGCTGCCTGTATTTTTCTGAATGTAAGTGGTTTCTCAAGAGTGCACACTATCAAGATAACAGCTCTATAACAAATAGAATATTAAAGATAAACCAATTTACATAAGAGTGACTTTGATTCTTTATACAGAATCTGTTATTGTACTTTGATTAACTGCAGTGCAGCGAACTGATAAAAGGAGTGTGTTTGAGTCATTTACATCAAATGTATCACAAATCATTGTATCACCGACTCAAAACATATTTAAATGAGGTGAAACTACTAAATCATTGAACAAGGCTGGAACTGCCAATTGACAGGCACTTTCATCGAGGCTAAATCATTCCCAAAACTTTGCATCCACATAAATTATGCTGTTGCTGTTCTCGGTAGTTAACCGAGCAGAAGTTTGAAAAACAAAATGTGCAAGTAAACAGAAGATATCTGCAAAGCAATGAAAAGTAGTCTGCTTTATTAACTGCTATAAATCAAGAGGGTGTATGCTTTTCCAAATAGAAATATCAGTCTGATTACTCGACTCAACTGTCTATTCATTTTCTGAACCCATTAAGTGCTGCTGCAGTGCATCTTGGGAATGAGACCTCTTTATCAGCAGTGAGAGGCTCAAAACAAACTTCATCCCAAAACAAGACACTGCTTAGCTTCAAGCACCACTTGTCTATCCAATTAACTGTAGCCTTTAAAATTAACTCTAAAGAAATAAACAACAAATGAACTGTTGGTAACTCACAGGTTTTGCTGCACAACACTCAGTATCTTCAGTTGTCCTTATGATGATGATTTATTGCAAGTATATCAAACATCCCAACATATACAGTATGAAACAAATCATGATGAATGTCCATGAAATCGTCCATCCACTGTTTAACTCATTTAATCCAATGAAGGAGTTGGCGATCAGAATGAGGCAGCAGCCATTCCTGGACAGGATTTCAGCTCATCACAACACCCACTCATACACACAATCACTCATATAGGTCCAAGTTGCAGAATAACTAAACATGCTGGCATTTCGGGTATAAGAGGAGTACCAGAGTAACCAGAGGAAAAGCTACACAGAATGCAGAAACTCTACCAAGACATTTGAACCTGGGGCTGCAGCATCAAGCATAATAAATATATTTTGGTTTAATTATAGACCTGCCCCACCTCCACAGCCATCACATCCCAAGGTTCCATAGTACTGCCTTAAGAGTTGTTTTGTTTTAGACAATCTCCTTTCTATAATATACAGATCTATACAGACAACTGAAATTAAATACAACTATAAATTCACTAATAACATATCATTAAAAATTCTTCCAGTTACCTAAAAAGCTGTTAACACACTGTATTTGGTACAAATGATATTTAAGAGATACAATAATGAATGAACATACAGTTATACCTCTTATTTTCAGTTGCATGGCAACTACAATTATACGGCAGGTAGTGACTGTCTGCTGGCACATTTAAACAAGCTCCTGACATTCACTTTTGTTCATTTGTTAAGTCTGTCTTTTGAAAGAGGTACTGGTTGAGGAGATGGCCTTGGGATAATTCTGGGTGATGAATTGCAAACCACTTCTAAAGATTTAAGTGAAATTACATCCTTTGAGGCACTTGTATTAAATATTACCACAAATTACAGCACAATTGTACTGTAGTGCTAGTTTATAGACCACCAGGGCCATATTCATTGTTCATGACTGAATTAGGCAGCCTTTTATCTGATTCAACTATCCATTATGATCATGTAATGTTGATTGTGGCTTTAAATATACACATTGATATGGAAACTAACACTTTTAGCAAATGTTTTACTTATTTCTTAAACTCAATATGGGTTTGCTATATTGTGAATGGCTGTGCTCATAGTTATAACAGCACATTAGATTTAATTATTACTTATGGAGTTGAGATTCAAAATGTATGTATTACACCATTAATGGAGTTGTTTCTGATCACTGCTTAATTAAATTTGATTTGGTTTTGCCCTTCCCAGTACATTCATAAATTAAAATAATTACTGTGTAACATTTAGATTGTAACTCTGCATCAAAATTTGTAAAAATATCAAGAAACTCAAGTGTAACTGGAAAATACTTTGGATCATCAGATTATAATGTGACTTTGAAAAAGGCTTTGGATACAGTAGATCTCATTAAAACAAAACCACATAGAATCTCCCTTATTAACATTAATAATCCTCATGTACTGTCCTCTATTTAGTATACTGGCTAATCTAACAAATGGTAACTCTGAACTAAAATGCAAAGTACCCATAGACATTAGCTGTGCAAACTTTATGAACTTCTTTAATGAGAAAATTGACAGTATAAGATCACAGTGTCACCTCGTAATATCAATACTAGATTAGCAAACCATCTTGCTCACACTACTTTAGTCATTTTAATTTGGTAGCAGAACGGAAGTCAAAACTTTAATTTCTAAAATGAAATCTGCTACTTGTTCCTTAGATCCAGTGACAACTAAAATATTAAAAAGCCCAATAGAAGTTCTGGCAGCACCCATTCTTAGGAATATTAATAGTTCATTACTGAATGGCACAGTCCCTGATGCACTAGAAGTGACCATTACCTAAAAAGCCATTGCTAGATCCACATGTGCTTAATAATTATATACCCATTTCAAATTTACCCTTTCTCTTTAAAATACTTGAAAAAGTAGTTGCCACTCAGCTTCAGTCTCACCTTACACATCACTAATGAAATGAGAAATTCCAGTCTGGATTCAGCACTGGTTATTAGTGCTGAAATCGCACTTACCTGTGTTATAAATGACATTCTAATATCTTCTAGTAAAGGAAATTCCACAGTATTTATGTTGTTAGATTTAAGTACAACATTTGATGCCATTGACCATTCTACTTTACTACACAGGCTGGAAAATTATCTTGGGCTCACAGGCACTGTCCTTGCCTGGTTTAGTTCTTATTTATCAAACCGATTCCAGTACATACAGAAATGTGCTGACAGTACCCCATCATTATATTTAGAAGTTAAATAAGGTGTCCTGCAGGGGCTGGTATTGGGACCTTTACTATTTTCACTTTACATTCTTCCACTGGGATTTTTCATTAGAAAACACAATATGCAGATGACACCCAGTTATCCCTTTCTTCTAGACCAAATGTCATTTTCTGACGCTGCCCTTAATTAGTTGTGTCAAAGAGTTAAAGAAGTTGTCTCTGAATGCAGAAAAAAACAAAAAAGCTATGTATATATGATATTGACCATAACAGCATTCTGTCACTTTTGAACTCAGCTTGAATCACCATTAATTTTACAGAATCAGCATTCACTTTAGCTATTATCTTTGACACTGGCATATCATTTAGAACACACATTTGCAAAACTATTCAAAATATATTTTTTACATCTTATAAATACTGTATTTGAAAATTTAAATGTTTTTGAAACATGTATAATGAGAAAATAATTCATGCATTTATTTCTAGTAGGATTGTCTACTGCAATGTGTTATTCACTGGCTATTCAAATTGTTGTTTATGTAGCTTTCAGGCAATTCAAAATGCTGCTGCAAGAATCATTACACAAACCAGAAAATATGAAAACACCTCTGGTTCTTATGTCCTTACACTTGGCTCCTAGTTAAGCTTAAGGCTGATATTGAAATCCTCCTTTCAACATACTGTATAAAGCCTTAATAGTCCAAAGCCCTATTTACTTGTCTGAAGTTATCATTATTTATAAACCAGAGGGCACACTGAGATCTGAAGTGTTGGTAAGTGAAAGATTCCAAGGATTAATAAAATAACAGTGGGAGGTCAAGCTTTTAGTTACATGGCCCCAAAACTGTGGAAAGTTCTGCTAATATAAGTGATGCCCCTTCAGTTTCATCTTTTAGCTTTTCAGGCTGAAGACTCCCTACTTCAGTTAGCATACCCTGACTAGATCTGCTGGTTAGCCGTGTATACTGCTTTTTGTTTATTAGTCATTTGTATGGAAATATATAAGTAATAAAATATTTATAAACTGTCTCCAACACTCCTCTATTCTGTTTCTCTTCTTGATATGTTTAGGTGGCACTTGGTGGAACCGCTTTTTTTCCGGCTGCTCTCTTTTGAAAGGAAAAGTCAGATAAAGTAGCATTGAAATCACTGAAACATTATCTATTCCAGGGGTGTCCAACTCTGGTCCTGGTTGGCCACAGTGGCTGCAGGTTTTCATTCTAACCCTTTTCCTAATCAGTGAGCAGTTTTCACTGGTAATTAACTCCTTTTCCTTCATTTTAATAGCCCTGTTTTTAAGGATTCAGTCCTCTGAATTGATTTGTTTCTTCATTAAATGGCAGCCAAACAGAAATAAGATGTGAAACAAGCCAACAGATGACCAGCTAAATTGGAACATCAAACTCCAGACAGTTTCACTCCAACCAGTTTCTTAATGAGAAGCCAATTCTTGCTGTTAATTAAAGCTTTAATTGAATATCATGACTTGTTGCTGCTCTCATTCTGTCACATTCTGATTTTCTGTTGTTTTCTAAGACCACCGTCAAGATGTTTTGGTGACCTGAGCAGACCAACATGACCGAGACCTTCACCTTTCTTTATTTTCATGTTAGCTGGTCATGTGGTGGCTTGTTTTGTGCCTCATTATTGTTTGGCTCCTCATTAAGGAAAAAGAAATAACTAAGAGGTCTGAGTCACGTCAATTAAAACTAAGGCAAAACAAGTTAATCATCAGCAAAAATGGTTCACTGATTCAGCAGATGGTTAGAATGAAAACCTTCAGGCACTGCGGCCCACCAGGACTGGAGTTGGACACCCGTGCTCTAATCAGATTGGATGGCCCAACACAAACTCTACTACATGTAATGCCGAAGGGGTAGGCAGCTAGCTGGTTGAGATCTCCAGGACTGAGACTGTGTGTGACTTTGTATTTTACAATTTTAATTTCCTCCATTGCCTGCTATAGTTCATTAAATAATTAATAGACAGATATTGTTATATTTGGCTTCTGTTTGTTTTATGTGTGTTTTAAAAGATCTGTATCTGTAAATGTACTAAATCTGAATTCAGTAATTAGTATAATCTATATTTGTATTTACCTGAGAAATTGTTCACAGCACTCTGCACCTCCACTCAGCGAGGAGCACTGTACAAAGCATAAGTTGTATTGTATTGTATTTTGTGCTATAAATTAATTATTTATAAGCTGTGTTTTTGTTCATATATTATTGCATAGTTCTACAATGTCATTTTGTTTACCGGCTTTTTAATGGTTGTTGCAGTTTTGTGTCTTTTGTTATCCAAACATCCATAGCCAATCGATTTGAGATGTTGGCATGCAGTATTCCATGTAGATGCGTTTGGATAAATTCAAAAACAGATACAAAAAGAGAATTGCTTTAGTTAAGTAAAACCATTGTTATATGTTTTTGGATGAGCCTTTGGTGTAAAACTTTTGCACATCCCAGACAATATTTATTGTTTTTCCTCTGCCGTTGCTCTTATTTAATAGTCCAACGCTACTCAGTCTGTTGCACTGTTGTCAATTCATTTGTCCAGTTTCACAGTTGATTTGTTTTTAACCATCACTGTGTTCTCCTGCTAAGCTTTGGTAAACTGCAATATTTTCACTGTCATTGTACTTTTGGATGTCTTTATGGTGTACTAGTACAGGCATTGGATTTTAAAGAATAGGGTTGCTGCTTCAGTTTCTGTTTCCATCTCACTGTGTGACCTAATAATTATTCTAATTGTAAAAAATATAAATAATTATGCTGTATTCTGACTCTGAATCACTTTGGATTATATTGATAATGGTTTTGACTTTGTTTCCCTGTACTTTATTTTTTACTGTTATTCATCTGCTACTGAACTTTTTCATTATCTTCATGTCATAGTGTCAGAAAGCTATCTTTTAATAACCTTGCCAAACCACTCGTACCATTTCAAGCTTGTCCTTAATGCTGCCTTATTGGTAAATGCCAAAGAACATGCAGCTACATTGCACATATACATAAATTTTCATGTCTCTACTAAATGATTCAATACATGCGGAAAGAGCTTAAAAATGAAAAGAGATTTGAGGAGCAAAAACAACTATGTGTCTAAGTGCACACCTTGTAAAGAGGCCAATTGATAATCAATTTTAAAATGCCTTTCATTTACTTATTTCTGTGTTATATGCTGGTCCAGTTCAAGAGAGTTTAATTATAATGAACCTTTTTTGAAGAGACCAGATTCAAATCCTGGCTCAGTTATTGTCTGTGCAGAGTTTGTCTGTTCTTTGATGTCCCCAAGTTGGTCTGCTGTGATTATGGGTAAGTGTGCCCTGCAATGGCATGGTGTCCTATTAAAGAAACAAAACCTGCAAACTCCAAAACCCTCATGGCCTCAAGTTTTGATTAAGTATGTTCAGCAATTGGATGGATGGATTATGGTGAAGAAGGCCAGGTCCATGGCTTAAGAAGTGGGGGCCCATTTTTTGAATAAATAAATAATGGATGTGCTCGCTCTGGTGGTGAGAAGACAGCTAATCTCTGGGTTGGTGCAAGGTGGTTGGCTGTCCGTGCATTGCTTTGCTGGCATGTGCAGGCGGTCTGATTGTCTCAATATCAGTCTGAGGCAGCATTCAGGCAATCACACCTGCAACTGCTCCTCAGCCTATAAAAGGGGAGCACAGGATGAGAAAAGGGAGGCACGAGAACAGAGTTGGAGGTTAAACAAAGAAAAGAGAAGCAGACAGGAAGATGGGAGAGAGAGCCAGTGCAGCTGAGAGCAACAAAGGGAGACAGCTAACCAGAAGACAGGCAGCTGTGAGGAGAGCCCCTCCATGGAACTGGTGGCCACTGGTCAGGGGCTGTTGTGGAGGATTGCTTCAGCTGAGCAACTTAAAGAGCTGGAGTGACCAGGTGGTGCAGGTGGCTCACCGAAGAAGTCCTGGAAGGCAGTGAGAGTCAGCCCCATTGTGAATGCCATGGCCTTTGGGGTCCGAGCCTTGGGTCCGGAGTGGGAGCCTTGTTTTAGCCATGGAGTGGCAGGGACCTGGACCCATAGAAGGATGGCAGTGCCTGTCGGATATTTGTCTCATTGGCTACAAGGTCTGGTCAGGATAAGCTGAGGAGATGAAGAAGTGCACCCAGGGACATTTTTCGGCCATGTTTTAACCTCATTTTAATGGATTGTTTGTTTGATTTTAACCTCCACATGGACACCATGTTTGTATGAATTATTCATTTATTTAATGGATTTGGAGCACTACACCTTTTGAACACTCTTTGATTTGTTTATTTTAATAAAAACACTTCTGCACTTTAGTACCTACCCCTTGCAATAAATGAGTGTTTGCATTTGCTGGGCTCATCCCTTGGAAATGTTATCAGCGGTGACAGGTTCAAGAGGCTCCCAGAGGGAACCAGTAGCGTGGAACAGACCCGTACTTTCATATCCCCTCGTGATGTTTTTTGAGTCTTTGATTAATTGTTAATAATTATTGTCATTGGAAGAGTATACACATACTGTGTAACTGTGGCTGAAACAATATTTCAGTGCCTTTGAATTGTGCAGTTTAGCCTATGGGGTAAGCACTTTATTTTTCTGTTTTTTTTTCTTTGTTTGTTTTGACAACTGCTGGCTTTTTGATTTTGCCTCTAGTTTGTGTTTGCAATTCCACATATCCCCTGCCTTTGTAACATGCTTACTTACTCTTTATATTTTAATGCACCTTATGAATAAACAAAGCTGTATTTTTTCTTGTGTTTCAGCTCATGCCTTTAGTCATCTGATTGCCTGAACTAGTTCAGTAAATCTGCCTAAACTTGTAGCTAACATTCATTTTTAGGGTGTCATTTCACTCACAGGATGCTGCTTCAGTGGCTAATTAGTGACAACCCAACATTATACAAGTTACTACCTACATGCTTATGCATTTGCCTTAAAATCAAACTCCTGTGCTATTAAGCATGGTATGAAAAATAATCTTTGAAAGAAAGTTACTGAGTGAAGTAACCTACTGGCTAAGGGTATGCCAGTTCAGTGCCCAACGCATGTTATCTCTCCTGCCTAAGAGAATTAAAACAAAACTGAATACCAATATGACAAACGCTGCACATCTTCTCTGTGACACAGTAACACTGAGGACTTTCAGCAAATGAATTATTCAGCTGAAGTGTGTCAATAAAAGCTACTGGGGCTCCTTTATACCAACAGCAATACATCTGCATAATGCCTGACAATGACTGCAAAGTCAGATGTTTTCTTTTCTTTCTTTTTAAATTTTGTTCCTTTTTAGTCATTCTTGTGTGTGTTATTATTTATTTATTTATTTATCTTACTCTATATTTATTAAAAGAGCTGCTGTAAAAAGCCAAATTCCCCCCTATAAACAAATAAAGTTCTATCTATCTATCTATCTATCTATCTATCTATCTATCTATCTATCTATCTATCTATCTATCTATCTATCTATCTGTTTTCATGCACATGCATTTGGGAGTGAATCACAGGGGCCAGAAAATGGCAAATCCACGCTAGGCCAGGGGCAGTGGGTTGCACTGAATCTCTCTCTTTTCTCTTGACAGAACAAACATGAGAAATTCTGCCCGTCCCAACCCCTGAGGATGACATTTCCTGAATCACCTTATAAACTTTCCATCATCCCTACCAAGACAGTTCTACTTTGGACTTGAACCTATGCACAATCACTGTAACTTAAGCCCTTTTGCAGCCTGGGAAAGTATATGGGTGGCTGCCCCAAACCTTTGTTGTCTATGCAGTCTTTTATTTCACACTATCTATCTATCTATCTATCTATCTATCTATCTATCTATCTATCTATCTATCTATCTATCTATCTATCTATCTATCTATCTATCTATCTATCTAAATTGGGTCAGTTTTCATTTCAGCATAGTACAGATGTCTAGTAGTTACTCTAATTTTGTTAAAATAGTAATTACAATTGAAACAAAAATGAATTTTTTGGCACAACTGGAAAAAAATGGCACAATTCTCACATTACTGGTAATTTATCTAAATGGAGCACTAAATATGTTAATTATTACAAGCATTTTTCCTGTAAATGGCTTATTTTGTTATAATTTTAATTTTAGTTTTCACTTCAAATAATAAGAAAGGAAAAATGGGTGAGCTAAAACTCTATTAGGTTGCCAATGAAGAAATCTATTCAATGTGTCCTATTTTTACCACTTTTTAAAGCATTTTCTTTTCAATTTAATTTTAGTTTTTGATTATATTAAAAACCAAATACATTCATTTTTTCTGCACTTCAGGCTTTTGTTTTTTATTCCAAATTAATTGCTTAGTGTGCATAGGGAGGTATTTTTTTGACAAAAGACTAGGAGCAAAGGCTGCAAATGTAATTAATAAATGGAGCAGCATGCATGATAATTAGCAAATTTAAACAAAATTAAAGAAATAGCAGAGAAATTGAACAATTGTTTTTAAGTGTTTTTTGAAAAGAATCATTTAAGGCAAAACAAAGAGAAGGATTTGACATTTATGGTGCCTGACAGTAATGGGTGAGACTAGAGAAGAAATAAGAGCTGAGATAAATAACAAAACTGCTAAATGAAAATCATCAGTAGTAATAACAGAAAGGTCACAATTGTGACATATTTTTTAAGTACTCCCTATTCATTTGTGTATGTATCTTTATTGCATATATTTGTAATGGCTATTTTAAAAGTACACACTTCTTTCAGAACCTTAACCAATTTAAGTGAACAAGTTCTTGAAAGAAATGCTGATGTTGTGATTAAGCCTAAAGTATGTGAATGTTTTACACAGTTCAATGTATTCTAATTTGGATAATTAATCATTGCTTAAAATTCTCTCAAGAAATGTATGCTTGAGGGGAGGTTACCAATAATACCACAAGTATGACATAAGACAGAAGAAAGTCCTATTGTATGCCACCAGGCCTCTAGAGAACAATAATGAATAGGGGTGCCCAAAAAAGGCCATAGGCAGAGGCACCACAATATGTAGACAAAAACACTGCTTGGGTGGGTTCCTGTAGATCCTAGATGTTTCTGATCCTCTCCATAGAAAGTAATCAAGACCAAAAATAGGTGGAAGATGTACACAAGACACCAGAGTCAATAGGTGCTAGAAAATGAGTACTAGTGGAGGACGCTGGTACCATATTAGCTATTGAAGGGCAGGATTAGGAAGAACAGATAGAGTGGGTACTGCTATTCTGCTGGTGGACAGTATAGGATGGATGAGAGAGAGAGAGAGAGAGAGAGAGAGAAATAAAGACCTACCTCTTAAGCCCACTATAGAGAACTCTACCATAGAGTGCTAGCAGAGTGTATATACAGGGCCACCATTGATCCTAATAGTGATTTTAGGATTTGTCTGAATATTAGCTCAATTGGGAATTTAAAGAGACTTGAAGACTTTGCACAGTTTGAGACTAGACATGGAAAAAGTGTGGGGGTGATGAATCATGAGATTGTAGACAGAGTACAGGCCACTGTGGGATTTGAGCAAGCCATTCCACCATATAAAAAGAGGTTTATGTCTTAATGTTTTAGCCACTTATATTTTCAATTTTATATTATTGTGCAAAAAATTATTATGCTCTGATATTATTTTTGCAATATTTGGGAGTCATCTTCATAGTACCATTTTATTTTTAGCTTCAGATCATAATTGCCACCATTTTGTGTGTTTCGTTTCTTCACGGTTGTTATGACTTGCTTGCTGTCAAAATGGTGAATCTGGTGTGAAGTCTCTTAAGGACCCTTAAAACAGGCCAGGACCCTCCCTTTCCTGCCCAGAAAAGATCTTACTCAAGGCAACTTGACCCAAAACACAGTAGGTAAGCTTTGGTCTACAAAAAGGAGGTCTGGCTTCAAAATACACACAAATGGCAAATTAGACACTTTAAGTGCGGAGGAACTTGATAAACCTCTGGCATTATTAGAATTACTAGATACTATAAAGTCACTTCAAGGCGGGAAAGCAGCAGGCCCTGATAGCTACCCTGCAGAATTTTACAAGAAATTCTCCACTCAGCTAGATCCCCTCCTATTAGCAACATTTACAGAAGCCAGAGATAACCAAACTCTTCCTCAAACTTTTTGCCAAGCACTAATCACCGTTTTTCCAAAACAAAATAAGGACTTATTACAATGTGCATCATACAGACCAATTTCACTTCTGAATAATGACGTTAAAATACTCTCTAAAATCATAACTAGAAGGATGGAGAAAGTGCTCCCTTCTGTAATATCAAAAGATCAAACTGGATTTATTAGGTGCCAACACTTATCTTTAAATCTTCAACGCCTGTTTAATGTAATATACTTACCAACTAAATCAAACACCCCAGAAATATTATTATCATTGGATGCAGAAAAAGCATTTGACATGATTGAATGGAAATACCTTTTTACTACATTGGAGAAGTTTGGGTTTGGCCCAAACATTTGTGCATGGATTAAATTACTGTATACTAACCCAGAAGCTTCAGTTTGCATCAACAACATTTGCTCAGACTACTTTAAACTAGAACGTGGTACTAGACAAGGATGCCACTTGTCACCGCTACTGTTTGCAATTGCCATTGAACCACTGGCAATACATTGTCGAAATACTGATCAGATAAAGGGGATTATCAGAGAAGGACTGGAACAGAAAATCTCATTATATGCAGATGATATGGTACTGTATATATCAGACCCAGAAAATTCTGTGCCTGCAGTCTTAACAGCACTCACAGAATTTCAAAAGATCTCTGGTCTCAGAATTAATCTGAATAAAAGTGTACTCTTTCCAGTGAATTCTCAAGCATATAATATTAGATTAGATACCCTACCTTTTATCATTGCAGAACAGTTTAAATACCTAGGGGTAAACATCACAAGTAAACAAAAAGCTCTTTATGAACAAAATTTTACAGTCTGCATGGAAATAATTAAGCAAGACTTTCATAGATGGTCAACCCTTCATCTCATACTAGCTGGAAGAATTGACACTGTTAAGATGAATATTCTTCCTAAGCTCTTTTTTTATTCCAAAACATTCCAATATACATTAATAAATCATTCTTTAAGCAATTAGATTCAACAATAACCTCATTTATTTGGAATTCAAAACATCCACGCATCAAAGAGCGACCCTACAAAGACAAAAGGCAGAAGGCGGCATGGCTCTACCTAACTTCCAGTTTTATTACTGGACAGCAAATATACAGGCGATAAGAACCTGGACACAAATAGAAGAACATACACAGGCTTGGTCCGCAAAAGAAGTAAAATCCTGCAGTACTTCTTTGTATTCCCTGCTCTGTGCCCCAATATACACAAGTTATCGGCAATATACAAATAACCCAATTGTGCTCCACTCACTTAGAATATGGAACCAATGTAGAAAGCATTTTAAGACGGAGAAGCTTCTATCTGTGGCACCTCTGCAAGAGAACCACCTCTTTCAACCTTCACAAACATATGCAGTTTTTAATATCTGGAAAAATTTGGAATTAACTTGCTTAGAGATCTTTATATAGACAACGTCTTTGCATCCTATGAACAATTACATTCCAAATTTAACATTCCAGCTACACATTTCTTTCACTATCTTCAAATCAGGAACTTTGTTAAACAGAACCTTCCAGATTTTCCTCATCTTGCACCCTCATCCATGCTGGAAAAAATATTGCTCAATCTCAAGGACTTAGACTCCATCTCTACAATATATAAAACCATTTTACAATCCCTCCCTTTCAAAGATCCAAGAGGACACTGGGAAAAAGATCTCTCAATTAATATATCAGAAAAGGAGTGGAAAGTAGCAATGCAGAGAATTCACTCGAGCTCCATATGCGCAAAGCATACTGTCTCGACTAAAACTTTCCAAAATGTTTCCAGTACAAAAGATCCAACCTGTGAACACTGCAACCAAGTCCCAGACTCACTGGGTCACATGTTCTGGGCCTGCACCAAATTAACATTATTCTGGACCAAAATTTTTAATTACCTTTCAGACAGCCTTGGACTCACAATCCCTCCTAACCCATTAACAGCTGTGTTTGGGGTTCTTCCAGATGGGTTTAAAGTGGAGAAAGACTAAGAAATTGTGATTGCATTCGCTACACTTTTGGCACGTGGAAGAACCCAAACTCTCCTCTTTCAAGTCAGTGGGAAACCAATGTGTTATACTATTTGAAATTGGAAAAAATCAAATACTCAGAGGATCCGTACAGACTTTTTTCAAAACATGGCAGGATCTAATCAGTAATATTTTAAAATAAGTTCATAAAGCACAGAGAATTTATTAATTTAGGTATGTTTACAAGCCTTAAATTTCACACCGTTTGCCTTGCTCTCTCTCTCAGGGGTGGGGATCGATTTATCCTTAGCTCATTTTCTCTTTTTGTAAAAACTTGATTGATTTGTATGGACTGCAATAAAATTAATAAAAATATATATATATATATATAAAAAATAATACACACAAATGCCCCACATGGGAGAGGAAAATCCCTGACTTGAGGGATAAGTCCAATTCAAATTTTTTATAAATGATGATGTTCATTAAAAGTAACAAAAGAAGAACAATAAAAAGGACAAAAAGGGTTTGCTTGAATAGGCAACCTACAGCAACAAATCTAAAACTGCAACCCTATAATCCAAATACAAAGACAGGAGCAGAAAGTTCAAGAAACCAGAAAATCAATGCTTTCAATAATAGCACTATACAAAAAGGTAATGACCTACTGAATGATCTATTCCTTAGCCTGAAAGGGACAATCCTTTAGTGGTGACATCAAGGCAGCCATATCTCTCAGGGTTCCATCCACAAAATACAAGAAACACTAGAATACATATAAACACAATATGCATAGATAAGAAATAATAAATAAGCAGCGATATTAACAAAAATGCATCGTTACAATAAACATATGAAAACCAATGCTTTACAACAAACAAAACAGATATAGAAAAATAAAAATAAACATAAGCCAAGGAAATAACCCTAGTTAATACATGACAACAATGGTTGCTATCCACATTGCCAGTCACGTGAAATGGGTAGGTGTGCGTCACATGATGTGTCATGTCATAGCTCCATACTTGTGTAAGATGGCACTGCACTGCTTTTGGCATCCAAGTTTGGATTAAAATATAAACTCTGGTGGTGAAGAATTGTTCCTATTATAGTTAGGAAAAGTCATCTTCAGTACAGTAAGAGCCTCTTGCTCTCATTACTTGACTATGCTTCTTTTCTCTCATTAAGGCACTGTAGTTGCTACCTGTTCCTTTTTCTGGCCTTTCTTCTAAACGGTCATCTCCTGGACTTACATTAAAAATTCTCCACCAAATATTAACCAACAACACATTACAAAAGGTTAAAATGTAGATATTCTGGCAGGCTCAGATAGGCAGTGATTTCTCACCTTTATTGCTTTGTGCCTCATTTTTCCCCTATTCTTCATCCCTCCGTTGTTTGTTTCATGTACAATAAACTCACCATTTTTCATGAATGTTTTGGGAAAAATAAAGTACTATCTATCTATCTATCTATCTATCTATCTATCTATCTATCTATCTATCTATCTATCTATCTATCTATCTGTCTGGGAGCAGAGGATTGTCATGCTGGAACTGTTCTTTGTTACAATGCTAAAAATGTAATTAAGGAACATCAGTAAACAGACTTATTTCTCAAACAGCATTGGCCTACAAAGAAGGACACCAGTTTTAGTGAGTGGATTAGACTATAAAGGCATAAAAGATCCACCTTTAATAAAGTGATGCTTTCTGAATTCCTAACCACAGCCCACAGATTAGCACGACTATATATCACTCCTGCAAGCAAATTATGATACTTAGTGTGATGAGAGAGGTCACAAAATCAACCGGAATGCTCAAGCAAATTATAGAAAAAAACCCGATCTAAATCTCTCGTGAAAAGCGGACTGACATACAGACAGACAGACATATTTTATATATAGAGTTGTTTAAAGAACATAAAACGAAGTTTCAATTATTAATAGCCAGAAGTGATTTCAACAGTTTTGTATACTTCCCATGATTAAATATATTTTTTCAATGTTACATTATTTGTTTTTCCATCTGTTGGTGTTGATATATATCTTTATATTTATATCATACCTTTTAGTTTGATAACTTGATATGTTTAAGCACTAAAATCGTATTGTGTAGCACTTCCTGGACTAAAGGACTATGCACAATTATGTGCTACTCCCCCTAGAGCGGCAGCAAAAATAATCAGAGAGCTGGCGACGAAAACTACTTTAAAAAAAATCACAACACAACAACCCTGAAATGACTAAAAACAAAAGTAAACAAAAAAAGAAATATACTGTATTAATAACAGCAAACATAAATGTATTTATAAATCATAAAACATAGCCTAAACTAAACAAAATAAACACACAGGTCCGCCAACACATTACACTGTTCAAATCATGGTAGATAGTGTTTAAAACCTCCAACTGTAAATAATGTGATGGCTGTTTGGAAGGGACAGATGACAGAGTGCACTGAAGTGTTTTGAAAATATAATCCTTTCCTCCTACTAATCTGCTTCAGCCTCACCAGACCCCCCCTCCATAATCTGATTATGCACAAGTTTGGGTTCACTTGTTGGTCCTGATGTGGTAGCTCATCACTTTTTCAAACACTCCTTTCCATGCTGCCAATCTTGTTACCTTCCAACCTTTTTACCTTTTGGCCGCTCTCCCTGTCCAAGTCGATTTCCCTGCAGGACCCCACCCTGTATTTAGTTGATTGTTTTTAATTGGTCCATTGCCGCCCATTTCCACTTTAGCACAGATGTACATGCTGTTCTTACACAAATGCAATTAAAGGCAACATTAAAGTAATAGAAAAAGTGAACAAGACACACACTTTAATGTTATATGCGGAAAATGCAACATTGCTTGACAGCAGTTTATTTATACTGTGGGGAACAGCCAGGACACAGACAGGCAGACATGATGTTTTAGCACCAAACAAGTTTATTTACAATATTTATATTCAATAAAGTGCACAAACCCAGTGCCGCAGCACCAATTACCCCTTAAGTTCTGGACTTTCACAATGCCTTTCTTCTTCTTCTGACCGCCTCCACTCCTCTCCTTCGAGCTCTGTCTTTCTCCTCTCCCGACTCCAGCCATTGAATGGAGGCAGGCGGCCCCTTATATACATGCCCAGTTGGGCTCCAGGTGCTTCCCGACACTCCTCCACCGACACTCCCCTGTGTGGCGGAAATGCCAGCTGCGCACCCGGAAGCGCTCCATGTATCCCCGGTCCTCTTCCCCCACAGCACTTCCGGGTGTGGCGGAAGTGCAAAGGCACTGGGGCGCCCCCTGGTAGCGACCACGGGGCCCTACAGGGTTGAGCTTCAAAGCTCTGTACCCGTGGTCCCCAAAGCAACCAGGGCGATCGCCCCCTCATGGTCTGGGGAAGCCCTCCTTCAGTCCTCCTGGGCGTCCCAGCCGGGTCACCACCCCAGCCATCTCCGACAATACGTATGTAACATGTAGGTGGTAATGGATCTGGCTGCATCAGCTGTAACACTCTCTCATGGCATAAACAGGAACAGCATGCTATTTATATACAACTCACATACTGTAAATGAACAGAATTGTCTTTGATGAACAATCACTTGTACTCACAGCATGTGCTTCCTTTTATCTGCATTGTTGTGTTTTTGGAAGATTCTATATTCATAAATGATATTTTGCGTTTAGGATACAACAAATGTACAGGTGGGTCCTTTTTCATAGCTTATTCTTGTTTCTGTCACAATCCCACGTGGGGTAAAGTTAGTTTGTAAAATAAATTGATGTTGGAAGGCACAGTGGTGTGCGGCTCCTTCCCAGCATTACAACACACTTGTTGTTGTTTAGGTGGCCAAATCCATTTATTACGGATATATTTTATGTAAAACTATACATATACTGTGTATATTCTGTATATGTATGTATAGGAGAGCTGAACCCAGAAAGGCAACCAAGGAGAGGGGTAGGTAATACAAATGATGTGATGATAAAGTAAAATAAGCTTAAAAAAAACACCAAACCAAAGACTAGAGCCTCTCTTCAGCTCCCTGAAGCTGATAAACTTCTAACATTTTGAATGCGGCCAGATTGTATTGCTAGTAATTATATTATAGCTTTTGATTTTTCCTACCTTCCCACAATGGTTAGGAGAAGTTTGTTTCCATGCTTCTGGAGTTGGTCCTGGAGCAGTACTTCCATAGCACTTCCTGGCAGTACTATACATCCCTGGAACTTCGTTGGCCTCTTTGATCTAAAAGATTCATGCTCTGCTGTAAGACTCCACTACCTGTCATTATGTGTAAAGAACAACATCCCATTCTGTGTCCTCCAGTTTCCATCCAGAATCTAACCCACTCATGAAGGTCACAGAAAAGAGAAGGAACTCTGCCTAAGTCTAGATGCTCCTGTGAGTCTCTCAAGGAACCTTTAACCTTCATAATTAATTACAGTACTTAAAGGTTCCTCTAGAGTGCCTCTTTCTCTTGCACAATTTAGCTCAAAAACTAATTAGCACATCGTCGTCTCATAACATGCTTATGTTTCGAGTTTGATATTTTTTCGTCCAGTTGTTTTAGCTTTAGACCATCCTGAAGAAACTATGACATACATGCACACACACACACATGTACACCTATTGGAGATTTTATTGTTTCCAGTATCGGGGACCCTAAAATGTTAAGATCTATCAAAAACCGGACCCTGAAATTTTTGACAAATCTGAAGCTTTCATTCCTCCTCCATAGACTATATTTATGGCAGGGGAAAGTGCAAAACAAAATAATGTGCCCGACTTCCTTTGACTTAATTCAATAACATAAATAATTATGAAACAAATGACAAATAACTACATGTACACACAAAGTCCAATGTAAAACACAAGTGATAAAATGTCACATTTCAAATGGAGCAAATCCAAAATGCAAACCAAACAACCTCACTAATGAATCTAGAAAGCAGACCAATGGGCAGAAAATAATTAAGCATTCTTGTTGGTGACGTGTTTGCAGTTTTTTACTTCAAGTATTTTTAAGTGTACAGGAAAAAGATCAGTCAAGCACGCTTATAAACATAGAACAAGAAGACAATTTATGTAGCCTAACTACAAGTTTAAAGTGGTGGCTCTGAGTCTAAGGATCTGAACTGCTATCTGGAAGGTTGTCGGTTCGAATCCCTGTTACTCAAGTCCCTTAACTTGTACTTGCTCTAGGGGTGCTATACAATGGTTGACCCTGTGCTCTGACCCCAACAGGTATGCAAAAACTAACAAATTCTTAGTACAAGAAATTGTATAAGGCAAAATAAAGGACAAAAATATTCTCTACCACCCCTTCAAAGTACATGGAATAAATAAAATATAAAAAATGATCATTTTTAGGTGGAGTATTCCATTAATTGATATTTTTGGCAGTTGTTCACACACAAGACTATTTAAATATCTGTAAAAAAATATTTACTAATTATTTATCAAAAATTGTGATGTGCAAATAAGATGATTCAGATCTTGGTAGGTAAAAAATATATTTTATTTAAAAGTAGAGTACTGTGCAAAATTACTGTAAAAATTTTTCAAATGCAAAGCTGCTATCAAAATAATTGAAAAATTTCTTGTGATGTATTAACGAGACAATCACGTGTATACCTTTCTCATCCAACTTCATTATTATATCCCACCCGGGAAAGCACTTCTCCGCTTCCTCCTGTTTACACGTGCACATCTGTGGAACATTTTACATCTAAAACCACTTTACTACAATATTCACATAACCAAACTTCATAATAAAATTTCCATCAAATAATGCATTATACTACCTCTCCCTTTAAGATAATTAAGGACTTTTTTAACATGAATATCAAATGCTTTCTCCACTCATGATAAGCTTTGCTCCATAATACAAATTCTGTAACATTAAAACAACAGTCTAAACATCCACATGGCTCATAACGATACGGTAATCTCACAAACCTCTTTGACAGTCTCAGGCCTATTGGTTCAGAGGCAGACAGCTCTGGAGTACTAACAGGGTTATACTTCTGTGGCACTTCATGCTGATCACTGAGAGTGCCATCAAAATGAGAACTTGGCTGTTCCAATGATGTTTCATGACTAACACAAGGCCTCAGTTGATTACCGTGACATCTGTCAATGGTGTCAGAGTTCCAGCTTTGAGCCTTGTAAGAGACTGGATCTGTCTCTTGGATAATCATGCCTGAAATTCACTGTGGGCCTGTTTGTGAGATATTTTTAGGATATAACGGGTCATTTATTTTATATGATCTTACTTGCTCATAGTGATCATGATAGATCTTCTGTTGATATTGTTCCTTCTGCACCCTCTGAACAGTGCTAGGTATAAGGAAGTCAAGTAAGGTACGAATACGTTTCTCTGTAAAAACAGATCGGCAGGTGGCTGTTTAGTGGTGCAGTTAGGGATTGTACAATATTTTAACAGGAAAAGTGAAATTTTACACTTCATTCCCTGATTTTAATTTGTGTACATACCTCTCTGCCAAACCATTACTTGCTGGAAGTCCTGGTATACTAGTTGAGTGTATAATGCTGTTTTGAAACTCGGCTGATGTAAATGCACTTCCATTGTCTGTTACTATTTGTTCAAGTAAACCATATGCTGAAAACAGTCGTCTCAGCCTGGTTATAGTGACTTGGGAGGTTAGTTGAGGCATAGGGGAAACTTCTAACCATTTAGAATATGCATCAACTGTTATCATAAATGTGTTTACGTTGAATAGGATCTGCAAAAAAATATGTGTATTCTTTTCCAGGACTCACCAGGAAATTCC
This sequence comes from Polypterus senegalus, assembly GCF_016835505.1. NCBI lineage: Eukaryota > Metazoa > Chordata > Cladistia > Polypteriformes > Polypteridae > Polypterus > Polypterus senegalus. The sequence goes on along the minus strand of NC_053164.1, from coordinate 105,087,645 downwards.
CAAGGATGCAAGGGTACTTATCATGGAGATTTCTGTTCCTCTTGGCATGCTTCACACTCCTTGCAAATTTATTCTTATTCAGAGTCAGGCTTTGGCCACTAAACATATTTCCAAGAGTGTGCTTTCATTCTCATTATGCCTTTATACTCTGTATGGACATCTTTTAATTCTGCACTTCTGAATTTGGTTGGAACTATCACTCTGAGGCCCCATAAGACACATCCCTGCTTAACTAACAACTCAAATCTCCTTTTATGAAACACCTTCAGGTTTTCTTTAGTTTGTCCAGGCCAGCCTTCCATGATATACAGGTGCTGGTCATAAAATTAAAATATCATGACAAAGTTGATTTATTTCAGTAATTACATTCAAACAGTGAAACTTGTATATTAGATTCATTCATTACACACAGACTGATGTATTTCAAATGTTTATTTCTTTTAATTTTGATGATTATAACTGACAACTAATGAAAGTCCCAAATTCAGTATCTCAGAAGATTAGAATATCAATTAAGACCAATGCAAAAAAAGGATTTTTAGAAATGCTGGCCAACTGAAAGGTATGAACATGAAAAGTATGAGCATGTACAGCACAAATGCGGTGTGCCATGGAGTCGATCAGTCTGTGACACTGCTCAGGTGTTATGAGAGCCCATGTTGCTCTGATAGTGGCCTTCAGCTCTTCTGAATTGTTGGGTCTGGCATATTGCATCTTCCTCTTCACAATACTCCACAGATTTTCTATGGGGTTAAGATCAGGCGAGTTTGCTGGCCAATCAAGAACATGATACCATGGTCCTTAAACCAGGTACTGGTAGCTTTGGCACTCTGTGCAGGTGCCAGGTCCTGTTGGAAAATGAAATCTGCATCCCCATAAAGTTCGTCAGCAGCAGGAAGCATGAAGTGCTCTAAAACTTCCTGGTAGACGGCTGCGTTGACCTTGGACCTCAGAAAACACAATGGACCAACACCAGCAGATGACATGGCACCCCAAACCATCACTGACTGTGGAAACTTTACACTGGACCTCAAGAAACGTGGATTCTGTGCCTCTCCTCTCTTCCTCCAGACTCTGTGACATTGATTTCCAAAGGAAATGCAAAATTTACTTCCATCAGAGAATATTACTTTGGACCATTCAGCAGCAGTCCAGTTCTTTTTGTCTTTAGCCCAGGTGAGACGCTTTTGACGCTGTCTCTTGTTCAAGAGTGGCTCAACACAAGGAATGCGACAGCTGAAACCCATGTCTTGCATACGTCTGTGTGTGGTGGTTCTTGAAGCACTGACTCCAGCTGCAGTCCACTCTTTGTGAATCTCCCCCACAGTTTTGAATGGGTTTTGTTTCACAATCCTCTCCTGGGTGCGGTTATCCCTATTGCTTGTACACTTTTTTCTACCACATCTTGTCCTTCCCTTCATCTCTCTATTAATGTGCTTGGACACAGAGCTCTGTGAACTGCCAGCCTCTTTAGCAATGACCTTTTGTGTCTTGCCCTCCTTGTGCAAGGTGTCAATGGTCGTCTTTTGGACAACTGTCAAGTCAGCAGTCTTCCCCATGATTGTGTAGCCTACAGAACTAGACTGAGAGACCATTTAAAGACTTTTGCAGGTGTTTTGAGTTAATTAGCTGATTAGAGTGTGGCACCAGGTGTCTTCAATATTAAACTATTCCATGGTTAAAGGCTAATAACATAATATCCCAATGCTGGATGCCTGCAGCAGTAATTGATGGAATGCATTTATATTCACCAAATAAGGTCATCAATGGTCTATGGTCAGTGACTAGGCTGAATGATTTACCCCACAAATATCTATGACATTTATAACTCCATAAATTAGTCCTAAAGGCTCATTTTTCTATTTAAGAATACCTTCTCTCTGCTGGAGAGTGTATGGGATGCATAAGCAATTAGATATACATCCCCATTTGGCATAATATGCTGAAGTTTGGCCTCCGAACCCATATGCACTTGCATCACATACCAGAGAAAATGATAACTTGGGCTCATAATAGATTAATACCCTATTACTCAAAAGTTTCTTACATAATTAAAAAACATGCTTTTCAGCACTACTCCAATATATATCAAGTAGTGTTGTCTTTTAATAAACTATAACTGGGTGCAACACTTCGCCTTGATTTGGCATAAAACACAGTTGACCCAGTAAAGCTCTAAGTTACCTTACATTTTTTAAAGCTGGAGCCTTATCATTGCAAGGGTTTACTCCATTTACATCAAGCACATATCCCAGGTATTCTGTCTGTGTCTTTCCAAGCTCACATTTGGATCTTTTAACTCGAAAACCACTGTCATGTAAACGTTGTAGGATTTTTATTTTTTTCATATGTGACTCTTTATCTCCGCTCCATAATATAAAGCAAGAGTTCCAAACCTTTTTTCGGCCGCAGACCCCTTTACCAAAAACTTTTAAAACCGTCAACCCCCTAGTCATTTACTAATAATAAATTAATACATTTTTACAGTACTCAATATTAAATATTTCACTAGATATCAAACTTTTTATTTTAATCACTTGTAATTAATGAATATAAGAAAATAAGTACAAATAGTCCAAGCTGTACTGTCTGCATTTCTTTTTTGGTTCAGTCATATTATTATCTGAAGAAATAAAAACTTTTATTAACAAACAATTTTGACAGCCCCTGTGATAAAAAAAAACCAATAAATTATGTAGTGTACTTACTTGAAACAGAAGATTTTTGTTCAAACTTGAATAAATAAACTGTGTCCTCTGATTTTCTTTTTCGTAGTGCTGCTCCTCAATAAATAATTGTATTCAAAGCTCAAATCACAACCCATTAACAGCTGTGTTTGGGGTTCTTCCAGAGGGGCTTAAAGTGGAGAAAGACAAACAAATTGTGATTGCATTCACTACACTTTTGGCACGCAGACTTATTCTGATAAACTGGAAGAACCCAAACTCTCCTCTTTTAAGTCAGTGGGAAACCGATGTGTTATATTATTTGAAATTGGAAAAAATCAAATACTCAGTTATAGGATCCGTACCTAATTAATTACCTTTCAGACAGCCTTGGTCTCACAATCCCTCCTAATCCATTAACAGCTGTGTTTGGGGATCTTCCAGATGGGTTTAAAGTGGAGAAAGACAAACAAATTGTGATTGCATTCACTATACTTTTGGCACGTGGAAGAACCCAAACTCTCCTCTTTCAAGTCAGTGGGAAACCAATGTGTTATACTATTTGAAATTGGAAAAAATCAAATACTCAGAGGATCCGTACAGACTTTTTTCAAAACATGGCAGGATCTAATCAGTAATATTTTAAAAATAAGTTCATGAAGCATAGAGAATTTATTAATTTAGGTATGTTTAAAAGCTGTAAAATTTTTATGCTGTTTGGCTTGCTCTCTCTCTCAGGGGTGGGGATCGATCTGTTCTTGACTCTATTTTTCTTTTTGTAAAAACTTGATTGCTTTGTATGGAGTGCAATAAAATTAATAAAAAAAAAAAGCTCAAATCACAAATAAGTACATGTCACATCAAACGAACCAATTTATAGTGTTTTATAAAAGCATGACCGTATAAGACTGATAAATTCTGCTAATATCGAATATCCATCGTCTCGTCCCACCGCAAGCAAGTGCAAACATGCAACAGTTTTTCATGTCCGCACTTGCTTTGATACGTTCGATAAGACAATGCACAGACATGTTTGTGCTACATGTATTTTCATGCATTCTTATGTGTGACTCTTTTAATGACACATTTTACCTTTTCGTTTGCAAGTTTGGTATGTTTTGTGTTTTTATCAAAAAAGTGTTTTTTTGAATTATTTTACTTCTTAATTAGGTACCTATTTGAATCATAGATATTTTGAAGAAACAAATAGCAGTAAGTAAGGGGGTCTATTTTTGCTGTTGTTGACCCCCAATTTTTTTTATTGAAACTATCAATTCCTAGAAAGTTCAAATTGACCCCAGGGGGTCAATATCGACCACTTTGGGAACTCTTGATATAAAGGGTCATCAAAGCAGACTACAACATCTAAGTCTTTCATTAGGTTTTCTATAATTCTTTAAAAATGGGAATTATCACACTGATGCCATAAGGTAGTGTATTGTAAACAAACAAGACTTTATGTGTGTTAATGGTGGTGTATACTTTGGCATCATTTTCTAACAGCACTTGTTGGTGTGCTGATACCAAATCTATTTTGGAAAATATTTTGCAGTGTAGCCAAAATTTCTCCAATATTGGATAAGGGGTATGTTTCAACATTTGCAGCTTGATTAATAGTTACTTTATATTCCCCTGTTACACAAGTGCGCATGGGAGGCACCTAAAGGGTCTAAATGGGACTAATTCTACACCAGACCGTTCTTTCCTGAAGACCGTTCATGGGAAATCCCTCCTGGCCCTGATGTCTCTTCCGGTTCTGGGCCTTCTGATGATGTCATTTCCAGTTCTGGCCCTTCTGATGATGTCACTTCCAGTCCCGAACCCATGGAGGAGGACCCTTACAGTTCCAGCCCTTTAATTGACATCACTTCCGGGTCCAAGCCTATGGATGAAGATCTTTCCTGATCCGACCCCTGTTGATATCATATTCTGTTTGGGCCTTTAAAACTGGCATTTAACAAATAGTTGATCAGTTCTGTTTTGGACTCCGAATTGTACACATCAGTACTATCAATTTACCCTCATTGCATCCAGGTAACAGTATATGGGTGACTGCTCCAAACCTTTTATGACTTCTGACTCTTCTGATTTGTGTAACACTCCACATAAATGAATGGACTTATCTTTTTTTAACCACAGTTATGATCATAGCTTCCCTCTCTCTGTGCTTGATAGGTGTAATTATACCAGCTTGCTCAAATCTCTTCTTCATAGCAAAATGTAATGGTCGACCTCTATGAAACTTTGGGGGTGCGTCTGGCTTCACTAAAATAATACCTTTAACACCCTTCCAGTGTCTCCAGTTCATCTCTGAACACCACTGTAAAATTGGTGAGCACTTCATCCAAACACAAACTCCTCTGACTTCCCACCATACTTACTGTATAGTTTTAAATTGTTCTCAATTCAGAAAGAACTTCTGTAGCCAATTTCTTCCACATATTGCTGATCCAAGGAGACAGAGCTGGCGGTGGCAGAGTTAAAAGGTGCTAAGATTTGCATTGGGTGTGACGAGGATGGATAGGATTAGAAATGAGCACATTAGAGGGTCAGCTCAGGTTGGATGATTGGAAGATAAAGTCAGAGAGGTGAGATTTGTGGATGTGGTGGGAGAGGACATGCAAGTGTTGGGTGTAATGGAGCAAGATGCAGAGAACAGGAAGATATGGAAAAAGATGATCCACTGTGGCAACTCCTAACAGGAGCAGCCAAAGGAAGAAGAAGAAGAAGAAGAATGCTGGTCCCTTTCCTTTCACAACTATCAGCAGAAAACTAACTTCTTGCTCATTGTGTGCCACTGCAACTGGGAACTGGCCCACAACTGGAATATGTTTCCCAGTGTATGCCATTAGCTTAACATTTGCTTTTTGTAATGGTAAATATGCAAATTTCTGTCCATATATTTTTTCAGAAAGTATGCTAATGGTAGCGCCCATATGTATTTCCATCGTTAAAAGTTTTTTCATTTACTACAAAATCCGCTTAGAAATGGTGTTTCTCCTATACATTTACTAAATGCAGAAACAATATATCTGGTTCAGGCTCTTCAGTGTCCACATATTTCAATTCTTTAGTTCTTTACTCAACTGAGAATGTCCCTTACTTTGACATGCCTTTATTGTGTCAGAGGGGGACATTTATTGTACACTGGGTCATTCCATTTCTCTCTTAGGAAAAGAAACACGTAAATATTACATTTAAAACCCAGCAGATGAACAGGCAATAGGCACCCATTGTTGGGACTGGGGGTGAGAAGTTAAAAGGCTGTCTGCAGGATTGTAGGTATTTGCTGTATTGCAAAGGAGTCGCCACTTTGAAGTTTTTTGGTTGGTTGAGATTACAAACAATACCAAGTTGTGATAACAGACCTGCTCCTTCCTAGGATGATGTCTGTCTTTACCTGACTTGAAAATTAACATGTTTGACAATATTGGCTTTTAATAAGCAGGTTTATACTCATTAATGGTTGGTAACAATACATTTTGTTAACTTTTGTTTCCTTTAATTGTTAAACCCAGGAAATTTAGATGTGCCATTGTTTAATCCGTTTGTCCAGAACTGATAATGGCAGGGACTGAAGGAGATTTAAGCTTCTGGGCAGGAGAAGGCAAGAGAGGGACAGTCCACTGAGAACGCCGCCAAGACTCGCTGAGAGCACAGGGGTTCACTGGTAGACTGGGGTACGTGGCTAGTGCGACTTGAGGGACACGGAAGGCAACACTTACCCCGAGGGAGGAAGAGACAGCGAGAGAGGAAAGCTGTATGAAAGGACCGAGCAAAGCTGGCAGACGAGAAGTGAGGCATGCCTAGGTCTCAGCAACACAAGGAGCCCAGAGTGGAGAAAAAGAACGACGAGGAGATGCTGACAGGGATTCCACGATTTGACAAAACTTCTGTTGGGAAACGAGTGTCCAGAGAACAGAGTGCATCGGTGGACAGTTGGACGATTAATTGTTTGAAGTAACAGTATACAAACTGGATTCTGCACCACTAAAGGTTGTATCCTTGAATTCTGTTTTTGACAGACTTTTAGAGTGTGGACTGTGTGTTTTCCTTTTAAAAAAAGGAAATTAGTTCTTGATATTGTTAGATTTTGTTTATGTTCATTTATCATTGTCATGTAGTTATTATTGTCTAGTGTAATAGAAGTTACTGTTGCTTTTCCTAAAATTACTGTTGTGTCTTTCATTGTGTGTTTACTCACCACCCAATTTAAAGAAACCTGTGTGCTATTATTGGTAAATTTCAGGAGTTCCCAGTCTCTTAATAAAACTGGGTGGTGTAGTCAGATATTTAAATGGTGTCTAATTTAGATTACCTGTAAGTGTGACCAGACACCTGTCACAATTGTATGTCCCACTCTGCCACAAAAGTGATATTTACTGTCCTTGGAATAGCATTCCTTTCCATTTGATTCTTACTATTACAGCAAAAATATTTCTTGTTTTGACAGGTGGACTTAACGTGCATCTTATGTACACCTGCATTTCTCTATCCATTTTCCTTAATTGTTGTGTGTCCCTGTATGCTCCAAACTGTGAGTGATTTCCAGCACCAATGTAAAAGTTAGCCCATCCTCTGAAAGCAGTTTTCGTTGCCAGGCTTCACTTTTTATCCCACTGACAAAATGATTGGGCAGTGGCTTGTCCAAGTTCGTGCCAAAGTTGCAATTGCACACTGCTTTAACTCTGTAATTAGCAATGCCTCTGACTCAAAATGTTGTCTGGTTGAAAGTGTTATCCTTCGATTTGGCAGGCTGTACTAAATTTATAAGTATGTCGCTGCCCCAATTACGCTGAGCAACATGGCCACATGTTTTACTATTTTGTTATTATTATTTTGTTAGCTTCAAAAAAAATTCTCCAATCATTCAATATATGCTGAACACGACTCACTGTCGGGTTTAAATTTGTCAATCCTTCCTTTCAGGACCATTATACACGTTATACAATGCCAAAGTGTATCCTTGTCGCCAGTTATTCTGTACCTTACTCAACCAACTTCTTTATTAATATCCAACCTGGGAAAACAGTTCTCCCCTTCCTCCAGTTTAACCATAGAACATTCTAACTACGGAAAGCACTGTGGTACAATATTCACACGACCAAATGTCACAATAAAATTCCACTAAAGAATACACTATATTTCTAAATGTTAAAAAATGTAATATGAAGTAGAACAAACAGTAAAACTTTCATGAAGTCTATGTTTGACTCTAAAACGGCATCAACTCTGTTAAGTCAAGGGTGTGCAGTTTTATAAAATAATCTGCAGGTAGTTTTTTCCAAGAACCTGGAAGAATTTGTTTGAATCCTTCTGCTGGCGTCAACTGTCTAGCTTGCTTCTGTCTCTCCAGGTAACACCTGACAGCCTCTCACACTGTTTAAGATTTCAATGTTTAATCTGGACACATCATAAGGTTAACTGCACTGTGATGCAAAATCAAGTTGGACAAGAGAATATATTTCTGGTATTGACATCATAATTTTAACTTTTTTAGAGGTTAAACTTAAAGTGTTTAAAATGAGTCTCATTTCAAGTTAAGCCTTGAATTTGAATAGGAGCTTAAATGCAGGTTCTCCCATAACCATGGAACAGTAGGCAGCTCTTTGGCCTTCACATATCTGAACAGTTGTAGGACTGTGTTAATCCAGTCACATGAGGCTTTTAAACATGTTCCATTGAGTGGGACCTCCTTTGAAGTCCTGCTGGTTGTTTGGTCCCTTTTGTTCAATTATTCACTTTTAATTTGTAATTTTATTTTCCATTTTCTTCCCTTTCTTGGAGTTTGTGTGTCATCAAAATGATAAACCTACAGTATTTTGAGCAGCTTTGTATTTTTGAATGTGACTGATCTAGGACAGTTGCAATCTAGATTGAAACACCCTGAATACGCAGGGTTCTTTGTCATAAAGGGGTCCTGAATGTAACCAAAATATATGAAGAAATATTTAATTCTTTGTTTTTCAAATCAATTCCTCTTTAACCCTTTATTGTTATCCCTAAAATAACTCATCCACTGCTAGCCACTTGCACACCCTAATCCCCTAATCACCGAACCATGAACAGCAGCTAGTGATGGCGAGCAATGGAAAAGTATTTTATGGTAGAAGGTTAGCTGAATACACATGTTAAAAATGAAAGAAAAGTGATGAGTGAATACCAATGAATCCGCTTCACTTCGAGTTTGGTGAAATCACAGAAATCTTTGGAAACTTTGCTAAACTCCGTGAAATGCATTTAAATCAATGGAATAGAAGGAATGTACTAGTTTTGTGGATTATAATGGTGCAATTGTCTTTTACGTGTCTCTAATGGCTAGGGAAAAGTCTGCCAACAATTCTGGGCTGATTGTTGTGGCCAAATATATGATCTGAGCTGTGAGGCAGCAGTGCTATACACTGCACCACTGTGTCTAAAGTAACCAAAAGATAGAACAAAATATCACAAAAAATAAACAGCCAAAGACTAGCAATAAATAAATAGAATATAGATTATTGGGCTGAGAGAGTGCCAGTCTTAGGGCACATCTTAACCATTCCACAGAGGGGCAGGCATGGGACTGGCTCAGGAGGGGGAAAGGAAACCATCCTAGCTTGTTTTGAGTTCATTGCTGGGCACATGGCTAATTTGCATGCATAATTAGCCATGTGGCACTTGCTCAGTGCCATATATCTGTTGGCAGCAGTAAATACCGTTTATGTTTTTAATGCTTGCAGAATGGAAATCTGGAAGTCTTTTCAGCCTTTGTGGCCTTAAGACACGTTTTTACCTTTTTAAGTTCCCTGAATACCCACCCACAACATTTGAAGAGCCCAAAGGTTGAAATGACCATGAGTGGAAGAAATTAGTGTGGTTAAAATGAGGAAAAATATTGCCCAGCACTGTTTGGTGGACGGAGTTGGGGGGTTTAGTGCGTCTCAGTAGCTGAAACAGGCAACGTTTTATCCTTGTGAGCTTGCAACACAATGATGGTCAAATCAGCAACGATCTTTCAGTAGGCATATGTGAAAGTTCTACATTGTGGCTGCCACTGCTCTATGATGTCATACTGGCCTCACAAAAAATTATGGGGCAACTGAAAACAAAAATTTTGACCTAGCCACATAGCAAATTTCCAATAAAATAAACAAGATCACTAGCGAACCCAGCATATTCACTGTGAAAAACACTTTGCCAGAATTTGTTAATCAACATGAGCAAAGAAAAAAGAAACCAAGATTGTTTGTTAATAGTGAAATGGATAGTGAACAGCAAGACAGATTCTAGTTCAAGTGATAGTGAAGCATACAAAGGAGATGATTTTGCTCAAATGGTAAACTATGACTCCTCTTCTGAATATGTGGTGTCACAATAGTGTTTTAAGTTTTGGCATTCGTCTTCACTCTCTCTCACTATTTTTCATCTCAGTTGCTGTTTCTGTGTTTTTATGGGTATACATATCATAAACCTCTTGAATATTCCTGATGTCTGCTAAAGGCCCACTTGCTGTTGCAGTGTAGTGACTATTGAAGTCTATCCTACTCCTAAGAGTACACCAGTTTTTCTGTGGTTCTCTTAGTCCAGTCAAGGGGATGCCTTCCCACCTAAATGTGCCACAACCCCGTACACTGTATGTATACACATTTTGTAGCAAAAGAATAAGAAACAGAAAGGTGGAAAGACCCATTTGATGGTGTAGGGATTATAATAGACTTGTGGAAACCAGTCTTCATTTAATGACTATTTCTTATAGAGCCTTTTCAAAAAGGGGGTGATTTGCTGAAGATGACCAGATAGGCACAGTCACATGGGGATCACATAACTACATAGAAAGTTGACAAATATGAGAATCTTATGGCTTTTCTATCAGTCCCAGTGGGCTCACGTGAATGAGTAAAATCTTGGAAAGAAATATGTATTTCTTCTAGTACATTGCACAATGTTTCTCTGTTTATACTTCAACATTACATTTAGTTTTTATGCTGGATGTTTTTCAGATATACTGTATTTGTAGTGTATTTCCAAATTAAATGAACGGCACTTGATAAAAGTAAAGTGAATTGAATAAACTAAACGTCACTTTTGTTTATCAATTCAATGGAAAGGAAGTCAAAATGAGCTACATTCTGGAGATGTTGGAAATGTGAAGATGATGCCATGATGCTAGACTACAGACTTTGGATTTCTGGCCTCATCTGACTGTAAGTCTCCAGTTAACTACTTAGTGATGATCTTCACTTTGTGTCATGATGAGCATATCTGAGTTTGAGGCAATGTCTCTGGGTGAACTGAGAACTGCCACTCATGAGGAGGGTGAATCACTTCTGGTTCTTTTTATATATCAAGTAGAATTGATTAAAATACATGGCACAAGTGAATTTCTGCAGAATTACTGGGGTTACTATTCATAACAGGATCACATGCTTGACGATCCCAGAGGAAGCGGAAGTAGTGCTGCTTCTTCTCCAAATGGAAAGCAGTTAGTTCAGGTGGTCTGAGCATCTGGTGGGTATATCTCTTGAGAGTGGCCAACAGGTATGAGACCTCCAGGGAAAACCCATCAGGCACTTGAGGGATTTTACCTCACAGTTGGCACGGCATTGAATGAAAATGTTCCAGAGAAACTAAGGAGTGCACTATGCTGCGCATCTTTTTGCCACACGAGAGCTAAGTGGCATAGAATATGACACACTTTTATTGAAACATTGAACTTGTATATGTTTTCATTTAATCATGGCTGGTAATATTCTATTAACAAAGTATTTCACAGCTGTACAAGCACTATAATTGTTAAAATGCTCAACACAGATATGTGATTTTATTTTTACATATATATAGTTATGGATTTTGTTTAGCATATGTACAGTGCTTTTAAACCAATGTTCTTAGCACTCCAGGTGGTGTTTTTTAAAATTGTCAGGAGAGTTTTCAACATATCACTGGGAAATACATTGCCATTTGTTACAAAGCTGACATTTCTTTTCAAGCAGTAATGTATTCCACAATCTGTGCAGACACATTTAGATTCTGTAATGAATGCTATTATACAGGCTGCTGAGGTGCTTTCTGATGTTGCTGCTATCATTGCAAATGTTATAACCAGCAGTGCTCGCCTGTAAAATTCAAGGTTTAATTCTTTATTTTGCTATTGTAATGTATTTGTTAAACTTTCAGAATCATTTGAAGAGCAAATATATTGGCAGCCACATTTTACCAGATAATCAAAATATATATAGTGCCTTTCACTATGACAGACACACTCCCTGCTCAATAATTTGCGGCCTTCTGTTCACCTCAATTCATTTACAAATATATGAAAATAAAAACTTTCAAGGTGGTAGTGGCAGTTGGCCAAGATTTTAACCAGTTTCACTTACACTTAGTGATGGCTTGCACTAAAAGAGCACTACCTTCATTACAAACATATGCAGATTATCTACCATTTATCCAGTTCACAGGGCTACTCATTCATATAGAAGAAATTTAAAACTTAAGTCACAAAGACAACTTTACAGAGACAACAACAGGGCCTAGAAATCAAAACCAGGTCAGTGGATTCACAAGGCAGCAGGATAACCATTATACCAATATACCACCTCCATACTATAGTAACAAATGTAAATATTCAGCTGTAGACAAATAGTCTTTAACACAGAAGGTTTCAAAAGAAGCTCTTCTAGTTTAGACAATCATAGATCAGATCAGGATATAGAGCAATAGTAAATGTCAAGGACATATTGTTATTATTTTTTTTTTTTGGCAAAGACAATATTACCTGATTTGCTTGCAGTAGCTGTACACATCCTGCTATATTTGAACTATTTATGGGTAGATACCCAAACATCTCTAATGACTTTAGAAAAGCCTACAGTGATTTGCACACTTATTCTCGAATTATTGTATTCAAAGCCATCTCTAGCTTTTTTGGGGCCCTAAGTAGTAGTACCTATTGGGAGGCTGAAATTGCTGAAACACCTTTTTCTCGATTGTGAGGTCTCCACTGGTTGTACAGTCTAGGACGTTGCTTAGGTTGCTTATACCAGGAATGCTAAAATTTTACAGGATGTTAAAAATTATAGCTGGAAAGTGATGGGAGTGTTTCATGACAGCTAAGTATCACATACTAAACGGAGGAACATTACAACTGTGATCATTTGGGTAATATGGACATATACAACAGAGAACGGCTACAAGTACACGGTTTGATCTTATAGGCTTGCTAATTTTATTTTTGTGATATGACAAATTAATTTGAAATATCCCACAGTGGTGTGGTAGAACTGCTGCTGCTTTTCATTAAGGAGACCAGATTTTTCATCCTGGTAGTTCCCCGTGCAGGAAGTGGAGAGAATATTAACTTGGCTACTTTATTATCAGTTTTGCCTGCAGCAATTCCAGGAATATACCTTAATAAAAAGATACGTTTTTTTATGTCTGTCTGGTTGCTATGTTTCTGTCATTCCAAAATATAGTGCATCACAAACATAAGTATCTACTATATAATAAAATACTAAGTTCTGTGTGTCCAGTCCCTCAGAGCAATCTGATTGGTCAGTTTGGCTTAGGTGATGTGACAGAAGAGGAAAGTGTACACGCTACAGTCACCTTTAAAGATGGGAAGTATAAAACCAGACAAGAGGTCAGAACGTCAGAGTCTAAGAATCAGGCTTTACGGGAACTTGCTCAAGAAAGGTAGCACCCGTGAAGAAAAGTTCACACTCACACAAATACAGAGGAAAACGAGTTGAGAGTACCAGTGTAGCAAGACATTGCAAATATCTTTAAATTATTCTATTACCTGTCTTCAAAGGTACCCTGGCTAGTTTAGTAATGTCACTCTAGAGGCACCTCACAACCACTGCTTTTACAAATCCCATACTAAATTGCATATAACGGAGACATATGCACTTTAGACGTTAATGTGGAAAGGGGAGGCACCTTTCATCATGAAAAGTAAGAAAACTAATAATGATAACAAAAAAAAATGTGTACACTGGTCTGTCCTATAAATTTGTTTTCTGTGAGATTCCAATTATTTTGATCATTTTTATAGTCAATATCACTGAATTGACACATTTCCTGTTCAAATACAGGGGAGAAATGCAGCAGCGACAAGCCTCACCTCACTGAGTTGATGCATACAATTTGTGCGTGCCTGCTGCTGTCTCTCTGTATGTTGCTAATATAATATTTGCAGACATGTTTATTATACACCCCGACTTTCCACTGTCTGGCTAATGAATGTGTGTGACATATTACGATCGGATGTAAAACCTTTTTGGACGTAAAACCGAAGTGAAAAGGCTCAAGGTGAGGCAGACAGAACCGTGCCACCCCAATGTGACCCCAACATGTGCTCATTGCTGCTGTTCTTCTATGCAGGGGCTCTAGGTGCCAACAAGTTAGCGATATCAGAAAGGCAAGTGCACTGCAGTGGTCCAATTATTTTTATTATTTGTTCAGACTGACTGTCAACATGGAAGATTAAGATGTTTATAACTAAAGGAAAAAAGGAGGACTTTTACAAGAAAGTGACAGAGATTTTTGTGGAGAAGGATAGGCATATGGACTTAATTTACAAATAAAGGTAAGACCATAAATGGTTTTCAATTTTATAAAACAATGGGATCAGAATAAAAAACAATCCAATATTTAAAAACTAAATTTTGACCTTAAATAAAATATTCTTTTGTTTTTCGTTTTATCCTTTTGTTGGACAGTCTGTATTAAAATGATCAAAGAATCATAAATTAAAAACTTTTAAAAACAAATAAATATTCCAACTAAGGTCAAAATTGAAATCTGTTTTTTTGTACACCTCTCTATACTTTCATTTGTTTTGAATGAGTATGAATTGTGGAATTGCAACAGCAAATTTAGAGCACATGGAGGGTACAGAGGAAATGCATTCTCTCCTCTCTCGCGCAGCACTATAAATATAATGTTCTTTCTTAGTCAAACATGTAACTTACCTATATGTGTGTGTAAAGAATGCTGATGAGATATGAAACCTAACTAGTAGTCAATGCTCATGCTGCCAGTTGAATATTGAATAAGCTATTCTTTTGGGTTTATAAATTTGTAAATCTCACTCTGAAGGAGTCAGTGCCTCACCAGCCATGAACCTCACCGCACGTCACTGGCTAACACTAAGGTCTACGTTCATTACTCAGAAGGCTAACATAAATGTCCATTTTGGTGACTTTTGTCTGAATGGACTGCTGCAAAGATGTCAGCTCAACTGATTTACACCTTTGTTATCAGGTGAAGCACAGGACTGATACTGGTATTACTCAAGAATGACAGTTAAGGGGAAGTTAGATTTATGTATTACTATTAAAAATGCTGTCTTAACAGGTCTTGTGGACCACTAAATGCCTAGCAGAATGGGCAACACTCACTTGTCTCCTCCATTTGAAACCTGTTTGAATGTAATTATTACATAAAAATAACCTTTTTTCTAAGGAGCATTACTATCATATTATTTACATCTCATTGTGAACTGTCAAATGCCTAATAAAGGAAAAAGTCTTAACATGTAAATTAAATAAACTGAATCAAATAAATGACTAATTTACATCTCATGCAGCAAAAGCTGTGACTCAAATTAACATTTTTCTCCGTTTCTAGTAAAGTAAAATATGCATTATCGATATTACTGTATCTTGCTTTGATAACAAAGAGAGAAGCTTTGTTATGTCACAAATTATTCTGAAGCCTTGAAACACACTTCATAGGCATATACTGTAAATCAATTAATTTTATTTAAGATACTGCATGTATAATTCTACTGTACATTGGTGAAAAGGTAATATCTTCTGAATAGCAAATATGCTACAACATAAAAATATACACAAAAGGGCATCATATCATAAAAAAGTTAAAAAGATAACTTAATTAAGGGAGGGTGCAGTGTCTTTTGAAGAATAAACTATAAATAGCTGATTCTCTACAGCAGAGTCAACAATCATAACATTGTGATATTTTTACACTCCTTTTGAGCAATATTGCTATTTAGCTTAGTGATTTGTTATGTTAAATCAGTAGTTTTACCATCTATCCATTATCCAACCCACTATATCAGGGGTGTCGAACTCCGGGCCTGGATGGCCGCAGCGTCTGCAGGTTTTCATTCTAACCCTTTTCCTAATCATTGACCAGGATTCACTGCTAATTAACTTCCTTTCCCTTCATTTGAATTGCCCTGTTTTTAAGGATTCAGACCTCTGAATTGATTTGTTTCTTTATTAAATGACAGCCAAACAGAAATAAGATGTGAAATGAGCCAAAAGATGACGAGCTAAACTGAAACATCAAACTCCAACCAATTTCACTCCAACCAGTTTCTCAATGAGAAGCCAATTCTTGCTGTTCATTAAACTCATTATTTTATTCCACAGCTTGTTGCTGCTCTCATTCTACCACAGCAGACATTTTCAAAACTGTTGATTTTCTGTTTTTTGTAAGAACACCATTAAAATGTTTGGGTGACCTCAGAGATCAACCTTACTGAGACCTCCACCTTTCTTTATTTTCACATATTGTGTGATGGGCACAGGTGAGCTGGTCATGTGGAAGCTTGTTTCGTGTCTCATTTTTGTTTGGCTGCTAATTAAGGAAAAAGAGACAACTAAGGGACCTGAGTGAAGTTAATTAAAACTAAAGAAAAAGAAGTTAATTAGCAGCCAAAAATGGTCACTAATGAAGAAGATGGTTAGAATGAAAACCTGCAGCCACTGCAGCCCTCCAGGACTGGAGTTTGACATCCGTGCACTATATCCTAACTACAGTGTCACTGGGTTCTGCTCGAACCAATCCCAGCCAAGGCAGGAAACAAACCCCGGCCAGGGTGCCAGCCCACAGCAGGGCACACACACCCACACACCAAGCACACAAGAGGGACAATTAAGAATCGCCAATGCACCTAACCTGCATGTCTTTGGTCTGTGGGAGGAAACCCACGCAGACACGGGGAGAGCAAGCAAACTCCATGCAGGGAGGACCCGGGAAGCGAACCCGGGTCTCTTAACTGCGAGGCAGCAGCGCTACATCTAAATGATGTTGTTTTTAAATAATAAAACAGCTGAATTTTGTTTTAATTTTCCTTCTGTCGTTAAATGTTCCTAAATCTAATTTACTCAGGGGCACAATGATAGGATATTATCACAATGTTTGAGCTACAATAATATTTATAATATTGTAATCTTTAATTACTAGATTCAGCAGCATATTAAAGTGTATTATTCCTTTTTGATTTGACAGAAGTTAAAATTTAAATCGTATGTTTGTAGGCAAAAAATATTTTAGAACTATTTTAGAACTTGATATATTCTTGTCTTAATAGTATAAATGGATTTCAAGGATCTCAACACTCTCGATTCTAGGACTCTGAGTACTCAGTATATAATACACACACACACACACACACACTAATAAATATTTTAAATTGAGCTGTGAGTGATGGCTTGTGAGATAAACCCAAATCGTGCAGGACAGTTATGCCCTGCAGCATGATTTGCCCATGAATGCCTTCCATCTGTGTCACCGTGTTCTTTTTAGAAGGACATTTTCTCATTTGTAAAAAAACACATAGGGATTCATCAAACTAAGAGAAATGCTTCCATTTGCTTACCTTTATTTACACAAGAAAAATACACATTTATTTTGCGATAACAAGTTACTCATAATATTTAACATTTTCCCTAGCAGGCATACTAGGTTCCCACTGGAGTTCCCTAAAATCTAGAACAGGGATGGCACTCTTAAACTATGAATCCAGCAGATCATTGAAACCTTTGACAGGACCCTGAGTTTAATAGAACAGACCTCAAGGCAGCATTGTGGCCATCATGCCTATCTTTACTACTGTCACCTTTTGGCCTAGAATACTTTTGCTGCCTATTTCATGGCATCTTTCTCGCTCTTGTGTCCTCAAAGTATTTACTTCCAGGAGGTATATGATAATATCACACCATGGTGACCCTGGTACCCCCACATTTCATGCATAAGTCCTTCTCAGTTGCCACTATATATTTTTCTGTCTTTTATTTCAGTCTTTCATGCACATTTTCTGCTTTCATGACAACCTAGTGCTATTTTGGCTAAAACATTATAACTAATACTATGCCTCTGTGTAGGTGAATATGAATATATTACCTCATTTTATTTATAAAACATCAGGGGCAAACTCTTGAATGCGGGTGTGCATTAATAAAATCATCTAGTATGATTGACAATATTGTTCACATATACTGTAATATTCAAAAATTGCTCTGCTAGAAACAAAGGACTCAGTCTGTACTGACTGACTGCGATACATCATCCATTGCAAGGTTACAATGAGTTGTACTTTATAATAATAGGTTTCTTTTAGCACCGTTGTTGTACATTGTGTTAGTCGACTGACTATAGATTATTTGTAGTCCAGCCTCTGTTTTTTTTTAAATGTATTTATTTATTTTTGAATTTTTTGAATTTTTTAAAATCAAATAACACTCCATACACATAACTCGAGTTTTATAAAAAGAAAAAGGTTTGAAACAAATCTGTAAGTCATTTCATCAGTGGTATGTTTCTCACCACAGGCCTGCTCTTCAGAAACACAGAGATTGGCCGCATGTGCTGATATTTACAGCGCATTGCCGTACCCACCACACAACAAACCACCTGGATTGGGACCCGCGAGCAGCCGTGCAATGGGTGACACCTCAGCACCTCAGCATCACACTGAAACAGTGTGAGTTTTTTTTTCTTTACGGTGGCAGGAGTGCCAATCCTGTCACCAACTCCTGCCTACTCTTGGCTAGATGGATTTTGGTGTTGTTACTGTTGTGTATAACCCCTCTAAAAACCACATTTTTCTATTCAGTGTTTCACATCATATTGTATATTTTTCACTTTTTCTTCTTCTTTACAAATATGGTCTTCATTTACTCCTGGCATTCCCTTGCGTTTTGTGTCTGGTTTGTATCCCATTATAATTTAGCCAGATATCATTTATATCTGCCATTAAAATGCATCTTCAGTTTCTGCGGCATGTTCAGAAAGAGATCTGATGTGGCTTCCACTTTGCAAAATTTGCGTCAGCTTCGTCTTACATGGTTGTATGCAAACAGAAAACACGTTTGCATTTACACCTGTATTTCATGTGGTTGCTGTCCATTTTTGACCAAACCTCAGATGTGATCAGAGCAAGCCAATTTACCCCTGGTGTTTAATGTGGTCAAATGCTATCTGATTGTTAAACGAACTGTGAAAATGGTGGGTGTAATGGGCACTTTATATATATATATTTATTTATCTTTTATTAAATTTATTAAAAGCATGTAATATTCCATACAATTAACTCAAGCTTAACAAACTAAACCCAATTCAACCCCCACCCATGATGAAGTGAGAAAGGCCAACAGCCAGAACAAAACTTTTGAGAATAATAAAGAGAGAAAGGAATGTTTCCCCCCAATTTAAATGCTTATTCTAAAATATTATTGATTAGATCCTGCCAGGTTTTAAAAAAAATATTAAGTGCTGAACACACATTGGTTTACATTGGAACAAGTTATTTGGTTAGCTTTTGGTTGAATTTGCTTCTTATTGACAAAGAGCAGCTAGTTAAAGTAAACTTAAAAAAAAACAAGTATTCTAAACTCTGAAAGGTTCTTAACATTAAGAGAAGTTAAGAAATATGGCTGAAACAAAAACTGATGACCATTGTGGCCCTCTAGGATTTGATTTGGAGACCTCTGATTTGTAACATCTACTGGATAGTTGTTCCATTTCTAAAAATGTATATTTATTTAAAACTATATTCTATGTTTCTTATAAAATGCACTGAGCTGATCATTGCTCAAAAGTACAAGGGAGATCAGACTAAGGTGGTATATCTACTGTAAATGCTTTCAACATGTTTATTTTTAATTTTGGCAACACAAGAATCCAATAAATAGCACTTTCATTAGTAAGCCATCTAAATTTTAAATGTTGTTAATTTAAACATTGTTTATCGTGAAGCCATTGTAAGCACTTCTTATTAGAAAGCTGTTCCTTTTTTTATTGATCTCACTCTCACTCTTGTCACAGCTCAGAAATGATGGATTAAGAAGTGTTAAACTTTGTCACCACCCAGTGGTGCTTATCTCTCCATACAATAATGTGTTTAATCCAGTATAAAAGATTGCAAAAATGGTCCGCATGTTAACATAAATGTTTGCAAAGCAATGTGAAGCCAGAAACAAGAAGACTAAAATAAAACTAGACTCAGTTAATTTATTAGATAGAGTAGCAAAGCAAAATGACTTTGTTGTAAATTTAGACAATAATGAAATGTAGAGATTATTAAATGCAGTATGCTGTTAAGTATGTATTTAATATATACTGTGCAAGGTACAGTGCATCTGGAAAGTATTCACAGCGCATCACTTTTTCCACATTTTGTTATGTTACAGCCTTATTCCAAAATTTATTTTTTCCTCAGAATTCTACACACAACACCCCATAATGACAACGTGAAAAAAGTTTACTTGAGATTTTTGCAAATTTATTAAAAATAAAAAAATTGAGAAATCACATGTACATAAGTATTCACAGCCTTTGCCTTGAAGCTCAAAATTGAGCTCAGGTGCATCCTGTTTCCCCTGATCATACTTGAGATGTTTCTGCAGCTTAATTGGAGTCCACCTGTGGTAGATTCAGTTGATTGGACATGATTTGGAAAGGCACACACCTGTCTATATAAGGTCCCACAGTTGACAGCTCATGTCAGAGCACAAACCAAGCATGAAGTCAAAGGAATTGTCTGTAGACCTCAGAGACAGGATTGTCTCGAGGCACAAATCTGGGGAAGGTTACAGAAAAATTTCTGCTGCTTTAAAGGTCCCAATGAGCACACTGGCCTCCATCATCCGTAAGTGGAAGAAGTTCAAAACCACCAGAGGCCTCATGTATAACATCATGCGTAGAACTCACACTATAACATGGCGTAAGCACAAAAGCCGAAATGTGCTTACACACAGAAAAATCCAGATGCAGGAATCTGTGCGTACTCCAACTTCCACGTTCTTCCGTTACATAAATCCTGATCAGCGTGAAAAGAAACGCTTGTGCACGCGCTTTATGTAACGCCCCAACTCCTCCCAGAATTACGCCTCTTTGAATATGCAAATCAATATAAATTGCCCTTAAGCTCAGCCTTCTGTGAAAAGACAATGGGAAAAGCACGGGGGAAAATATAAGAATTTCAGCGAATACCAAGTGGAGGCAAAGGAAAAACATACTATTTGTTCAAATAAACCGTGGTATAATCAACAAAAGGAAGTTGATCGAGTGACATAGCGTGTTGGAGAAACTTGAAAGCTCACGTTCACAAAATTGCACAGTGCCGGAAATAAAAAAGAAGTCACATATCAAAGTCGCTGTGAAAAGGCGAGTTGTAGCCCACTGTCTGAGTGTCATATGAAAGCTTATTAGGGTACAGAGAAAAAAAGGCACACAGTGGGGAAGTTTTTCCACTTTAATCACGTAGTTTATTTTGTCACTAAAGTCATCTTAAAATCGTTTAATTAACCACTTTCTCAAATGACATCGTAATTAAAGTAGCACGTTAAATGCTTTGTTTTGTATTTGATCTTCTATGTGCTCTATGTGTGTGAATCACTACCTGCTTCTTAAACCAGCTCTCTTCCTCCAACTGGACACAGAATCCATTACATTCGTGATATTACAGCTTTCTGAATAACTAAAATACTGAGATGTATACGTGATATCATTTTTATGATGATAGGAGTTAAAGCACGTTATTAAACATGGCTTTCACGCCATAGTGATTGTGTACGACCTTCGATGAAATAATTTATTGCAGCAGTACTCAGGGGCGGCTCTAGGCTTGTGGTGGCACTGGGCAGAGGAAGAATCGGTGGCTCCTTCAGCCCGCCAATGTAAGTAATGTAGCTTATGCACGGTGGATGGCCACGTTTGTTGCAGACACTGCATAGCCGCCTCGTGCTCATAACACAAGCATTTAACTTTTGCCGAAATTTGTCGCTGCGTTTTTAGCTGTGTTATTTTTTCTTTCTGTTTTATATTCAATATATATTGGCGTAGCTGCCACTGCAGTCCTTGCTTTTCTTTTCCCAAATACCCAATCAGAATTTTTTGTTTAATTATTTTATCCTTCACGACACTCCCAGTGAAGAATATAGATTATTTAAATGAAGTTAAATTTTTATCTGTATAATATAATAAACATATTTTGCTGCATTTCACCTTAAAAATGATATCGTCATCATATGTAAATACGCGCTTTATAAAGCAGCTCAGGTTGTGGGATATTATAACTGTAGTGCAAGTTTACAGTGGGGTGATTGTACTTATAAGTACAAACAGTTCTACAAGAAGCAATTGATTGAGTGCGTTTATAGTTCTTGGGATGAAACTGTTTTTGAACCACGGGGTCCGTACAAGAAAGGCTTTGAAACGTTTTGCCGTGGCTGAGCCAGTGTGTACTTGAAGCTGTATACCGATAATTCTCTTTCCAATCAGCTGCTGCTGTGATTCACACTCAGATACAGTGATATAAATACTCTGAGTGGTGCAGTGAGAGTAATATGGAAAAAGATGATCCACTGTGGCAATTCCTAACGGGAGGAGCTGACAGAAGACGAAGAAGAAGAAGAACAAGGAGAAGTGAGAGTAACAACGCTAAAGCAGTTATGGTATTTGGAATACTATGGCTATTCCCTGGCCCATTATATTGTTACAAGTTAATTACAATCAGATGCGTTACACTAATAAACAATATGCGGTTAGTTTCAGTGTATTTATAAAGCCACGCCAGGAAAATAAGGTGTAACTACATAGGAACAGTAGCACTGCTTTGACGCTGGGTGCCACCAGTCTGCAAAACCGAGCAGAGAACTTGCGTACGACAAGGTATGAGGTACCGTGGAAAAGTGCGTGGCTTTACGCCAAGTGTAGGTTTTATACATCGCGATTTGAACGTGGAAAAGTTCTTACGCAACACTTCTGTGCGTACGCACCGTTTATACATGAGGCCCCAGGACTCTTCCTAGAGTTGGCCAGCCATCTAAACTGCGTGATCGGAGGAGAAGGGCCTTAGTCAGGGAGGTGACCAGGAACCTGATGGTCACTCTGTCAGAGCTCGAGAGATCCTCTGTGGAGAGAGGAGAACCTTCCAGAAGGATAACCATCTCTGCAGCAATCCACCAATCAGGCCTGTATGGTAGAGTGGCCAGACGGAAGCCACTCCTTAGTAAAAGGCACATGGCAGCCCGCCTGGAGTTTGTCAAAAGGCACCTGAAGGACTCTCAGGCCATGAGAAACAAAATTCTCTGGACTGATTAGACAAAGATTGAACTCTTTGGTGTGAAGGCCAGGCGTCACGTTTGGAGGAAAGCAGGCTCCACTCATCACCAGGCCAATACCATCCCTACAGTGAAGCATGGTGGTGGCAGCATCATGCTGTGGGGATGTTTTTCAGCGGCAGGAACTGGGAGACTAGTCAGGATAAAGGGAAAGATGACTACAGCAATGTACAGAGACATCCTGGATGAAAACCTGCTCCAGAGCGCACTTGACCTCAGACTGGGGCAACGGTTCATCTTTCAGCAGGACAATGACCCTAAGCACACAGCCAAGATATCAAAGGAGTGGCTTCAGGAGTTCCTTGGACTTCACGGCGTGTTTTTTGTCCTGACACTCAGGGTGAATTGTAGGACCTTATATACACAGCTGTGTGCTTTTCCAAACTAGGTTCAATCAATTCAGTTTTCCACTTGTGGACTCATGTTCTAGAAATACCTCAAGGATAATTAAAGCAATCAGGATACACATGACCACAGTCTGAGTGACACAGCAAAGTGTCTGAATACTATAAAGAAGAGATTTCAGTTTTTAATTTTTATTAATTTGCACACCTTTCTGAAAACACATCTTCACTTTGTTACTATGGGTTACTGAGTATCTATTAATGGGCAACAATTGCAAATGTATCCATTTAAAACTTGATCATTGGTTTTGGAAAATACTAATTTTGCATTTCAGTATTTTATAAAAGAAAACAATGAAAAAGTCCAAGTGTTCTTTTGTAATTTGCATGTATTTAATGATTTGGAATATACCATTATTGCCTGAAGAGAAATTATATTTAATAGTCAGAAATCTCTCCTGCCTGGATAGATAAACTTGGCCATTGGATTTCTTTGATTTCAATAAGCATTTGGAAAAGAGTTTACAGGAAAATGCTGGCTGTTGCACTTTTTGTTTCATTAGGTTAAAGTAGTGGAAGCTTAATTACTTTTGAATCTTTCATTCTCCTCCTACAACTGTGAAGAAGGACAAATTAAACAGTTTGAAAATTATAACTGTTAAAGTAGAAAGGCAAATAAAGGAGTATGCAAACTTTTAGACTAGCAAAAGCTCTTCCTGTCCTAAAGATATTGCCTTGGCCATGACAACAGCTGTCAAAGCTCCAGAAAGATGACAACTTGTCTAAGACACTGGGTGTGCAATTGAACATTTCAGTTGATCTTGTAAAGTAAGAAAGGTAAGTTAGCCTACTGATCTTAAATGGATGTGTTTGCCTTGATATGTTAAGAGAATTTTGAAACAATCTATCTTGTTGATCTTCAAAAGAAATAACAGAATATATTTATTGAGTGTGCATATGTCATAACGCCACATGGCCCCACTGGAGCAGGCATTTCTGAGCATCTGAAGAAACCAAACAGAGCTAATAAAAGTATAATCTAAAAGACAAATATATTGACTGGTTAAGGTATCTGAAACAGAGTTAAAACAGGCAGTGCTATAAGAGATTTAATGTAAGGAGCCAAATAGTAGCAAGATTGATTTCAGAGCAATGGAAGTTCTTCATATGATCAATTAATCTGGGGATTCATTACGCCTGCACGGAGAAGGGAATAGTGTAGACCAGAAAACCTGCCTTGTGCAAAGTACAATGAATATTGAACTGAAATGAAAACTTTACTGCCATGCAAAAGATTGGTTAACAATTTGTTACATTTTATATTGGGTTTTTCTCACTACTCAAAGCTCTTCCACACAGGGAGGACCCAAGACAAAAACCCATGATCACCTTGCTGTGAGGCAGCAGTGCAACCACTGTGCCACCTGCAAGGACACAAAGAATTTATGATAATGTTAAAACCATATTGTAAATGACAATTGCAACAATATAGAAGAATATACAAAATCAGCAAAACATTCTATACTTTAAAACTTTACATTACTGAATGTATTTATTAGATATTAATTACAATTATAACATGGCAAGTTACACTTGTAGCGAGGCTACATAAAATTTCAATTGTTTTTGTTTAATGTTTGCAAGTGTTGTGTTTGTCTGACCTTTTTGAAAAAGAGTCTCCTTGCTGCCTTTGCAAGGACATCACCAAGCACTTAACCATTTAGGAGGTGGGGTATCCTGATTAGTTCTGGGGTTGTGTACATCATAAGCTATGCCATAGCTATGACCACTATGGCATAATGGCGGGATGCCTCCATGCTGGAAGGACTGGGAGA
This sequence comes from Polypterus senegalus, assembly GCF_016835505.1. Taxonomy (NCBI): domain Eukaryota; kingdom Metazoa; phylum Chordata; class Cladistia; order Polypteriformes; family Polypteridae; genus Polypterus; species Polypterus senegalus. Next base: position 105,062,440 of record NC_053164.1, on the reverse strand, counting down.
GGGAGAATATCCAGAGCATTACCTTACCCTGAGTGCTAGGTGGCAGCCCCTGGGTTGCAGCAGTGCCTCGGACTCCTGCAGGGCTCTATGGGAGCTGGAGTTTGATGGGCGCCACCTGGGGCTTCTGCAGCTGCTGCTGAGCCCTTATGTGCAGCACTTTTTCACACCTGGAAGTGCTGCCGGAAGTGGAACAATGAGCACCTGGTGCACTTCTGAGTGCTTTATAACAGGAGCCAGACTCGGGCGGGAGAAGACAAAGCTTGCCAGGAGGAATAGAAGTGAGAGAAGGCAAAGAGAACAAGAAGAGTGTTGTGTGTTTTGCTGTGCTGAACTGTGCTGTACTTGTGGGAAATGGGCAAAGGTGTTTCCCATGAGAAAAAAGGAAAAAATTCAAATGTGTGTGCTTTGAACTTGTGTCCCAGGTGGTCCACATCACACTTTTTTCAAAAGAGGAAGGAGGAGAAAGAAGGGAGGAAGCATAAGATGACTGTGATCAACCACATCAAGCACTGCTATTCTTTCATTGAAGGCATTCACCAGTCAACACTGCTTATCCAGTTACACATGGCATTAAGGTAGACCTTTTCATCATCCATTTTCCAGGGCTGTCAGAATACTAAATGAGAGTCATCTGTGAGACTGTGTCGATTCATACTTCAAAATAGCACTGTTTGAATTTAGGTTTTCTATCATTTTCATTATTTGGGACTTGGCTGGCTGTCATGCATTTCTCATCTCCACAGTTTCCGTGCTTTCACTGGACTTTTTTGGGTATATGAATGTTTGTTTGTCATTTTGTAAATTACACTTTTCTGGTTAAAACAAGGGGAGGAAAAGGTAGGTCGCCATATTGTTTTTTTTTTTCTTTCTCTAACACTGTATATATTTGCACCTGCATTGGGTATTGGGAATATGGGGATTTCACTTTGTTATATTTCATTCTTTTTCCAATATGTAAATTTTTTACATACTGAACCTTTTATCTGTGCCAAACCTGGTTGTTTTTACCGTTGACTGGGGAGCTTGAGTGGAGGGCAAATAAGGAACGAAGAGGTAAGTATGGTTTGACATGGCCAAGTCCGGACTTTGCTCCAAAACAGCCAGACTGTGTAATTTGCTGCCTCCGAATGTGAGAGTGGTTGTTACAGAGTCATGTTCCTTACCTTTCTCACTCCATAAAGTGAAAGTAAAATTTAATCTGTGATTCTGATTAACCAAAACCGTACAATGAGTGGTGACCAATAACACTTTCTTGAAGATAAAGATATGCCTCCCCAGGTAGCTTTTCCATTTTATTTCCTAAATTAAGTTGATAACTGCAATTTGAAATCTAAAACTAAAAAAGATGGTTTGAAAGAAAGTATATCTGGAGTTGACAAGATTGAGTGAGTGGGTTAGTTTTTTGCTTTTTATTTTAATTGTACGTAGTGTTGTTCCAGTTTGTGTTTGTCAAAGTGCTGCTGCTTAATTAAAGTCAATTTAGGAGCACATCAAAGCTTCTTCGTTTCTGTTCTATTTGCTGTGTAGATCTGATTGCCTGTCAATTGGGAGCAGTTAGCATCAGAGCGCTAGAAAAGTAAGGCACTACAGAGAAAATGAAAGCAAACAGCTATGAGCACTACTGAATCAAAAGGCAATGCCTAAACACCTTCTGTCTTTAAAAAGAAATGATTGAAATAACATTTAAAAAACAGATTCTATCAAAATAAACAATACAATTGTTAAGTCCATCATCAGCCATGGATCTAATATGTGGACTGACATGAAAGATCTCACAGAGGTGGATGCTACAAATGTGAAAACTGAGAAAAGAAGCAAAAAAGCTACTGCTAACATAGAAAGTATGTGTTTCATGTTAACCTCTTCCTTTTTTTCTATTTGAGGGAAGCTTGACCTTGTTTATATCCATGTGCAAGTTTTATTGTATTTAAATTATTTGCTTTGTTAGGCTTTTTTGCTGTTTTTTGAGAAATGTTCAACAGCAGTCAGGACAGGTTAAGGCCTCAGACAGATGTGAGCACTTCAGACACTATGAGGTCCATAAATTGACGCCCCTTTTTGGAGCCACTCCCTTGTTTCGCTGGTGAACTGACACCTATATTATACGCCCCTCATGATGAATTCAATTCCCTTTAGTTCCTGCACTCAAATGTGCATTCAGCATTTAGTGAACTTCTAAACTATCAAGATCTCTCAGTTTTGCATCTGAAGCAGTTGTTATGGTGTCATATTAGAAACAAATTGATCAAAAAAAATCTTAACATTTTGTATTTTATAGTATTTGTTTTATATCAGCGTTTGTCATGTCTTCATTCATGAGACTGCACTTTTTAATGTGTTAGTTATATGCTACACTCAACCGAGTAGTGGCTTTGTGGCTAAGGATCTACACTGGTAATCAGAAGGTTGACCCCATATAAATATGGGAAATGCTAAGGAAGAAGACAAAAAAGAATAAATTATATGCTGCACTCTGCTATGATTAACACTACATATTCTTATAGACTCTGAATCAAATAAATCATATAATTTGTGTAAACAGTCAAAATATTCAATACTATGTGCTGGACGTTTAGGAGCTCTTTAGAGTACTGTCTTTGTGGTTCTCTCTGTGTTATATCATTAGTACTGTATTATTACTGGTGTACAAAATCGTAATATTTATATTAACAAGGCATTGATTGTGGTTTAGTTTATGGTCTATTGAAATGACACACTTGCCCTCAGAAGCATGACGAGGTATAAAGTAGCCATTTGAGTCACCCAGCTAAGACCTTCTCTGTTAGCCAAGTGGCTTTGTGTACCCATTGGGGATGGCATAATGACCTCGCAGCCTGTACAAAGAGATGTTTATTACATTAGCATGACAGCTTATCCTGGTGAAGATTTTTCTTATTTAAAATAAATATTTTTTGCATACATATTCACTTTGCTACCATTACTATAATAGTACATTTAACACAAAAGTGTACTGCTAACACAGGGGTGGGGGCATGGAAAGTGGATGAAGTCAAAAGCTATGTAACTGACAAGGGCGTCATATTACCGGCCTCAGAATGTCTCAGGTCGCGGAATCTGTCCGAGGCCTAAAACAGTCCTGACTGCAGCTGGACAGTCTTGTTTTTTTCTGACTGCACAGGAGCAATATTGAGCATTTGGTTTTCCATTTATTTTGAAGCCGAGTAACCCCTGGTAGCACAATACGTTTAGTACTTGATTAGTGTTCTTACCAATGACTTACTAAAAATAAACAGTAAACCCATGGAAAGATGAAAAGAAAGCTGAAAAAAAAGCTAGATGAATTAGTTACATCATACCAGCTTGCATTTGCACTGGGAAGGGAGTGATGACAAAGAACATTTTGTAACAGGAGAACTTCTAAACAGATGCCGTGTAGGCTGACGTTTCAGGTACTGATAAATTTTGAGACAGCAGAAAGAGAAGTGCTACCAGTAATACAATGGCTCAAATAAAATTATTTGATGGGATTGTATGAAGTGCTCAAGGTGGTCACACATTTAAATCTTTAAAGTGTACCTGTAAGAAATTTCTGCACATCATGAAAATTCCTAAAGATGGTGCTGATGAGGGAAGACAATGGAGGAGTCAGAACAAATCACAGCACAGAAACTGCACTCATTAAAGTAGTAAATGACTTGCGGATAAATGCAGACAGAGGCCATTTATCTGTTCTCATCCTCCTAGATCTGAGTTTGACACCATTGATCACAATATTCTTAGAAATCGCCTTAGTCAATGGGTGGGCCTCTCTGGTAGTGTCTTAAATTGGTTTGAATCCTACCTGGCAGGGAGAAAATATTTTGTTAGTTGTGGTAATTACAACTCAAAGACACATGATATCCAATATGGTGTTCCACAAGGCTCTATCCTGGGTCCGCTGCTCTTCTCAATCTAGATGCTTCCGTTAGGTCAGATTATCTCAGGTTACAACGTGAGCTACCACAGCTATGCTGATGACACACAGCTGTACTTATCTATAGCACCTGATGACTCCGACTCTCGATTCACTAACACAATGTCTTACTGGTATTTCTGAATGGATGAATAGTAATTTTCTCAAACTAAATAAAGAGAAAACTGAAATTTTAGTGATTGGCAATAATGGATTCATTCAGGTTATCAGAAATAAACTTGATGCATTAGGATTAAAAGTTAAGACGGAAGTAAAAAACTTAGGGGTAACTGTTGACTGTAATCTGAATTTTAAATCGCATATTAATCAGATCATTAGGACAGCATTTTTTCACTTAAGAAACATAGCTAAAGTTAGACCTCTTATATCACTGAAAGATGCTGAGAAATTAATTCATGCTTTTGTTTTCAGTCGACTAGATTACTGTAACGCACTGCTCTCAGGAGTACCCAAAAAAGACATAAATCATTTGCAACTAGTTCAGAATGCAGCTGCTAGAATCCTAACTAGGAAAAAAAAATCCAAACACATTTCTCCAGTTTTGATGTTACTACACTGGTTACCTGTGTCTTTCAGAATTGACTTTAAAATTCTGCTTATGGTTTATAAAGCCTTAAATAATCTCGCTCCATCTTATATATCGGAATGTCTGACACCTTATATTCCAAATCGTAACCTTAGATCTTCAAATGAGTGTCTCCTTACAATTCCAAGAGCAAAACTTAAAAGAAGTGGTGAGGCGGCCTTCTGCTGTTATGCACCTAAAATCTGGAATAGCCTGCCAATAGGAATTCGCCAGGCTGATACGGCAGAGCACTTTAAAACACTGCTGAAAACACATTACTTTAACATGGCCTTCTCATAACTTCACTTTAACTTAATACTGATACTCTGTATGTTCAATTCATCATAATAACTATTCATGGTGGCTCTAAAATCCGTACTGACCCCTACTCTCTCTTCTTTTTCTTTTTCCGGTTACCGCCACCTACTCAAAGCATCATGATGCTCCAACATTGATGGACTGAAAGCCAGAAGTCTACGTAAACATCATCATCAAATCCTTCCATGAGAACCCTAAATACAAAGAGGACTGTTTGATTTATGTTAGGTAGAATGCCCAGAGGGGACTGGGCGGTCTCATGGTCTGGAATCCCTACAGATTTTATTTTTTTCTCCAGCCGTCTGGAGTTTTTTTGTTTTTTCTGTCCCCCCTGGCCATGGACCTTACTTATTCTATATTAATTAATGTTGGCATATTTTATTTTCTTACTGTGTCTTTTATTTTTCTATTCTTCATTTTGTAAAGCACTTTGAGCTACATTTTGTATGAAAATGTGCTATATACAGTAAATAAATGTTGTTGTTGTTGAGTTCAAAGAATTGTTAGGGTGCCAACTGGGTCACCCGATTTAATGTAATGGTGGCAATTAATAAAAGAAAGTAGACACCGTCTTCTTAAGTCAATGCTGCACAGTATAAAGGGTCTGTCTAGGTAGAGCTTCATCCTGCAGCCAGCTCAGGTATAAATAAGAGGTCTCCTTTTTGGAGACATCCAGTTATTATAAGATTATAGGATCAGCTGCTTTCATTGGGCATCTTGTCAGTGCTGCGGATGAGAAAAGAAAGGAACCCATTAGTGACAGCTCCTCGCTCTTGTCCAGGAGTGGTAATACTTACCTCTGATGAGCCCAAAAGGTGATCCCCCAACATGCATGCATGACACGGTCAAGTGTTTCTTATTATAAAAAAGGTGACCACAACGATCCATTAACTATAGAACAGTAAACATAACATGCAGCACTGGTTTACTGTATTAATGTAGACAATTATTGAGCAACAGATGTCAAGAACAGATGTATTAGTGAAGAATTAACAGTTTTAGAGGAGAAAGACAGCATTTTACTAATATGCTAGAATTCTATGAGAAAGTAACCAAAGCATTAGATCAAAGAGGGGGATACAATATTATTTATCCTGATTTTCAGAAATCTTTTGATAAGGTACTGCATGAGGGGCTAATAATCAAAAAGAACTGAGCATTCAAGGCACATTGCGTAAATTGGTAAAACTGGGTCAAACACAGAAAAGCAAAAGGTTATAGGGAACTTTTTCTGAGTTAGGTGATGTTAAAAGTGGTGTCCCTCAGGGATCAGTTCTGTGGCCATTAATCTTTTTAATTTTTATCATAAAAATGGAGCCAAGCAGCAAGCTAAGTTTTCACTAAGTAAGTAATATTAATTCACAGAAACCCTAACATCAGAAGATATTATTATCCAATTGCCTAAATGCCTCTTTTGCTTTTAGTAAAAAGGCTGCCAAATTGCAATCTTATAAGTAGCGATTAGTTGGCAGCATTATAGCAAACATTATAAAACTATGTCTGTGAGAATCACTTTCTATGTGTGCATTTGTGTCTTCTTGCTTTAAGATCAATTTTAGTTTTAGGTTGGTTTCAGGTTTCAAATTTGGCAGTAATCTTTAGTCTCAGCTGGGTCAGGTCTGAGGTTTATGATATGGGCTTCAGTTTCATATCCAAGCAGACAGCAAGCTAGATTTGAGATTAGGTGAAAAAGCCAATCATTTTGTGTTTGATGTAAACACCTCACATGCATATATTTTGTTGTATGCATAGTGTATGGTTCATCTGCAGAAATAGGAGTATATGGCTTCAGAAAAAATAACAATAATGAGACAAAGATTTTAGGGAGAATGCTGAAGGGAGTGCAGAAAATTGTTTCACAACTAGGTCACAAATAGCAGTAGAAAAACAGATAAAGTGGTCATTAAAAAGGGAATTTCTTAAACTACATTCTGTGTGTACCTCAGTAACAGGAGAGTCTTGACTCATAACAAGAATTAAATTGATAAATGTTACACAACTGCTGCCTGTGGCCTGTTTACAAAAAAATATCAAATAGTTCAATCATTTTTGGACATTTCTGCCAAGTTCTTCTCAGGACATGACCAATAAATAATTTGTTTGGATTATATTTATTGCTTAAAAACTGATATTGATGTATAAAATAATTGTTTAAACTTTAGTAATGAATATCAAGTAATTTCAATAGATATCCAGTGCAAAATAACAATAATTCATTATAGAGGAACGTAGACAGCAAACAGACTTGGGCAGATTTGTAGCAGATGAAATTTGATTTAAGTTAATGTAAAGTATTACTCATAGGAAATAAAAATGTTAGGTTTGAATGCAAAATCGAAAGTACACCTTATGAGAAGGATTTAGGAGTCGTAGTGGACTCTATGCTATCAACTTCCAGACAGTGTTCAGAAACCATTAAGAAGGCTAACAGAATGTTAGGTTATACAGCATGATATGTGGAGTACAAGTCCAAGGAGTTTCTGCTCAAGCTTTATAACACAATAGTGAAGCCTCATCTGGAGTACTGTGTACAGTGTTGGTCTTCATGCTACAAAAAGGACATAGCAGCACTAGAAAAAGTCCAGAGAAGAGCGACTAGACTGATTTTAGGGCTACAGGAGATGAGTTATGAGCAAAGACTTAACACTAGAATCCCTGAAGCCTATGAAAAAACTCATACTCCTGGCCCACCTTAAATCCCTTCGCACTTGTCCATTCAGCATCTTTTGTTTTGTAAATGTGTCGATAAGTACAAGCAGCAAGCAGCCTGATATCCCATCCCCACTGCCACAGAAAGGGCAAAATGCTCACCCAGCTCAAGCCTTGTTTATCAGGGAGTAAGGTAGTACCTAGAGCTGTATAGGGTAAATAATATATCGTTATTTAGAACACATGCATTTCATGTGTGTTCCGTGTCTACAAAGACCTTTGTAAGTGTAGGATGACAGGAAATGCAAGAAATGTTGAACACATGCCTAAAATGCCCAAACTTTTTTCATGTTTTAGTACTATCGACAAAATTTTGACATGAAATGTATAATGTTGGAAGACTGAAGTCCAAATATCAAATAAACACTTTCATAAAAGGTACAAGTATAATAAAACAAGTACACTTTTATTCATGAATATAAATAAAGAAAAAGAAATTGGGTTAATGTATTTATAATGACAGCTTTGGTAGTTCAGAGGAAAGAACTGCTGACTTATAATCAACAGGTTGCGGGTTTCATCCTGGCAGCTTCCCGGAATTAATGTTTTAAGTAGTTAGCTGCTCGTATTGTTACTATTCTATAATACTGTAAATGCATACATTTGATTTGAGTCTGTAACAGCCGGTGTAAATGTATGGTACTTGTAAAGGTTAGCATTTTTTTGTTATTATTATTCAGTTTTATTCTCACAGTCGCATTTACGCTCCCTGCGATCTGACACTGCTGTTTTCAAATAAAGACGTGCTATAACAGAGATGAACTCAGATGAAGATGAGGGTTCTACATTGAAGAAGAGAACAGAAGCCCTCCCCGCAAGAAATGTCCACTCACATATAAGAACAACATCGCTGCACCAGGCGTAAGGGTGAAAGATTGCACTGTATGGATGTAGCAAGAGGTCCGGCATCATCCTGCCAGTCAGTCTGCCCCACACCTGTCCTTCAATGAAACAGCATGGCTTACAGAGCTCGCCAAAGTATTGTGAAAAGTCCTGTTTGTGATTATTTTTTGTGATGGTCTTTATGTAAAAACATTTATATGTTACTTATATAGACGGCAGATCGCATGATATTTGTCTTGATCTATTTACGTATCTTCCATCAACGTAAAGTCACAAGTAAACTGTTTGATTGATACGGGAATGCTCACAAAGTACATGTGTATTGAAGTGACTTTAGCTGCAGGTCATATACTTCATGTCAAAATTTTATTGTTAGTACTAAAACATGAAAAATGTTTATCTTTTAGGTATGCGTTCAACATTTCTTGCATTTCCTGTTATCGTACACTTACATAGATCTTTGTAGACACGGAACACACATTAAATGCATGTGTTCCAAATAACAATATATTATTTACCCAATACAGCTCCAGGTACCTCACACTAAGATAAACAAGACTTGAGCTGGGAGAACTTTTTTTCTGAGTTGACAGGGGCAGTGAGGGGGAAAGGACAGCAGGCTGCTTGTTGTTGTGCTAATCAACACATTTACAAAACAAAAGACGCTGAATGGAGAGGTGCGAAGGGATTTAAGGCTAGGATTACAAGTTTTTTCTTAGGCTTCAGGGATTCTAGTGTTAAAGAGCAGAGCCTTTTCAGTTTGAGCAAAACAAGATTAAAAGGAGAAATGATTGAAGTGTTTAGGGAATAAATATGGTGGGCAGAGAACTGTTACTTTAAAATTAGTTCAGCAAAAACATGAGGACACAGTTCTAAAGCTGTTAAGGATAAATTTCACACAAACATTAGGAAATTTTTCTTTACACTGAGAAACACAGACGCATTGATTAAGCTACCAAGTACTGTGGTAGATTGTAGTAATAACAATAAAAATTTTAGAAATTTAGAGAGAGCACGCACTGATACAGCGCATTGCCACATCCACCACCTCAAGATCCAGATTAGGACCCGAGTACAGCCATGCAACGGGTGACACCTGTGGAAGCTGGTCCAGCCACGGACAGGCAGACACGTCAATGTCACCCACAACACGTTTATTATGAAGTGCCATATTTACAAAAGTGCCACACAAACCTCAAAGTCCCCACAATTCCTGGCCACAACACAGTGCCTCACTTCTTCAGGCCACCTCTTTCTCTCCTCCAGAGCTCCGTCCTCTTCACGCCCGACTCTTGCCATTGTATGAAGGGAGGTGGCCCCTTTTATACACAGCCGGATGTGCTCCAGGTGCTTCCCGTCAATCTCCCACCGACACGCCCCAGTGTGGCGGAAGTGCTGGCTGCATACCCGGAAGCACTCCGGGTGTCCCCAGTCTTCTTCCCCCCGGCCCTTACGGGTGTGGTGGAAGTGCTGAGGCCCAGGGCTCCAAAGGCACAGGGGCGCCCCCTGGTGGTGACCACAGGCCCCTACAGGGTTGAGCTTCTAAGCTCTGTACCCGTAGCCCCCAAAGGAACCAGGGCGGTCGACCCCACATGGTCTGGGGAAGGCGTAAGCCCTCCTCCGGTCTTCCTAGGCGGCCCAGCCGGGTCGCCACCCCAGCCATCTCTGACACACCTAAGCACCACACTAGTTCAGATGGAACTGTTCTTATTTAAGCTGATGAACCAAAAGAAGAGACAATCTCCAAAGACAGAGAATAGTAAAAATAGAGAAAATTAAAGAGACAGAAACAAAAAGGGGAGAAACAGAATTACTAAAGCAGCAGAGGCAGAGGAGATGGAGGTAGGAAAAGAATATGGAGATTAAGAAAACCTGTGAATGCTCACTTGGAGAACCGTGAATCTTAAAGAATAAGCTTTCTACAGTTTTCCTCTTGGCTTTAAAATTGGTACAGTTTGATAGGTCATCAGTCAACTCAGGTGAAGTGGCACTCTGCGATGAGGAGAGGTCTTTGGAACTGAAACATGACATGAAATACAGTATGACCCCATAAAGGCAGCAACAAGCAAACACATGGAGGGAACAAATAAGGAAAAAAATATGTTTCATCTGCCTGAGACTGTAACTCTAGCCGACTCTTAGCAGCTTCACCTTGTCTTTCAGTATGCCTGCTTCTCTATTTCCAGCGACTTCACCATTGTACAGCAGCTCACCTACTGTATTTACCGTATGTGCCGCGGCAATCCTTTTTTTTACTTTTAGATTCCTGACTTAGACCCAAGTCCAATCCTTGATGATAGCTCTCATCCTACATACTATTAATACTTTCTTTGTGAAAAAATTTCCTCTCACCTTGTACATGACCTGCCATTGAGTTTTTGCTCCCTCTTCTTGAAAATATGTTTGTGAGTGAAAGATGACACTTGGTTTATTTCTGCCAATGATTCTTTCAGGCATCTTGGCACTTGACATCTGCTTCTCAAAAGACAACATCAATGATCCAGCATGGGTAAAAGAAAAATGAACATTTTTAACCGTTTTGATTCTTTTTTTTTATCCACCCAATTGGCCTAGTAGTCTATTTTAAAGGTAAATACTAGCATCAGCTGTGATACAGATGAAAAGAACAGGCTGCTTTTACTTGACATTTCAAAACTCAGTGTTCTTTCTTTATTTTCTTTCACTCTGTCAGCCATTACATATTGAAAGTTTATTCTGGTTAATGTTGTAAAACAAGATTCTGACCACTTTTTTCACCTAATATATAAAAAAACATTTCAGAAGTGTGCTATATTCCGCTTGGCCTTAGAACTCTTCTGAAAATGAGATGGATTTTCAATTGATTCCTTTCTTTATAGTATAGTATAAAATAATTTTATGATATTTTTGATGCTTGTGTGTTTTATATAAATAAAAAAAAAATAGAAAACTAGTTTTAAACACCACAATGTTACATAAACAGTTATGTTCAGCCCTTACAGAATACATAATAAAAATCCTACATACGATGGAACTGTTGCAAAACTGAACATTTCTTTTAAATCTCTCATTTTTTTAAATTAAACCATAATAAGAATTTATTTATAGCATCTAAAACTTCAAGGCCTTGAGATTGCAGCTTTCTAGTTTAATTTTAATTACATTAAAAATACATTTTTGTGGGTTCACAACCTGCAAGTCAGTGAAGCAGAATGCATTATTTTAAAACTATAAGATTATAATACAGTCAAATGAAATGAGAAATAAGCTAAGATTATATTGCTAGATTCGATTGTACACATGCCGTATCACCTGTAATTTTTGCAAGGAGAGCTTTAAATTATCTTTTCAATTGGATCACTGCCTTCAACAAATTACTATATTTTGTCATTTAAATCTGGTAATTTAAATTGTAAATTTTGAGAAAAAAGCATGAGAGGTCTTAGTACACCAAATACATAATAGGAAAGTTATGAATCTTACTATCCAAATTAATACCAGCAAACTATTAAATAAAATGAAATAAACAAAGTATGTAAAAATTAATATGCAATGATCAATTCATGACAGTCTCAAATAAACGGATTTGTTAAAATTGTAACAGTGTAAGACCAATTGCCAACCACATTGGATTGATCATTAATATTTTCTATGATTGGTGACATTTTGAAATCTAAACTGAAAGAAAAAAAACAAAAACCAACCAGATGTACAGCCAAGTCTTTATACAACTGCTTCAGAATTATTATCATTAATGATATAATCTGCCTAAACACTACAAGTAATATGATATTACAGAAACGACTGCACCAAACGTCTGTATGATCTTCTCTTTTAAACACTTATTTCAAGGTTTTCTCAGAAAAAAAAAATCTTAAAAATTGTTTGATTTTGATAATTCATTGATTTCGATAATTCAGAGAGCGAGATTATTGATGGTAATGGGTTGCGTCTGGCATGGATTATGCATTTTTCACTCTATGCTGACACTGACTTATTATTGAAAGTGTAATATATTTTGTTTATGTACAGTATAATGTCCATAATGTGCATCACTGTCCACAGGTTGTAAAAAGCTTCACCAAAACGTAGTTTTCTAAAACTTACCCAGTATTTGTAACTTGTAGAGGCTCCGTTTGATTCAATCATTTGAAAGAATCGAGACCTGTAGTATCAGACAACTTTTTAAAATGTGTTTTTCTGCAAATTCTGATGTTTTGAAATGTGAGAAATCCATTTCTAGCAATATTTTCCGGTTTTGATTTGAATTTTAAAAGTTGATATTCATTGACATCTTCATTTTCTGTATTTCCGTACTGCCATTCTAAAGATCATGTGACCTAAATTGTTGTAGCAACGATGTAACAAACATTACTTTATAAATATGCTGGAGTTCACACTACATCTTATCCATCAGTGAATAAAATAAGTGCAAAAGAACCTTTAGCATCAATTAGCTTATTTCACAAGTAAACTCTTAAAAATAGGGGTGCCAGAGCAGTTCTTCAGATCGATGCCATAGGTGAACCATTTTTGGTTCCCAAAAGACCCATCCACATGAAGGTTCCAGAAAGAACCTTTATTTATTTAGATCCATAACAGGGCCTATACAGTAAATAACCACAAACAGATTTGTGAATTACCAATGGGTCACTTCAATAGATTCTTGCTGCATACGTACAGTTAAAAAAGATTTTCTTAATCTGTTAGCATCCTGCTAGGTAGCCTACCATACATTAGAGATTGCACGTTTTTTTCTTCTATGTACTAGGAGGTACAGTATTTCAAATCATAAATAACCAGCTTCATATATTAAAAAAAAAAAAATCTTCAAAGAATGAAATGGTGCTTTGTACAGCAATGGCTCTATGAGGAACCACACAACTCAGTAAAAAAAACCCATAAAGTGCCATTAAAGTACCAGTATGTTTAAGAGTGTAGGCCTTAGTGGTAGCACTTTGTTTTTGGTTCCAGCTTTAACTTTACCTTTGACTCTTGAGAATCATCAATCCTTTTATTCTTGATAGTGCTGGTTCAGCTCTGATCTCACGGTTCTGCTCCTTCCTTTGCCTGACCATGTCCTTTTTCTTATTATCATCAGCTGGTATTTTTCAGTAGTCTTCACAATCCCAGGACTGTTACATGAGTTTTTTTATTTTTGTTGTATACCTTGTTTGCCTATTTTAGATACTCAGTTATTAAACAGAAATCCACTTCAAGGAGTAAGCTGTAATTCAAATGATTGCTTTTAAGACAATAAGTGTAGTGAGAAGTTAAGCAAAATGACACCTTTTATTGGCTAACTAAAAAGATTACCATGTGCAAGCTTTTGAGGCAACTCAGGCCCCTTCTTCAGGCAAGATGTAATACACCCTATTGCAGTAAAAGCTGTCATTTTGCTTGACTTCTCATTACATCCATAATGACTAACACGGTACAACACCCTATTAATAAAAACAATAAGTGGAAGTCCACTCTGCAAAGAATACACACTTTTTCAGTAAGTACTATACATGATTTATACAATTTATAATTTATTTCTGTTCTCACTTCTCCAAACTCAGATTATCTAAAATGATAACCAGGATCTTGCTGGACAGGTTTTTATTTTTATTTTTTACATATCTATGTGTGGAAGCTCATGAACTCATTCCTGTCTTCACACTTTCTAAGATCAAGCCTTCTTTGTTCAAGATCAGCGTACTCCAGTTATCTCTGTTCCATTATTTGCCCACTGCCAGGATTTGTTAAATAGTTCTATACTACCCTCTATTGCACAAATGCTTAGGGTATGTTTTATATTAACTAAAGTAGAAAACTAATTTTACTCAATAGAAAACAGCTTTCTTATTCTACAATATATTTTAGTCTTTTTTCGACACAGCTTTTCCCTTTCAACTATTAGAATTTAAACCCTTCTTTTCTGTTCCATGCTTTCTGATACCATTTAATAATTACCACTAGAATTTACTGTCTATTTTAACAGCTTGGATTTCCTTTATTTCTATGTGAACTATCTTTTTCACAGAATGTTTTGTAACAGTGGATTGTTTTGTTCCTTATACTTCATACTTCTGAAGTGGCTTTTTCTGCCATTACCTGTACACTAGCTAAAGACTTGTAATATGAAGAGAGTTTTATAGGATCTGACGGACACTGGTCTGCCACTTGCTTGCTTTAAAGAAAGGTAATGACACTGAGAGAAAGCTTACCAAACTGAAAAAAGTTTACTCAACATTATGAGAAAAAACCTTGAGAAATATATTTAAAATCCTAAGCCTAAAAGTGCAACAATTTTATGTGACTTTTTTTTTTCATGTTTTTTGTCACGCTTTGAATCGGGCTTATTTTAAAACCTACATATATATGTTTGGTATTGTAGTGACCCGGCAGCCAGTGCTGGTGGCATGATGCATTGTGGGTAATTTATGTAAGAGTTACTGTTGTGTTAAATTAGCAAGGCAATCGAATTATTGTTCCTGTTGAAATTGTTGTATGTGTTTGTGTTCAACTGGTAGGGTGGGTTTGGGTTATTGCCGTCCGGGGTTATTAAATTGTAAATAGTTACCATCAATGAGAAAGGTAGCTTCATTAATGACCTTGGCAATGTTTTTTTTGCAATGGGGGGAGCTGTGTTTTCTGACTATCTGCTTAATAAAGAGATACAACAGGACAGAGTTGTTTATTGCTAAGATTTCATCTAAGCAATGATTGCTGAGACACTCGGAGTCGTGTGGTGTATGGGACACGAGTGCTCGCTGGCTTAAAGAGCTAGGTACAGCTGCGTGCATGGCGCTGGCATTCCGCTGGCCGACCAGCTTGGGGGAAGTGCACGGCTGAGTACGGCTCTGAAAACTTTAAGACTCAACCACGGGTCGCTACAGTATCATTCTTTTCAGAATGTATCAAACTTTATTTTGATGTTTTTAGAGTGCCATTTTTAAATTATATTTAAAATTTATAATTATTTTAAATAAACTAAAATATCAAGAATTCACATCCCGTGAGATGAGACTTTTTGCCAACAGATTTAGCCACGCCCAGGGCCAGAAATAAAAGATAAAGAGTAGATGATAAAGACAGGAGCTGTACAAGCTTTTAAATGTTCGAAGCACCATACGAGATGCAGATCACAAGGCACGGCAGCAGCAGCAAGCCAGCAGTTGATCGAGCAAAGAGGAGGTAAAAAAAAAACTGCATTTGTTTCCCATTGTATCACCGTTTAAGAGGGAGTTTGGGAGGAGTGATCTCATCTTCTTGGGGTGTGTTCAGGCCCCAATCTTCACAACATGAGCGGCAGAGACGTGAAGTGGCTGGTGTGTAGCGCAGGTAAGGTGGGGTTGGTGAGTGAAGCGAGCAGGGCGTACGCTCCCTAGTTAAGCATATAAAAATATTCTTAAGGGACTCCTAAAATCCTGAACTGATCAGAAATAGGGTATATTATTCTTAGATCACTCTTACATGGTAAAGAACAGGTAAATAATGCATTACTAATAATACTGTGCTATGTTGTCTATGTTCAAATTAAAATGTTACTTAATGCTTCAGTTTCTGTCCGTAAGAATGAAGGTGAATACTGATAACTGGATACGTGTTGTTTTTAGATCCTTAATTTGCTGAAGTTGCTATTGTACTGTACGTTTTATGTACTGTTTCCATCTCTAGCTCTGTGTTAATTAAATAAACAACAGATACATTTTAAGAGCTGGCTGTGTAATGATACATTTGGTAAGCACTTTTTCTTGTACTCACTTAGAAGGGTCAACTGTTTAGAAATCTTTTAGCCATGTCTGTTTAAGAATCTTAATAATTCATGAAAATTAATTATTCAATGAAAGTATTGTTGCTTTCTTTTGGATTATAAATAATTAACGATTGTGCTGTGAGTAAAATATAGGTAAATGAGAAAGTTTGTTCACACAAATATGCATTTTGTTCTATCATTCAGTCAGTTATTCTCAAACCCACAGGGCAGGAAGCATGCTGATTAAGGCAGGAACAACCCTGGACGAGGTGTCAGTCCATGGAGCTTATTCTGTGAATAAGATCTATATTTTAGCTGCCAATTATTCTAAAATCCACATGTTTGGAATGAAGGAAGAAACTCATTTGGGCAGAGGGAAACCATGTAATCTGTACACTGACACTAGCCAGACTGTAAGTCATACCTGGAGCTATGAAGCAGTAGACACTTCCTTGCGTTTATGCATTAATGTCTTGTTGTTTTTGGTGAAAGGACCTTTACAGTAGTATGCTTACTTTTTTTAATAGATGTTTGGTTTGTTACTTGGGTGGATGATGTTTCCAGTAGAGCAGATTGAAAATATAAAGACAGGGCATGATGAAATTTCAGACCGCTTCCTTCATTTGCAGAAAAGGCATAGCTAGTTCACTGGTTGGAAAAATGATGATAACGTTTCAAAGACTGGTCCAAAATATCAAATCAAAAATGTCCAAAATGTAAATGATTTCACTGAATGAGGAAGAAAAAATGCCAATTTGTTCAGAATTGGAAAGGGGATAGAAATAAAACACCCTTAATCAAAGTTTAATGAAACAACAATGCATGGGGCTTGACACCTTGTAAATTACTGATGTATAATTCCAAGTTATAAAATCAGATAAATTGAATGTGCATAAGGTATAACCAGGTAAGATGGAGAGAAGTTATTTCTCTGGATATTAACTTTTATAAAGAAAGTGGGTAGTACTGTTGCAATTATTTTCTGAACCTTCTTATTCCATTGCATGCAAGAAATGTGAAAAATGTTAACAATCTGCAAAATGCAGTGCTTTGTTGTTAAAATGGGGTATTGCATACTTTAAATACTAAGGAGCCCCTGAGGGGACATTGTGTCATTTTTTTCCTGAGGATTTTTCTGGTGCGCTCCAGATAGTATCAAGTGAGCACCACGTACTTTCAAGTGTGCAACAGATAGTAAAAGATACTTTCAAATGCAACTATGAAACAGAACTATTATGCATCAGAAATTATGTATAGGTATGGAGCCCCTTTTCAGTTACTGTGCGGTTGATACTATCTGGTGCTAACCTGATACTATCTGGTGCGCACCAGAAAAATCCCCAGAAAAAAAAATTACAAAATGACCCCTCAGGGTATATGTAGAATACCACACTACAATATTTAAAAATTTTCCCCAAAAGATGGGCGAATTGCTATATCATAGCAACACCTGATGCCAGCCTCCCAATGGCTTTCTTGAATGTCCTGATTCAATTGTGTACAATCTGATGGACAGACAGTTAGCTACTAAATAAGATGGGTGGTTCAACTTTCAAATGACACCACAATCCAATTTCTGTATTTTAGAATTTTTTTTTTCTTTTATGATTTTGAATCTTGAAACTATTGGCGTTGTAATTTGAATACAAAGTATAATTTCTTTACCTACTATAAATACTGTGACAGTAAGGTCTGCCTTTCAAAATGATACATAGGCCATGGGTCTTCAATAATAATTATGTGTGCTATGGACACTTATTTGAGTACAGTACAAGAGGAGAAAAAAATATTGTTTTTGTACTGCTTCAAAATAGTAAAACTAGACATATTACTTGTACATATTTCACTTTTTACTTTGTGTTCTTGCCACATACACTGACACTTCTATAGTGTTTGAAGCTTATTTCAACGTGTATACAAATAAAAACTATATTTCAAGTGCATTTTGTGATAAAAATGTTACAGAAATTTGCAACTTATTCTGCAGCTGCACATATTTACAACATAACTATATTCTCAAGGTGTAAACATTCTGAAAGAGAAATGTCTGAGCTTTATTTTAAGGGGTAGAGCATGAATTTTGAGTTATGGCAGTTAAATCAAAGTATCAGAAAATGGACAAAAAGGAGGCAGAGTTTGAAGGGTTAAAGGTAAATCTTGACATAAACACTTATTTTAATGGAAACAATAAACAAGCAAGTATTCATAGAAAATGTTATTTGGTAACTGTTTTTTCAGTGTTTTAATATCCTGAATTACAACTGATTTCACAGTTTTTTGAAAAAAAGACACCATGCTTTATATCCTAGATGGGCTGGATTTGAAAATTGTAAGTGTTTTACATTTGTACCCAGAAAAGACCCATCTTTAGCTCTGAATAATACTATTGTGTTAGTCTGTTTACAGTGTCTGCACTTGTCTAAGCAATTTTCTAAATAGTAAAAATGACACTGAATTAAGAAGGATCACAATAACCATATGCTATTTTAAAAATACTCAGGTAAAATTTACCTCTGTATATTTTTGAACATCTAGAGGAAAATAATTATTGGTAAAAAATATCAATTAAAATCTGATGCGCAAGTTATAGTATGAATCATGTTAGTCTACAAAATAATAAGTGCGAAGGGTATATTCTGCAGACTGAGACTGGAAGAAATAAAATACAGAGTTAGACAGTAGTAACTTAGAGAAATAGACACAAACTTACACATGAAATTATGTCCGCATCTTACTGTATGTGCAGTATATAGGTTACAATATTAATTTAAAAATAATTTTTTTTATATAAAATACATCCTTTATCTTTTACACTTGGGAGCTATTATTAACAATACAATACAAATAAATGATTGAAAGGCATGGCTAACGTCTGCCCAGCCTGGTATTTCATGTTAATGAAGCAATTCCACTGTTACCACAACAGACTGCTTATTGATTGGCTGGTCCCTTCTCATGTTAATCTGAGTGCTTAGTTTAGCTTGGAGAGGCAGGGGCCCAATATCAAGGTTCAATTACAGCATCCAGAAGGATCAATCAATAACATTTAAATTGCTTATGGTAATTGCATATCTCAAATTATTGTAATCAGCATAAGCAATCTGCTGACCCTAGACAGGCTTCTGAAACTAGAACTCATAATGAGTGGTCATTTAGGTAAGGTCGCTTCCTGTTACCCTTCTGAAAGATGATGATCAAATGAGAGTCTTGTATTTTTTTTCTCTTTAGTAAAAGAACCAAAATACAGGAAATGTTCTGATGTTACCTATTTGACAAAATGAAATAGCATTAGACAACTGTGCAGAGGTACAGAAAACTCAAGATTAAACTTAAAATGCTATAAATATTTTGGCCAGCTTCCATAAATGTGTATATGCTCTGTATCACTCTTCAATGACGATTCAAAAATGTTTTGTAACAGGTTTATAGCCATCACAAATGCCCACTTCACCTCTACTGGCTTTATACTCCTGTGTTGGGGGGGTTCATCCATCCAGTCTTTGGCTGCTCTTGGAGTAATACATTATCCAAATAAGCAGAGACATTCAATATGTCACATGGTTAATTTGTTGTGAGCTAAACTATTTTAATAAATCTCATTTAAATGTTATTTTAAAAGTCATCTGTGAACCTGCATCCTCTTTATAATTTGACAGTTTTTTCCCCATTTCAATGACCCCTTTTTTGGGTTAATACTCCCTGTTTCTCTCTTGGATACACATCCTTTTCATTTTACCCTGTGTCCTCAAGTACATGGTTCAACATGTAGTTTTGCTGAATAATTTTCATCAATAACTTTCCAAAACTGTTTAAAACTTGCATTAGATCCCTAAGAAGCTTTCTCTATGTTGGACTCAGTGATTCATAGGAAAGGCGCTATATAAATAAAATATATTATTATTATTATTATTATTCAGTTTTCTTACATCAACAAAACAGAAAATGCACTTGGATACTCATTTCTTCAAGGTGAGCTAGAATTGTGCATAGTACACCAATAAGGTCTCATTACCACTGTTATGAGTTTTGAACTGTGTAGATTTTTTTTATTGTTTTCTATGTAATTGTATATTTTGGACATGTCATCACTTTTATATTTGGTTATTTTCACACCACCATTTTATCACTGGCACTGCAACTTTGGTTATGTTTTTTGCAAGACAGTTACAGTATATTGTTGATGGCAGAGCTGCTACAGTGCCATTGCCATCACATGATAACAGGAAGTTGCATGGCATCATTTCATCGCCTGGAAACTATTTAAGATGGTGGCATACTAGTCCCGGGCTGAAGGTTGCTCCTGCTAATTTGTTTCTATAGATTATTTTTGAATTGATGGAGCACTGCACTGTCAAATACTTTGTTTCTATTGTTTTAATAAAAACACCAAAGCACTTTAGTATTTTATGCACCTATCCCTTGCTCATCCCTTCGGTATGTTATCTATCTATCTATCTATCTATCTATCTATCTATCTATCTATCTATCTATCTATCTATGGCCTTTTAGCATTTTACAGCTCTCTAATTTTAACAATACTTCCACCTTTTTCAAAACACTTGTACGATTACTAGCAGAAGCTAACAAATGCTGGAGATGCACTAAATGTATCATTTCATGTTTTTCTGTTTATAAGAGATTGTAGGGATACTGTTTAGATATTTATAGATATCTATCTAGTGATGTACAGTGCATCTGGAAATTATTCACAGTGCATCACTTTTTACACATTTTGTTATGTTACAGCCTTATTCCAAAATGGATTAAATTCATTTTTTCCTCAGAATTCTAAACACAACACCCCATAATGACAACGTGAAAAAAGTTTACTTGAGGTTTTTGCAAATTTATTAAAAATAAAAAAACTTCAGAAAGCACATGTACATAAGTATTCACAGCCTTTGCCATGAAGTACAAAATTGAGCTCAGGTGCATTCTGTTTCCCCTGATCATCCTTGAGATGTTTCTGCAGCTTAATTGGAGTCCACCTGTGGTAAATTCAGTTGATTGGACATGATTTGGAAAGGCACACACCTGTCTATATAAGGTCCCACAGTTGACAGTTCATGTCAGAGCACAAACCAAGCATGAAGTCAAAGGAATTGTCTGTAGACCTTCAAGACAGGATTGTCTCGAGGCACAAATCTGGGGAAGGTTACAGAAAAATTTCTCCTGCTTTGAAAGTCCCAATGAGCACAGTGTCCTCCATCATCTGTAAGTGGAAGAAGTTTGAAACCACCAGGACTCTTCCTAGAGCTGGCCACCCATCTAAACTGAGTGATTGGGGGAGAAGGGCTTAGTCAGGGAGGTGACCAAGAACCCGATGGCCACTCTGTCAGAGCTCCAGAGGTCCTCTGTAGAGAGGAGAACCTTCCAGAAGGACAACCATCTCTGCAGCAATCCACCAATCAGGCCTGTATGGTAGAGTGGCCAGACGGATGCCACTCCTTAGTAAAAGGCACATAGCAGCCCACCTGGAGTTTGCCAAAAGGCACCTGAAGGGCGCTCAGACCATGAGTAACAAAATTCTCTGGTCTGATGAGACAAAGATTGAACTCTTTGGTGTGAATGCCAGGCGTCACATTTGGAGGAAACCAGGCACCGCTCAACACCAGGCCAATACCATCCCTACAGTGAAGCATGGTGGTGGCAGCATCATGCTGTGGGGATGTTTTTCAGCGGCAGGAACTGGGAGACTAGTCAGGATAAAGGGAAAGATGACAGCAGCAATGTACAGAGACATCCTGGATGAAAACCTACTCCAGAGCACTCTTGACCTCAAACTGGGGCGACAGTTCATCTTTCAGCAGGACAACGACCCTTAGCACACAGCCAAGATATCAAAGGAGTGGCTTCAGGACAACTCTGTGAATGTACTTGAGTGGCCCAGCCAGAGTCCAGACATTAATCCAATTGAACATCTCTGGAGAGATCTTAAAATGGCTGTGCACCGACGCTTTCCATCCAACCTGATGTAGCTTGAGAGGTGCTGCAAAGAGGAATGGGCGAAACTGGCCAAGGATAGGTGTGCAAGGTTGTGGCATCAAATTCAAAAAGACTTGAGGCTGTAATTGCTGCCAAAGGTGCATCGACAAAGTATTGAGCAAAGGCTGTGAATACTTATGTACATGTGATTTCTCAGTTTTTTTATTTTTAATAAATTTGCAAAAATCTCAAGTAAACTTTTTTCGCATTGTCATTATGGGGTGTTGTGTGTAGAATTCTGAGGAAAAAAATGAATTTAATCCATTTTGGAATAAGGCTGTAACATAACAAAATGTGGAAAAAGTGGTGCGCTGTGAATACTTTCCGGATGCACTGTATTTATTTAGATATTTATCTAGTGATATTTATTTATTTAGATGTTTATCTAGTGTTATTTTAGATAGATCAGTATCAGGAGTATTGTGTGATCAAAGAATTATGGCAAAGGTTAAAGTTTTTTTGTTTTTTAAGAAAGTGGTAAGAACAATTATGTATGCGGTTGAGACATGGGCAGTAAAGGGAGCACAGGAGAACAGGTTAGATGTGGCAGAAATGAGAATGCTGAGATGGATGTGTGGAGTTAATAAAAAATGGCAGAATAAGAAATTCGACAATCTGAGGTACAACAAAAGTGGTACAAATATCTAAGAAAGTACAAGAAAGCAGGTTGAAATGGTATGGACATGTTTTGAGGAGGGACAATGAATATGTGAGAAAAAGATTGTTAGTAATGGAAGTACAGTAGAAGAGTAAATGAGGGAGGCCAAAGTCGAAATGGATGAATAGAATAAAAGAAGAAGAAAAAGGGTATAAATGGGGAGGAGGTAAGCTGATAAAAGAGACTTGATCAAACTAATTGACGCCATACAAGAGTGGAAAAAGATGAAAAGGAAGAAGAAAATTCATTACATCTGAATGTATGTGTGTATACATTAAAACAGTTACATTACTGGACACAATTCAAGGGGGTGGCATTGATGATCTTACCCTGTGTAAAGTATTATCTTTTAATCTGTAGTCTTTGCCCTCTTCTCATTAGCTTCTGAAAATCAATTTGTGTGTTCCAATGGTACCAAAAGCTTCAATGCTTAAACATAAAAACTGATCAAGCAAGGAAATTATTGAAGGAAATACAGCTACCACAAGACTTATATCTTCACTTTGTTCCTTAATTTCATTAAGACACGACTGACAATTCTGCAGAATAATCATTGATGGCTTTGAGAATTTGGAGGCTCCCCAGATAATCTTCTGTGTTCTAGTCTTTCAAAATGTATCTAATACAGTTTTTTCCAAAATAGACTGTTAATTAAATTAATGCTTTATTCTGCTCTGTTCCTGCTTGTTGAGTTTATCTCTCTGTTTTTTCAATTTCAGGCTTTACAATGACCTATTGGCATTTTTTGGTCATTGTCCAGTGATTAATTACAATAATCACTGTACTGTAAACTAAGATCATTATAACATTTAGTATTTAACTTAGTATGGCAGATAGCTGAAAAAAAAGAGTTAGTAGTGCATTTGAGTAGAGCTGCAGGAACAAATAGTTGGTTTCACACTCCTCATAAGTTGCACAAATGCTCAATAGCACTTTATTTACAGCTTGGGACAGAGGAATGTGATTTTGAAATTAATATATGATGAATAATTTAAAAAGAATGTAAGAAAAACAAGAGTTTAACACGGAAGAATGTATAATTTTTGGCTATTGGAAATTGTTACCTAGTAACATTTTCCTGTTAATTTATGAAAAATGAAAACATGCATAAATATCCTCACACACTGTATGTTCAAGATTGTAATTGCCCAGAAATCAGAGGCAGTCTTGAAGGAGATATTAACATCACATTAATGATTGGTGAAACAATCGTTAAAAATGCAAGTGAAATTCTGACAGAAAGCATAAAAAGAGAGACATAATGACTGCTGCAGGTTTCCATTCTGGCCAACATGTAAGTTTGACAGGTATTCAGAAAGCTCTGAGCCTTTCAATGAAAAAAATAATCTGAGAACAAGCAGCCTTCTGAGAACCACTTGGCTGTCACTGTAGTTGCTTCCTCCAGTGGGACTGATGTTTCTGAGGGAAAAAAATGGTGATTATATTTATATGCAGGTTGATTTGCAGTGCCTGGCAATGACTTGAACCTTGTAGCCATACTTTTGACTGTTTTTTGGTTTCAGGCTTGAAAAAGTGAAACCAGTCTTCGTCTCCAGACACTAAAAAATCTAATTTCAGGGACTAAGCATTTTGAAAGTTTGCAAGAAACACTGGGCAGAAACTGACTTGACACTATTTCAGCTCTTCTGTCAGCAGTGGGAAGAAAGCTGTGCAAAATTCAGCTCTGTGACTTCCTGTTGGGGATGAATGTTTTTAACTTAGGAATAATGGTACTTTTCAGGAAAATCGATGTGAACACCAGGAAAGCTCAAGGAAGACTGATGGCTCAATGCTTTCTAAACGCCCCTTGCAATAGCAATAAAAGATCTACCATATAATGGCTAAATGCTAAGCTGTCAAGATGCAATATTAAACTGTTTACCTTCTGATGTAGAACTTAAGCTATTGTAGAAATACTGCACATAATTAGAGGAATTCATAAGAGTAAAAAGGATTTTTACAGTTTTTCTCAGACGCTTAACTACAGTGACCAAGCCATTAGTGCATGTTGTCAATTACAAATACATATGAGCAAAACAGCAAACATTCTTGCACAATAACAAAGACCTTAACATTGCTTGCACATCATTGCTTAAGGATTTTTTACAAAACTCTGGTCACTGTGATTATTTGGAAATAGCAAATCACATGGGAATGTCTGATCAAGCTCTTCACTACAAAATGGCAGCAGCTGCTTAAGGGCCAATCACAAAACACTTCCAGAAATTGGGCTAAACTTGCAATTGGTTAACCACTTCCTGCAAATCTAACTCTAAACCACTCAAAAGATGCTAATACAATATAAAAGGTTGTGGTGGTTATGTTGCTTAATTTTAAACACAAAATGGAAAAAGACCTGAAAGGACACGTGAGAAGAAGAAAAAAAGGTGGATGAGGACAAAGAAGACAATGAACAGAAGACAGCTATGAAATTAGAGCCACTATTGTAGACCATGTCATGGTCAAATCAAATCAAATAGCCTTTTATTGTCAATTCATTATATGTGCAGAACATACAGGCGAACCGAAATACTGTTTCTCTCTCAACTTCGTAGTACAATAAAATGTAAAAAAAGTATAAAAGTATAACATATAGATAAATAACATTAGAACATGTAAAGTATGCCTGTGTACAATGTGCAATAGTCATTAGTGCAAAAGCCAATTACAGTAATAAATGAGAAGATGCATTATAGAGCAGCTTATGAGATGTACAAAAAGACAGACAGTTAGCAGCAGATGTAATATTGAGTCCTTGTATAATACCAGCTGAGGTAGGGTACTTGGTAAATAATGACTCTTGTTACGGTCCAGGGGCAGGGGGCAAAGGGGTAAGGTAGTGGACAGAGTTCAGCATCCTGACAGCTTGGTGGATGAAGCTGTTAGACAGTCTTGTGGAGCAAGCCCGGAGGCTCCGGTACCTTTTCCCTGAGCAGAGGAGGCTAAAAAGGGAGTGAAAGGGGAGGGAGGAGTCACCAGCAATGCTGATGGCTCTACGGGTGAGACAGGTGTGGAAAATGTCCTTGAGGGAGGGCAGTGGGGCACCAATGATCTCACTGGCCGCATCCACTATGCGTTGAAGGGACTTTCTACAGGAGGCAGTGCAGCTTCCACACCACACAGAAATGCAGTTAGTGAGGATGCTCTCGATTGTGCCCCGGGAGAAAGAGCACATAATGGGGGGTGAACTTGTGTTCTCCTCAGTTTGCGTAGGAAGTAGAGGCGGGTTTGAGCTTTCTTGGCCAGTGATGTGGTGTTATCTAATCAGGAGAGGTCCTCGGAGATGTACGTCCCCAGGAACTTGCTGCTATTCACCCTTTCCACAGGTGCACCATTGATGGTCAGTGGGGGGGGGTGATTTGAATGACCTCTCCTGAAATTGACCACAATCTCTTTGGTCTTTCCCACGTTCAGGAAGAGATTGTTTTCTTTACACCACCGGTCTCTCTATGCATAAGGCTTGTCTAAGGTAATTTCATGGTCATGTGTGGCATCAATTATTTGTACATTCAGGTGTGAAAATCGGTAGGTGCAAAAACAATAACTTGCTGTATTTGCATACACAGGTTTGGTACACACCATTTTAAGGTTTATATTTACTATAGTAAACATAAATATTGCCTTTTGTGTCCTACATTGCATATTTGCCTTCATAGATTTGAAAGATGACCTGCAGCTGGTGGGCGAGGCAAGATGTTCACTGCTGAGCAAGAAGTACAGATTGTTGAGATAGTGTGGAGGAACAATGCAATTTGCTTACTGGAAATACAGGCTGCTGTAATTGCAGTCCACTCAACATTCCACAACATTCATTCAGTCAGTATAGCTATAACTATTGATAGGGTCTTGAAACATCACAACCTAAGCATGAAACAAACCTACAGAGTACCATTTGAAAGGAACAGTGACCCGGTAAAGGAGCTGAGATATCAGTATGAACAGGTAATGAGTTGTGTATTCACATTATATTTATTGTAAATCTATGCAGGACCTCTTTTGTTTCATATGCTTTCATGTGTTTCTCTTTGGGATAGTTACTGTGAACAACTATCATGATTTTCAGAGGATCATAAAGCTTGAGTCCAGTGCTGAACCACCTACATTCCTTTATGTGGATGAAGATCACTTCAGTCTGCCCAAGACCAGGAGGTACTGGAGGAATGAAACTGAGAGCCAGCAGCAACAGTACAGATACCAGGGCAGAAAGGACCAACCATAACTGTGTGCAGCTACAGTTTATTAGAAATTGGTCCTGTAGCATACATCCCAGCAGACTGGGCCTTATAACTGCAAGACTTACCACATTCCTTGATGAGCTTCACAGAGTACTGCTGGTGTCTGAAGGGAGAGAAGATACCAGGGTCACTGTCCAACATTATGCAATCATATGGGACAATGTAACATTCCATCACACAGCTGCAGTGAGCGACTGGTTTAAGAACTCAACCAAATATGTCAATGGAATTTCAACCTCCATATTCCCCATTCGTTAATCCTATTGAGGAATTTTTTTCTGCCTGGAGATGGAAAGTGTATGATCACCATCCTTATGAGGGAATTCCAATTTTATATGCCATGATGGAGATATTTTGGACAATCACAGGACCATACTGCCAGGGTTGGATCAGACACGCTCAGAGAATTTTCCCACATAGCATTGCCAGGGAATGTATGGTTTGGAATGTTGAACACATGTACCCCAAAGAGAGCTGAAAGATCAGGCTGAGTAAAGCAAATGCCATACTTTTTTATAATTTTACAGTAGTTTTGGTTACTCTACCCTATATTTGTATATTTCTGAGTTTCTGAATAGTCACATAAAGAACTGGGGTGGTTTCTGACTTCTGTTTCATGCTACTGTCACCATATGAACCAAAAAACAGGTTAAGCATGTCTACTAAATACAGAAGGAAGTATTGCAGTTGTATTTAGTGGTATAGTGAATTACTTAAAAATATTCAGTTTGTGCCAAGTGAGTGAGTGCTGGCTGTGAAGGATTGACATTTTGGTGTTAGCTCTTTATCTAATGTTGACAATAGTTCCACTTCCCTGTAACACTGAACTGGATTGAAGATTAATAGGTTGGTAAATATGTCCACTTTTTTGTGCTTATGAATGTGGACTGTGCCCTATAAACATCAATGTAATTCAAATTTCTGGACAAGCAATACATGTATGAGAGGAAACTGACTCCTAACTGTTTCTGACTTTTCCCTACTATTATGCAGAAGTTCTGTTCTATTGGGTGTAACACTAGACGGTGCTATACCAGCGCTTAACCCAACACACAGACACTGACGACACGTCTGTAAAACACGAAGAAGCTGTTTAATTTCTTTTGCCTTCTTGTACAGTGCCCAAAGCACCTCCACCATAATTAACAAATACACAAAATAATATTCAAATCTCTTCTCCACACCTCCTAGCAAGCTCTGTCCACTACCACCCAACTCCGGCTCGCTTGCTGGGGTCAGTCCTTTAAATAGTCTTTGACCTGGAAGTGCTTCTGTCCTTCCAACCATGTGACTGGCTGGCACTTCCGGGTCTAACGAGGAACTGAGATTTTCTTCAGCCCAGAAGTACTTTGGGGCTTCCGTCCTCGTGATTACCTCGTACTTCTGGGCTATAAGGATAGAATATGTCCCCAAGTCCTTTGACAGCTCCTCCTGGCGGCACCCGTGGCACCCAACAGGGCTGAGAAATCGAACTCCAAGTTCTAGGATGCCCTGCGGGAATCCGGGGCACCACTACGCTCCAGGGGTGCCATCTAGCATTTTGGGGGAAGCAGTGTCGGCAAGTAGCTGCCTTTCCCCATCCTTCCATTTCAGGGGCATTGCGGCTGGGTTGAGGTGCCGGCCATCCTTCACATTAGAAAGTGGGTTTCCTTCTCTAAGGCCTCTGCTAAGCACAGCCTCAATGATTTAAATTTCATAGACATGACATAGGTGCTCAAATTTATTATTTAAAGGGTTGTGTAACCCCTCATACTTTTAAGCTGTTGGAAATGGACTTTTCCTCATCTAATTAAGTATTAATCGATCTATATTTTACAGAAAACATCAGATTCATAATCAGCGCCAACAACAGAAAACACTGATCTCATTTAATTAGCTGCTATTTTTTTCCTCCTCTCTTATTCTACATTCAGAAAAGCATATCAGCATGATTTTTACATTTATAAGACATTTAGAAATATTTCTATTTCTGCTATATCTTTAAACGCTTAACTGTCTTTTGTTGATTTCATTACATTTTGCCCTTTTTCTGTGCAGTTTGCTCCTTTCTTAAAAACGACAAATAAAAACAAGCAGAGCAGACACCCAGGCAAACAACACTGCATCGTAAAAAGGCTGAAACTACTTTGGCGTCAAACCCACTAATTAGTAAATAATGGATTAATTAACAATTAGAACACCTGGAAAAGTGGAAATCAAGATGAAATATTGTTAAAAAGAAATATATATATATATATATATTGTGGAGGACTGCTGGCTTCCCATGCCGGTCCTCACCCCCAGGCCGCCAGGAGGAGCTCTCCCGACAGCAGGATCGTGCCCCAAGGTCCAGCAGGGCCTTATGGACTTTGTAGTGCTTATACACAGCCCTGCTGGATACCTTGGGGACCACCAGGAGTTGCTGTGGGGGGGCTTATGGGCTCTGTGATGCCGTATGACCCGGGAGTACGTCACGGTCACGTGACGGGAAGAAATGTCGTGCTCCCGGGTTGAAGTAAAGGACTGATTGCCCTGACCCGGAAGGAATAAGGAACTGTGGACTGTTGGGACAAAAACATCTCCGGGTCAGGGGCTATAAAAGGACGAAGCCTCAGTCCAGACACTGAGCTGAGCTGGGAGGTAGGGTGGCTAAGTGTCTGGGCGAGGAGGATTTGGTTTATTGTTGTTTTGGATGAGTACTGTGGGAGGTGCTTGGTGCACATCGGTGGAAAACGAAAATAAAGAGTCTTGGACTTTTACCTGGTGTCTGGAGTTGTACCTGAGGGTTCAAGGGAGCACTAGCGCCCCCTACTGCCATACTGGCGTAGCCGGCAGGATTCTCTGGCTGTCTGTTGGCAGAGGACCTGCATCTAAAACAAATTTTGTGTGGGCAGACAACACTCGGTGGATTCCCCATCTTTGCACGGAGGCAACAAACGCCCCCGCTACCGAGAGAGCTGTGCTGGGAGGGAGAGGAGCAAAGTGTCTGGGCGAGGAGGAGAGAGATTATTGTGTTTATTGTAGTTATTGGTAGATTTATGAGTAGTGTGGAAGGTGCTTGGTGCACATTGGTGGAAGACGAAAATAAAGAGTCTTGGACTTTTATCCGGTGTCTGGAGTTGTACCTGAGGGTTCAAGGGAGCACTAGCGTCCCCTACTGCCACAATATATATATTATTCCCATATAAATGCTTAGTACATTTTAATAATTAATTTTTTTACCAAACTTAGTTTTCTAATTTTTAGATTGTTCCTAAAACACAGAATCTGGGAAATGACACTTTACTCAATTAGCCTAGAAGTCCAATCAAAAATACAGGGGGGTTGGAACAAACACCTGCAGCCACAGTGGGTCCCGAGGACCGAGTTTCAGAACCCTTGGTTTAGCAGGGGTGTCCAACTCCAGTCCTAGTGGGCCACTGTGCCTGCAAGTTTTCATTCTAACCATCTTCTGAATTAGTAACCTGTTTTTGCTGCTGATTAACTTGTTTTGCCTTAGTTTTATTTGACGTGAATCAGACCCCTTAGTTATTTCGCTTTCCTTAATGAGGAGCCAAACAATAATGAGACACAAAACAAGCGAACACATGACCAACCAACCTGAAAATAAAGAAAGGTGAAGGTCTCGGTCATGTTGGTCTGCTCAG
The DNA here is from genome assembly GCF_016835505.1 of Polypterus senegalus. Taxonomy (NCBI): domain Eukaryota; kingdom Metazoa; phylum Chordata; class Cladistia; order Polypteriformes; family Polypteridae; genus Polypterus; species Polypterus senegalus. The sequence continues at coordinate 105,031,844 of NC_053164.1, read as the reverse complement.
GTCACCAAAACATCTTGACGATGGTCTTAGAAAAAAACAGAAAATCAATAGTCTGCTGTGGCAGAATGAGAGCAGCAACAAGTCATGCTATTCAGTAATGGCTTTAATTAACAGCAAAAATTGGCTGTTAATTGGCTTAAGAAACTATTTGGAGTGAAATTGGGTGGAGTTTAATGTTTCAGTTTAGCTGGTCATCTGTTGGCTTTTTTCTTTTCTCATTTCTGTTAGGCTGCCATTTAATGAAGAAACAAAAGCAATTCCGAGGACTGAATCCTTAAAAACAGGGCTATTAAAATGAAGAGTAAAAGAGTTAGCAGTTTAGCAGTGAAAACTAAAGGGTTAGAATGAAAACCTGCAGCCGCTGCGGCCCACCAGGACCCACCGGAGATTATAATTTGCTAATAGTCACAAAGATATGTCTTGTGTATCTTCACATTTTCCCATCTCTTCTTGTTATGTCCTCACCAATAATTTTTGAAGAATATTGCAATATTTCAGTTTAAAAGTCAAGTGGTTTTACCCTCATTAGAGACTCACTGTTTATGCATAACTTTGAACAATACATTAAATGTTGCGGGTTTTGATGTTATCAGAGTTTGAACCTTCTAGAATGGTGTAACTGTAAGTCACTGAGTGCAGGTCCTTGTAAAATGAACTGAGGCCCTCGAGTGATTGAGTTACTAGGACTGTAAATCTTTATGTGTGTGTGTGTGTGTGTGTGTGTGAGTGTGAGTGTGTGTATGAGAGTCTAGCAGGTAGTGTTTGACTTTGTTCTGCACTCACTGAAAGGTAAAAAGAGTCTGTATCAAGGATTTTAACAGTCCAATCTGCAGAGATTCAGGCTCATTACTGTCATTAAACATTAATCTGCTACAGAAGCAATTACAGAAAAATTACATTTTACAATAAGATGCTATTCAACTGATTGACTCAAAACTAGGAAAACTAGTAGTTTGTTATATTTTATAATAAGAAGACAAATCCTTATTGCTCCTTATTTACATGTGTAAACATGTAACAAATTACACTTAATCTTGTATTTTGCCACTCCGAATAAATGGACCAAATTTGAAAAACTAGAAAAAAGTGACTAGTGCTGTGAAGCCTGGAGCATAACAATTGCTTTATTTGAAATGTGTGCCAGTTGTAAGTTCACTGTATCAGAGTCTTATGAGTACAGATAAAGTAACTTTATTTTTAAAAAAGACTTTTTAATAGGTTTCAATGGAACTAGTTACAGGAGCAATAAGTTGTGTGACAGTGATGCAAACCAGCCTAGGCATCTCAAAAGGGCATTTAACATTGTATCAGAACGTATTTCTCAAGATTAAAGAAATCTTTGATGCCCTTTTGAGATTTAGTTAAACTGATGAAAAACACTATACTAGAAAATCGATAGGATAGCTTTACAATCTTACAAGAATGTTGTCCCACTTTTGAATATGTTCAATAGTAAGTCTATGATTTGAAGTTCAATTTTAAATGAAAATATACAAAAAGAAAATATGTTTTATATATATATATATAATTTATAGTTATTACATCTGCCTGTACATTTGTATCCAATGATATACCCAAACATTATGTGAAATACAAATCATGTGATGAATCAAATAATCAGTGATGCAGGTCATTAGATGTTTTGGGTCTTTCAACATTAGACATTCTCTTCCAGGTAACCCAGCCTTGGTTGATCAAGCACTGACTTGTGTCCCAGCAGCAGATGACCATAGATCTGCCATTTAAATCTAGGTTGTTCTCTCTGTGTCCTACCTTTCCACCTTCTCTGTGACTCCCAGCAGCACTAGGGCTTTGCAAAGTCAGTACCCTGCAAATCCCCGACAGCCCTCCTCAATGAGCTCACAATGTGTTCAGCAGCCTTGCCTCCAACATGTTTTCTTTAGCGCCTAGTACTTTGCAAGTTTCCATTTGTTGGCTTCCTCCTCTTCCTCTTGCTTCCTCCCCAGGGCACTGTGAGGTCCACCACAACCATTTGTTGAGTGGCCTCTGGGAAGACGATCATGTCTGGGTGGAGAGTTGTAAGTATAATATTTTCTGGGAAACTCAACTGCTATCTTATGTGCTCAGGAGGCAAGTCTTTGTTCTAGGCTTTGGGTGGGACTTTTGGCTGGTCTTGACAAAGGAGATAACATTCCTTGCAGAATGGCAATGCTTAGTGGCATTGTTGGCTGTGTCAAAATGATCCACAACAGCCGTTAGCACCTGGTCATGACATATTTGTTTTCTAAATCTGTTTTACTTTAGGTGTTACAGTATTCGACCACATTAATAAACAATTTGCTTAATTGTACCATCTGAAGATTGATGGAAAAAACATTGTTTTATTTGTTAAAAGACGCTTGAGAACATAACTATCTAAAGTGAAGGTCTAGAACAGTGGTCTCAAACTCCAGTCCAGGACGGCAGCAGTGGTTGCAGGTTTTCATTCTAACCCTTTCCTGTAATTAGTGTCCTATTTTTGCTGCTAATTAACTTTTTTAGCATTCATTTTAATTGACTTGCTCTTGAAGACTCAGACCCCTTGTCTCTTTTTCCATAATTAGCAGCCAAACAGTAACAAGATACAAAATGAGCCAAAAAATGACCAGCAAACTGTGTCCATCATACATCCATCCATTATCCAACCCATCCATCCATCCATTTTCTAACCTGCTGAATCCGAATACAGGGTCACAGGGGTCTGCTGGAGCCAATCCCAACCAACACGGGCAGGGCGCCAGCACACCACAAGGGTCCATCATACAATATTTGAAAATAAAGAATGATGATGGGCTAAGAAATGTTGATGTTGATCAGGTCCCTAAAACATTTTAACTCTGCTCTTGGAAAAGAGAAAACCAACAATTTCAGAAATGTATACCATTGCACAATGAGAGCAACAATAAGTCATGGAATTAAGGAACAGATTTAACAACAAGACTGATTGGAGTTTGAGGCCCTGACTTAGTTGGTCTTCTGTAGGCTCACTCACTTCACGTTTCATTTCTATTTGGTGCCATTTAAGGAAAGAAAGAAAGCAATTCAGAGAAACGACGAAGAAATTCAGGGGAAGAAATCTTAAAAAACAAGTCAAATAAAATGAAAGGAAAAAGAGTTATTTAGCAGCAAAAACAGGTCACTAATTAAGAAAAGGGTTAGAATGAAAACCTGCAGCCACTGTGGCCCTCCAGAACTGGAGTATGAGACCACTGGTCTACAAGTTATTCCTTTACACATTAAACTCCTTTAGGGGTGTCCATCCACATACGATTTATTACAATAATCAGCAGATGCTAATCCAACTCTTGACTCTTTTATTTATTAAGTAGTGCAGAATAAGCATATTGTCACCTGGTGTGTTATGTTTTCTTTGTTGGTTGCTGTGTTAATTTACTTATTTGCTATTTCGCATATGTTTCACTAATTGAATGACTGCGGAAGTCATATTTATTTTATTTGTAAGCAAGTAAGGGTAGCAACTGAGGGATACTGGGAACAGGTGGATCCAGGAGGAAGTGGAGAAAAAAATGCAATGCTTGAGATGTGAGGAGAAATAAGAGGAACGACTGACAGAAAAAACAGAAACTCCACGCCCGGGGGTCCGCTTCAACAATTGCATTGCTGGTTAAGTTGTTCTCCTTACAGCATTTAATTGTTGAATTTGCTGCATGGGAGTAAAACACTGCTACTGAGGAGAGAAGCTCAGTGAGCAGAGGGATCAGAATATAAGGGTATTTTAGGTGAGGCTTGTTTGCTTTTAATTTTGAGAAAAAAAACATTTGCTGTTTTCTTAAATTTATTTATTAACTGGGAAGAGGGAAACTGGAAAAATGCTGAAGTTTTGAGTTGAACTCTAAGTATTAACTTGTTAAGGTGCTAGCCCAAGTCAAGTGTGTCGAGTGAGAATACAGAATTAGATCTGATAGGTGAATCAGAGAAGAGGAATACTGACATATTGAAGATAAAGTTACTTATCTGATGCAGGGGTGAAGCATGAACACATACAGGTATCTGTTTGTGGTTTACTTTTGTATCATTACCTTCTAAATTTGCTCACATATTCTCCCTTTGTGTTGCTTATTACTTTTTTCCCAAAGATGTGTAGTTTAGGCGATTGGTGACTCTGAATTGGCCCTGTATGAGCAAGTGTGGGTGAGTTTGAAATCATACATTAGCCTCTAATTATGACTGTACTTGCTGCAAGTGCCATCCTCTACAACAGAGTTCTCCAGCCTCTGGTTTAAATGAAAAGCAAAAAAACAATTCAAGAATAATTATCTGTTAATGGTATACTCTCAAACAATGAGTTCAGTCTGCTACTACTGTATAAAAAGTAAACACTTTGCAAATGGTCCAGCCATCCCTATGGCAACATTGGCTATGAACACAATTAAATACATTTAAAAAGGTAACATTTTTATATTACATAAGATTCTCAGACCTACTTGTTCCACTTCAACATTGTCTGGGAATGGAGGCTACCCTGATGGTATCAGGCACAAGGCCAGATGACCAGTCCATTGCAGGTCTCACTGTTAACCTGACTTGAATTTCTTTGGAGATGCGAAAAGAAAACCTACGTCCATGGGGCACCTTAACATTCTCCATGTGTGCAATGACCAGGTGTAGGATTTGAATCCAAAACCCCTGGTTCAATGAGGCAGCAGCCCTAACCTTTAAACTACTGTGGCACCACTACAACATTATTATACTGAAAGTTAAGGTAATGGCAGAAACAATTCTGCATATTCTACCACTGTGTGTGTGAATATTTTTCTCCATTTACTGCTATTTTCTTTCTACATTCCAAGAAACATGCAGGTAAGGCAAACTGGTGACTGTAAATTGGCCCATTTTGAGTATGTGCAACTGGCGATGGACCAGGAATGGCTCCTGTCTTGCATTTCATCTGGACAAGATAGGGTTCAGGTACACAACTCATGGAATATGTGAATAAATAAAAAAGGGAAATGCTTGAAGTAACGCAAATGCAAATATGATCGCAACATGTTACATGTTTCAGTAACATGGTTTTGGTAGAATTCAGACCATAGATACAGTGATTTCAGAAAGTATTTAGACCCCTTCACTTTCTTCACATTTTGTGTTAAAATCATTTCAATTAATTTTTTCCCTACATCAAGAAGCACACAATACCCCAGAATGACAAAGTGAAAACACAAGATTTTAGGAATTTTTGCAATATCTCGACACGTATATTCAGAGCCTTTGCATCTGGTTCAGGTGCAACCCATTCTATTGATCAGCGTTGAGATGTTTCTACACTTTATTTGGAATCCATCTGTGGTCAATTCATGAATCAGCCATGATTAGGAAAGGCACACATCTGTCTATGTAAGGTCCCACGACAATTTATATCATAGCAAAAATCAAGGCAGGTGGTGGATGGAATTGCCTACAGAGCTTAGAAACAGGATTGTGTCAAGGCATGACAGAGGTTGGGAGCATGCAAAAATACAATGCATTGCTGCACCCACCGCACAATAAACCACCTCAGGTTTCTCAGAGTGCAGCCATGCAATGGGTAACACCTCAGCACCACACTAGTTCAGATGGAATGGAACAGTGTGAGGTTTTTTAAACAGTGGCTGGAGTGCCAATCCTGCCACCAACCCCAAAATTTTCCCTTGCAAGTTGGAGGGCCTACTTGTAGGGCTGGATGCAGGTTAACATCATACCCAGAATGGAGCAATTGCAGGATAAGGGCCCAACAGAGCAGAGTCACTTCTGGCATTTACAGGATTCGAAAAGGTCCCTAGCCTCAAAGCCACCACTCGCCTGATATGGGGAAGGCTACAGAAACATTCTGCAACACTGAAACGTCCCAAGAGCACACCTTCCTTTGATACTCTTAAACCAGGACTCTTTCTAGAGCTGCCAATCTGGCAAAGGTGAACAGTTATGGGAGAAATGGCAAGACAGAAGAACCCTGTGGTCACTCTGGCTGAGCTCCAGAGAACCTGTGTGGAGACTAGAGAAGAGTCCAGAACTACAGACCTCCACCAATCTGGGCTTTATGACAGAGTGACCAGATAGATGCCACTCCTCAGTAAAAGAGACATGCAAGCCCACTTGCAGTTTGCACCAAATGGACTCACATACTATATGTAACAAGATTATCTGCTGTAGGATTTTTTTCAGCAGCAGGGACTGGGGGACTAGAAAAGGTTGAGGGAAAGCTGAACAGGGAAAAGAAGAAACATATCCTTAATGAAAACCTGCTTGAGAGCGCTCTGAACATCAGACTGAGCTGAAGGTTTACCTTCTAAAAAGATGATGACCCAAAGAACAAAGCAAATACAACACAGGAATGGCTTAGGGTCAACTCTGAGAATGTCTTTAGGTTGCCCAGCCAGAGCCTAGACTTGAACCCAATCAAACATCTTCGGAGAGACCTGAGAATACCAGTTCACTGATAGACTCCATTCAATCTGTAGAGAATGGCAGAATTTATCATATCCAGGTGTTTGAAGCCTATCACATCATACCCAAGAAGACGCCATGTTGTAATCACTGCCAAAAGTGGTTCAACGACAGCAACATACTGAGTAAAGGGTTGAAATATTTGTGACAAAAGGATATTTCCGTTTTTCAAGTTTAATACATTTGCAAAAAATTCTACAATCCTGTTCTTATTTTGCCATTCTGGGGTAATTAGAGTTGATTGATTTGGGGAAAAATGAATGTAAAGGATTTTTGCGGAAGGTGGCAACACAGCAAAATGTAAAAACATTGGAGCAGTCCAAATGCTATCTGGACCCATTGTATAGAATACATGTAGATACACAACATTGCAGATGTGCAATGCAGATGTTTAAAAATAATTTAGGTTATAATTTTAAGTGAGACAGATTTGTCTTTAAATATCTCCAAAGCATGGAATGCTTCTTTAATGCTGCTGAATTACTTAATATTCATCAGGTCACAGACTAAACTAAGCAGTAACTCCACTCTGGAGCCTTGCAGCAGCAGTTACACTTGGAGATGCATGTCTGGTGGGGCTTTTAATTTGTAAAAAGACTTTTATTTGGATCAGCTGTATATGGTGTGGAAAGACAGCCCCTGGATACAGGCAGACAGACACCGAATGTCCAAAACATACACGTTTATTACAGTCTTCTATATACTGTACAGCACCACAATGCTTAAATCAGCCAACTCAGTCCCTTCAGTCTCTCAGTACTTCTGCCACCTTTACTCCTCTCCTCTCCTCCCAAGCTCTATCTTCTTCTTCTCCCAACTCCAGCTCCTCTACTGGAGGGAGGCGGCCCCTTTTATAATAACCCGGATGTGCTCCAGGTGCTCCATGACAATCTTCCGGCGGCACTTCCTGGTGTGGCAGATGTGCTGCATGAGCACCCGGAAGCACTCCAGGTGTCTCTGGAATTCCTTCCGGCAGCACTTCCAAGTGCGGCGGAAGTGCTGCCATCCAGGATTCCATAATCGTCCAGGCATCCCCTGGTGGTGGCCACAGGCCCCAACAGCAATGAGCTTCCAAGCTCTGATCCCGTGGCCCCCATGCAGAGGGTGGCTGCCCTCTCGTGGCCCAGGAAAATTATTGGACCTCACCCGGTTCTTCCAGGCGTCCCAGCTGGGTAGGATTCCCAGCCGTCCTCCACAATGGATATTGATTTTTTTTTTTACAGGTCTTGCAGTTGTATTTATATAGAAGTTACTGGTTAGGAAAGGAAAAAAAAAAAAGTATGTTTATGCTTACACCTGATCATTGTAAAACTGAATTTTTACCTTATTTTTTTTCCCCAATAAGACTTTCTGAGAAAATAAAATAATTAGCATTTTTAGGTAAAACATTGAATCATAGAAAGTAGGCCATTAGATTGCGCAAATGTTTCGTTTAAATGTTAAGACTATTTCTTGGTACTCCAATGCATTATAAACATCATCATTTACATTCAATAAAAATATATATAAGGTTGATCTGACAATGAAAATAACACTGGAAAAGCTTCAAATTATGCCACAAAGAAAACCTCTTGGGACTCTGCCATTCCCTCATTGTATGCCAGTATACAGAGGTGAAGTTGAGTCACCAGTAACAGATACTTAATATGGAATGAATTAAGCAGCGGGAAAGTGAGAAAAGCAGAGCCTTCATGGATGTTTCACAGCATGTGTTCTCAAGCAGCAGGTATATCATTTTCAATGCCAGTCTTTGAGCTATGGAATAGGTAGCACAAAAGAGTGTTAAAACTGAAAAAATGACAAAACTGAGTTTTCATTTTATAACTGCTTCTGCTTCTCTGGTCTCTCTCGACAGCACTACTATGGATGAAAACTTTCATTTCTCAATATTAAACAACCACCCCTTTGGACAGTGAAAACAATTTCTTCTCTAGACATAAAAAAAGGAAAGCCTCAATAAACTATACGAAAACAACAAGCTTTAATAATACATTGTAACAAACCTTTGGAAGCACTGGTACTATTTTTTTCACAAACCTTATTTTGATGGACTTTGCCCATCACTACCTTATTGCAAGTTCATACATAAAACTTGTCAGTGTTAACTTCATTTTACAGTACACTTTCCTGCAACTGCTTCCTCTAGCCTAGTTTACAGTTACTCTCAAACCCTACGCCAGCATTAAAAAGCTGCAGAGGTCTCCTCTTAAAACATTTCCAAATGAAATAATGATACTTTTAAAGCAGAGAAACAGAAAAATCATGGATAAAATAGAACAGACTCCTATAATTTGATAAAAAAACGGCATAATTCATTGAAAAGTGAGGACTTCATTTGTAAATAAAAAATTAAAAAATCCCTTAGGAAACGTCTCCATGTAACAAATGTATCCATGAGTGTCCACACCTATATAGTACCTGTAATAGTATTCACCCATGTGGAAGTTTTCACATTTTATTGTTATAAAACATTGAAACACAGTGTGGATTTAATTTGGGTCATTTGACATTGATCAACAGAACAAGACCCTTTAATGTCAAAGTGAAAACAGATCTCTGCAAAGACGTCTAAATTAATTACAAATATAAAAACACAAAATAATTAATCACCCCTTATGTTGATGCATCTTTGGTAGCCTGCCTGCATAAGTTGATAATGAATACTCAAGGACAGGCTGTATCTTTCGTATTAAAGTTTTGGTGAAATTCAAAGCTAAACAGTTCACACAAAAATGGAGGTAAACATTCATAACACACAAAAAACACCAACTTATTGCTTGTGATGTTTCAAGCTTCCATGTCTTTAAGTTTCTTTAGGTTGCTGATATCATTACTAAATTACATTAATACATACATTAGTACATAAGTCATTACAGTGCCTACAATATCTATTCATGCCCTTGGAAGTTTTCACATTTTATAGATATACTGTACAACATTGAATCATATGCGGATTTAATTTGGCTCTTTTAACACTGACCAAAAGAAAAAGGCTCTTTAAATGTCAAAGTGACAACAGATCTAAACAAAATGGTTGAAACTGATTAGAAATACAAACCACAAAATAAAATTGACAGCCTAAGTATTCATCCCCACCTAACTGATCACTGGAGCAGCTACTTGGTTTTGGGAGTCACATGATTAGTTCAATGGAGTTCACCTGTCAGTACTCAAGGGGTTTAAATTGATTATAGTGTAAGTGCACCTTATCTGGAGGATCCAACTTGTGGTAGTGGGTATCGTGGCATAACCTACACAGTGAGGACACTCTAAGCAACTCAGTGAAAAGAAATTATTGAAAAGCACAACTTGGTGGGTAGAGACGAGAAAATATCCAAGTCACTGACTACCCCTTGGAGTCCAGTTAAATCAATCATGAAAGCTGGAAAGAGTGTAGCACAGCTATAGATGTGCATACAGTAAGCTGGCCACAAAAAGAGTCATCGTGCAAGAAGCCTAGTGAGGGAGACCACTAAGAGACCAATGAGACCTCTGAAGGAGTTATAGGCTATAGTTGCTCAAATAGTAGAGACGGCACATATAACAACTGTTGTCCACGTGCTTCACAAGTCGCAGGTTTATGGGAGAATGGCAAAGATAAAGCCACTGTTTAAAAAGAGACATGCAAGCAACATATCGGTAAGAGCTTGCCAGAAGGCACATAGGAGATTCTGAAAACAGCTGGAAGAAGATTTTATCATCTGATGAGAACATTTCAAGGACATTTATTTATTTGGCTGATGCCTTTATCCAAGGTGACTTACAACATTTGGCTACATTTCTTTTGGTTGGAGCACAGGGAGGTCAAATAACTTGCTCATGGTCACACAGTATCAGGAGCAGGATCTGAACTGACAGCCTTATGGTTTGAAGTCTTAACCACTACACCACACTGCCTGTCACACCACACTGGCCTGCCTGTGCTCATATCTGAAGAATCTAAGGAAATGTAACCAATTGTATCATAAATGTTGTTAGTCGCTTTGGATGAAGGTGTCAGCCAAATAAATGAATGTGAATAATATCTGATGAGTTCAAAACTGAACTTTTTGTCCATTACACTAAATACAGTATAGTAAAATCTTGAAGGAAAACCTGACTAGCCTGCAAGAAACCTACACCTTGGGAGAAGATTTGTTTTCCAGCAAGTCAACAACCTGAGAAATAAGACTGAAACTATATAGGAGTGGATTAAAAACAACAATGTTGATGTGCTGGAGTGGCCAAGTCCAAATCTCAATCCAATTTAGAATTTGTGGCAGGACTTGACAAAGGCTGTTCACACTCATGATCCCATGCAACCTGACAGAGATTGAGTAGTTTTGCAAAGTAGAATGGAGAAAAATGGGAGTGTCCAGATGTACAAAGCTGATAGGATCCTAAGCACAGACTACCAAAGATGCGTCTACTAAATAGTGACTTGAAGAGGGTGAATTCTTTTCAATCAATTATTTTGTGTTTTACCGGTTTTAACTTTGATATTTCTGTTGATCAGTGTCAAAAAAGCCAAAATACATCTACTGTGATTCAATGTTTTTACAACAATAAAATGTGAAAGCTTCCAAGGGGTTGAATACTTTTCATCAGCACTATTCCTTGGTTACGTTGGACAAGGCATTTAGTACTTTGACCACGTTATCCTAGGGAAGTTTGAACTTCATTAATGTAGTTTGGATGAATTGTAATATGCTCTGACAAAATAATCTCAAAATGCATACATTTCAAATTATTGAGTTAAATGATAGACTTGTTTTTAATTTACAAATATGTAAATTAATTGTTTAAAACAAGTAACACATATTTACAAGTAGATATCCTAATGCAATGGTCATCCTGCTACAATTAATGGATTTCGACACCAGCAGCAAAACAAAATTGCTATTAGGCTTGGCATTTAGCCAAGAGTTTGGCTTTTCATATCATAATCATTTTATCTTCAGAACTGCAGCTTTACTTCTTTTGAAATAATTGTTTGAGCAGTCGCTTAATTTGGCCCATTTTAAACTTATTATTATTAACTCCTGCCTTTAAAAGACAGAATGTTATTTTCCCCTGTGGCTGTTCTTTTAAGTAACAACTTTATGATAACTCTTGTAAGAATTAAGAGATGAAAATGAAAACCAAGAATAAACAGACTCTCACACTCAAGGCTATGTTCAAACCCTCTAAATTTCTTTCCAACTTAACAATACAAAAAGAGAAATAAGCTGTCACTCTGAACAAGGAATTAAGGTAAAAGCAAGATATGGGCTCTGAATAATAATGTTATTGGAACAAAAGTGAACAGTCAGAGGTGTTCCCCCAGGAATTCAAAATTCAGAAATGTAATAAAATCAGTGTAAAAGGTAGAGAAGTAACATTTTATTCATTTAGAAAAAGTCATTGAAATTTCCAGGAATTAATTTTATAACCACATACAGAAATATTAAGATAGATTTACCATTTCTCATTGGATTTACCTCTTATTTTTTATAATGCATTTTTTATAAGATCAGAACTTACTAAAGTTACAATTTTAGATATACTGTATTATAATAAAAAGTAATTCTTTTAAAATTTTACAGAGGTAATTAGTGAAGAAAATCCTTTATAACTAGACAGCACTCTCAATATTTCAACAGATCTATGCATTCATTCATCTTTTTCTCAAATCTTGTATCTTTTTTTTTTTTATCCTTTTCAAACTTGCTGAAAAAATATGAAAAACTTTTTTCTTACAAGATGCACCCTTTGCTTAGAATATGGTATGCCATAGAAACGCTTACACCTAGACCAGCCATCCAAGACAATGCACGAGAAGGCTGTGGTAAGGGAACCAGATATGCAACAGTGTGAAAACATCTGGAAATCACAAAGATGCGGAAATGAAGCAGAGCCATACCAAGGTCAGGTCCTGTCAGTGTGTATAGCAAACCAATCCCAACAAATGGGACAATGTTCTCTAGGTCATTCTGGTGGCACCTGTAATATAAAAAAAATTAAATAAAGAAAATGACAATTGTTGCTATTTTTAAATATTTCTAGGCAGGCATGTTCAACAGAATTTCTAGCTTTCTGAAATGCCCAGGCTCTCTCTTTCAAATGTGGCATTTAAACTGCACAACTATATCTGTCTAGAGCACTGTCGATACAGAACCTGTAGTATTACAACTAGTAAAATTACCTCAGAAATACAGAGGCTAAAACAACCTAAGATCAACGACAAGCGAAACCAGTAAAGAAAGAGGTCCATGCTGTCCAAAGCATTCATTCATTTTCCAACAGTGCTACACTCAAGACCACTTTGCTGTGTTCAAGAAAAGCCTAAGATGACAATTGTCAAGATCAAGCCAAGGCCTAGTCCACGGGAGGTCAACACCAGTTTAAAACCAATCCAAATGATAGGGAAATGATACAGGTACATGGATTTTTAAGATGATCATGTAACGCTTTATACTTGTAATAATAATAAAAAAAATAATAAGAACAGCAAAGCTGCTTGAAAAAAAAAAAAAAAAGATGTATTCAATAAATTTTAACCTCCAAAAGCGTGGGCTAGTTTATCTTTAGAATTTAGTTAATTGTGATTTGTTACATGTTATATGTATTTCTTTCATAAATACTGTATCTATAAATGTGTGTACAACAATGAATGTACCGATATAAATTTTCTACAAAAAATGTAATTGTTATTTGTTTAATGCTGATGACTGGCTATCTACAGTACATACAAAATAGAAAACTTTATCAATGTGATTATTCTGATTAGCATATATAAAACACTGCAGCTTTGCTGATCACAGGGTTGATAGGAAAAATAAGAAAAACGTTTATGTATATTATAGTTGCCTTCTGCTGGGGAGGCTGCTCTTTCAGTCAAAATAGACTTCCACAGAGTTCAGTTAAACCAGTAAAACTAAATTTTGCAAATGAAAATTCTATTTTGTTTTATTTTTACTAGAACACTGAACAAAATGTTTAATACAAAATTGTTCCTTTAAACCTAACGTTTAAAACGTTTGAAAGGAAAATATTGTTATTATGTTCTGAACATCTGGTCCTTGCACTGTTCATCTGAACCTCCACCTAACCCACCCAAAAAAGGGAGAATGTGTGATAACTAGAAAAATGTAAAGTATCCAGTATTTGGCATAAGATTTTGGTCCCAAAGTGTTTAAAAGTAAAAAAAAAATCAGTTTTTTTTTTTTAGTCCAGAAAACCATTTACCTTCGTACTCGTTCAACATCAGGATCCGTTCGAATATATTTCTTTTTTTCCTCTTTTGATTTTCCTGATAAACCCAAGGTGCTGGATACATCTTCAGGATTACAGAACACCTACAAATATAAAAATAATAAGAAATCCTATTTTGGTATACTTATTTTCTTTACAATTTCTTAAAATAAAATAATGTACAGTGTGTAAATAATAATTGCATAAACCATCTATGAAATTAAAACACAAAAGAGAATGTTTTAAATGTTACAGAAAACAAAAAATATACTGGTTAACAACAGAAGTTATGTATACTGTATGCAGAGTATATAAAAATAAACAGTCATGAGAAAAAGTACCTACACCCCGTTTCCATTTAATGGTTAACATAATTCGTTCAGAACTAGAAATCATGTTCTTAAAATAACTCTAAACCCTGAGGATGAACAAAATAACATAGTGCTTCCGGAAAGTATTCACAGCGCATCACTTTTTCCACATTTTGTTATGTTACAGCCTTATTCCAAAATAGATTAAATTCATTTTTTTTCCTCATAATGCTACACACAACACCCAATAATGACAACATGGTTTTTGCAAATTTATTAAAAATAAAAAAAATGAGAAAGCACATGTACATAAGTATTCACAGACTTTGCCATGAAGCTCAAAATTGAACTCAGGTGCATCCTGTTTCCCCTGACCATCCTTGAGATGTTTCTGCAGCTTAATAGGAGTCCACCTGTGGTAAATTCAGTTGATTGGACGTGATTTGGAAAGGCACACATCTGTCTATATAAGGTCCCACAGTTGACAGCTCATGTCAGAGCACAAACCAAGCATGAAGTCAAAGGAATTGTCTCAAGGCACAAATCTGGGGAAAGTTACAGAAAAATGTCTGCTACTTTGAAGGTCCCAATGAGCACAGTGGCCTCCATCATCCGTAAGTGAAAGAAGTTTGAAACCACCAGGACTCTTCCTAGAGCTGGCCGGCCATCTAAACTGAGCAATCATATTGATTTCATGATTAGAAAGTAATTAGAGCCGGGTGTATTTGATTTGTTGATGATCAGGAAGCTCTACCACCTCTGCATAAAGCATAACTTTTGGTAGTTCAGTCTGGAGCATTCTGATTTGTGACAACACCATGACAAGCACAAAATGCATTGCAAGTAATCTCAGAGAAGCAACTGTTACTATTCATCAGTCTTGGAAGGTTAACCAGGACGTTTCCAAATAACTGAAAACACACAGCAAAAAGGATTATTACAAAATGAAGGCAACTACTGATCTTCCCTGGAGTGAGTGTCTGAGCCAGTTCGCCAAAATATCATACCATATGATACTTTGCAAACAAAACGTAAAAAATTCAAATATTCAGTGTCTGCCAATATGGTATATTCATGACTGAACACGCTCTCTTTCATGAAAGGGTGGGCATAAAAAGCTTCATCTTTCCAAAGAGAACAAGGAAGCACTGTTTATGTTATCAAAGTTGCATTTGAACAAACACAGCACCTCATTGACAATGTCTTCTGGATAGACTGTGATCAAGATGAAGTTGTTTGGCATTATGGATAACTCCATGCTTGGTGAAGACCAAGAACAGCATGCCAACCATCAAGCATAGTAGTGAAACAATCAATGACTTAAGGCTGTTTTTTAGCAAAGGACTCAATGACATTAGAGTATCCTAGGGGAAAATGTGAGGTCATGTGTCTGATCATACTTGGCAATAATCAAGTGTAACAAGGAAAGTCTGACATATTTTTTTCAAGTAAATTGCTGGTGTTACAATGGATACAATATTTCATTTATAATCATAAGGCAAAAATCACAAGTGTTTCTGATGAATCCAATTGATCTGGGCAAACTGTATATGATGTTCTAAAATTCATATGTCCTCTTCAGCTTAACAATTAGGAGGTGTGCTTTACAAATCATTCCCACAGAGCAGAACTGTTAATGCTTGACTTTAGAACGTTCAAACAATCTAGACGAGAACAGGCCATTCAGCCCAACAAAGCTCACCTGTCCTATCTACTTATTTCTTCCAAAAAAACATCAAGTCAAGTTTCGAAACTCCCTAAAGGCTTACTGTCTACCACACAACTTGGTAGTTTATTCCAAGTGTCTATCGTTCTTTGTGTAAAGAAAAACTTCCTAAAGTTTGTGTGAAATTTACCCTGAACAAGTTCCAACTATGTTCTTGTTGTACACTATCTGTATACTTGGTACCATACTGCATATCCAAACTTTACAAGATTCAGTGAGGTTTTGATTAAGACACGTTTCTTACTTAATGTGCTCAATAGCATGCACTACTAGCTGTCCTGTCCCATTGCCATGTTTTAAGAAGCTTCAATACTGTCAGCAGTGCTCCACTTCAGTAGGTCAAAGTGTTCATTGTCCATTCTGCTATGCTTTCATGGCATGCCAGGCCTATTGAAAAAAAGCAGGTTTAACAGGGATGCATTCATCCAGCTCCACAAAACCTCCACTTGCATTCCAAACTAAGTGATTGAACTCAAGCTTGTACCAGGATCTGCCTGGACGTCATCTGATAACAAAAGTGTAAATCAGACATGACCTGACATCTCTCCCAAGGTGTTTCTCTTTCTTTCCGTCTTACACACACTGCTGTTTGAAAAGGCTGTGGCTCCCAATCCCCTATTAGTCTAAGACCCCAGATTGGATTAAGTGAGTTTGAGAATGTTTATGCCATGTTAATATAATATTTAAAGTTTAGTATACACATGTATGGAGTGTTACAGTGGTTAGCATTAATTCCTGGTTTCTACTTTCAGCTGAAGCAGTTTATGTGAAGCTTTTTTTTTTAATTCTCCCAATGCCTGCATGAGCTCTACTTAAGGTACTCTGGTTTTCCTTCAGCACTTGAAGCATATGCAGGGGAAACGGAATGGCAACTCTACACTCTAATCACAAGAATGTCTGAACAATTTGTTTTTTTTTTTATCTTCCAATGAAATACCCCAAAAATCACAGAGCTCTTCTGGTTCCCATTTTACTTGTACAGAAGTACTTTATTCTTAGTTGTGTCTTTATGTCCATAAAGATGCTGCAAGAAGAACCTTCTTACTGTATCAGCAAAAGAGAGTAAAATAAAAAATAGCAGATCAGTGGTGCGAAGCAAACACACAAATCATTAGTCTCCGGATGGGAACTGGGCTTAGTCCCTTACTCCTTCCCTCATGTGCAGTTTAACCTTAAACTGTTGCTTAGCAATGTAGGCAGTGTGGTTAGGACATTAGACTTCAAACCCTGAGGTTGTGGGTTCAAATCCCACCACTGACACTGTGTGACCCTGAGCAAGTCACTTCAATCTCCTGTGCTCCAATTGGAACAACAGAAGAAATGTAACTAATTGTATCCCAAATGTTGCACGTCACCTTGTTTAAAAACATCAGCTAAATAATAAGTAGTAATAGAAATTGGGCTACAGTCACATGATTTAAAGAGGAAAGGAAATAATGGTCTTTGTTGAATTTATGAAACCTTATGCCTAAATAATGTAAATCATTATTTACCATATAAATATTTTCTTTTAAAATTATTCAACTTATAAATGAAACATAGTTCTACTGTGATTGACATTTACATTCACATTTAATGATCAAAATATAAATGACCTGTAAAAACTGGCAGCAAGAACCGTTATGTGCCAGTGGAATCAGTGATAACACTTGTAAATATTGCAGTTAACTCTGAAGCATCCAATTGATCCTGGCAAGCTCTATATGATGTTCTAAAATTCATATGCCCTCTTCAGCTTAACTATTAGAGGTTCATATTTCAAATCACTTCCACAGAGCAGAACTGTTAATGCTTGACTTTATACACTCTCTTGTAGGCCCCTTACATGAGGGAACCTTACTGGCCACAATGGATGCTGAGGCACTATACAAATATCTCCCATGAAGACGTAATATTGCCATGAGAAACGTACCTTAAACAACATGATTTCAGAGTTAGTTATACAAATGATAAAGTTCACTCTGACACACAATTTTGTCTCATTTGGGCAAGACTTCTGCTTGCAAGAAATGGGGACTGCAATGGGCGATTGGTTTACATCTCACTATGCAAACCTATTTATGGTAAAATTGGAGGAAGATTTTATGTCAACGTGTGTCTTAAAACCAGTGTTGTATCTCCATTACATAGATAACATGTTCATAATGTGGACTGCCAGTGAGAAGGACCTCCTCCATTTTCATAACGAATATATTTTTTCCACCCCAACATAAAGCTGAAGCTTAATTACTCAAAAACAGAAGTCAGCTTCTTTGACACTACTGTTCAACTGAAAGATAACAGCCTTGTAACCTCTGTTTTTCACAAACGGATGGACAGACAGACCTACCTGAGAAATGACAGCTTCCACCCCAAGCACAGAAGGTGCTCCATTATTTTCAGCCAAGCAATACAGTACAAACGTATTTGCTCAGACCCGACGGACCAGGATAAACAATTGCGGGAGCTTAAGACAAGATTTCTTTAAACAAGGTTATAACCCAAAAACAATAGACACTCAAGAAGAGCAACTGCCATACCCAGAGACAACCTTCTGGAATATAAAAACCAAAGACAACAAGAACTGCATTCCCCTTGTTGTCAACTATAACCTACATCTTGAAGCACTTCGAAAAAATATAAAAGAACTTTAGCCAAATCTAAACAATGATGAAACACTGAAAAATGTATTTCCAGAACCACCCCTCCTGGCACACAGACAACCACCAAACCTGAAGCAACTAATTGTCCAAAGCTCCTTAAAAGAACCAACAGAAAATGGCACATCTCCCTGCCTACAGAAAAGATGTAAAACATGTCCTTACATTTATGATTCAGATTGTGTAGTTGTACCACACTGCCAACTAGAACATTGTATAAAGGGATTATTTTCCTGCAGATCATCTAATGCGGTCTACCTAACTCACTGTATGAAATGTCCCGACACTGCACTCTATGTGAGAGAAACTGGACAAACACTTCGCCAGAGAATGAATTTACACAGGTTCCACATCAAGCATGGCAACCTGTTCCTGTAGCAGCCCAGTTCAACAGCCATGGACACCGTTAGAGGGACTTTAAAGTCACAGTGCTTATGGGCAACTTCAGAACACCACAAGAGAGAAAAGAATGGGAAGTTAAACTCATGATAAAATTTAACACATTACAACATGGTTTATACTAGAATCCCTGGAGTAAACGAAAGTCATAATGCCAGGCTATTCACATCTCTTCATCAGCGTTTTTGTTTTGCAAAGGTTTCAGTCAGCACAAGCAGCAAGCCGCCTGTTATCTATAACCTCCTAACCCCCCCCAACACACACACACAACCACCACTGACGCAGGTGAAGTTCTCCCAGCTCAAACCTGTTTATCTGGTTATGAAGTGCCTGGAATTAAGCTCAATATATCAGGTCAGGTTGGGCAGCATGCATTAGTACAGAGCAAATAATATATTGTTATTTGGAATACATACTGTACATTTCATGTGTGTTTCGTGTCTACAATGATCTGGGTAAATGTATGATGACAGGAAATGCAAGGCAAGAAATGTTGAACACATAATTAAAACAGAAAGTTTTTTCATGTTATAGTAATAATTGATAAAATGCTGACGTGAAGTGTATAATGTGTTAAGACTTAAGTCCAAATATCAAATGAACACTTTCACAAAAGGTATAACAAAGCAAGTGTGCTTTAATTCAAGAATATAACCAAAGAAAAGGAAATCATTCAATTCACATTTTTATATTATTACCCTATACAATTCCACACACCTCACACCCAGATAAAGAGACTTGAGCTCTGAGAACTTCAGCTGTGTCGGTGGGGATTAGGATAGCAGGCTGCTTGCTCTCTGTGCTGATTGATTTTGCAAAACAATGACACTGATGAAGAGGAGCAAAGGAATTTAAGGTGGCCCGGCATTACAACTTTTTTTGTAGGCTTCAGGGCTTCTAGTATTGAATACAGACAAGAGTTTTATGGCCAGATATGAGTATAAACCCAGAAAACCCGACTACAGATTCACATTATATGGACAAAAAACACAAAAAACCTCAAAAGACTTTGTTGGACAATTATCTTATCAAAAGATCTTGATTATACATTGTTCTCCTCTCTTGCTAAATGAATCTTAGGGGAATTTCAGTCTCTGTATTACATCTTGCCTGAAGAAGGGGCCCGAGTTGGCTCAAAAGCTTGCAAATTGTAATCTTTTTAGTTAGCCAGTAAAAGGTGTCATTTTGCTTGATTTCTCACTACAGTGAGAACTTCTCACTACTAGTAACCTAGTGATCAAAATTCTTTCACTTCCCATGGCAAGTTACACAACTGTGGATGCTGCTTGAAAAGCACAAAGAAGGAATATTTAAATATAATGCATTTTCTTAAACTTTAATTACTGCATTGTCTTAAATGTAGGCACCCAGAATTTAATTATATGTGATTAACAAAACACGTTTAGAAAGTCATGTAAGCATATCAATTACCTTGCACATTCAGCTAGCCATCAAATTGGTGTGAAGTGCACTAGCACCAGTTGAAAAAGTAAGGTGCAAGATTCTGTTCCATAATTCTAAATATCCCCCCCAACCATAAACATTGCATAATCTCATAATATCTCAATTGAACTTTGTCCCTAAGAGTTTTGAGCATGTTAATATAAGCATATTATACAGAGTAGTAGAGTTGGGATGGGGTTTCCCTGTGTTTTGAGTGGGCTTATATATGCATATTATAACACAGAACGTAAAGAGGCAGGGTACTCCACTGAAATTTTTGAGTACACGATTTCATAAATATTTCTTCAAAGAACATTAGAGCATGAGGTTTTGTTACACAACCTAATTCATTTCAGGTACCAAATTAACCAAAATGCTGGTATGGTACCATTTTAAAAATGACAGTCTGGGCTTTTCTAGTACCGGTATACCAAGCAACACTGCTGTAGAACCTATTCTCTCATTTTTCTTCGATGTGAGCGTTCTTTTAAACACCTATTCAGTTCCACACTCAGTGAGCCACTGGTTCAGGGAGTTTTAAAGCCCAACATCATAAGGGGCAGCTACTAAAAGCTGTGAAATCATCCTGTTATAGGCCTCTCTGGCTGACCCAGGTGTCACTCCACTCCTAAGCCCTAATTTACCAATTAAGGGGCATCTTGTCCTCTAAAATGGATAGGAGGGCCTCAAATATTCCCATTAGGGAATGCTTGCTACATTCAACCAACTGCCCTGAATGTTCAATCTACCTATCAGTTCTCCCATGATAGTTCTTTTAGTTCCATGCTCCTAAAGCAATTACTTCTGGGCCACTCTCTTAATAACAAAGCAGAATCAATGCCAGTGCACTATGCCTAGAACCTTGTTATGTCTCATCCATATTTTATTCCATCCCACCAAAATGGTAAGAAAAAAGGAAAAAAATAAATAAAAAATAAAACTATACCCAGTCTGACTGTCACTAAAAAGATTAACTCAGAATAAACTACCAGTTAAATGTAAGAGATGTACACTATATCTTTAATAATTATTACAGTGTTTTTATGATATTACAAAAAAATATCTGAAAGTTGGTAGGGAAGTCTATTCAAACAATATAGTACTTATTTTACTGAGCATAGAATCACAACAGGTATTTCAGTGCTTTAAAATAAGAAAAGCCCCTAAATCACAAGCAATAGGAGACACATCAATTTAAGAACATCTCCTCCTTAAAAAAATTGGATTAAGCTAGATGCTATTTTGCTTCTTTTAGAGCAGAAATCTATACAACTGACATAATAAAGTGAATGTATAAAGCTATTTACATTACTTATTTTAGGAAAAAGGGCAACATGGTGGTGCAGTGGTAGCGTTGCTGCCTCACAGTTAGGAGACCTGAGTTCACTTCCTGGGTCCTCCCTGCGTGGAGTTCGCATGTTCTCCTCGTGTCGGCGTGGGTTTCCTCCAGGTGCTCCGGTTTCCTCCCACAGTCCAAAGGCATGCAGGTTAGGTGCACTGGTGATCCTAAATTGTCCCTAGTGTGTGCCCTGCAGTGGGCTGGCACACTGCCCAGGATGTGTTCCTGCCTTGTGCTGGCTGGGATTGGCTCCAGCAGACCCCCGTGACCCTGTGTTAGGATATAGCGGGTGGGAAAATGACTGACTGACTAACTATTTTAGGAAAAAAGACTTTTACGTTTGTGTGTAGCTGGGCTCTTCTCAAATGAAGGAAAAGAAGAAGAAAGAGGGTTTCAAAACAACCACTACAACAGCATTCAGCCCCATTTGGTGCAAACAGACATTTCCTATTTTGCAGTGCCTGAATCACAAGTCCATGGCTTAAAAAGTCGCTGCCAGACACTCTTAATATCAGCTCAAGAGTCTCATTTGTCCCTGACTGGGCATTTCTGATAAAAAAACCAATCACCAACTGACACCCAAGAGAGGTCTTTTCGTGGTACCAGTTAAAATGTGTAGTCAAAGAACCATAACTCAATAATTAGTAACATTGATGGACAAAACCTTGCTCCAATGGTCAACCAAAAATGATATGCTTATTTGCATCCAAGAAACCAATCGTCTATTCCTTCCATTAAAAACCCCTGCACACCCCAAATCTTCACTTTATTCATCAAGCTCGCTGCTCCCAAGCTGGCCATAAAATCTGCTGCCCAAAGCAGGACCATATAGCCTATAGGATGTGGTGGCAACAATGAATGGAGCAATCCCTTTTACTCCAAACAACAATCTGGTACAGGACTGGAACAGTTCAAGGCCTGTCCCGTCTGTAGTGGAGTTGGAAGAGGGTGTCATTAGCCAAAACCTTGCTAAGAAACAGCAAGTGCACATGCAGAGACCAAACAAAAAGAAACACTCGTGCATCTTACTAATAATGGGAGCTGGCTGATCATCAGCTTGCTCCAGCAGGTATAAGTTTGTAGCAACAGAAGGCATTGTATGTAAAAAACTTGAGACAACTGCAGTACCATCCACAACCAGAATGGGTGACCAAGGTGACAAAGGAGAAGTGTCCCTAAACAAAGAAAGAAAAGCATGCTGAAGATCTCACCACGTGCTGGAGAAAGCCGACCGGGAAAGGAACAAACATCACTTACACCAAACCATAAGAACACCAGCTTTGATTCCATAAGAACACCAAATTCTATTCATTGTTGTAACTTAGTAATTAGGATAAAGCCAGCTAATGTACTTTATTATGGCACTGGTATCACTATAACTGAAAAGTAATAACCTTTATAAAGGTTAACTTTTAACTTATTATAAGTTTCTCTTCCTAAATACATCAAGAAAGCTCACGGCCACATTTCATACACATACACACACACTCATACACAAAAACTGCATACAAAAAGGGGATAAAGCCTGTGCAGATTTGAACAACTCAACACCACCCTAACAGTTTAGTGTTTGTGAGTGAACTGCGTATTTTACAGCCATTCACATTTAAAAAGGACACTTTTTAAATATGACTTTGGACATAATACTTTGAATATACAGTACACACTGAAGCATTTTTAAACATCTACATTTTTTGCATTTTTATGTGCTTTCAAAATATGTAAGCATTATTTCAAAACACTGGTGTGCCAAAAACAGACTAATGCACAAAAAGATGTTCGATAATATTTGGGGCATTTCTAAGCAGGTTAATCTAGCTGATAGGCATACTGTATGTTCCAAGAGGAAGAAGACTACAGATAAAGCAGCAACTTTGGATGCTCAAGACAAATGTTCCATTTACTTATTAACTGTTTTTTTTACAATTTATATTAGTATAAAAAAGACTACATGAGGTTAAGGAAAACTATGCAAGTGAAGAAAGAAAATGTAAAGTATCAGAAAGTAGTGTGCACATTAATGGTTTAGGTCTCTCACAAACAGATTAATAGTTTATAAATTTACTTTTTAGTAACTCAATTCACTTTGTTTTTTTTATTTTTGTATTATTTAAGGGATTTTATAATATCCCACATAATATAGTTTCCATGTTCCAATTAAATTTAACTTAAAAATAGAGCTGCTTGGACACACACACACACACATCTTCTAGAAGTGCATACATATAGCCAGATCCTTTGTTATTGACACGTACTTACCTTCCTAGTTAGCCTAAAATAGGAGGTAAGAGGGCCCATAAGCAACATCTTTAGTAACACAATGGTGGTGTAAGATGCAAATGCCTTGAACTGTGGGCTGTCCAGAATTTGTGTTAGCTCTGCCATGGTGAAGGTAGTCTCTACAGTAGTTCCCCAAAATGTAAAGTTACTGCTGCAAAAGGAAAGAAAAATAAAAATAACCCTTAAGTCAAACACAAAACGTCCATGTTAAAAATGAATTCATTAAACTGAATAAAAACAATGCCATTTATTATTAATTACGAATTTGTATTTGTAATAACTAATAATAGGTGATCAGGTCATCTGTTACATTTCTGTGATTTGGCCCATTGATCTCATAAGCAAATTATACTGTAAATGAGCCTGGCAACTGAAGATTGTTGAACTCAGTGGCAGGGGCTCTAGAATTGCTATTCTAGGGTGGTAAATTCACAAAGCACCATTACCACTTGGATTTAAATCTAAATAATCTCTTGAGCTTTACCCAGCATGAATTTTAATTTAGTGACCTCATAGCTTAAATTTCACAATACTGTTTTTTGTTAAATGTTTTGATGATGATTATAACTGCATTATTTTTTTTTTTTTTTATATGAAACTAAGAGCTGGAACTAAGACTACAAAGGCCATTCCTACCTGGGCAACACAGTGGAATAACAGATAGTGATGGGACCTTGCAACACTTGAACTTTGGTTTCACATTGGACTATTGTCTGTGTCCTAAGTTCATGTACTGTAGATTTCCTCAGAGGACTCCTGTCATTCATAGTCTCAAGACATGCATTCAGACTGATTACCAGCATTAAACTGGGCCAGTTTACCACAAACTTGTCCTGTGTTGGTTGCTGTCTCATAGCTGTTATTGCCAAAATATGTTCCTTTTATTAATAACCCTATAGATGACAGACTTTATTCTCTGATTCACTGAGTATTTGTTTAGTGTTAACTTTTAAATCACTGTAGTCATCACATTTACTTTTGTAAAGCCTGCCCATGAGCATGGATCAGCATGTTTAACTGTAACCTATTGTCTCAGATTTTCATAACAGAATCCATTAGCAGGGAGACCACATTGCTATCTATACCTTTATACCTCAATACTCCTCGTTTACCTTAGGTCACAGTTCTTCAAAATTTGAGTGTATAGATTATCAATATACAATTACGTGTGCTCGTTGGTCTTTTAACATAACACACTTAATTGAATTAAGACTTACACAATGGAACTCCTATTCTAAAACTCCAAGATGGGCAATAGTCTACACCTTATGTTAAAGTTACATTTACACTTGGGAGCAATGTGACATGTAACCGAACATTCTCAAATCCACTTAATATAATCCACTAACTGTGTTACCTTACTTCGACATAGGGAATGCATTTATATATGTATTTACATGCACTTCAATAATCCATTAATTCGCAGAAATCAGATTTTAAAAATGCCATGTAAACCTTTATTCTGACAGGAGAAATTAGTGTATTGGCCTCTGAGAAACCTGATTATCAGAGGTAGATCATGTGGCCATGTCAACCCTTAATTGGGGTTATTGTTAAGGATTTTATAATCTGCGCATGTCCGTCGCACTCTGTCAGCCTGTACATGTATTTACTTCGCATACGATTTCAGCAGTCACAGGTAGATTGCTGCCAATTTTGCCTTGGAGAACTGAAAACTCAGGAAAAAAATAGATGGGTTCTGTAGTGCGACACTGTACAGATGGGGGTTGACACAAAGAGAAACCAGCCAACATTACAAGGGAAGTGCACCGCTCACATGGTCAGTGACAAGCTTTGTTACAGCTTGACCTCTTCATTTACCCAACGCAGCAAAGGAGATGTATCAACCTGCAGAGCCACAACACCATATGTCACCACGGGTCTACGCCAGCGGTTTCAGGGTGGAAGTGACATCACCACGTCTAGACCAGCAGTTTGGTAATAAACATTTATAGGTCGTCACAAATCAAATGGATTGACATGCTAACCACACCAAACCCTAACCTTAACAAAACTAACCCCTAACCTTAACCATGTATTCAACACGCTAACCATGCTGCCCACTAATCTTAACTTTCATCCTATAATTGCTGGTCTAGAAGTGCTAGCATAGACCTGCGGTGAGGTATGGTGCTCTGGCTCTGCAGTTGGATATTATTGCTGCAAAGCATATGCCTCAACGCGAAAAATTGTGGGTTCACTTTGAAATGGATAACCACAAAAATCCTAAGTGAACGAAACAGTGCAGCATATAAATGCATGGACAATACTGGCAACACACTGACAATAGCTGAGGCAGGAGCCAGTGAGTTATGTCCAAATTCCCACAATCAGAAGTTCCTTGACTGCTTGTTCATTACAGTTAAGGGTAAAAGTATAGTATTTACGCTCAATACAGTATTCACAGCTGAGCTTTTGTGAATGATAAGAAAAGTAATGTATTACACTTACAGGTTTGCCTGCCATAATGCAGAACCTCAGAGCATGGATAATTGGGGTTCTACTGTATATGGAAGATTTCAGAGGGAAATACAGCCTGACCACATGGGAGAAAACAGCCCTGGGCAGTGATCATATCTAAAACCGTTCACACTCTAGCACAATACTAAAACTCCCACAAACTGGGCTGTTTAATTGTTGCCTTTTATCCAAGTGTCTTCATGTGGTCGCATAATCAGCATAAATCAGGTCGGTGTTTTAAATGAGGATCAGGAAGAAAACAGTTTCATCTGTATTATTCATTATCAATGATGTTACTGTACATTTCATTATGTATTGCACTGCAGTCAGCATTAGCGTTTGGGTAGTGGAGTCCTTTCATCGGATTGGCTGGCCCAGCGCTGACTCAGCTGTGGATTGGCCAATAGGGGGATGGCCGAGGTCACCAGGATTCTGAACAAATCAAAATCGCACTATTATATCGTATTGAGGATTACTTGTGCTCCGTTCTTTTTATTGTATTGTCCCGCTTTTTTGACACCCACTGCTCGTCCAACCTACCTGGAAAGGGGTCTCTCTTTGAATCCCCAAGGTTTCTTCCGTTTTTTTTCCCGAACAGGGTTTTTTTGGGAGTTTTTTTTCTTGTCTTGAGCCCAGGCTGGGGGCTGTCAAAAGGCAGGGCCTGTTAAAGCCTATTGCGGCACTTCTTGTGTGGTTTGGCGCTATACAAAAATAAATGGTATTGTATTGTAAATTGTATTATATGCTGGCCATTTTATGCACACTTCATTTTTTTCCTAGTCAACAGTAGTAATCGCAGCATTTCTACTTGTAGTAATAAGTATATATGAGAACCTGAAAGCTCCTGTAGAAAAGGAGTGCACAACGGCATGGGGGTCAAATCACGAGTTAAAACCAAGATCCACTAACTACTTCGCCAGCAGGCGTTCCTCGTTTAGTGTTACTAGTCCTAACATCGACTATATTAAAGGTTCAGTTCACAGTTGTTGGGGTCTCAAAAGTGCGCGCATGCCTCGACAAACAGGCTTGGCCGGTATTCTGGCAGGGGCTCGCAGATTTGGCCGACTTGCAGCTTCTTATGAACTTTGAGATTTGAACGTGTTTTTTTTTAAGTACACGGACTTTTTGCTGTTGCCGTGACGAGTTTCAAGTTTGCTTTGCTTACTAGCTAGCTTTACGATGCACTTACTCGCCCTTTCCGTCCACAGAGGTAATCGAATTGTGCCCTTAACCGAGCTCTAAACCTACCGACTAATCAGAACTGAATGCATAACTGTAACTTGACTGTCTTAAGATATCTGACAGTGTAAACTGCACTGACGCAAAAAACAAGCCGAAAAAGTCACATCAACCGCAAATACTTACCACAAAGCTGCTTAACCATTGCCCAACGGCTCTGTCACTTACCTGTTCCGTGCAGCCCGCTGCAATCAGAGCCGCCCCCTTTTTTAATTTGAATGGTAAGCAGTAAAGTGGGCGTCGCCCTTTGAAGAATGAGGAAAAGATAAAAAAAAATAAGATTAAGAAATAATACGCGGGGCGATGAACTGGTGCGGACGGTTATAGTTTATAATTCGTGAACTACGATCGTTAAGAAAAGTTTGCAGTTCTTAAAAGGTTTCGAAATAATGAAAAAGGAATCCCATCAGAAATCTACTCTTATGTAACCGCGATACCAATGCACTTGCGTAATCGGTCTTGACAATCTCTGGAATTCTCAGACTAGTGTAAACAGAAAAAGAGCACAGTGTTTCAGTAGCTTTAATAAAGTAAACGCAATGCCTTACATTATCGTCATTGCACTTTTTTTAGTTGGTCTTCGTTCAGGTATGGCACTCTTAAACGGATCTGTCGTTTTCAAGCAGCTTTAAATATATTAAAACCAAAGGGACACCAGCCTGTTGATTTTCAAGTTTGTTTTTAGCCACACTTTAAGAAGTAACATGATTTATTCATAACATTATGGTTATTTTTTATTTCTGTTTCTATTGCTCCTTGTGTCCATTTAACAGACTTCCCTATTCCAATAGCTGGACATCAGAAGCCTATTTAAGCATCAGCACAAACCAGTAGTACTCATATGAACACAGTGACTCCTGCCCGTGCATTAAGATCATCGGACGCTAACTTACTCACTATACCTAAATACAGGTTAGAAACCATGGGTGGCAGAGCTTTCAGTGTGATAGCCCCTAAAATTTGGAATGTTCTTCCACTCAGCCTTCGCGAGGAAAAATCTATTATTCATTCCAAACTCCTGTTAAAAACACATCTTTTCAATGAGTGTTCTTTTTCTTGTATGTAATTTTTACTGTCTTGTTAATGTGTTTATTGAATTGTAAAGTGTCCTTGAGTGTATGAAAGGCGCTAGATAAATAAAACGTATTATTATTATTACTAGAATCGCCTATCAACTGATCAGCCACTATTTTACACTTTGTAGAAATTAGTTTTAACTGACCAATCGAGAGTTGGTGCTTGCCTTCCACCAGATGCTGCTGGGATGGGTTCCAGTCTCCACTACCTTGAATTCGAATTTGGTAGGCAAATGGATAGATGTAAATCTCAATAAAATGTTTAATGTGATTGCTTTTTACGCTTTTCAGTTTGTCAGTTCACCTTTATTTATATTTATAGCAAGCCAATCACATGAATCTCTTTTTGAATAACTGCTGTTAGCACCATTGAGTAAGTAACTTTGTAAGGTAACTGTGATTTGCAGGGTGGCATGGGGCATCAAATAGTGTGACACTGCTGCCCCCACTTCACTTGGGCTCCAGCCTGATTTGTCTGGGTTGCCTTCTCTTTAGAATGTGCAAATTCTACGTGGTGTAAAACTGTGACTGTCTAATCTTGCCAAGTACTTCAAGTTGCATGCAAACCTGCATTTTTCCTTATTAATAAGTCTTATTGATAAATAGCTAGTGCCATCAATATTTGAATGAATCCTACATCTCCTAATGGTAGAAAATGGTGTGAAATGTGTTCACGTAATGAAGACAAACATTTTAAGGTAAGGTTGCTCATACTCACTAATCATTGTGCTGATAATGGGTGACATGTTGCATATTGATTGGCACACACTGGCACACTCTGTACATGTGACAATAATGGCCCTTAAAAATTGTAAACATTTTCTTTTGAATTAATTTCCATTTACAAGGGAAATTTCAGTTACTCGAGGAAATTATCTATCTGTTCAACAATGCTTACTCCCACCTGGACAAAGCTGGCTGCACTGTGAGGAATATATTTTCTGGTTTCTACAGTGCCTTCACTAACATCCAGCCAGCCCTGTTAAGGGGTATGCAGCTGTATGAGCCTCTGTTAACCTGGATGATGAACTATCTGTCTGAGGGGCTGCAATTTGTAATGCTCAAGGACTGTGTGATGTGGCTGTGAGCAACACTGGAGCACCACAAGGAATAGTTCTGTCTCCTTTTCTCCTCTCTCTGTACACCTTGAACTGTAAATATAACACCAGGTTATGATACTTGCAGAAATTCTGTTATGATTCTGCATAAATGGGGTGTATTGACAAGGGGATGAGACACAGTATAGGAAAGAATTATCTGCAACATAGCATCATCAAAACCAAGGAGCTAGTTATTGACTTTGCTGTACAAAAAAGCCTCTATGACCGGTCATTACTTAGGGAGTGGTGCAATGCTACAATGTTTTGGGGGGTCCACATCGATGACAGGTCGGACAGGTCTTATAACACAGTGGAACTATTTTTCCTAATAGATGGTGCTCATTTAATGGGGTTATTCACATCCTTTATAGTATATGTATGTAATTCAAGTGATGGCCAGTGCGATTTTCTACGCTGTGGTGTGCTGGGCTGGTAGCATCACTTCCAGAGAAGCTCACTGAACCAATAAGCTGAATAAAAGGGGCAAGCTCCATTATAGGACACACTCTGGAACCCCTGGAAGTAGCAGCAAAACAAAACACAACTGCAGTGTCTTTATGAACAATGTTGCCCATCTTCTCTCTGACACACAAACACTGAGGTATTTCAACCAACTGGGGCTTCTTTATACAAATGGCAAATGTGACTACACTTTTTATCTTTAGCCATGTCAGAAGTTTTCTTTCTTTTTAGTCATTCTGGTGTGTATTTGAGAGGATGTTAGTCATTTGTCATAATCCATCCATCCATCCATTATCCAACCTGCTATATCCTAATTACAGGGTCACGGGGGTCTGCTGGAGCCAATCCCAGTTTACACAGGGCGCAAGGCAGGAAATGAACCCCGGGCAGGGCGCCAGCCCACCGCATTGTGTTTGTCATAATAGTAATATATATATTGTAAAAAGCCAAATCTCCCCCTATGGACAATCTATCTATCTATCTATCTATCTATCTATCTATCTATCTATCTATCTATCTATCTATCTATCTATCTATCTATCTATCTTCTTAATGAGTGAGTGACTTTACATGATAGATAGATAGATAGATAGATAGATAGATAGATAGATAGATACTTTATTTGTTCCCAAGGGAAATTAAAATCATTTAAATCATACTCCTTACAATTAAGGGTTAATTTAATTGTTTCATTTCAAGAGAAAATCAGTCATTCAACTCAATTCTTCCACAAGTAATGAGATTATTAGGGCAAAGGTCTAACTGCTCATTGGATGAGGTATTTCTTTAGATTTGAAATATCAGGCTGATGTTGGATTAGCTTACACAGTGCATTGTCTCTAAAGGTGCAGTTTGATTTTTGCATTAGTGGTTTACAGATGTGTGCCATATTCTAGGTTACCTTTAATATTGCTTCCGTTGGTGCTGGTATGCCCATATGTTACTATCTACTTGGAACAGGGGGTTCAGTAAATGGCTGGCTAGATTATTCAGTACCTTCATTGTGGCATTATTCTCTGTATCGTTTGAATCATGGGACTGAAAGTGATAGAATTATTTTGTGTTTGTCCCTAATACTGTATGTGCTGTGGTTGAATGTGATCAAATCAAAACAATGGCAAAGTCTGTTAAGTTTTGCTCAGGTGGGTTTGAGTCAGGAATTAGGGGAGGCTCTGAATACTAATTCAACTTAAAACCAAGGCAAGTAGAATCCCATTTTAATATATGTGTATATAGCTGCTCAATTTATTTATTGAATTAGTATATCCATCCATTTTCCAACCCGCTATATTCTAACACAGGGTCACTCCTAGCCAGCACAAGGCAGGAACAAACCCCAGGCAGAGTGCCAGCCCACCGCAGGGCACACACACCAGGGACAATTTAGGATCGCTAATGCATCTAACCTGCATGTCTTTGGACTGTGGGAGGAAACCCACGCAGACACGGGGAGAACATGCAAATTCCACACAGGGAGGACCCGGGAAGAGAACCCGGGTCTCCTAACTGTGAGGCAGTGCGCTACCACTGCACCACCATGCAGCCTGAATTAGTCTATTGAACCTGCAATCCATGTTTGACACACAGCAATAAAGAACAGCGAGACTTTGAAAAAATATGAAAAATGTGCACTCTTTTTTTTAGCATGGACATTTCTAAAATATTTAGTTGTGTATTTTTTATGAAAAATCTCTTCTTACTAGCTGAGAGAAAAAGCACATCTGTTAAAACTTCTCTCATACTTTTCAAGGACAGCAGACATTTTTCATTCCTTCTGAAGCTATTCCCAGCTGTTTGTGTTGCTAAAGGGGGAATTGGTATCCCTGCAGATTTTTACTTTCTTCCTTCTTCAAAACTACTTGATTCTGTACCCCCTTCCATATTTGAAACAACTTGTACAAAGAAGCCTTGACTCTTATAACCTTCCTGTTTGATATATTACTTCACTGCCATCCTAGTGTTAGCTAAAATAGCATTTCTAAGCTCAAGGATATTAACATAAATTAATTAGTTGAAGGTCATAAAAATGTCCTTGTTGTGAGTTCACCGCTTTTGTCAGAGATACATTTAGAACATATAATTTCTCTTTGAGAAATATTTCTATTCTGAGGTGCTGGAAACCTTATGCTTACTATGATTCTGTTTGGTTATTGGTTTATACTTCTGATAGTTATATTCTTACAAATTATGTTATGTTCATATTAATCCTTGAAATTAGATTAAAAGATTAAAATTAGAAAAAGATTAGTCTCACTTACACACAATTGGGGGATGCTGAAAAAAGAAAGCCTACTTATATTGAAATACTGAGAAAGGTAGAAAAACTCCCTGGAATGCCACAGGTAAAACATCTAAAGGCAACCAGACCTGGTAAACACTTAAGGCTTAATGTGATATTTAGAACTGCTACAATATAAATTTTTTTGATTTTGGTTAGCTTTTCAAACATTTTTTGGCCTCAATAAATTTTACATTTTAGAAAACAACATTTTCAAGCTTTATTTTGATGTAAAAGTTTGAATTTTATATCTCTGTTAGGAAAAAAAATATATTATTTTCATTTAAATATTGAAATTTTGAAAGCAGCTATTGCAATGGTTGCTAGTAGTGTTGATTGGTAAAATCTGGCAGTTTTTTTGCAGTGAATTTGCTGAGTTCAGTGATGACCTTGTTCACTGAATTTTTCTCTGAAAATGTGTCGTGCATTTAGCTTACGAAAACTTTTTCTTGCCCCCATGGTACTTTGTAGACTAATGTTACAGAGCTGTAGCAGCCAATGTTGGATGGGGATGTCTCTACCCTATCTGAACTACCTTCCCAATTTGCCTTGTGCATGAGCAGAACTTTCACACACCTGGGGCCTCAAGTATAACGCCGTGCGTAGAACTCGCACTATAACATGGCGTAAGCACAAAAGCCGAAATGTGCTTACGCACAGAAAAATCCAGATGCAGGAATCTGTGCGTACTCCAACTTCCACGTTCTTCTGCTACATAAATCTCGATCAGAGTGAAAACTAACGCTCGTGCACGCGCTTTATGTAACGCCCCAACTCCTCCCAGAATTACGCCTCTTTGAATATGCAAATACATATATATCGCCCTTAAACTCAGCCTTCTGTGAAAAGACAATAGGAAAGGCACGGAGTAAAATATAAGAATTTCAGCGAATACCAAGTGGAGGCAAAGGAAAATACTTTTTGTTCAAATAAACCGTAGTATAATCAACAAAAGGAAGTTGATCGAGTGACATAGCGTGCTGGAGAAACTCGAAAGCTCACGTTCACAAAATCGCACAGTTCCGGAAATAAAAAAGAAGTCACATATCAAAGTCGGGCGGCACGGTGGCGCAGTGGTAGCGCTGCTGCCTCGCAGTTAGGAGACCTGGGTTCGCTTCCCGGGTCCTCCCTGCGTGGAGTTTGCATGTTCTCCCCGTGTCTGCGTGGGTTTCCTCCGGGCACTCCGGTTTCCTCCCACAATCCAAAGACATGCAGGTTAGGTGGATTGGCGATTCTAAATTGGCCCTAGTGTGTGCTTGGTGTGTGGGTGTGTTTGTGTGTGTCCTGCGGTGGGTTGGCACCCTGCCCAGGATTGGTTCCTGCCTTGTGCCCTGTGTTGGTTGGGATTGGCTCCAGCAGACCCCCGTGACCCTGTATTCGGATTCAGCGGGTTAGAAAATGGATGGATGGATATCAAAGTCTCCATGAAAAGGCGAGTTGTAGCCCACTGTCTAAGTGTCATATGAAAGCTTATTAGGGTACAGAGAAAAAAGGCACACAGTGGGGAAACAGCACGAAATGTCAACTTCAATCTCGACATTTCCACTTTAATCACGTAGTTTATTTTGTCATTAAAGTAGAACATCATAAACTTCATCTTAAAATCGTTTAATTAACCAGTTACTCAAATCACATCGTAATTAAAGTAGCATGTTAAATGCTTTGATCTTCTATGTGCCTATGTGTGTGAATCACTACTTGCTTCTTAAACTGGCTCTCTTCCTCCAACTGGACACAGAATCCATTACATTTGTGATATTACAGCTCTCTGAATAACTAAAATACTGAGATGTATACGTGATATCATTTTCATGATGATAGGAGTTAAAGCACGTTATTAAACATGTTTTTCACTTCGATGAAATAATTTATTGCAGCAGTACTCAGGGGCGGCTCTAGGCTTGTGGTGCCACTGGGCAGGGGAAGAATCGGTGGCTCCTTATGTCAGTAAAGTAGCTTATGCACGGTGGATGGCCTCGTCCATTGCAGACACTGCATAGCCGCCTCTTGCTCATGACACAAGCATTTCACTTTTGCCGAAATATGTTGCTGCGTTTTTTAGCTGTGTTGTTATTTTCTCCTTCTGTGTTATATTCAATATATATTGGCGTAGCCGTCACTGCAGTCAGTGCTTTTCTTTACCCAAGTAACCGATCGCCACACAATCAGCTCTGTAATAGAAGTTAAGCCATCTGTAAGCTTAGCGCCGATTCTTCAAAACGTTTAAGGAACATTTAAATATCTTTGTAGTATATGTTTAATTATTCTATCCTTAATGACACTCCTAGTGAAGAATATAGATTATTTAAATGAAGTTAAAGTTTTATCTGTATAATTTAATAAACATATTTTCTGCATTTCACCTTAAAAATGATATCGTCATCATATGAAATACAGTACACGCTTTATAAAGTGGCTCAGGTTGTGCGATATTACAACTGTAGTGCAAGTTTACAGTGGGGTGATTGTACTTATAAGTACAAACAGTTCTACAAGGTGCAATTGATTGAGTGCGTTTAAAGTTCTTGGGATGAAACTGTTTCTGAACTGCGAGGTCTGTACAGGAAAGGCTTTAAAACATTTTGCAGTGGCTGAGACAGCGTGTCCATGAAACTGTATACTGATAATTCTCCTTCCGATCAGCTGCTGTTGTGATTCACACTCAGATACAGTGATATAAATACTCTGAGTCGTGCAGTGAGAGTAATATGGAAAAAGATGATCCGCTGTGGCAACTCCTAACGGGAGGAGCTGAAAGAAGAAGAAGAAGAAGTGAGAGTAACAACGCTAAAGCAGTTATGGTATTTGGAATACTATGGCTGTTCCCTGGACCATTATATTGTTACAAGTTAATTACAATCAGATGTGTTACACTAATAAACAATATGCGGTTAGTTTCTGTGTATTTATAAAGCCGCGTCAGGAAAATAATGAGCAACCACACAGGAACAGTAGCACTGCTTTGATGCTGGGTACTGCCAGTCTGCAAAACCGAGCGGAGAACTTGCGTATGACAAGGCATGAGGTACCGTGGAAAAGTGCGTGGCTTTACGCCAAGTGTAGGTTTTATACATCGCGATTTGAACGTGGAAAAGTTCTTACGCAACATTTCTGTGCGTACGCACCGTTTATACATGAGGCCCCTGCACTGTATGTGTACTCAACCTCACACTTTATGTCAATTTACACATGTGTGAATAATTTACAGTATATACATGCATGTGTGATGTCACTACCTGATTGGTACTAAAGCCAGATCTGCATCCAGCATTTGTTTAAAAAAAACTCTCAGTATTTTAATTTGAGCGGTACATTAGCCTACTATAAAGAGAACATTATGAAAATTCTTTATTTTTCTGCATATATTTATTGTTTGCTGCATCTTTGGGGCTGGATTAGGGAATCCATTCCCGGATGGGTTTATCCATTGCCAGGAATTCGGGAATCCTGCATGTCATTCCCGGGAATTCCGGGCTCCCGGGGATGACACAGTGCACAGGCATCTCACATATGAACGGTTTCAGAATGACCAACACTTATTTTTAATAAAACTACTGCAATATGTTGACACCAATAACAGGCTAATCTTATCTACAAACTGTTCATTCTGTCATATAAGTACATGTATCTAGTTAGATGTGGTAATAAGAGCATAGAAAGCACAACATGTCCAGCATGCGGTCATTCAGGTGAGAGTGCACATTTGTGCAGAGTAAGCCAGCCGCTCTGCCTCCACTGAAGTAGGCAGCACAGTCATCAGATACTGATACACTTGTGCTAAACAATGCCTGCACTTGCCATTGCTCTGAAACACCGCCATTTCAGCTTTTACTGATGCATCCAGTTTCTTGTCATCATTCTGTGATGGCAAGTTTCTTGGCACAGATAATGTGGATGCAACAGACTGACGCTTTGCAATTTCAAGTTGCTTTTCAAAGCTGTTGTCTGACGGATGTCAATGAAGTCTGCCCCGTCCCAGCATTCGTGAGCTGCAGAGTGCAGACTCCTCCCAGTCCACTGAGCTGGGAGACTGACTGCTGCTGGTCTGACTGAATTAATGAGCAACACTCTACACCGTGAGCCAATAAACCGTGCCACTTAATTATTTTCAACTATAACTCTGTTATTTCTTGATCGATTTTTACACTTTTACACACTATACTGTATATGCGAGCTTGGCCTTTCCCAGTTTCCCGGGAATTAAAGCAGTTTCATTCCTGGTAATCGGGAGCCTGGGAATGGATTCCTTAGGCTAGATTAAACATATTATGCTCCCTGCCATGTAGCACAGATCAGGTAGTGACACGGAGAGATCTCTTGCATCACAGGCTCTGTGAGTGTTAGTTAGTCCTAGTGATAGGAGCTTGGGAGTTGCAGGGAGAGAGAGAGAGAGAGAGATACTGTAAATGATATGGAGTGTTGTGGACTCAGAGTATAATTTCATCCCAGCGAAGCATGGTGGTGCAGTGGTTAAAACAGATGCCTCACATCTCAGATCACATTTTTGGCTCTCAGAGATACTTTAAAGACCCCATAAATAAAATAGGGAAGGATAGTATCCAGAATTATTCCCACCACTCAATACAAATAGTGGCATTGTTTTGCAATCATTAGTGTGTTATTTTGCAAAAGTATTGCTTGACTTTGCCTCATGCAGTCGGTAACATTGTGCACATTCATCTAATGTCATGTCATGAGGAAGCATGTACATATCGTTCAAACAAGTGAGAGGAATTGAAGAAAAGTTATAGGCATGTGCTGTACTTTAAATCCTGCATGTGCTGAGGGGTAAAGTTTAGGATCACAGGGAGCTAGTGACTGGTGCAGTAACACTGAGTATAAGGCAAGAAGTAAACTGGGTGGACAGTGCACTGGTCCTTTTCAGGGCACAATCACAAAACCAATTATACAAGAAGGTAGCAAGAATCTGTAAATTAATGACAGTATATTTTTAGCTTTAATTTAGTTATTGTATACTGATATTTTGAAACAGTGTGATATGGTGGGTCACTAACTAAAGTTCATACCTCAAACCTTCAGGATCTATGGTGGGGAATGGAAAAAGTTGATGGATGTTATTAACTTAACTCCTGAAGGACTAAGCATATTTTGGTAACAGAGAAGTACTGTATTACTAACACATTTCCAATATTTGTTGTGAAACAGGTAATCATCAACAGTTGACCACAGTCACTAATACCAATCAATCAACAAATGCACAGGGAGAAGATAAAACTCCATGAAAACCTTGGTGCTTTGAGGCAGGAATGACAGCTCTGTGCTACCACTCTGCCTATGTTAAAACACTTCAACATGATAAAACAAACCATATACGTATAATTTTGTTCAGTTCGAGTCAATTGATTGCATGCTAAATACATGCTTAACCTCTTCCACAATAGGTGTCATTAGATGAATGAAGCACACATGTGCATAATGTTACTAGCGGCAGCAGACAGAATTTTTGTGAAGAAAATGCAATAAATATTGCAAAATGATGCAATCTTTATTGTGAAATAACACAATTGTTTTGAGTGCCAGGAATAAGTTTCTGTATGATAGAGTCTATAGCCTGACATAGAACTACACCTGGATTAAATAAAGAAAAGGGAAATAAGAACATTGAGGACAAAATGTTACAAAAAATGGAGGAAAAAGTAACATTTAACTATATGGAAAAAACGAATCATGGAAAGAAGCTTAAAACAAAGATAGAGAAGGAAAGGCTAAAAACTGAAGAAGTGCTAAACTGAATATTCTACACCAAGGACCTCATTTAAACCAATAGGGAAAAAGGCCTAAATGCAAATGTAAATCACTAAACCAGACATAAGAAATATAACTACTTGAACTTCCAGATTGGAAAGCCAGGATTGTTGAATCTGCAGGAAAACATGTTTCAGTGCTACAGCAATACCCTAAAGGCACTGCTGCCTTTTATTGCCCAGTCTGCTGCCTGCTCAGTTATAACTGATGTTTGTTACACTTGGAACAGGCTCCATGTGGAGTTCCATGTAATTAGATCAAATAATTCACTGTTAAAATGTGAGCAGCCCAAATTAGAAATAAAAACAGGGAGGTTCAAACTAAAAAAGGCCAAAAGGAAGCAACCATTGGTGGACCCAGAGTTGCATAGTACTTGCCAGGGTGTGGTCTTTCAGCCCATTGACACCATGTGAACTCTGACCTGTTGCCCATTACACAAATCACTGTACTACACTACTCTTGGCATATTGGTTTAAGTGCACCCCTCCAAACATTCAAGAGAGATTTTCTTTTGTATTCATAAGGGGGCTTACTGCAACAGCATCATCATCCATCTATGTATCAAGAGGCTAAGAGGCTTACTCACATAAATCATTTTTTATGAGCAGTATCTTCCATGTCCTTCCTGAAACGGCCGATGATGAATACAGCTCCATTTAACTATTCATTTTTGAATCAAAGTATTTACTGTAGGGTCATGGCCAGCCGATGTCCTTCTGAGCAGCAACAATCATATAACAATCATACTGGGGCATATACAGACGTCAAACAGTCCTTTGACTGTGAGAGAAAATTTGAAATTATGTCATTTTATGTACTGTATTTCTAC
The DNA here is from genome assembly GCF_016835505.1 of Polypterus senegalus. Taxonomy (NCBI): domain Eukaryota; kingdom Metazoa; phylum Chordata; class Cladistia; order Polypteriformes; family Polypteridae; genus Polypterus; species Polypterus senegalus. The sequence continues at coordinate 104,992,841 of NC_053164.1, read as the reverse complement.
AGAGCAAACAATTTTTATATCAAGAATTCATAACATTTTTGCCTACAGCCACAGTATTTATGACTTACCATTAAACCAGTTTTTTCTGTATGTTGTTTCTGCCTGACCCGAAAGAAATCACTTAACCTTTATCTGTTTACTCTGAAAAAATGAAAGTTACTCTATAAAAGTAAAGTAATCTGAAACTCTGCAAAAGTTGTAGTGATGTACTAATCATAAGACCATCAAAATTTTATCTTCTGACATGTTGTGTTTGGAGGAACATGGAGATTTAAGACAGAAACTGTGGGGGTTTTGGGGTGTCCCTATAAAGATGGCTCTATAGTGAAATGTAGATTATCGTTCAGGTAAAAATGGTTACATCACTGAATCACACTGAATGGGATGTGCGTGTTTCACTGGTAAGTCTAGTGCCACATCAAACTGAAATAATTATACAATAATAACATTACTGTTACTCTTATTATACACAGCACCCAGTAATAATGGCTAGCAGTACTGCCTCTCTGCTCTAGGAGACATGGTCAAGTTCTGGCCCAGTCCTTGAATGTCTGGATCTGTCATTTTCTGTGTGGCCAGATCGCCAGATTTTCTTGCACATTACAAAGATGTGCATGTTAGGTGACACTCGACATAAACAGTTCCTGTATATGTGAGTGAATTGGTGCATCATTCATGCGTAGTTCGTACACTTGGTCTGCTGTTGCTGAGAATAGGATTTGGCTCAGAACTACCCAGTACTGGAAATAAGGACTTTTTAAAATTAATTAATTAAATATTTATTATTATTAAACAATCAACTAAAGAAGTAACATCTCAAATTAACATGGAGATATAAATTAGTAAACGAATACTTCACTGGTGTCACCTTGGAAAGAAAAACCTGTGTCCTACCCTTAAAGGTGGTGCTGAGGTCTGGATTAGATGACAGCTCAGTCAATACTGCAGTGAGAAGTCTAAAATGCAGATTAAGGAAGTAAATGAATCACAGTGCTTAAGAAACCAAGTGTGCAAAGTAATAAAGTATACAAATCAAGCAGCTTCCTTCATAACTTTCTGTAACAGATTCATTGTGCATGTGTACAGCCTGGTTTCCTGAAAATAAAAATACCTGAACAGAAATCAATAAAAGCATATGACAGCCACAACTTATTTAAGGGGCACCCTATAATTAAATCAATACTGCAGTGCAGCTTCCAGCATACCAATTATATAATTCGGCCAGTATTAATGTGTGCTATATAACTTCCAGAAAATGATCATGACTGTAATAAAAATCAATAAGTTTGGGCCACCCAGAGTCCCCCTGGCATGTAAGACTAAAATAAAATCAATATTGGTGTATATAACTCATTACCTAGGTCACCCACCTGATGGTAAAGAAATTTATTGACTTTTCTAATGTGGCTAGTCGAAATTGTGTGGATGCATGTTAACAGTCCTTAAGTCCTTACAGTGACTTTTTCTTACTAAGAAACCGAGTTCTTCAATATATTTACATTAATGAAAATTTGCAATTAATTAAGATAATAAATGCAGTCCATTTTTTCTTCTGGGTCAAAATTGCTGATTAAGCTATTTTTAATTATGTTTTGTAAAAAAAGTAAGAAGACCAGCAATCCAATGGGCGTTTATCAACACTATTCAATATCCTTAGGTCTAACTAATCTGAACTTTTAAGTTTTAATCAATTAAATAATAATAATTAAAATCTCTTTAGCATTCAGAACCCCACATCTCCAGCACACTTAGTTTAAATTTGTTCATTGTTTATATCTCTCACCTCACAAACATTTTCTATGGACCTACCATATAGCCCACAATGCAGTAGCTGTTGTCTGAATACGCCTGGAGTAATTATCCTTCTGTTTTTCCCTATTGGTTCTTCATCTCGAATTCTCTTTTATTGATGCTTTCCAGTTATATTTGCTTGCCCCCTCATATCTCACCTCTTCTAGACATTTCTACTTTTACTCGTACTCTTCCCCAGTAGAGGACAGTGTCCCCAGCACCATTGCTGTCAAGCTTCCATTGGCCTATCATTGAAAAATCCATAATTCATGCTTCTTTGGCCGTTAAAAATCCTCTTACAATAATCTGATCCTCTTGGTGTTCTCCATATTAATGGGTCTTCCAGCCATAATATTGGGAACTTCATTTCATTCAACAAATTGGTGGGTAACTGGATGTTCAGGGACCTGAAACATATTTTTATGAGCTATCTCTGCTCTTTCTCTGTCTCTCTCTCTTTCTCCTATTTCTTACAACTCTATTACAGGGCAGGGGTGGATGATGGGAAGTAGTCATTTTTGGGAGTCTTCTTTGTTTTATATAATCTTGCAAGTTATCACCTGTTCTGGTTATCTCAATAAAAGGTTAATTACAAAAAAGAAAGAAGACTTCAATTTGAAATATGAGGGATAATTAAAACGTTTTGAGCCTGAATCCTAGAGGGATATTCTTTGGTCTTGTAAGTGGCCTAAGATTAGCTCCTGTGTAATACAATATGTGAATTTTAAGTTCTTGCCTAGTCAGCATGTCTCATTCATATACCATAGTAAAGAGATTGGCTACAGAATTCCCATTTGGTTAAGCATTGACATTTCATTTCTATTTGGGTGTCATTTAAGGAAAGAAATGAAGCAGTAAAGAGGAACGATGAAGAAATTTAGGGGAACAAATCTTAAAAGAGAAGTCAATTAAAATGAATTCACAAGAAGTTAATTAGCAGCCAAACAGGGCACATTAAAAAAGGGTTACAATGAAAACCTGCAGCCACGGTGGTCCTCCAGGACCAGAGTTGGCGAACCCTGCATTAGGTTGTGTGTTGTCTTCTTTAAACTGAGTAGAATATAAAGATTTATAGTAGTCTCTAAATGTGTGCATTATATTTTTATGGTCAATGATTTTGTCTCTGTCTGTGTTGGTAATTACTGGTATTACTTTGCGAACTTCCTGTTTGTGAATTGGTTGAGCTAAGATCTTATTAGCCTTCTCTCCGTGTTTATAGTAATGACGTTTTGATTTAAAAATGAGTTGTTCTGTTTCTTTTGTTGTCAAAGAGGTTGAGTTCTGAACGCAGAGCCTGTATTCTCCTATGAAGTGCCTCATTTGGACAACTGGTTGTCCTCTTAAGAAGGCCTTCATAGTATTTCTGCAGAGACCTCTGAGGATGTATTTGTCTCTAAAAAAATCAATTTGCTTGTATATAAATTCTGTACAGTTCTCGTCTGCTAATAAAAGCGGGTTAAGACGTCAGCTGCGAGATGAGTATGTGGGGCATAGTGATTTGAGCTCCATGATCAAAGGGGCATGGTCGGAGATGACAATAGTGCCATACTTACAAGATTTAATCATGGGCAAGAAATTGTTATCTATAAAGAAATAATCGGTTATTCATTAACAGTGATGCACTGGTGAGTAGAAGGAATATGGTCTTCAGTTTGGGTTTAGAAATATCCAAGGGATTGACAAGTTATAATCAATTACAAACTATGTAATTGTTTTTGCAGTGTTAGATGTCATCTCCCCTGTGGCAGGAGACCTTTAAAACACAAATAAAGCCACCAGCCATTATAATGTTATGTGTATTCACATTAGGAATGGATGCAAATACGTTTTGGATGAAGTCCCTATTATCCACATTGGGTATGCAGATATTTATCAAAATCAATTTACAGTTAAATAAATTACCCATAACAATCACATATCGCCCTTTAGAGTCAGATACTACATCTGGTACTACAAATGAAATTGTTCTATGTACAGTATAAGAATTCTATGTACTGTATAAGAGTTCAGCTATGAATTTCACAGGGTTTAGACTTTCATGGTTTTCAGGGAGACCTTCGATTCTGAAATTATTCCTTCTGTATCCATCTTCCAGTGCAGCAAGTCTGTCTCAGAGTATTTTGCATTCAGAATTTTCACCCATTGCTTTTCCATCAGCAGTAGATGCCAGTTGTTCAACTATTTCAATACGAGTCGTGAACATTTGCTTAACATCTTCAAACTGAGCACCAAGTGCTCTATGTTTATTCTCAGACTTAGACACATTTTCCTGCATTTTTTCCTCAGTTTCTTCTAGCATACCTTTAAAGGTTGCCTCAAAGCAATTACATAAATGTTTCTCCTGGTCTTTAATATCCTGAATCAGCTTTTCATTTGTCTTGTGTATGTTCTTTATTTCTTTATTTATATCACTTATATTATTCTTAAGCTCCTTTATGTCACCCCTGAGAGCAGTGATCATTACCTTCAGCTCAGACTGTTTGTTTTGGTCTTCTCTGTGCTCTGCAGGTGAAGTTGGAGTCGGTGTTGCTGGCTTGCGGGGGGTAGTTGACAGCGCGGAAGGTAAGGTCATTTTCAGTTTCACCGAACCTTCTGAAATTGGCGAGTACTCTTGGCCTGACTCGCTTGCACATTCTCTCCCACTTTCGCTCTCAGCTGGAGACAATGCAGCAGTGTCAGGTCCCAGGAAATCTATCTGTTCCAGGTCAGTGCCTGGCAGGCTGAACCTTGAACTTGAATTTGAGGCCTGTTTAGGCCTGGATGAAGCTTTATCTGTCTTTTCCGTTTCTGTTTAAGCATTTTTTTCGGCCACTCATGCTTATATATGCTGGAATATACTGTAATTTAAGCCCCTTGGGTTCAGTAAATACAGGATACCTCAGGATGATAGAAAAAAAGGAACAATAAAACTACTGCTAGTGGAGTTCCGTCTCAGACGTCCATCTCCTGTAACAGATGAGACCAACTCCTGATATGTTCTGGAAGTGACAAATAATTAGACAGAAAAAGAACACAAGGTGCTGAAACACAAGCATGACATAATTCTGAATATAAGACTTCAGGTGGTGACAACATGATGGACACAAAGCATGGAAAAAAGACTTGTCATGTATTTCTGACAAAGTGTTCAAGAAACCAAGTGATAACCACCAAATGTCAGAAAGAAAAAGAAGAGCAGTGACATCTGCTAGGCATAAATCATATCGCAGGACACCTTTATCAGCACACACAAACATTTATACTAGCCAAACTGGTATATCATCCCATAGGACATGATACATGTGAAGTGTGAAAATATAATTCCTGAAACGGCTGTGCAGTGTCAAAGTGCTACTGAAACACTGGAGCTGTTGAAAGTGGTATACAGTGAGGAAGCTATGGAAAAAGTCAAGTATCTTTGAATGGCATAAGAGGTTCAGAGATGGAGGAGAAGATGTGAACGATGCCACCAGAAGTGGATCATCAATCATGACAATGCCCCAAGCCATGATGTACTCAGTGCTTGTGATTTCCTGGCTAAGATATCAATTACCAATTTGGATCATCCACCCTATTCATCCAACTTAAATCTTTGTGATTTCTGGCTCTTCCTAAAAATAAAAATGGGCATGAAATAACAAAGATTTTCAAACATTTCCATGTAATGTGTCAAAGGAACTCAAGAGTATTCCAGAAACAGAGTTCCAGATATGTTTCCAGCAATAGCAACATTATCTAATTAAATGCATAGCTGCAGGAGAATACTGCAAAGCTGACAGTAACTGCTAGTACATAGATATGCATGCATTTTTTCTGCAGGTTCATTCCAGGAATTAAATTGTTACACCTTGTACATGTTCAGACTTCATAATAAAATGTAAGCGTTGCATTTATAGATCATTGAACTTTATACTTTATTAAACATAAATAAAGGAAGACAAAGTGACCTGTGGTAATTTGTTTACAGCAAGATGATCACAAAACCAAATGATAACCATCATAATGGCAGAAAGAAAAAGAATAACAGAGACATCTGCTGAGTATCAACCAAATTGCAGAAGATGATTAAGTGATGAAGATTGAGAAGGAATAAAAAAAACAAGACGCTGAACCACATTGACAAGCAAAAAGAATTCTGAACATACAGCAGCTGAGCAGCAGATAAACTGAATGTCTCATAATCATGTAAGACAAAGTCCAGGGTGCGGAAAGCAACAATACTCCTGAGACACAAATCCATGGCAACAATGAAGAAGACAATTTGACAATATGAAAGCAATTCTTTTACATTATTACATCATCTATTTTTTTTGAAGACCACTACTTCAGAGTAGTAGTAATAGGAAGTTTGAAACTTGAAAGTTGTTGTGATTAAGCACATTCAAAATGGCCTTGAAGAAAACCATTACAATGCGCCAGTGTCTTCCCTAGCCTACTCAGTAAGCCCACACAAGCTGAAAAAGAGAATGCAGTTTCAAAAATTCAAAAATGACTTTAATGCCCCAACTTAAATCAAAAGTACCTCTTTTAGAATGGAAACAATATACATCTGGCTAAAGAGACAAATCCAACAAGTAATCTTTAGAAATTAAAATGTATTTTAAATAAGCCAAAGAAAAAAAAAATGTCAAAAAGGAAATGAAGTATGCCAAAAAGCCAATCCACAGTAAATAAGACCCAAGATAAAATCGAAAATAAACAAACAACAAACAAGGGTAAACTATCTAGAATACAAAAAATCAGTACTCTGAACATATACTCTTTCCAAACATTTGTCGATAGACCACTAAAGAACCTGTTCTTCAGCCTTCAGTATATGGGCTGAGAGTGATCTTACAGCAGTGACAGCAGGGTGGTCCCTTCTCTTAGGGTCCTAGCCAAAAGAACAATGTAGACAACATAAAATATATTTAAACCAAATAATATATAAAGGGAACACTATAAACAAAATTTGCATATTTAACAAAAACACAAAAAATATTATGTCAGGAATTTCAAAAATGACAAAAGAAATTAAAATATGGAATCCAGGGAACACATCCATGCTGAAACATTGTGATAAGTAGTCCCTGGCATTGTGCAGGTTTTTAAATAATGAGGTCTTGAGAGCGTGCAGGTTCAGGTGTGCGCATAACAGTGCTGATCTGTGCTTCATTGCGGTGCTTGGCTGATCGCACACTAACGTGCAAATACAAGAGGATCAGTCAGGTGCCTCATTTACACCTCAGAGTGGGCAGAGGGTCACATCTGCATCTGATCAGGCTGTATAAAGGAGCCTGCACAGCAAAGAGACAGAAAATGAGTGAAAGGAAAGAAATGGAGGTTATAGGAAAGATGAACAGAGATGGAAGGATTGGGAGATGCCAGCGTTCAAGGGAATGGAGGCAGGTGGTCAGGAGCAAGCCTCAATGAGAGGAGCCTAGCGCTGAACAAGGCACACTCCTATTGAGTGATGATGGGGAGTAGGAGCAGCCCATTAGGTGGTGTTTCCCACAGCCGGTGAAGGACTGGTAGCAGGAAATGTTTGCGGCTTGGCATGGTGCCTTACAGATGCTGAAGGCCAGGCAATGGGGACCCAGGCCATATATTTAGAGTTGACTGCACCTGTCGGAAATACATCTCATCTCCTGAGAGATCCTGTGTTGGGTAAGCAGAGGAGACAGTAGTTTTAGAAGGATGCACCAGGGCTTGTAAAAGTGTTTTATGGAACAGATTCCTGATTTTAGCCTTGTTTTAATGAAATATGTATTTCTCTGATATTTTAATTTCCATACAGACACTGTATTTTTATGGATTATTTTTTTTATTTATGGATTTGATGCACTGCACTTTTTGAACACTGGTTTTTGATTGATTTTATTAAAAGCACTGACACTTTTTGTTCTTACCCCTTGCTGGATATGCGTGTCCTTATTTGCCCGGCTCATCTCAGTTCATGACTATCGGTGGTTCCGGGTTGAAGAGACTCCAGGAAGCGATAAGGGAAATTAGAGCTGACCCTGTCCATCACAATGCCTTATGAGAAGGACCTATGAGTTGTAGTGGACTTACCACTATCTACATCCTACCAGTGTACAGAAGCAATCAAGATGGCTTATAGGATGTTCGGTTATGCTGTATATCACAATATATGGTGTACAATCAAGTAGGTACTGCTTAAGCTACTCTGATGTGTGAGGAAATATACAGGTGAGCAACAGCATGGGATAGAGATAGAGCTGAATAAAAGGGATTGTGCTAAACAGTGCAGCAAGTTAGTCTGGAAAAGAAACGGAAGACAGGCAGAATTGTGTGGAGAACTCAATTTCTCTGAGGAGGTTCAGGAGCTCCGCCATGTATTTCCCAAGACAGATCACAGGAGTAACTTTAAACAGAGTAGGGTGTCTCTCATGGCCTTCACCAGGAGTTAGTCAAAGTCCCTGTCATAAAGTAACTCTTAAATGGTCCTTCCATGGGCCATCAACAAGTGTTTGTATGAGTGTTTTAATCTTTCCTTTGCTTCACCCTAGGTTGCCACACTATATAACACAATAGTGAGGCCTTATGTAGAGGATTGCGTTGGTGTTGAAGAAATGAGCAGAACATTTCTGGAATGAAAATTGTTTTTCTTGTTATGTTTAAAAAGTGGACCTTTACAAAGATCCATCCATCCATTTTCTAACCTGCTGAATCCGAACACAGGGTCACGGGGGTCTGCTGGAGCCAATCCCAGGGCACAAGGCAGGAACCAATCCTGGGCAGGGTGCCAACCCACCACAGGACACACACGGGCCAATTTAGAATCACCAATCCACCTAACCTGCATGTCTTTGGATTGTGAGAGGAAACCGGAGCGCCCGGAGAAAACCCACGCAGACATGGGGAGAACATGCAAACTCCACGCAGGGAGGACCCGGGAAGCGAACCAGAGTCTCCTAACTGCGAGGCAGCAGCGCTACCACTGCACCACCGTGCCACCCCCTTTACAAAGATGCTTTATTCTTTTCTATGCTAAAACTTTGTTATGTTAAAAACAGCTTGTCCTGTGACTTAGCTAAGGAAAATGTATCTTGTCTGTTAATGCTTTGGTGTTAAGAATTACCTATATGTTTTAATAATTAATTTAAGTAGAATGTATAATTACTATGCTATATATTATGAGTCTAGAGTATTTCTTGGCTAGGCATGTTTTTGTTGCCATAATGTATGTATGGCTCGTAAGCTGTTTCTTATAAGTTATTCAGACATCCTGTGCTGTTGGTTCCTATTTACGATGTTAGAAGCAAGAGCTAAAACAACTGATTTTGCAAACCTGGTTTTAGTTTTATGAAATTTGGATGGTGGCACAAGAGTTCTTCTTACTTACAACCCCTGTTTTTATGTTATACAAACACACCTCACTGTTCCTTCCTGGCTGTAATGACAGAAGCATCTGAATTCTGAAAGCACTTTTCGGTGACGGAAATTTCATTTTAAAAAAAGTAAAGTAGTCTTGGTGATAGAATAACCACGTCATATCTAGATTAGCATTAGAAGATCAGTAAAAGAGATGATCAAAGGAGAGAAATGTCATAATAAGAGGTACTGCTCTGTGTTAGTGCTGACACTTCAAGCAAAAAAAGGAATTGGCTTCCTGGCATCTTCTAGCAGTACCAGGTTGTATGGTATTCACACATTATTTTGCTTTTGTTTTATGGGGGTTAGAAAATGGATGGATGGATGTTTTATGACACTATTTTGAAAAATTCTTAATAAATACCGTATGTAACTTTTTCTCCTGTAGGTTCTGGTGCTCTGTCTAATTGCCTGGGGTTACAGATGTAAAAGAATGAGGAAGTGCTGAAGTAAACAGCAGCCAATCCTGATGTACTGTATGTGATTTAGGGCATAATAAGGTCTATGTAATATACCAGTAGAGTACAAAGCGGATCATGGTCACCCTAGGACCAAAACAGTTGTCCTCCAAATTACACAAAAAAGACTAAGCAGCACTAGAGAAAGTCCAGAGAGGAATGACTAAGCAAATTCCAGAACTGAGCTATGAGGAAAGGTCAAAAAGTAAGTGGTGACATGATTGAATTGTGAACGCAATTAATATGATGAAACTGAGCAGTCAGTTTAAAACGAGTTCTTCAGCAAGAACACAGGAACTCATATTGGTACTGACTAAAGGAATATTTTACACTAAAACTTTCTTCACTCAGGGAACCATAGGTACATGGAATGAGATACCACATGGTGTGGTAAACAGTTATACTTTGGGAACCTTCAGATGCCAAATTGATTTTATTTTGAAGAAGTAGCTAAATAGGACAAGCACGGTTTGTTGGGCTAAATGAACCATTCTCATCAGTATTGTTGTAATGTTCCAATGTTCTTAATCTTTTCACTGTCAAAGTGTGACTTTAGCTATATGACTGCTCATTCATTCCACATTTGAAATTTGAGTCTTTTGAATTAGGAGAATAAATGGATGACATGGAATCATTTACCTTTGCTTCACCTACTGCTTTGGTAATGTGCTGTGCCCTTTAGAATGATTGGTAGTGTGCTGAAATTTTTGTTTGACCTCATTGATGTTCTAAACCATGTTTTCAAAGACACTGCAGTCACAAATTATTGATTCTTAAATTTTGGTATTAGTGTTTGCTTGTGTAGCAGAACCAAGAGAAACCTTTCTTGCTTCCACTGTTCTATTATTAGCCAGATCAAAAGGTATAATCACTTTTTATTAGTAGTGAGCAGGTTGAGGAGACCCTGGAGAAGTGAAGATATGCTCTAGAAAAGAGAGGAATGAAGGTCTGTAGGAACAAGGAATACATGTATATAAACGAGAGGGAGGTCAGTGGAATGGTGGGGATGCAAGGAGTAGAGTTGGCGAAGGTGGATGAGTTTAAATATTTGGGATCAACAGTACAGAGTAATGGGGATTGTGAAAGAGAGGTGAAAAAGAGAGTGCAGGCAGGGTTGAATGGTTGGAGAAGAGTGTCAGGAGTGATTTGTGACAGACGAATATCAGCAAGAGTGAAAGGGAAGGTCTACAGGACGGTAGTGAGACCACCTTTGTTATATGGGTTGGAGACGGTGGCACTGACCAGAAAGCAGGAGACAGAGCTGGAGGTGGCAGAGTTAAAGATGCTAAGATTTGCACTGGGTGTGACGAGGATGGATAGGATTAGAAATGAGTACATTAGAGGGTCAAGGTCAAGTTGGACGATTTGGAGACAATACCAGAGAGGTGAGATTGCGTTGGTTTGGTCATGTGCAGAGGAGAGATGCTGAGTATATTGGGAGAATGATGTTAAGGATAGAGCTGTCAGGCAAGAGGAAAAGAAGAAGGCCTAAGAGAAGGTTTATGGATGTGGTGAGAGAGGACATGCAGGTGATGGGTGTGACAGAACAAGATATGGAAGAAGATGATCCGCTGTGGCAACCCCTAACGGGAGCAGCCGAAAGAAGAAGAAGAAGTAGTCATCATTAAACGCAAATAATTTATATGTTATTTTTTTAAGTATCCACCAAAGTAATACAATATCTTTGATGTCTTTACATTTATTTTCCATCCCCTCTCTTACTGTTATACTAAAGATGGGTCATTAGCAATTTTAGTAGGAAAAGGACCAGAAGAAGAGACATTATGTTGAGACAGCATCTTCACAAATTATAGTGAGATGTAGGGAAGGCAGGAGATGTCACGTCAAGAAAGGTTCATAATGAAGGACAGGCAAAGGTCAGAACCGAAAGGCTAGACATATGCAGCAAACAAAACATTAAGGCTAATCAAAAAGAAGTCAGGGAGAGAAGAAAGTCAAAACCAAAATGAAACCTAGCCATAAGCCTACTTGAATATAAACTAACTACACACAAAGGTTTTATTTGAAAGAACTTATCAACCAAGCGACGATGATACATTGTACGGCCTCCATATTTAAAGCCGAACTTCCACACATGTCCTTGCTGCACTGCTCACTATCATGTGCAATGAAATGCATGTTGAATAAAGAAAGATGATCATGACCAAAATAAAAGTTTATGCAAATAATTACAAATACTTTAAAATTCCATAAAATTATTTCTCAATAATAAAAAAACTGCCATCCAGAAAAAGAAATAGTGTGATTTATGACACATTACAATGCTAGAGGCAAAGCCAAACTGTGTGGCAGAAATTGCAGTCAAAAAATCAAATACTGTAGATCATAAACCAAAAAGACTTTTAGTCAGATAATTGCTAGCAAAAAGGTGTCAGGTAAGGTGAGGTCATAGAAGGCAAATTTGAATCCATTATGTCAATGACATTAGATGCTGTGGATCTACCTGGCCGCTGGGAGTGAATTCTAATGAGACACACAAATAGCAGCGTCCCATAATAGAACAAAGTGATATCACAAATGGTACAAAATAGTTTTAGAAACTTTAAATACTTACTCGCTTTCAAACCCAATGCCATGTTTGATTTCCTAATGCTTCAAAACACCAAATAACTACAAAATGTTCCTGATAAACATAATAGAACACTTTACAAAACATTATGAACAAATATTTTCATGGCACTTACTAGACAACATACCCTCAAGCCTAAACTGCAAAAGCAAGATAGACAAAAGTGGTAGATAATGTTTGCCTTTTTAAATAAAAGTATATGGTGGGCATAAAATGCTAAAGACTCAGCACTATTGCATTCTAAAACAGGTGTCACTGTATTCATTTTACATTTACTTTTGTGCCTCATTTTTCTCTGTGTTTTCTTACAATGTAATTACATGATGTTTCAGTTCTTTGTGATAACTCTATCCCCGATGACCTACTGCATGTTTCTTATAACACCAGACTGGGAATTCTTGTTAAGATTCCATTTCTGGCAGGCATATGGGGAATACATGACATAACACTTGGGCTCCAGATGCCTTGGCCAGCAAGTTAAATTATACATCAAGTAAAATCATCGGGAGCTAAACTTTGCACCGTCTCCATTCACTAATCTGTCAATAAAATGGGCTCTTAAATCTACAGTATGCAAGTAGTCAGATGACTTGGAAGGAAGTGAGGACAGAGAGAGTGAGACAGAGTTAGAGAAAAGAAGAGAAAATAGTGCAAGGCATCTACTGAAGTATCTGCTGTCAGTTCAAAACCATGGATAACTTGCACTGCAAGTTTGGGGATACTTGAATTGGAGCTAAACCCCTGTTTACCCAGCACATCTCAGAAGTCTAGCCAAGCACTCCTCTTGTCTTGTTTCGCAATCTACAATGAAAATGGTTTCTTTCTTATGTCAGTGAACCTTAATTCTAGCACTTTTCCCATCTCTACACTCCCTACAATTTAGGTTACTTACTTCCAACTACAATCTTACTTTAGTACATAAACCCCAGGTTAGCACTACGTCTTGTGTTCCTCTCCTTTAATGGCCAGATCTTGCAGCAGTTTCCCACTCCCTCAAAGAAATATTTCTCTATTACCCACTAGCGGGGCAGAATACTGTCTTCATGTCAGTTTCCCTAAATTCATTCTTAAATTAGCAAACTGTCCCTGCTACTCCAGCTAGTGAAGGTGTGAGAGGGCTGCTGGCTAAGAAGTTTTGTGGCTTCTTGATAGTTGTCACTGACTTTCTCTGTCTTTACATTCAGGTTCAAGGAGTTCCCAGCTTGTCAGCCATTTAGCATGTTACGGGAATTTTACCTGCTTTTCTGAATTCATTTAACTCTTTCTACAGAGCAATTGCTGTGGACACTTGACAAGGGAGAGTGTTTTACAATTAATTCTCTGTTCCACAGGCTAAACAGAATGTAAGTAAAGATGGCAAAAGGAGCTAGTAAATATTTAGTCTATTAACAAGCTTGGGTCATGAAGTGAAAGAAATATACCAAAACACATTGATAAATCCCAAAACACATAACAAAAGGCAAAGTGAAATGAACAAACAAAAGGTCTTAACACAAACTAGAATTCTTTCAACTATCCCCAGTGGTGTTAAGATGCATAATAAGATTCCATTCACTGCCATCTTAAAAAGCTAGGGAATAATGACTAAATATATCACAAAAGACCAGCAACAGACATACATGATATGGCTGTGACCATGATAAAGAAGTAACCAAAAGTGGAAAACAAAATGGTGTCTGTTATGATTTGTGCTTGTTTAAAATGATTTACTTATCTCATTGAGCTTTGTTATTTACATACAATATCTGTATATAGGTTAGTGGAATCACAGAAAACAATGTTGGCATCAGTTTTTCGATTAGATATCATTTTCTAATGGTTATATATTTTTCATGACTGTTTCCAATGTCATCTTTGTTTACCCAGGTCCAACCATGTTGAGTATTAGTTATTAATGGAGACCTCTGAGGTGTCCAATGCTAATGTCATCACCATGATGAGATAAAAGGTCAACACCATGCACTTCCTGGCTTCTGCATTTGTGAATAAATCTAAAGACATCTATGCCTATTGTTGTTTTTGTTTGTTATTACTGTTACAGACAATAAGGATTGTCTTTTCCTGGCTTCAGCTTTGGTTTTTAGTGTAGCAATTTGGCTTGACGGGAAACAGAATGGATTCTTGGTATTAACCCTTTTTCTGGTATTCTTGTCATTTTTTTCTCCCAGTCTCCCTCCATTATTCAGAAGATTGCCCATTGTAATGAAACAAAAGAAACAGTATATAGTGCTGGGGACCTCTACAGTACCCCAACTAATGTCCAAATGAAAAAAGACATCCAGAAAAATAATGGATAATGAAACTATAAAACCAATCTGGTCAAGAATCAAGTAACTAAAGAAGTATGTCACCTGAACTTGAAGAAGTGTTTTCTTCAGACTCAGGTTCAACACCCACTTCTGGTCTCTTAATTCTTAAAAAAGGTGAAAGGCAGAAGGGGTTGGACTTACAGAACTGAAACAGAAGTGACATCATTATCCTTGAGGAGGTTCTGTTTCCAATCTACAGGCAAAAAAGGAGAGAGTCAGATGTTTTTCATTTCACCATTCTCATTCTGATATAATTAGAGCACTACAGATGCTTCCAAAACATGTGTCCAACACTGTTTTTAATGGCAAATATAAATGTTGTAGTGATGTCATTATGCAAAAACAAAAAAAGCACAAATACAAAAGGTAAAATGAAATGCTCTATGAGGCTCTATCACAGCAATGGTGCACTTTCTCATTCTTATAGAGTTCATTGCGATCCAGTGTTTCTATCCTTCAGTGGTATCAGCCTTCAAACAATAGTATCGAGAGTATGAGTCTCACTTTCATTCTCACCGTCACTCTCTCTCTGTCTCTCTCTCACACACTTTCACTCTCTACCTTTCTCTCGCACTCTTTCACACTGTCACTTTCTTTTCCTCTCCTCCAAAGATCTCTACCTGGACTTTTGCCTCAGCTGTGTCATTGTTCTGGTGTCTTTGCTCCTATAGTCTTTCTATTATGGAGGCACCTCTTCAAAGTGAATATCCTTTGAAATGAAAATGATTTTCATAATAAATAATCAAGTCAAGTCAAGTTGGAGATCTTACACTACTACAGTGCGTTGCCGCACCCATTACACAATGAAACAGCTTGGGATCCTGGTTGTCATACACGCGGTCCAGTCCCACCCTTCGGAAATTACCCTCTTTCTGCTGCAGCCATGTGTTACATGGGTGACCCCTTGGTAATAATTAATTAAATAGACATTAAATGATGATGTAATAAAAAAAAAATAGATTAACAAGTTTCTCAGGCACGTATCTACATTGGTCAAAACAATAACCATATATTCTAACAAGCCAATGTTGCCCATGTAACACAAAGAAATCTGGCAAAACTCCCCATCTTCTCCACAAAACTCTCTATGTAAATCAAAACAATATATACATGCTACAAAATGGTATAATTCACTTAAAAAGTAAAACACAAGTTCAACAGTAAACACATTCAACCAATTAGGGAACAGTCTCACTACAGTAAAATTCTCTTGACACACAGAGAGACTATCAAAATGACACAAAAATGAGAACACACCTTCACTGTAGGTACAGTAGATTTTTGGGCTTCATACACTACAGTGAAATTCTGTAATACAGGTGAGTATGCAAACAAATATTGAGAAAGCAAAAATACTGCAATGTGAGACAAAAAACCATGTGTTCAACATTGCAAACCATATCTTTCCTGGTGTCACACATGTGCGAATAGGAGGAAGCTGTATGGACCAAAGGAGAGTAAGTTCAATGCCAGGCCAGGGGGCAGCGGGGTGTGCTAAACATTCTTCTGTTATCTCTACAGACTAGACATGAGAAAACCTGTCTGACTAATCCCTGAAGATGTCACTTCTGGTCCTGTTGCCTAGCAGTGCCCAGAAAAATGTAACTTCCATTTACAATGTCAGAAGAAGGCCACTTCTGGTTCCCAAACATTACTTCTGGTCTTTGCATTTAAAGCTGCCATCTTAACAACCATTTGTCAGTTCTTCTTTGGACTCCAATGAATGTTCATCAGTGTTGTTTTTTCAAACCCATTGCAGCCAGGGATATTATATGGGTGGCTGCACCAAACCTTTTTAAGTGTGTCGAGTCTGGTCATTTCACACTGGCAATGAAATGTGGGAAAAATCTCTGAGTATGTCTGATCTTTTTCTGGCGGTCTGATGCTGTGATTGTCCTGCATGCCTCTGTCATGGCATCTAAAAATTGGAATTCCCTCATAAGTATGGTGATCATACACTTTCCATCTCCAGGCAGAAAAGAATTCCTCAACAGGATTAAGGAATGGGGCTTAAGGAGGTTGAAATTCTACTGACATATTTGGATGAGCTCTAAACCAGTCCCTCACTGCAGCTGTGTTATGGAATGTTATATTGCCCCATATAATTGCATAATGTTGGACAGTCACCCTAGCATCCTCTCTCCCTTCAGACACCAGCAGTACTTTGTGAACCTCATCAAGTAATGTGGTAAGTCTTGCAAAATTATAAGGCCCAATCTGCTGGAATGTATGCTACAGGACTATTTTCTGATATAGCTGCACATATAATTTTGTTTGCTCCTTTCTGCTCTGGTATCTGTACTATCGCTCTGTACTCAATGACATTCCTCCAATGTTTCCTGGTCTTGGGCAGACTGAAGACATAAAAGAATGTAGGTGGTTCAGCACTGGACTCCAGCTCCATGATCCCCTGAAAATCAAAACAACTATCCCAAAGGGAAACATATGAAAGCATATGAAATGAAAGAGGTCCTGCATAGATTTACAGTAAACATATAGTAAATGTACAACTCTAGCTCATTACTCATACATACTAATATCTCAGCTCCTTTATTTATTTATGTGAATTTCCCCTTGGAATTAATAAAGTATCTATCTATCTATCTATCTATCTATCTATCTATCTATCTATCTATCTATCTATCTATCTATCTATCTATCTATCTATCTATCTATCTTTATCCGGTCACTGTTCATTTCAAATGGCACTCTTTAGGTTTGCTTCATATTTAAGTGGTGATGATTCAAGACCCTATCAATAGTTATAGCTATACTGACTGAAGGAATGTTGTGGAATGTTGAGTGGTCTTCAATTACAGCAGCCTATATTTCCAGTAAATGAACTGTATTGATCCTCTGCACCATCTGAACAACCTCTGCTTCATGCTCTGCAGTGAACATCTTGTCTCTTGTCATCTTTCAGTTCTATGAAGGCAAAAATACAATGTAGGACACAAAAGACAATATTAATTTTTACTATAGTAAATATAAACCTGAAAGCTGTGTGTACTGAACCTGTGTATACAAATACAGCAAGTGAATGTTTTTGCACCTGCCGATTTTTATGATTGAAATGTTTGCAAAAATCAATGCCATACATGAACATGAAATGTTTGGCTACACTCTTAGACCAGCCTTATGCATATAGAGACCATGTTATGGTAGGCAATAGTGGCACTGATTTCATCGCTGATTCTGTTCTTTGTAGTCTTTGTTTTCATTCGCCTTTTCGTTTTTGTCTTCATCTGGCACATCCACTCTAGTCTTGCTCCTGTCTGTCTTATTCCATCCTCATATTATTTTGCTTGTGTCAATCTGTGCTCGATATAAATAATAGTTGCCGCAACTACTATATCCCTCCACAACAATAGCGAGGAATCTGTGGCCTGATCTGTAGCAGAGTTTTGGTCTTAGGCTTATCTTCAAGTCTTCAATTCTTCAATGTAACCAGTTACCGACTGTGGTATTTGACTGTTTATTCTGTACATACTTTGTTACTGACTGAAACTGCATTATGACACTACCATTTTACACTTCCTTTTTCCTTCACTTCAACGTAAGCCTCCCGATAACATGAAAAGGCCTAACTGTGACCAACAGAAACGGTCTCGTGGGCCTACATACTCACACCATTGGACAGAAGTAGAAACATCTACATCACACCAGACCAACCAGAACAGGGAAGATGTCTTGGAACAACAAAGACAACGTATGACAAACCACAGAGCAACATTATCCGAAGATCAGCGGCAGCAAGTCTTGCAGAAAGTGAACGAAAAACTAATTACACACACAACCTTTCTGAAGAGCAATGGCAAACTGCCAGACAACAAAGAAAATTACAACGGAAAAACGACAGAGATTCCATAACACTTACAACTCAAAAGAAGATATTCCGTTTATATTATGGAGTAGTCATTTCCCAGTTCATTTAGCATATTGTATGACTATCAACAGGTCACAATGGCAAACATTTAATAACGTCGGAGTTTATTTGCCAGGCCTTGTTTTTACCCATGGCCAGTTGTACACTACATTTTCCCGAGTTACATCGAAACCCTGGTTAAAGGTATAGGTACTTAAAGAGTTACACAAAGGGGAATATTTTCACTGACAATAACGTTTATGCAACCAATTGCGTTTTCTGATAATTATTATAGACATTGTTATATTATTACCTGACACAGTGCCACACTTCACACGTACTGACTTACATGTGCCCTGCATTTCCCTTCTTATCCAATATGTTCTTTAAACCTGTTCATATTACACTTTGTATTGTAAATATTCATGCTGTTCTGACTATAATAACATTCCATACTAATCATGTGACTATTCTAATATTGAGTCCTCTCACAAGTCACTACTTATTACAATAACCTCCTTTCTTACTGTAACATGTGATGTCCTTCTCTACCTCATCATCATTTCATTAACGTTTTATTCTTGTGAAATTTCTGCAAACACGATTTGTTAGTTTTGAATTAAAATTAAACATGTCCACCACAACCTTTTATATTGTGTTAGCATCTTTTGAGTGGTTTAGATTTAGATTTCCAGGAAGTGGTTAACCAATTGTAGGTCTGGCCCAATTTCAGGAAGTGTGTTGTGACTGGTCCTCAAGCAGCTGCTGCCATTTTGTAGTCAATAGTTTAATCAGAAACTCCCATGTGATTCTATTGTTACCAAATGATCACCGAGACCACATTTTTGCAAAATGTCCTTAAGCAATGAAAAGTGATGTGCAAGCAATTTTAAGGTCTTTGCTGTTTTGCTCATATGTATTTAGAAATGACAACATGTATTTGGCTTGGCTTGGTTACTGTAGTTAAAAGCCTGAGAAAAACTGTAAAATAGGTAGTTACTTTGTGAGGAACAAACTGGTTTGTTAACCAGAAATAAAAAAACAACATTAATTAGTGGACTGCAGGGCTACTTCATTCTAGTTCAGACATTTGCTATCAGCTTTGATGCCCTTACAACCACACATAGGTGTAAAAAAACACTGACATACTAAACACCCCATGTGGAATTCAGGCCGCTAGTTCTAAGACAGTCAAAGGTACGGTCACATCTCAATACTTAATTACAATCAGAGACAAGTGAAAAACAAGCCACCATGGCTGCAATAGATCTGCAAGAAAAGGATTTATTAAAAAAGCTTCCATCTGGAAGACAGAAGTTCTCAAAAAAGTCTGCAAAAGAGCATCATAGCAAGCATCGGGGCAGGAAGAAGTTGGAAGTCATAGTGTGCATTTTGCTTGTGGAACTTTGTGAGAGATTCACATTCTATGGAATTGTGTGCAATATGATTCTCTTTTGCACTGTAAAACTTGGCTACAGCAACTATGAAGCTGCGACCATCAATCTGACATTTGTCGGAGTAAGCACTCTTGCTCCAGTGTTTGTGGGCCAGTTTGCTGAATTTTGTTTAGGGAGGACAAAAGTTTTGTATTCATGTGCCTTCCTCCATTTTATAGGTAAGTCCATTATTTTATTTATCTAATTTCTTAAATGAGATGGCATTTTGATTAAAACTATGTAAAATATGTTTGCATTTCATTGGAATTTATTTGTAATCTGGGGCGATGGATAACATTGTTGCCTTACAGGGAAAGAAGACTGGCTTTGAATCTCAGCTCATTCACTGTCTCTATGTTCTCCCTATGTTTTTCTGTTTGTTTTGTTTTTTTCTCTATTTCACTCCAAACATACGCACATTAGGTTAATTATCAGTGTAGCCTGGTCTGAGTGAATGAACCTTATGACAGACTGACAATTCTTCCAAGATTTGAGCCGATCGAGCAGTACAATTTTAGGCTCCTGTAATCCACATGATTAAGTAAATGGATGAGTGGAGTGACATTTTAGTTTATTTACAGATGGTTTGGAGTGGTGGCATCTGGGAACATTAGGTGCATTCTGCCAGCCAGAACACAGTATGTTTTAAAGTTCTTTTTAACTAGATGTTTTTTTCAGGACATTCAATAGCCTGCCTCTACTTAGTCTATTTTTCTTTACATGTTGAACTGACATTATTTCTCTCATCTTATCCCCCTTCTTATACACGAAAGGGGTCACAAGACCAGAAGAGGCATGTTCTCTTGACCTCAGAATGACCACATTGAGCAGCCTGGACTTCGGCACAGTTCCAGGTCCTCCAGACAGTAGAATTGCCAGTGTAAAATTCAATTTCCTTTGAGAATTCCATGTGCGCCCAACTTCAGCTTCATCATGCTGAGAAGACAATATACAGTACAATACTTTGTTCACATACTCACCTCATATTTCCTCAATTTTTTTTTTTAAACCAACCTTATGACATTGCAGTCTTCTAAAATAACAATTAGGTGTATTGATTGTATTGTATAAGGACTGTACTCCTACCTCTCAGACACTTCTTAGAACATGGATTACATTTTCATACCGGTCACTGAGTGACATTTGCCTTTTTCTGTCTGTTTTCGGTGTGTTTCCATGATATCTGGCATGGTATCTGGCTGATTGGTCCTTTTTAGGGTTAATTTGTACTTTTCACACAATATTGCACAGTGAGATTTTTGTTATCTGTGATCTTGAAATTGAGAAAGTGGGCTGATGGTAGTCAGAATTCATATTTTTCTAAACTAAATCATTCCACCATAATAAGCATGGAATTATTTGATCTTCAACTCTTATCAGCCCTTTGCTCCATTTCATTTTAAGACAGATGATCAAAAGGAAATTGTCACACCAGTTAGTATCCACTGCACAGTAGTATACAACTTAAATATTAAATTTGCTCATTTGTGACAATTGACCCATAAGTTTCTGTGGTTTGGCCCACTTCACAAAATTTTAACTGCAACTACTTTTTGATGTGTGATAGATTGATGGCCATTCCAGGACTGGGTCCTGCCTCTAGGACAATGCTGTCAAGATAAGGTTCTGCTCCATGCATTCTTGAGTTTGATAAATAGGTTCAGAAAATGGAGGGATGGATATATGGTTTTCATCCTAGGCTAGTTATCACTATAATTTGAACTAACTTGTTAACAAGACTTATTTTTTCCTTTCTGTACCTAAACTATTGTTTACATCTTTTCTGCAGTACAAAATTTATTATCTAATATCAAAAAGCGGTGAGCATAACTTCAGTTTCTATTTTTATGAAAATGGCTTGTAAAAGCAATGCATTTTGAAATTAACAAACCCAGGTGTACCTGACAATAAATTAATTGCTCCATTGAGGAATACATTAGGATTTGCGTCACTGTTTGTTCTGCCAAATCGATTAGCTGGGAAGACATAAAGAGAGCTCTTAATAAGCTTATCAAGGAGAAAGAACAGAGCCGTGTGAACAAAGCATCGTGAGCGTGACCTCTGTTGTTTACATTTCGTGGGAAAGCAACATAGTGTTGTAAACTTATTTATAATTCACCCAGTGTGTGTCGAAAATGGTAAACAAGAAGCGTAATGAAGCAAGAACTATGACCCTGTAAGGACCGAACCCTGCACAGCTCGTCAGCTCAGTATGATTTGTGCTTTTGCTGTTTGATGTTTATTTAATTTGACTAATTTTTAAGTAAGTAATATTTGAGATTATTTAATTATTTCTTCTCAATTCTCGTTATTCTGTTTGATGCTCCCCTCAGAGTACATCATATAGTTTTTTTTCTTTTGAGCTGTAATTGACAGCCTAATTATTATACTAAATGACTTGTATCCAAGATCCCGTTCACCCTCAAAACCCTGTAACTCCCTCTAAGTTGAGTCTGGACACTCTGAACCGATTCAAACATTGTACCTTGGCTGTCTCTCTCTAGTTACACAGTCACTATGTGAAGACACAGATTAGGATATTTTAGAGCTACTTTAGGCCGTGTACCCTGACATGCCACAGGTTGTTTGTTAACAGGTCCAGAGTTACTCACTATTTTGGCCAGAAGAGCTACTTGCAGAATTTTCTCTTCCTTCATTTGTCAAAGTCTTCAAGTATGTACTGTAGCATGGCAGCCGGAGTTGTAGATCCATACCACCTTTTTCTGCACCTAACGTTTTGGGGTACAGTTAGCCAGCTTTAAAAAGGAAAAATCACTAAGTATAAAAACTGAAAAGCGGAAATCAAACAAATGAAGAACAAAATTAATCAGTCATTCAGTATAAATAGCACTTAGTCATATATACTGTATCAGTACTGTAATAATATTATTTAGACAACTTACATAAGTCAGCTATTTTTTCAATAATTACTTTGCATTTAGGGTGGTGCAGTGGTAGTGCTGCTACATTGTAGTAAGAAGACCAAGGTTCACGTCCCGGGTCCTACCCGTGTGGAATTTGTATGTTCTCCCCTTGTCTGTGTGGGTTTCCACCAATCCAAAGACAGGCAGGTTAGGTGGACTGGCAACACTAATTTTGCACTAGTGTGAGGTTAGGGTTTGTGTGTGTTTGCCCCGCAATGGTCTGGTGCCCTGTCCAGGGTTTGTTCCTGCCCTGTGCAGGCTAGGATAGGCTCCAGCACCCCCCATGACCTGGTCAGGACTAAGCTGGTTAGAAAATGGCAGACTTTGCACTTAAGTACAAAGTATAATTACAGCATGTTTTATAACAGCATATTTGATATGTTAAGTAAAAAAGCTCATTTCAACAAACAGTATTAAATAATTAATTGTGTATGCTTGTTTAAGACCCCACTGCACATGCCTATACTATATATTACAGTACTGTACTAGATACACAGTTGAGCTGATGACTTCCCACCATTACTGTATAACATGGAGTGTCTGTTATCTACCTAGGACTCTAATTAGTTATATAAATAATGTGAAGTGTGAAATATATTCAGATAGCGAGTTAATGTCAGAAAGCTAAATATGGATCTGAAAGAAAATGCTCAGGGTTTATCTTAAGGATAAGTTGAGTAAATTCCAAAAATGATTTGTAATACAGAAAATATGTTTAGAGTCAAAATTTAAAAGCAATAGAGAATGTAATAAATCAAACAGCAAATAGTTATGAAAAAAAGTATTGAAAACAGCTTGCTCAATTATAAATACAGTTAGCTATAACTGTACTGATAAATGTGTAATCAACAGTTAATAAAAGAAAGCTACAAAGAAAGAAAAACACAAATGGAAAGAAACGCTGCTGATGACGCCAAATATAAAACTTTTTATTCTTCTCAGTTTAAGTATTAGAAGAATAATAAAATTTATGTTTAAGTGTCTGTGGTGGGTTGGCACCCTGCCCAGGATTGGTTCCTGCCTTGTGCCCTGTGTTGGCTGGGATTGGCTCCAGCAGACCCCCGTGACCCTGTATTTGGATTGAGCGGGTTAGAAAATGGATGGATGGATGGATGTTTAAATGTAAAATGTCATTAACAGAATACCATACCATCTTCTTATATAATACGCTTCCTGTCACTGTTCGTTTGTCTGTCCAGGATTTTAAATCACGTGTAGCTCACAAACCATTTCACCTATTGACTTGAAATTTGGTAGACATATACTACGTGATGTCTACTATCCACTTTTGGTGTGATGATTTTTGCTACTCTTTTAATTTTTATTTTATTTTATTGTAGAATCAAGTCTCAGCAGCACGCAGCAGGGCGGCCGTGTGGCGCATGTGTATGGGCGCCGTTCTCATTCCCTACCACCTTTGCAGTCACTTCCCCTACCTCTTCATATCTTAAATCATTCTTGAGGCAGATTGAAGACTTAAGTGCCAGCTTAAGTGAAAATTTAAAGAAAACGTAGTAAGTAATTGCAACACAAAAACTAACTTAATCAGTTTTAATGCGAAAAGATGCCGATGAAAGAAGAGGAGCAGCGGGCCGCTAGGGTGGAGAAAAGAAGAGCTGCTCAGGAAGGAGCAAACACATCAACCTCTGAGCAAACGAATGCTAAACAGTGTGGAGCCGACCCGGACACAGACAGGCGGACATGTTGTTCATCAAACCACCACACGTTTATTTACAATAGTATATACAATAATTGGTCACTCAGACCCAGTCCAAATAGTGCACACAATCCCAATACTCAGTCCTGGCCACAAATGCCTTTCTTCGGGCCGCCTCCACACTCCTCTGTGCTTCGTCCTTCCTCCTCCCGACTCCATGAATGGAGATGGCCCCTTTTAAACAGTCCCCAGATGAGCCCCAGGTGTTCCTGGCATTCCTCCTCTGGCCACGCCCCAGCATGGCGGAAGTGCCGGCTGTCCTCCCGGCAGCTCTCCGGGTGCCATCCTAAATCTTCCCCCCAGCACTTCCTGGTGTGGCGGAAGTGCTGGGGTAACAGGTCCCCAAGGCATTGGGGCGCCTCCTGGCGGTGACCACGGGCCCCTACAGGGTGGAGCTTCCATGCCCTGTACCCGTGGCCCCCAGAGCAACCAGGAAGACGGCCCCCGCGGCGTCCTGGCCGGGTCGTTGTCCCTGACAACAGAGACAGAGAAAGAGTATGAAAACTAGGAATACTCAAGTCAAGTGTATTCACTGCACGTTATCATGCAGTACTCCGTTACTGGTGTTATATAATTTTGTAATCTTATTCTGGGTAGGGTTGTGGAGGTGTGGAGCCTATCCCAGTAAGCATAGGCCACAAGGCAGTAACAATCCCCTAGACAGGGTACCAGTCCATTGCAGATTAACAGAATAATTAAATGTATATATTTTTTTCTTTTTCATCTGTGAAGAGATTACAAATATGCAAATGGGTGAAAACAACAATCAAGTCATATATATTTATAGTGAATAAGTGAAATTACAATATAAAGAGCAAACAAGTTTCTAGGGCAGGAAAACATTTACTCAAGAAGCTTCAAAGGAGAATGTGATGTTTGTTCACCTCTGTTTGACTCTTTCTTAAGGCCACAGCACTTTCCTTTCTTAGTGGCATCTCTGACATCTTAGTAGTAAACATGGTTGCGCCACTCTCTACTTACAACAAAGAAGAGCAGCAAAAAGTGATAGGCTGAAGGTGTACGACAGTGTTTAACCATGGCGGAATGTTAACAAATGGATTGAAAAGTCCAAAAATGGTCAGACAAATGTTCAGTCCAAAGAAGGTGCGGGACACCCATTCATATCCAATACAAAATTAACCAAGCCCCTATCATGATTCTGATGAAACAACAAGAATTTTGGTATCTGGTACACCTTGAGTCCATAAAAAGTGGATCACTGCATGCATCTGTTGTTTGGAGATACTGGCTGATCAAGGTCAAAACTTTACCAATGTGACCACAGATACACAATTTTTCCATATGTCAACAGGAAAAGCTGTATATACAGTGTATGTATATATATATATATATATATATATATATATATATACAGGGGGTCCTCGGGTTACGACACAGTTCTGTTCCTACAACAGTGATGTAACCCGAATTTTGGTGTAAGTTGAAACTTACCCTAGCCTAAGGCACTTACCATTTGCAAAATCATAATCTAGAACATGAAAACACAACTAAGCCAAAGAAAAAGGAAAAGGACCTAAATATATTGTTCTGTACACTGTACTGTAGTAACAGAAAAAATGACAAAAAATGAGTGTGAAAAAATTCCTTATCTTTATTCCTTCTGATCTCTTTACAATGTCTAATTTCACTTCCATCGTGAAGGCTTTCCTCTTCTTTGAAGCACTACCATCTGAAGACTCTGACTTTCGTTTAGGAGCCATGATAAGGGGCAAAAAGTTGCCAAACAAACAGAACACTTCCTCCTCGCGCAACCAAACTAGTTTGTCCACGTAGTCTGTAAGTAAAATGCTAATGGCGTAAGCCGAAACACTCGTGTCTCAATTCTTTTAAGTTTTTATGGGAGTCTGCATTGTAAACTCGAAACATGCTATCTCAAGACGTAACCCGAGGACCTCCTGTATATACTGCATAGACATATATATATTGTGGCAAGCCGCTGGGGTGGCACCCAGCCGGGATGCCCAGAAGGACCGGAGGAGAGATTACACCTCCTCCAGACCGTAAGGGGGCGACCACCCTGGTGGCTTTGGGGACCACGGGAACTGAGCTTGGAAGCTCAACCCTTTAGGGGCCCGTGGTCACTGCCAGGGGGTGCCCCGATGCCTGGAGAGACCTGGTCCTCAGCACTTCCGCTACACCTGGAAGTGCTGGGGGGAAGATGACCAGGGACACCCGGAGTGCTTCCGGGTGCGCAGCCGGTACTTCCACCACACTGGGGAGTGCCGGTAGAAGATTATCTGGAAGCACCTGGAGCACATCTGGGTGATTATAAAAGGGGCCGCCTCCCTCCGTTCAGTGGTTTGGGTCGGGAGCGGAGAAGGACGGAGCTCGGGATGAGAGGAAAGGAGTCGGCCTGAAGAGAGAGAGGAATTTTGGATAGGCCTGGACTTTGAGGGAGTTTTGGGGTTGTGTGCTGCACTGTACATAATAGTTGTGAATAAAGCGTGTGTTGGGTGACTTGTTGTCTGCCTGTCTGTGTCCGTGCCACCTGCCACTATATATATATACTAACAAAATACCTGTGCTTCGCAGCGGAGAAGTAGTGTGTTAAGGAAGAAATGAAAAAGAAAAGGAAACATTTTGAAAATAACGTAACATGATTGTCAATGTAATTGTTTTGTCACTATTATAAGTGTTGCTGTGATATATTTTATACATATATATATATATATATATATATATATATTGTAGCAGTAGAGGTTCTGATCCACCTCTTGAACCCTCAGGTACCATTCCAAACACCAAGTAAAAGTCCAAGACTCTTTTATTTTCTTATAAAACAATGCACCAAGCACCTTCCCCCCTAAACTATTCATACAGTGATTAATCAACAAACAATCCTCCTCTCCCAGACACTTAGCTACCCTTCCTTCCACCTCAGCTCTCTGTCTGGGCTTTCCCAGAGTCCTTTATGCACCCTGACCCGGAGGTGTTCCGGCCCAACAGTCCACAAGTCCTTATTCCTTCCGGGTCAGGGTAAACAGTCCATATCTTCACCCCGGAAACACGTTGTTTCTTCCTGTTGCGGGATTATGACGCACTTCCAGGTTATAGGACATATATGAGTCCACGGGCCTCCCGACAGCGACTCCCAGTGGTCCCCAAGATATCCAACAGGGATGTGCATAAAAACTACATAGTCCATGAGGCCCTGCTGGAATTCGAGGTCCGTCCATGCTGTCGGGAGAACTCCTCTTGGCGGCCTGGGGGTGAGGACTAGAATATGAAGCCGGTCATCCACCACAATATATATATACACATACACACACACACATATATACATATACATACATATCTACATATATACACACATACATATACACACACATATATATATATATACCTTTTGGGGTGCGAGCAGCTGTTGCTGGGGGTGCCAGAATCCATCGAGGAAGAAAAATGAAAAACATTTGTACAAAATCTTAATATACCTATCCATTCCTAAATAATTAAATGGGCAGGCTATTTCATATCAGTGCAATACGCTGCTTCTTAAAACGGATGACTGATGCTCTTACGTGCACTTAGTGCTGCGTGGGTATTATGAACTATCGTATCTGTTGTTACAAGAATCAGACATAAACAGATAAAGGTTTGGGGGAGCCACCCGTATAATATGGTATCCTGGCTGCAAAGTCGTTTTTATCAAAAACACAGCACTAATGTGCATCCAACTGAGTCCAGAACGAGAGAAAAGGGAAAAGGGCAAGCTTTTAAAGGGGAAGACAGGAAGTGAGGTCATAAGGATCGGGCACGTGTTCTTCATTCATTGGATCGAGCCCGGACGTGACATCAGAGGGGCTGGAGCTGGTAAGGTCTACTTCCATTGGCTCAGTCCCGGAAGTGATGTCAAGAGAGCCAGGTGGAATCTCCCGGGAATGGTCTACAGGAAAGGGAGAAAAAGAGTCAGTGCACTCTGCCGCATCCCGGCATGCCTCAGAACTGCATTCACTCAAGCCCTTTAGCTGCCTCCCATGCACACGTGTGTGACACTGTTCAAGTTCTATTTAAATTTTAAATATAACTAATTTTTATTTAGTCGACAGAAATATGTTTGGTAGGAATGTAAGTTAAATTTAGTCATCATTGCATAAATTTTTCTTCACCATAGAAATTTAAAGACTAAATTAAACTTACATTACTACCAAAGATATTTCTGTTGACTAAATAGAACCTACTTATATCCAAATAGAACTTGAAAAGATATATTTTTTCGAATCTGATTGCGTATTTTAGATCGACTTGATGCTCACTACATTGAGACTGCAAGCTATTGAGCTGTTGCCTGCCTGCCTCAATAAGTGACCCTCGCTTCGCTCTTACTGTTTTACCGTTCATTTAATCATGGCTAGTCGCGAAAAAATTAGAAAATGGAAGGAGGATTACACTGAGTATGGGTTTACCAAAACAATTATTGATGGCGAATAAAGTATCCATTATTCATAAAGCTTCAATTGGTGATCTGTTTTTCTGCGTTAACCTCATATTTTTTCATACTTCTTCTCAAACCAAGGGGGTACAAGGGTAAAATGAATCGGGAAGCGTTGATATATATATATATATTGAATATATTGAAATAGTTTTACTGTCAAATAATGCAAACAGTACGCGGCACATGTTTCGCCCTAATTTTGGACTCATCAGGCGTACACACTCACTGCACCCCCTCTCGGGAATCAAACCTCGGACATCAGCGCTAGAGGCGAAGCCTCTCGTGTTGCGTCACGGCGTGTGGTTCATTTATTTGACAGTACAGTATGTAGATCTGGGTGTATATATATATATATATATATATGTATATATACTAGCAAAATACCCGTGCTTCGCAGCGGAGAAGTAGTGTGTTAAAGAAGCAATGAAAAAGAAAAGGAAACATTTTGAAAATAACGTAACATGATTGTCAATGTAATTGTTTTGTCACTGTTGTGAGTGATGAGTGTTGCTGTCATATATATATATATATATTTACACACACACACATACACATATATATATACATATCTATACATATACACATACATATACATACACACATACATACATACACACACACATATAAACATATATATACATATCTACATATATACACACAGCTATTTCGTATCAGTGCAATACGCTGCTTGTTAAAACGGATAACTCCCACTCTTATGTGCAAGTCTGCATGGATATTATGAACTATCGTATTTGTTCAAGTTCTATTTAAATTTTAAATAGAAGGAATTTTTATTTAGTCGACAGAAATATCTTTGGTAGGAATGGTAAAAACAGACAGGAATATTATTCCTGAATAAATCAACTCAAACCTTAAACAACTTATAATATTTTGCTCTCCATAAAAATATATCCTGTCTAAATTATACAAGTTAGAAATAAAGTAAACGTTAAAAGAACAAACATTCAAATTTCTTTACTCTTATGTAATTTTATATAAAAATAAACTTAGATTTTAAATATCCCAAAAGATTTTGCTCTCCATAAAAATATATCCTGTCAAAATTATACAAATTCAAATATGAACATGCTGCATAACAAAACCTGGAAATATAAATAAAATGTGTTCCTTTCAGTAATAACAAATCAAATCATTCAGTTGTCTTTGCTCATATGTCATTTTAGAGCTGGACGCCTGGCATCTTTTTTTGCCAACAGGTTCGTTTATGTTTGGTGTGAGGTTCTGTGTTGTGGAGATTCTCAGGATGGATTGCAGGTGCTCATCAGTGAGGCGACTCCTGTGTGCTGTTTTGTTAGTCTTTATCACTGAGAAGAGCTTCTCACACAGATATGTGCTACCAAACATGCACAAGGTTCGAGCCGCATGTAGACGGACTTTTTTTGTTCTTCAAAGTCACCAAAGCGCCGTGCAAACTCAGTGCGCTCAGTTTATCAGCAAAGTGCGTATTTGGGAACACCGTAGTGCCGACTTGGTTCAACATTACTTGGCAACAGGGAAAGTGGGGCAAGTTGCACTGGTGCATTTGTGTCTCCCATAAAAGCAGCTTCACTTGAAATCACTTTGTGATTGTGCACGGGTAAAAACGTCCGCTGAAGTGTCAGATTCTTATTTAATTCTTCTGCTTTCTGTATCTTCTGCATTGCATTCAGGTCTTTCAGGTTACCCTGATGTTTTGTCTCATAG
Organism: Polypterus senegalus; assembly: GCF_016835505.1. NCBI lineage: Eukaryota > Metazoa > Chordata > Cladistia > Polypteriformes > Polypteridae > Polypterus > Polypterus senegalus. The sequence continues at coordinate 104,962,241 of NC_053164.1, read as the reverse complement.
TGCCGTCTTAGATTAAATTCTGTAATTACAGCCACATTAGCTCCACAAATGAGACACACGGGTTCAGTAAACATATACTCAGCCTCCCATCGGTTTTAAAGGCTCTATTTTCAGAATCAACTTTTCTCTTCAGCATCGTGTGAGCTAGCTTCGCAATAACTTGCAGCATCATAAGCTAGACTTGATTAACGCGTAAGTGTTCGGCAAGGCAGCTGAAGTGCTGCATTATGGGATCTGTAGTTTATTGTGTTACCAGCGCTTCATATACCGGGCCATTAATAACAATAATACAGTATATAAAATGATCTCACGGGCGGATATAATTACACGCGGGCGGATGTGGCCCGCTGCCCTTGAGTTTGACACATATGGACTAAATAGAACTTGAAAAGATATATTTTTTCAAATGTGATCGCGCAATTCAGATAGAGTTGACGCACTACAGCCTGCATGCCTCAATAAGTCATCCTCCCCTCGCTCTTACTTTTTTACCGTTCATCTAATGAATACACTGAGTATGGCTTTACCAAAACAATCATTGATGGCGAATAAAGTATCCATTATTCGAGTATGTAGATCGGGATATATATATATATATATATATATATATATATATATATATATATATATATATATATATATATATATATATATATATACCAGTGTATCGCGTAGTGTGTTAAAAAGCTAGAAAAGAAAAGGGAACATTTTAAAAATAACGTAACATGACTGTCAATATACAGTATTTGTTTTGTGAGTGTTACTGAGTGTTGCTGTCATCAAGGATTTGATTATCATTATTTCTTTCAATCAGGTTCGTATTTGTAGGATGTGTTGTGTTCAAGTTACATTCCGTGTTTGTCAATCGTTGTAAAGATGACAGGTTTCATTCATCGATTCGTTTCTTACTGCATCAATAAACAGCTCGTCTTCTTCTTTATCTGAGACCTGACACACTGCATGCACGGGTTTTTTACACTGTCTTCCTTTAGCGGGACATTGACTTTTTCCAACGTGTGCTTTGTTTCCGCAGTAGCTGGATTTATGAATATGCTTGTATGTATCAGGCGCTTCATATTTTTGCTGCCTTTTCAATTGTGTAATTCGGTTTTGTTCAGTGCTCTTTGGAACTGTTGCTTTTATCTGTGCACTCGTCAGTTCACGTGAGCCGCTCGGTGTACATGCATCGAAGGTTCCCAGCTGTGCTGGTGCCATCTCGTGCTATGTCCATGGCTGTATTTAATGTTACCTTAGTCCTGGCACTTAAAACTTTCTCTCACAGTTTCGCTGAGTTTGTGTCAAACACCACCCTGACCATCTCATCTTCCTCTCCATAAGCACAGTCCTTCACCCGTGAATATTTAGTGGAGTTTGCTATTGGATTGCCGCTGACGGACGGCCTTATATGGGCAGGCACTAAATTACAAACGCCAGCGCAGCCTGTCTATGAACTTAATTTAAAGTGTAGGTTTACATCGTGCTTTGTTTCAGTAGCAGAACTCATGAATATGGTTGTATATGTCACTCGCTTCGCTTCTTATTGTTTCGCTGCCTTCTCAATTATATAATGCATGTTTTCTTCAGCGCTTTTTGGAGGTCTTCCTGGTTTTCTATGTACTGCGTGATTACGTGAAGGCGTGATGATGTCACACGAAACTCCACCCCCCCACGGCGTTCAAGCTCATCTCCATTACAGTAAATGGAGAAAAACAGCTTCCAGTTATGACCATTACGCTTAGAATTTCAAAATGAAACCTGCCCAAGTTTTTTAAGGAAGCTGTAAGGAATGAACCTGCCAAATTTCAGCCTTCCACCCACACGGGAAGTTGGAGAATTAGTGATGAGTCAGTGAGTGAGTGAGTGAGGGCTTTGCCTTTTATTAGTATATATATATATATATATATATAAGATAACTCCTGCAGCCACAGCCGCGACACACATAAAAAACATCAATAATAACTCATAAACTTGCAATATTATTTAGGAAAATCGCAACATTTTACTCACCAAAAATTCAGATTATTTGTAAACAAAATCCATCGTCCTCTCTTTCCTCAAAAACAGTTCAATTACTCTGTCGTACGGATTATCCGTGCACTTCAGTTCCATCAAAATGTCCTTTTCTATCGCCATCAAAGCTAATGCTGAAAGGCGAACCCGCCCTATGGTATTTCTGGCATAAGTTTAAATTTGCTTTAGGGCTGAAAATGTCCGCTCGACAGAAGCAGTGTACACAGGAATGCTCACCGCCAAATATACCAATGTGAACAGCAGCCCCATGCTCTCATTCAGATTTTTCTGATGAAGGAAGTCAAAGAGATCAGTGGGAAACAAATTCATCCATGACATACATTACAGTCAGTTCTGTTTTTAGCCGAGACAGATCAAAAAGTGCTTCGTGGCTCTTGTGTTAAACTGGAGAAGGCTGCATGCTTGAAATTTTTCTTGTATTCCCAAAACTTCTGGGGCTCGAGGAGCGTAACAAGCATCAGGTTTTCGTGGTCTTGAAATCTGGTCTGTGTCTGGCAAATAATATTGTCCAGAATCCTGCCATGGAGTTGGCCATAGTGTGCGCGACGATCTTTCGCTCGGTGCGTTCAGTGGCCTCGTAGACTTCCTCATATCGGCTTCTATCCAATCAATGGGTCTGAATATGGTGATGTTGCCGTACGCCTGCTAGAGGGCCCTACTGACACCAACTCAAAATCTGATTGATTGAAGTAACAGATTAATCGACATTTATTCTGTGTTAGAGTGCCTGCACAATGGATTGTGAAAGCCTCTCTGCCTGGCAACAAATGATGGCTGAAATGTGATTGGAGAAGTAGTGTGTTAAAGAAGGTACGAAAAAGAAAAGGAAAAATTTTTAAAATAACGTAACATGGTTGTTAATGTAATTGTTTTGTCATTGATATGAGTGTTGTTCTCATATCTATCTATATATATATATATCTATCTATCTATCTATCCGTGTATATATATATATATATATGTTGTTCTCATATCTATGTATATATCTATCTATCTATCTATCTATCTATATATATATATATATACCCGCGCTTGGCAGTGGAGAAGTAGTGTGTTAAAGAAGGAAAGAGAAAGAACAGGAAACATTTTGAAAATAACGTAACATGATTGTCAATGTAATTGTTTTGTCACTGTTATGAGTGTCGCTGTGATACATACATATAGCAAAATACCCGCGCTTCGCAGCGATGTCATGTGTTAAAGAAGTCATGAAAAGAAAAGGAAACATTTTAAAAATAATGTAACATGATTGTCAAAGTAATTGTTTTGTGTATTTGGCGGCAGCGTCACGAAGTTGTTTTCGGTAGTTGCATCAGAAAATGTACCACGACGTCTGACACGCCTCCTTTTTACTGTTTTATCACAGCTTGGATTGCTGCTGTCATATATACACACACACACACACACACACATACATACATACACATATATATACATATATATACACATACATATCTTCATATCTACATATCTATATACATATATATATACACATATATATATATACATATATATATATATATATATATACATATATATATACATATATATATATTTATATATATATATATTATATATATATATATATATATATATATATATATATATATATATATATATATATACATACCTACCTATCTACATCATATATACACACACATATATACATACACACACACACAATTATATATATGTATGTATGTATGTGTGTGTGTGTGTATATATATACACATACATATACTTGTGTGTATGCTTGTATGTGTCTATATGTGTGTGTGTAGGTTTGGTCACTGAGTGCAAGGGAAAAATAATAAATTATAGTCTATAAGTTATTAAACAGTAAAACATTAACGTTTTAAGAAGTACAGGTACATTGAAATTACATTTTCTATGTGAACGCTCAAATTTGTGCCTCTGGTAATGTGCCTTACCGGCATTTAAAGAAAATTAGTTTTGTGTCCTCTGCAGTATTAAGAGAGAAAGGCTTTGGTTTGGGATAAAAGGAAAAAAGGTGTAAAGAAAGGAAAGTTGTCTTTTTCTTTTATATAGTATAGAGAGATGTGTTCGCTGACGTTATGATCGCCTTTTGGGGACAGTCGCAGTGGGTCTTGTGTAGACTGGTGAGACGTCCCCGCCATTAATCGGCTGTGATGGCACTGTCAGTCCTCCACTCCTGTGCGTGTCTTCATAATCCGAGCTGAGGACCTCATAATCGTATACGTGCAAAAGAAAGTGTGAATCACCTTAATATTATTTTACCGTGGTGTAGAAAAGGGGTCCCGTGTTTGCACTTGTCTGGGCTATAGCGCAGGGGGAGGATGAAAAAATTAAAAGTGCTCACTTTGACTTAAGGCAAAAGCGCAGTCAGCGTCTCAAAGGCCAGCACAGCTATGCACGCGCGCTGGCTGCTCGACTTTTGCTGAGCAGGAGACCCCAGTTTTGCAGACACGTTCATGATATCAAAAGTCTCAGCGCTCTTTGGAGGTAATTCATATATTATATATATAGCAAAAACCCGCCCCTCGCAGCGGAGAAGTAGTGTGTTAAAGAAGTAATGAAAAAGAAAAGGAAACATTTTAATAATAACGTAACATGATTGACATTGTCATGAGTGTTGCTATCATATATATATGCCTGCCTAAATAAGTCACCCTCGCTTTGCTCTTACTTTTTTACCGTTCATTTAATCATGGCTAGTGGCGGAAAAATTATAAAATGGAAGGAGGATGGCTTTACCAAAACAATTATTGATGGCGAATCGATTATTCATAAAGCTTGAATTGGTGATCTGTTTTTCTGTGTTAACCTCATATTTTTTCATACTTCTTCTCAAACTAAGGTGGTGCGAGGGTAAAATGAATCGGGATGCTGATCAATGTAATCGTGTACCAGGAAATCATGCATTGACAAAAGCTCCCTTTGCTTGTAATGCAAAGTGTGATTAAATGCATTATTTTTTAACGCGTCATGGAGCACATGCATCGAAGCTTCTCAGCTGTGCTTGTGCTAAGAAAAGGAAAGATTTTAAAAATAACGTAACACGATTGTCAATGTGACCTTTTGTAAATAGTGCCTGGAGGATTCAGTGTGGAGAAACTCTAGAGACAGCGTGTGTATTAACTTGTGGATTTTTCTGTGAGTATTTGGTGGCAGTCTGACGAAGTTGCTTCGGAAGACGGCGTTAGCCACGGAGCTCAGCTCAGAGCGAAATGAGATGAATGGGAGGGGAGATGATGACGTGACTCCCCACCCACCTTAACTGTCAATCCCCCCAAACACAGTCTCGTAATTTGCATAAGCACACCCCTTCACCTACAATTTTACCTTAGTTACAAAGTGATCAAAACTCTCGTTTATATCCTGCGTCCTCTCATTAAACTTGTATCCCGCATTACCTGTGGGCATGTGAAACGCCAGCGGTAGCCTGTCTATGAACTTAATTTAAAGTTTAGGTTTGCTTTCTTTCCGAGGTAGCAGCACTCATGAATATGGTAGTATATGTCACTCGCTCGCTTCTTATTGTTTCGCTGCCTTCTCAATTATATAATGCATGTTTTCTTAAGCGCTTTTTGGAGGTCTTCCTGGTTTTCTACGCACTGCGTTGACAGTCAGTTCACGTGATTACGTGGGAGGTGTGATGATGTCACATGAAACTCCGCCCGCCTTTCCAGCTCAACTCTATTACAGTTAATGGAGAAAAATACCTTCCAGTTATGACCATTAGGCGTAGAATTTCGAAATGAAACCTGCCCAACTTTTGTAAGTAAGCTGTAAGGAATGAGCCTGCCAAATTTCAGCCTTCTACCTACACGGGAAGTTGGAGAATTAGTGATGAGTGAGTGAGTGAGTGAGTGAGTGAGGGCTTTGCCTTTTATTAGTATATATATATATATATATATATATATATATATATATATATATATATATACACTGTATACTGCCCAACAAAATGAGAGAAAACTTCATTATCACAGTCTAAAACAAAGTCAATAAAGCTTCTACGGCCCTGTCCAGCTCTCCTTGTGTAATGGCCTGTCTTCTGGTTTGATCTCCATACTCTTGGGACTGTGATGGGAGACACAGCAAATCTTCTTGGGATGGTATGTATGGATGTGCCATCCTGGAAGAGATGGACTACCTGTGCAACCTGAATCAGCTGCAACTATCACCTCATGCTACTAGTAGTGACAAGGACACTAGCAAAAAGCAAAAGTACAGACAAATCAGTCCGGAAGGAAAAGGGAAGAGCAATTGTCTGTGACAACCACCTACAAAGCCAGTCCCTTTTTGTAGGTTGCCTTGCTGTTGTCTCTTCAGTGCACCTGCTTTCACTTTCATTTGCACCAAAGCAGGTGAAGTTCATTCAGAATCGCTTATGCTTCCTAACTGGACAGATCGATATCCCTGAAGCTTAATTGATTAAGTGTTCACTTATTTTCTTTTGAGCAATATATATTACTATCATACATATTTAACAGGTTTGTAGGATCATTACTGTCATGTGCACAGAACACAATGAAATTCTCACTTGCATGTGCTAAGCAGCCTGCAACCTACAACACTGAATCTCTGAGTCTCTGTGATTATTGAGTAGAATGACTTACATCAAAACTTCTGTCTTCCTTATTTGAAAAATCTCCCCAGATAATCATTCTGTGAAGTTAGATTTAATGCCATACTACAGATGCGTGAGACATTCAAACAAGGTTCCTAAATTGTCTGAGGCACTGTAATTTTTGTAAAACATTTAATGGAGAAAGCAATAATTACAGGATCATTATGTATTTTTATTCTGAACTGTGCAACACAAAGGCCACTGGAAAATTACATTATTAATAAATCACCTGCTATCATGCTTATGCCTCAGGGCTTAGTGTATGGAGTATCACAAATATTGAATTGAACATTGTATGAAAATTTTGTCATTTAATCTCACATTAGCAGCCATACTACCTGCCCTTCAGAACAGGTCATCCATTTGAAGCTAATCATGTTAGGCCTAGCCAGTAGTGGCTTGTGTTGCTGTTGGAAGAGGTGTTGGTGAGGCCATCAAGTATCGCATATCCTGTGGTCTGTGCATGGGTCCCAATGCCCCAGTGCATTCAAATGAGATGTAAACCCGATGTCCTGACTCTCTTTAGTTATTAAAGATTCCTGGGCAGCTTTGTAAAAGAATAGGTTTTATCCTGGATAAATTGTCCATCATTGTCTCGTCCATTCTAGCCCCCTAATCATCCCCTGTCTCCAATTGGCTATCTCTCTCACTTCTTCACCACCTAACAGCTGATGTGTGGTGATTGTACTAGTGCAATAATGCAGCTGCCTTCACATCATCCATGGTGCTATGCATTGATGGTGGTTGAAGTGGCTCCCCTCCATCCAATATGGACAGATGTCTGTCTGTTCATGTAAAGCGCTTTGAGTAGTGTAAAAAGCACAAAATAAGTAGTTATTTTAAAAAATGATTATTATAATTTTTTAAACCCTGCCTGGGGTTTGTTTCCTGCCTTGCTTCCTGTGTTGGCCGGGATTTGCTCCAGCAGACCCCCGTGATCCTGAAGTTGGGATATAGTGGGTTGGATAATGGATGGATGGATGGATGGATGGATAGATTATTATCATTAGGAGCTGCCACTAATTCCTGTCACATATCAAGAGACATTTTGGGTGCATTTTTGTGTCCTTTTCAAAGTGTGCCTTAATGTTTCCTAATTTGAAATCTTCTGTTGTTGTCAGGGTTTGTCAGTTAGCTGTGAAAATTGTTGCCCACTTAATATGCAATATACAATATACTGAGACATATAAGTCAAGTTAGTATTATAGAATTAGAGTGATTTGGGGTAAATAGCCTGTTTTGTTAGTATTGCCCACTTAATATGCAATATACTGAGACATATAAGTCAGGTTACTATTATAGCAATAGAATGATTTGGGGTGAATAGCCTCTTTAGTTAATATTTTCTTATAGATATTTAAACAAACAATGAGAAGTTCATATTGTTTTCTGATTTAATTATATTCAGAAAACAGTGTTTAAAATCTTTCAATACATTTGTTCTTTGTATTGCGGATAGTACCACTTTAGCACCATGTTGTCGGTATTTGATTGCTTGGCTATAATTCATAAAGTGTTCATCTGAATATCAGGTTTGTCGTGATTCCCACAAGAAGTGTTTATGTGCTGAAATTATACAATATGTGTAAAATGTGCCTTTTTATTTACATTTTTTACTGTTTATATTCAATAGCAAATATACTATTTGCTTTATTTATGTATTAATAACACACATTACTGACACAATTAAAAGAAAAATGTGTAAAAATAACACAGACAACAGGAATATCAAGCATGTTTGGAAACATGTTCCCCTCACCAAAATGTAGGAATTTGCACTAACCTGTTAGAGATATCTGCTTAGGATGTATTTTTGTTACTATGTGGAATGTGTTGCCTACATCAGAAAGCACACCAAGGTTTTAAGCTGTGTGTAAAATTAATGATTTTATTCTACATAATTGTTGTAATAAAGATCTCCACTTACATTAAAATAGCTCATAAAAAGTAATAAATGACACAGAAAAAGAAGACATACAGTACATTCCAGTTCAATGTATTAATGTAAAATTATTGTAGTTTTGTGGTCTGAACAGATATTCAGCCCACATAAGATTTATTGTGTGCCGCAGTGGTCAAAATCTCCAAGGACACGATATGGGCATTTTCTGGTTGAAGTACATAGATGCTCCCCCTTTTTTGGATTTCTTTCCAGGAACTCCTAAATGTCAAAAATCAAAAACTGCATTAGGCTTATTTTCTCATTGTTTTCTTCATTTAATTAATCTTCCATCCTAAACAAGAGGATATGTCACATACTCTTAAACATAGTTTGGTGGAAATGTCCCTTGAAAGAAAGGAGAATGGGTGCAACCTGGTGATGACCATGTAATCCTAAACCTTAGTCCTCCTTTTTAGGGGAATATTCCTACAAAGGCAGTTAGGGGGTAATGGATTGGATGTTTTTAGTCATTTATTATAGAAATATTAACTGAGATGTTCTGTCTGGCTTTCAGGCAGCTGAGCTTAAACGTCTTTTTGGAATTTGTACTGGAAGAAAATATCTGTCGTGTGGTGTAATGTGTGCTATTGTAACCAACTGCAATCTGCCTTTCCCTGCGTTGTGTAAATGATTGTAACGTAGGTACATAGGGTTAAAACACAAGCTTTTATTTTCCTCTTCCAGAAAATCTTTTCAAAACAAAAGGAAAAAAATAGACATGGCATCACATAAACGTCTTCTCCCCTTTGCCCCTACAGTGTCCAGCGCACTTCTCGCCTTTTTATTTATAAAAAACACATTACATATAAAACTGTTTACAAAAAAATTACTCAAATTTTCCAAAGAGAACTATTTACATAACACACAGCTTTATATAAAAAAAATCCTAATTTTATAATTATATATTCTTAACAAATGAAAATAAAAATAAAAGAGCATACCTATTCAAAACAAAAGGAAAAAATAGACAATGCGTCGCATAAACGTCTTCTCCCCTATACCTATTAAATAATAAATTAAATTGATTATAAATTATTAACACAAAGTAAATAAAATAAAAATTGGGAAAAACTTAGGGAGAACAGAAACCACAACCCACTCCCACAGCGTCCACCATGCTTCTGGAGTTAGAGCCAAAAACATGGTGCATGCAGGTTATGAGGTGTGACGCTAATTAACGCCCGTACTACAACAGATTATTTTGTTGGTATACTATTTACTATTTACAGGGATCAACTCTTTTTGGTGAAGTTTATAACTAAAAAAAAAAAATATAAATTTTACACTTCATGCTCCTTTCCAAACTTCACCAAAATAGTCAGGCGCTAACAGCTGACTACCTCAATGTATCCACAGTATACAACATATGTGTTACCCACTACATTGGGAAAGTGACTAAAGAAGGTTGCACAACCCTTCTCAAGTACACTCGCACTGGGGGTGCCCCATACACCATCTCATCTATTTGACAATATTCCTTCTCAACTTAGCAATACTCATAGCATTGTCATCTGTCACTAAAGCAGCCTTTAATCACTTAGTTTTCCCAAAAGGTTACTGTCAACACGAATATCTTAATTACAACAATAATGATTTCACAAAACCAGTAACGGAACGCTTTTTAAATGGCACAATTTCTTGAGACATATTCTGAATCAACCGATTAACCTGTTTCACTACTCTACCCCCCCTAGTTTTAATTCTTGACACTGTATTGTTTTCAATTGAACTTTCAATGACTGAACATCCACTGACATTGTCTAAGCCATTCATTGATTTCTGGTCCGACCCGTTCACCTGTCCACCTATCCGATCGTGCTCCAAGATCTCGTTCTTCCTCTTATCTGCCTGGATACTGATCTCTTCTTCATCATTGTAAGAATCATCAGGTGGCTCGTTAGGATCAGAGGCATTCAATACCCAATGTGCAGTTCTGTCGACTGAATTATTTTCGGTCCTCCCCTCTAAAGTATTTGCCAGCATCTCATCTTCAGACTCATAGCTAGATGCTGCTGACTTAGCAAATGATGACTGATGGTCATCGTCCTCAGTCTCCAATGGCAGAAAGTTAGCAAGTAATAGAAGATTCCGGTGCACAACCTTCCACTAATATTTTTAAACCGATAAGTATGACACCTTGGATTTTTTGCAATCACTACATAGGGAATAGACTCCCATCTATGTGCTAATTTCCCAAACCCTCATTCACTCTTGTTTGCCACTAGGACATGATCTCCTTCAACAATCTCACTTTTCTGTCATAATAGTCGGCCTGGCACTGTTGACCTATGCTGGCATTGGTCTGGGCAGTAGCCATTGCTTCTTTCAGATTGTCTCTCATTTTCAATACATATTTGTCATATTTAATTAGATTGCAATCCCTTCCGACATTGTGAAACATCAGATCAACATGTAGCCTTGGCACTCTACCAAACATTAAATAGAAAGGTGCATAGCCTCACATGTTGTCTCATGTGCGGTACAGTTGTATACAAAGGTTAACGTCTGCAAAATCTGAGGCCAATTCTGCTTCACCCATGGAGGCAAGGTTCTAATCATATTTCCCAGCGTTCTATTAAAATGTTCTGCACTTCCGTTTCCCATAGAATGATAGGCAGTGGTCCAGGACTTTTTTACACCAGACACTAGCAGTAGCTCCTGAATCAACTGACTTTCAAAATTGGCTCCCTGATTGGAATGGATTCTTTCGGGAAAGCCATAAACAGAAAAATACCTGTCCCAGAGCTGAGAGGCAACTTGCTTAGCCGACTGATCATGACACGGGAATGCATGGGCCATCTTTGTAAAGTGATCAGTAATGACCAAAACATCCGTTGACTTCCCATGTGAATCGTCTGCTGACGAAAAATCTATACAAACTAATTCTAAAAGGCTTGCGGTTCTGATGCTTTCAAGAGGGGCTCTACCCTCCGGTTCTGGTGTCTTGCTTACTACGCAGCGCTTCCAAGACCTGCCATACTTCCTGACACGGTGCTCCATATTTGCCCAAAAAAATCTCTGTCTTGTCAGGTACGGGGTTCTATATTGACCTTGATGTCCTGCTTCATCGTGCACTACCTACAGAGCTTGTTTCACCAGTGAGGTGGGGACAACATACTGATGAAGTCTCTTTCCAGTCAAAGGATGTTTAATCACTCTATCAAATATCCCATCTAACAACTTGAGTTTATCCCACTGTCTTAATACCTTCTGAACCTCAAACATCTCCTTCACTCTCTCTCTCCTGGATGGTCTCCTTTCCCGGGCCACATAATAAAAAACCCTTGATAAAACATTATCTTCCTGCTGTCTATCCTGGAGTTCCTTCAGAGAGAATACAGGCAAAGCACACTGTCCCGGTGGGATCAACTGCTTAACATCTTGGACAAGCCAAGAGGATGCTCTCCCTCTTGTTCTCTCATCCCAGTCAACCTGACCATCTAGCACTGCTGTGTCTTCCTCGTTACTAAGTGAACAGTGTCTCTCTTTCGAAACAAACTCCACTTGTTGGATTTGTTGACAGTTGGCGCTCAGATGGAAAACATTCTGTATGGCATTATCTTTAATCTGTTGTGCTTCATCAAGCAGAGCCTCATAAGGTTCAGTCAGAAACCTCTGACCAACTCTGGCTTTTACAAATGGTTTTCTACTCAGAGCATCTGCAACTACATTCTTGGGGCATGGAATATACTGAATGCCAGAATTATATGGCGTTAACTTGGACACCCAATGTTGTTCACAGGCATCTAGCTTGGGTTTGGTGAGAATATACAGTAAGTCAATGGGTTATCTGTCCAAACAGTAAAAGGATTACCCTTAAGTCAATGACTAAATTTATCACAGACCACCCATTTCAATGCTAGAAATTCCAATCAATGGGCAGGGTATTTCATCTGCGCATGAGTCAATGCTTTGCTTGCAAAAGCAACGGGGCGCGCCTTACTTCCCCCCTCAGAAACCTGAGAAAGCACTGCTCCCAATCCATCAAGTGAAGCATCAGTTGAGAGAATAAAGGGGTGGCCAAAATCAGGGTGAACCAACACTACTGAATTCAGCAGGGCATCCTCAAGACCACTAAACGCTCTGCTATGCTCTGGAGTCCAATCACTTCTGCTAAGACTCTTAAAAACAGCTGCGCCCTTAGATTTACCCTTTTTAACTGTTAACATTCCTGTCAAGGCAAAAAGTGGCTTAGCCACACTGGAGCAATTTTGTATGAACCTTTGGTTGTACATTACCATGCCAAGAAAGGATTTTATTTTCTTCACTGAAGAGGTGACCCCGTCTTCTGACATAAGGTCTGATTCAGTCAGAGCAGCAATAGCTTGCACCTTTTCTGGGTCAGTGGTGACTCCAATTTCATGACAACGTGGCCTAAAAACCTAATATTGCACCGAAGGAAATGACATTTTCTTGGGGCCAATTTTAGACCATGCTCACTTAGCCTATTAAAAACCATTTCAAGTCTTTTGATGGCTTCTACCTCATTGGGGGCAAAAATCAGCACATCATTAGGGTAACATAATAATGTCAAAAAATTCTGGTCACCAAAAAATATTCACCATCAGGCACATAAAACTGGCTGGTCTGTTACACAAATCTTGAGGCATTCTGTTGAATTAGTGGAAACCCACTGGAGTTGTAAAAGCAGTTAATTTCTTATCCTCTTCGTGCATTGGAATATTACAAAAACCAGATGTCAAAACCATTGTACTGAAAATAGCATTACCTCCCAGAGCAGCTAAACAGTTAGCTTGGTGCGGAACGGGATGTGTGCCTTTTACTGTGCGTGCATTCAACCACCAGTAGTCAACACAGACATGCCAAGTCACCATTCTTTTTCCAAACAAGAACGAGAGGGGAAGCCCACTCACTAGAAGACTTCCAAATTATGTCATTCTCCTCCATTTCAGAAAGGACCTCCCTTAACTTCTGATACTGCCCTGCGGGAACATGACGATAGGGTAACCAGGAAGGATGGCTATCTGTCAGAAAGATGCAATGAACAAAGTCTTTGGCCTTGCCACTGTCCAACTTATCCTTGGAAAACATGTGTTCATACCTCTTCACAAGGTTTACCAATTGACTCCTCCAATAAGTCAATACCTCACATGCATTTACATTGATACCATCCATCCCTAGGCTGTTCAAATCATCCTGCAAACTGGAAGGTAAAGAGGCACTAGCAGTACTGGCTGCATTGCTCAAAATGTCCTGTGTTTTGGCCCCTAGCACTTTAACAGTGTCACAACTCAGCCTTTGGTTAAAACCTTCCAGTGCCACGCATGGTGATACATTGGCAATCCTTGTATTTTTCCTGAGCGTCACAGGCTTATCACTCAGATTTACAATCTTCACTGGGACCCATTGATCACCACATATTGAAGCTACTAAGATGGGTTTCCTACTAAGATGGTTTTCCAGTGTGACTGACATTTTGGTGGTTCTATCAGTATAGCACTTCCACTGGAAATGGGTACGTGCGTAGAGAGCCTCCCCCATATGTTCTTTACTGGGCATTAGTGTAACAGCACTAGTTAATTTTGCGGTTCCTATTACATCCGGAATCATATCACCTCTCTATCTGGTTATGCCAGACAGCATGCTCAAAAACTGTGCACTATTAGCTTCATCAGCGGAATCACTCATCACTTGGTCATAGACGTTAAGCTCCAATTCATAAATGCACTTCAGACACACCTGTTTCCCACCACATCCCACTAAGATAACATCTCTGGGTGTCTGAACAACCTCTGGCAACAAACTTTCTTCTGCAAGTTTCTTTTCTGCATCCTCACTCATCGTGCACGCCATCAAACCAGTATCTAGTAAAGCCAATAACGGAACTCGGCTATTTACTTTCACATCCGTGTAGAACACTGTCTGCTCTCTCCAATTTATGCACATTCTGGCATATGACCAGACCTCCCTTTGGAGCCAACCTGCTACTCTCCTCATAAACGGAAGCCAAATCTTCTTCAAGATTGAGGGTCTGACTTAGTAAGCTCACACTTTGCCCCAAATGAGAACAATTTAGTTTCACTGGTCAGTCACTTGAGCATCTGGGTGAACAGTATGCGAATGTACTTTTGTACAGTCCCTCTCCTGGGGCCTCATGTATAAACGGTGCGTACGCACAGAAATGTTGCGTAAGAACTTTTCCACGTTCAAATCGCGATGTATAAAACCTACACTTGGCGTAAAGCCACGCACTTTTCCACGGTACCTCATGCCTTGTCGTACACAAGTTCTCTGCTCGGTTTTGCAGACTGGCGGCACCCAGCATCAAAGCAGTGCTACTGTTCCTGTGTGGTTACTCATTATTTTCATGACACGGCTTTATAAATACACTGAAACTAACAGCATATTGTTTATTAGTGTAACGCATCTGATTGTAATTAACTCTTAACAATATAATGGTCCAGGGAACAGCCATAGTATTCCAAATACCATAACTGATTTAGCGTTGTTACTCTGACTGCACCTTCCTCTTCTTATCTTTCTTCTTCTTCTTTCAGCTGCTCCCGTTAGGAGTTGCCATCATCTTTTTCCATATTACTCTCACTGCACGACTCGGAGTATTTATATCACTGTATCTGAGTGTGAATCACAGCAGCGACTGATCGGAAAGAGAATTATCGGTATACAGCTTTAAGGACACGCTGTCTCAGCCACTGCAAAACGTTTTAAAGCCTTTCCTGTACGAACCTCGCGGTTCAGAAACAGTTTATTCCCAAGAACTTTAAATGTACTCAATCAATTGCTGCTTGTAGAACTGTTTGTACTTATAAGTACAATCACCCCACTGTAAACTTGCACTATAGTTATAATTATAATGTATTTACATATGATGACGATATAATTTTTAAGGTGAAATGCAGCAAAATATGTTTGTTAAATTATACAGATAAAACTTTAACTTCGTTTAAATAATCTATATTCTTCACTGGGAGTGTCGTTAAGGATAGAATAATTAAACATGTACTACGAAGATATTTCAATGTTCTTTAAACGTTTTGAAGAATCGGCGCTAAGCTTACAGATGGCTTAACTTCTATTACAGGGCTGATTGTGTGGCGATCGGTTACTTGGGGAAAGAAAAGCACTGACTGCAGTGACGGCCACGCCAATATATATTGAATATAAAACAGAAAGAGAAAATAACAACATAGCTAAAAACGCAGCGACATATTTCGGCAAAAGTTAAATGCTTGTGTCATGAGCACGAGGCGGCTATGCAGTGTCTGCAACGGACGTGGCCATCCACCATGCATACGCTGCCTTACTGACACTGACGGACGAAGGAGCCACCGATTCTTTCTCTGCCCAGTGTCACCACAAGCCAAGAGCCGCCCCTGAGTACTGCTGCAATAAATAATTTCATCGATGGTCGTGCACAATCGCTGCGCTGTAAAACCCATGTTTAATAACGTGCTTTAACTCTTAATGATATCACGTATACATCTCAGTATTTTAGTTATTCAAAGAGCTGTAATATCATGAATGTAATGGACGCTGTGTACAGTTGGAGGAAGAGAGCCGGTTTAAGAAGCAAGTAGTGATTCACACACATAGAGCACATACGAGTAGAAGATCAAATACAAAACAAAGAATTTAACGTGCTACTTTAATTACGATGTGATTTGAGAAACTGGTTAAGTAAATGATTTTAAGATGACGTTTATGATGTTCTACTTTAATGACAAAATAAACTACGTGATTAAAGTGGAAATTTCGAGATTGAAGTTGACATTTCGTGCTTTTTTTCCCCACTGTGCCTTTTTTTTCTCTGTACCCTAAAAAGCTTTCATATGACACTCAGACAGTGGGCTACAACTCACCTTTTCACGGCGACTGATATCTGAGCTTTCAAGTTCAACACGCTATGTCACTCGATCAACTTCCTTTTGTTGATTATACCACGGTTTATTTGAACAAATAGTATGTTTTTCCTTTGCCTCCACTTGGTATTCGCTGAAATTCTTATATTTTCCCCCGTGCTTTTCCCATTGTCTTTTCACAGAAGGCTGAGCTTAAGGGCGATTTATATTGATTTGCATATTCAAAGAGGCGTAATTCTGGGAGGAGTTGGGGCGTTACATAATGCGCGTGCACGAGCGTTAGTTTTCACGCTGATCGGGATTTATGTAGCGGAAGAACATGGAAGTTGGAGTACGCACAGATTCCTGCCTCTGGATTTTTCTGTGCGTAAGCACATTTCGGCTTTTGTGCTTACGCCATGTTATAGTGCGAGTTCTACGCACGGCGTTATACATGAGGCCCCTGGTGACCAGTCTCCAAACAAACAAAGCACCTTCTTTCCCTTGGGCAATGTTCACGCGTATGCTGTGTCTTATCACCACATATTTTACAGGAAGCCCGAGCCACCCACTGAGTTGGCTGCTGAGGAGGCATGGCTGTCTGTGCCAAAACTTTATCAAACATGTCTAGAACTTGTTCAAATTCTCCAACCTTTTGATTATTATGCACATCTACCTTCATCTGTCTGCGACTTCCGGCACACTTGTCGCTCCATTATCACATTTCTCTACTGCAAATTTATTAACAGCAGTAACAGCCGCTGGTGTCCTACCAACCTTGCTTGTCTTAATAGATTTCTTCCTTGCCCAGTGCTCACTCTGATGCTCATCAATAGCCTCCTGAACCTCTGCGGCTGACCATTTACTAATCGGTTTACATTTAAAAACACTGGCAAGATCAGAATCTGGACAATTTCTTATGAATATCATGGCAATCTCTGTAGACTTGTATTCCATCTTTGCACCTTTCTTCCTCAAGTGTTTGTCAGCCTGCTCAGCAACAGTCTTCAGCCAAACGCAATAATCTACAGGACTCTCATCATCATTTGGCTGTGTGGCATAAAATTCTGTTACTGGGGAGCAAGACTCCGGACTCTCACTAAAATATCTCCTCAATATTTTGTATATTACTTCAGGGTGCAAAACACTGTTTAGGGTCATATTACTCTTCCATCCAACTTTGACAATATTTCTTGCCTGTCCCAAGAGATTAGCACCTTGTCCACTTGTTCTGGGACAGAGACTCCCTTATTATGTAGATACACTTCCATAATGTCTATCCATTCTTGCACTGTGTGTTTGTCTGATTCATTTCCTCTGAAGACTGGTGGTTCCTTCCTGTCTGGCTTTACTACAACATTTAGTTTGGATGGATCAAGAGTATTAGACAGGTGATCAGGTCGGCCAGCAGAAGGAGGAGTCATGAAACTGTCTGGGGTGTCAAAAATCCTACTAGCCAATAACCGACTGGCAACAGAATCACCAGTCTGAGTACCTAGCTCTCCTATAATATCACGTAACTGCTGCAAAGTATCAGGGGCACTATCGGTAGGGGTCGAGAACTTTGGCTTCACAGAGGGTATGCATTTGCCTCCATGGTGTCCGAATGCTCTCTATAAATTGACTGCCTAACCTGCCCTCCTGTAATCTCCTTTGCATGCAATAAGCCTTGACCTAGCCCTCCCTACTACTGGGGTCACATCTAAAAACTTCAGTCCATGCCCCCTGCTAGCCATATTACAATAGCCAATACATGAAGAGTAAAAGAAAATATGTATATAACTGACAATAAATACACAATTTACAGAACCAGTATTAGTTTATAATGAAACAATTCTAAACATTATATCTATATATATAGAAACTGTAGCCAATAACCAATTAAGTGTCCTTTAACGTCATTAGCTCTCACATAAACTGATTCCTCTGGCTCACAGAAAGGATACCTAAGTCTTCACAGCACTTGCTTGACCCCGGCGATAGGCAGCAGCTGACCTGATGACCACGGCACCATTTCTGTAACCGAATACAATCCGCCTTTCCCTACGTTGTGTAAATGATCGTCACATAGGCATGTAGGATTAAAACACAAGCTTTTATTTTCCTCTTCCAAAAAATATTTACAAAACAAAAGGAAAAAAATAGACAGGTCTTCACATAAACGTTTTCTCCCCTCTGCCCCTACAGCATCCACCGTGCTTTTCGCCTTTTTATTTATACAAACACATTACATATAAAACTATTTACAAAAAAATTACTCAAATTTTCCAAAGAGAACTATTTACAGTACACATAGCTTTATACAAAAAAATCCTAATTTTATACTAGATAGACAGATAGATAGATGCTCCTCTGTCTGGAGATGAAACTGTTTAGTGGATGCAGTAGATTCTCCATGATTGACAGGAGCCTGCTCAGTGCCCATCACTCTGCCACGGATGTCAAACTGTCCAGCTCCATGCCTACAATAGAGCCTGCCTTCCTTACTAGTTTGTCCAAGCGTGAGGCATCCCTCTTTATGCTGCCTCCCCAGCACACCACTGTGTAGAAGAGGGCACTCACCACAACCGTCTGATAGGACAGCTGCAGCATCTTATTGCAGATGTTGAAAGATGCCAGCCTTCTAAGGAAGGCTTGCACAGAGCATCAGTATTGGCAGTCGAGTCCAATTTATCATCCAGCTGCACTCCCAGGTATTTATAGGTCTGCACCCTCTGCACACAGTCACCTCTGATGATCACGGGGTCCATGAGGGGCCTGGTCCTCCTAAAATCCACCAGCAGCTCCTTGGTTTTGTTGGTGTTCAGTTGTAGGTGGTTTGAGTTGCACCATTTAACAAAGTCCTTGATTAGGTTCATATACTCCTTCTCCGGCCAACTCCTGATGCAGCCCACGATAGCAGTATCGTCAGCGAACTTTTGCACGTGGCAGGACTCCGAGTTGTATTGGAAATCCGATGTATATAGGCTGAACAGGACTGGAGAAAGTACAGTCCCCTGCTGCACTCCTGTGTTTCTGTCCACAATGTCAGACCTGCAGTTCCCGAGACGCACATACTGAGGTCTGTCTGTAAGATAGTCCATGATCCATGCCACCAGGTATAAATCTACTACCATATCTGTCAGCTTGTCCCTAAGGAGCAGAGGTTGGATGGTGTTGAAGGCGCTAGAGAAGTCCAGAAATATAATTCTTACAGCACTACTACCTCTGTCCAAGTGGGAGAGGGATCAGTGTAGCATATAGATGATGGTATCCTCCGCTCCCACCTTCTCCTGGTATGCGAACTACAGAGGGTCAAGGGCATGGCGGACCTGTGGCCTCAGGTGGTGAAGCAGCAGCTGCTCCATGGTCTTCATCACATGTGACATCAGAGCGACAGGCTGGAAGTCATTCAGCTCACTAGGACATGATACCTTTGGGACTGAGATGATACAAGATGTTTTCCAAAGCCTTGGGACTCTCCCCTGTTCCAGGCTCAGGTTGAAGATGTGCTGTAGAGGACTCCCCAGCTCCAGCACACAGACCTTCAGCAGTCGTGGCGATAACTCCATCTGGACCCACTGCTTTGCTGGCATGAAGACTCTGCAGCTCTCTGCTTACCTTGGCTGCTGTAATTGTGGGTGGGGATGGCTCTCCTATGCTGGTATCAGCAGAATGATGGGTGAAGGGTGCAGTGCTCCGAGGTGAGAGTGGGTTAGGGTGGTCAAACCTGTTAAAGAAGTTGTTAATTTGGTTTGGTCTCTCCATGTCTCTCTCGATGGTGGCACCCCGAGCTGCAACCAGTAATGGTCTTCATCCCATCCCACACTTCCTTCATGCTGTTATTCTGCAACTTTTGCTCCAGCTTTCTCCTGTACTGCTCCTTCACCGCCCTGAGCTGAATTCGGAGTTCCTTCTGCACGCGCTTGAGCTCATGCTGATCACCGCTTTTAAAAGCCCTTTTATTTTGGTTCAAAAGGCCCTTAATGTCACTTGTACTCCATGGCTTATTGTTAGCATAGCAGAGTACTGTCCTTACTGGAACTACAATGTCCATACAGAAGTTGATGTAGTCAGTAGTGCAGTTAACAACCTCCTCAATGTTGTCACTAGAATATCCCAGTCTGTAGTTCCAAAGCAGTCTCTCAGAGTCTGCTCTGCAGCGGACCACTTCCTGAATGAGTGTGTGGTTGTAGGTAGCTCCCTCAATCTTGGTTTGTAGTGAGGCTGAAGCTGAACCAGGTTATGATCTGCTTTCCCAAGCACAGGCAGCGGGGTGGCACTGTATGCGTCTTTAATATTTGCATACAGTAGGTCAATAGTCCTATTTCCCCGGGTGTTGCAATCCACATACTGGGAGAAGGCAGGTAATGTTTTGTCCAGCGTCACATGGTTAGAGTCTCCAGCGATTAGCACAAGCGCCTCGGGGTGCTGCGTTTGTAGTTTAGCAACAGCGGAATGGATGATGTCACCCGTTATCTCCACGTCTGCCCAAGGAGGGATGTAAACAATAACAACAATGACGTGTCCAAACTCTCTGGTTCCAATGTCCCTGCAGCAAGTGGAGATTTTAATGTTTACATTTCCAGAGTTGCACCACCTTACATTCACATAGAGAGCGAGTCCTCCTCCTTTCTTCTTTCCGCAGGTACTTGCGTCTCTGTCCGCTCTAACTGTGCTAAACCCAGGTAGCTCCACATTAGCATCTGGGATATTAGTTGTTTGCCACGTTTCACAAAAACACAACAAACTGCATTCTCTGCAGGTCCTGACATGTTTCACCAGTGCAGGTAGTTCGTCGATCTTATTTGGTAGTGAGTTCACATTTCCCAGGATCACAGAAGGCACCGAAGGCTTCTATCGCCACTTTCTCGCTAGCCGCTTGACTTTTAGCTTAGCACCGGCTCTGCTGCCATGATATGACCTTCTTACCTCGTCAGGTAAATAGGGAACCGCACCAGCGCTGGGATTTGTTCTCAGCGCTTGAAGATAACTACCTGAATAGACGAGTCTCTGCGTGTAAAAATCCATTTCCAAGTAGTACAAAGTAGCAAAAAGTGTCCTGGGAACGAGTCCACATAAAAGAAAGTGGTAGGAGTGATAAGTGAAATAGAGAAAAAATAGAGAAAAAGGTAGAAAGATAAAGTCATACATGGAGCTGCTGGAAAGGCTGCCACTCGCGGCAGCGCCTGAGTCATAATTATATATTCTTAACAAATGTAAATAAAAATAAAAGAAAAATATATATAGCATACCTTTTCAAAACAAAAGGAAAAATATAGACAGGGCATTACATAAACGTCTTCTCCCCTCTGCCTATTAAATAATAATTTAAATTGATTATAATTTATTAACACAAAGTAAATGAAATAAAAATTGGGAAAAACTTAGGGAGAACTGAAACTCCAACCTACCCCTACAGTGTCCACCTCGCTTCTGGCGTTAGAGCCAAAAACGTGGTGCATGCAGGTTGTGAGGTGTGACGCTAATTAACGCCCGTACTACAACAGATTTTATTGTTGGTATACTATTAACTATTTACAGGGATCAACTCTTTTTAGGGAAGTTCATAACTAAAAAAAAATTATAAATAACATTTTACACTTTGCTACACTATGACAAATGACTGTCATTGCCGCTTTATTGGCTAAGTGACTGCGTTTCCACTTTAGTTTTAAGTAACTGTGCTGCAAGTTTGAGAAGATGTCTTGTGGATCCTCAATGAAACAATACTTCAAAGGAATAAGAATAGTGAGAGACTCAAATATTCCCAAAAGCACCATACCCACTGGAAGCTGGTAAACAAATGTAAGAATGAGAAAAGCAACTAGTAATGAATGGTTGGTGGAGTTCAGAAAGTAGTCTAAGGGACCCAAGACAGCTGAAACTACTCATAAATGACCCGAGGGGCCGCATGTTCCTGTTACTGTCCAGCATGGGCCAGGTCCCTACGCTTCCTTGAGAAGGAATGGGCAACAAACTTTGTGAATCATTATTTTTGATGTATTCTTGCTCCCCACAATTTTTTGCTAATTTATTTTGTTATAATCTATATTGTCACTATCATTATTAGAGTCATCACAATTGTATTTTGGTTACTGCTTTTCTTACATTAACATTATGCAGCATTTGTCTGTACTGTGGCATAGCGTTATTGGTGACTGCTTCAATTGGTATCAACATGATCTTTAGTTGAGTTGCCATTATATAAGATTGTGGCGTGCTTTCTAGTACATCCAATCTAATACATTAACATGGACCTTTAGACCTGGGGCTTAGAATTTTGATGCTTTTTTGATAACATTTTGGTATAATTTCGTCTTTATGGTTTCTGACCCCAGCCTGACTCTGATTATATAGTACCTTTATCAGAATTCTTTTTTCTTCATGCTAACCAATACTGGGAATTTTGTTTGGTTTGCCATCTAATTTCATTTGGCAGTAAGCCAGATGTGTACAATATGACCTGGGCTATGGGGTTAACCAGAGGCTTCAATTATCTTATAGATTCTGAAAAATAAATTTGGAGATGCAGGGATAAGATTAGATAAGATCTAATTTGACATCCTCAGGTGAGATCAGCAACTGAAGTCATCAAGTTTGACTAGAAGCCATATAATGTGACCTAACTTGTGACAAGGAGTATAAATGGGTCTTTGAGCTCATTCAGCAAAGAGTCCAGAAAAGCAATTGACAGGAAGGGTAGCCAGTTTTTAACGAAAGGAATAAAAGAACATCCATCCATCCATCCATTATCCAACCCGCCATAGCCTAATTACAGGGTCACGGGTGTCTGCTGGAGCCAATCCCAGCCAACACAGGGCACAAGGCAGGAAACAAACCCTGGGCAGGACGCCACCTCACCGCAGGGCGCACACACACACACCAGGAACAATTTAGAATTGCCAACGCACCTAAACCTGCATGTCTTTGGACTGTGGGAGGAAACCCATGCAGACACAGGGAGAACATGCAAACTCCATGCAGGGAGGACCTGGGAAGCGAACCCGAGTCTCCTAATTGCGAGGAAGCAGCGCTACCCACTGCGCAACCATGCCGCCCTATAAAAGAACATAAAAATAAAGAAGAGTTTTAGTAGCGTTCACAAAGGAAACCACGTCAAGAGAGCAGGTAACCAACGAAACACAAAGAATAAGTGACAGATTTAGTTAGACCCAGTCAGAGTTGATGAAATTTATTTAAAATCTTCCCCACGTCTTACTATTGTAGCTGTTGTAGTTGGGCATTGCTTGTTTTATGTCTGGCGCATTTATACATATCTGTGTTTGTATGTGTTAATGTATGCATATGCAAAGTGAAGAGGGGAGATGTTATATTCTAAGAGCTTTCTAACTAATGGAAAGATTATTTTTTAAAGAAGAAACAGCAAAAATAACTTTACCTCTTCAGATTTTTAGCTATTTTAACTTTTTTTGTTGTGTATACCGGATATTAAGTCTTAGTGTGTGAATAACCTTTTCCTTTTTTTCCTTTTGCAGACACACACTGATGCAGCCTTTCACTATCTCCATATGTTAACTCTTAGGTTAAAACAGAAGCAATATAACCAGCACATACCATAATTATACTGCAACAACAGAGTAATTAGCCCAGTTAATTAATGCCAGCTCACTAAATATATTGGCATATTCTTAATGAATGCATTAACGTCATGTAGAACTATTAAGAAGTGATCTAATCAAAGAGAAATTCCGTAATGGACACATTTTGAGTACTTTGTCTTCAGCTAATTAGTCTTTATTACATTAAGGTAATATCTTTAAGAGTACAAACACTGAATTGTTTCAGGTGATTTCAGTTTTCCTGAGTTTTATTACCATTCTCTTTTAGGCAAATGAAAAAATAGTTTGGTCTATGTGATCTAAGTTAATAAAAGAATATGAATTTCCTTTCAGTTACATACAGTAATTACCAAGATAATTTCCCCTCTAATGGAGCATGTCAATCAAGAATAATAACTTAATTACAATTTTTTGTCTTGTTTCAGAAAAGTTTTATTACATATGATACATTTCTTGCCCTTTAGTAACATTACATTTATATATCTGTTGGCTTTTTACATTAAAAATGTGAAATATTTTCTGTCAAAAAAATGTAATTTAAAAATATGACAATAAATGATTAAAGAATGCAATAAGAAAAGTTTCCTGCAGACTGCTTCACAAATGATACTTACATTATAAATAGTAACTCATTTGATGAGAGGAGCCCGAGGATGAAAAGATTCTTGTGAATACAAGACAAAAGTGGGACAAAAGGCATTATTTCTAACAGCAGGTTGTAGTGGTTAAATGGGGACGGCCAAAGAAATCAGAATAAATAGGAAGGTGCCACGTCCATGTTGAATATCTGAGTCTGAGACTCTGTGTTGTGAAACAGGAATGGAGCTACCTTAAGCTTTCCTTTTCTTGGAGTAGTTTACATTAACTAGAAATGCGAAGCCCGGTTCTTCAAATAGTAGACTCACCATCGTATTGCTGTCTTAGAACTTCCAAATAAACCCCTAATATCAATTGATTTCTTTGCACATCCCAAAGATGTCCATATTAGATTAATTGGAAGTTTGTCCCAGATGAGTGAATGTCATTGCATACATCAGTGGGTCCTATGATGGTTTCCATCTTTTATCCAATGCTTCTTTGAAAGGCATTGGTTATCTATGATCTTAAACTGAATTATAAGATGATTGGATCAATGTATGCCATTAATCAAGTGCGTTTTCGATAATAAGTGAGAGCTTTCGAGTTGTTAGAATAGTCATTATAGAATATACCAGAAGGTAGGCAAGGTGTTTTGAAAAACAGAATATGGTTAATTCAATCCAAACTAACAAAAACAGGCATGTATAAATATTTAGTTTGTAAGGTAGATACACTTTTAATTAATTATTCCTGTTTTGTTCTACTTTAAGTCATTCTGAACATTCATATCAAATGTAGGGTATCCACTTTTACATTTTTTAAGTGGGCACACCTACCAAAAACCACTACAGGAGCAAGCTGCTTCAAGTTAGCTTTTAGGAATGGCTACATTCTAGCTTCGTTAAATTAGTAAATCACAAAAAAGGAATAAAGTGAAATAAATCACATTACTTGATACTTCCACAAGGTCAGTTCCATATCTGGTCTATTTAGTTGCATTGCTGTTAATTATCTCTCTCTTTAATCCAGAGGCCAACTATATTCTGATGTCCTAGTGAAATATGAAGGGCTGTTATTTGAATATTTCACTTTAATAAGCCTGGTCTCTTCCACAGGTACTGCAATGTTGCCAGTGGTTGCCTTCCCTTTTGAAGACTTCTACATTGACACCAACCACATTGTTCACTCACTGGCCAAGACAGAGCAGATGATGCTTTTCTATGTTGGCTTGCTGTCGGCATGCCTGGGAATCGGAGGGATCAGGGCAATCCTCTGCCCCCTGAGTGCCTACAGGCTAAAGCACTACAACCAGCACGAGCTCCTGTCTTTCTTTAATTGGTTAGTTAATTAAAATCCTCTAAGCAAATTTGGTAAACTTATTAAAGGATAAGATGACATACTACCTTAAGCTAAATGTTATCAGTGCTGCTTCAGGCCGAATTATTAATTTGAGGCTAATGTCTTTGTTTGATTGAACTTCACAAGTTAATTACACAACATTTTATTCACTTTTTAAGTTGGAAATGCAAATACCTGTCTTTAGAGAATACTCAAAGATATAGAGCTTGTTGTTATATCTTAATTATAACATGCCAACTAAGATTGCAAACTGTCTTTCCTTATCACTCCTCTCTCTGTATACTTAAACTAATACATTTCATTATTAAAATTTTATAAGCTTATATTTACTGTACAGCTTTGTTGCTTCCCATAAAAGCTGCATACCAAAACCCACTAAAGCCCTGTCTCCATGAAGGATGTTTCTTAGTAAACATGCAATCCATTTGTTTTAAAGGCCAAATCACAATGTAAATGCTGTGCAACACTTCTACACACTTATGCTAAGGATAGAGCTACCAGGGAAGAGGAAAAGATGAAGGCCTAAGAGAAGGTTTATGGATGTGGTGAGAGAGGACATGCAGGTGATGGGAGTAACAGAACAAGATGCAGAGGACAGAAAGATATGGAAAAAGATGATCCGCTGTGATGAAGCCCTAATGGGAGCAGCCAAAAGAAGAAGAAGAACGCATATATATATGGGGGCGACCACCCTGGTTCCTTTGGAGGCCACGGGTACAGAGCTTTGAAGCTCCACCCTGTAGGGGCCCGTGGTCACCGCCAGGGGGAGTCCCCATGCCTTTGGAGCCCTGGACCTCAGCCCTTTCCGCCACACCAGGAAGTGCTGGGGGGACGAGCAGGGACACCCGGAGTGCTTCCGGGGATGCAGCCGGCCCTTCCGCCACACAGGGGTGTGTCGGCAGGTAATTGCCAAAACCCACCTGGAGCACATCCGGGTGATAATAAAAGGGGCCGTCGCCCTTCATTTGAGGCTGGAGTCAGGTGGAGGCAGGACAAAGCAGAAGAGAGTTTGGAGGCAGCCCGAAGAAGAAGGCGTTGAGTGGCCAGGGCTTTGTGGGGTTTTTGTGTGCACTGATCTTTATTGTAAATAGACATTGTAAATAAACGTGTGGTGGTGGAAAAACATGTCTGCCTGTGCCCGGGTAACATTCACAATATATATATATATATATATATATATATATATATATATATATATATATATATATATATATATATATATATATATATATATATATATATAAAACTATTGACCCCTTTCGAAGTTTTCACATTTTCTTACTACAGAAAATTGAATCACAGTGAATTCAGTTAGCCCTTTCTAACACTGAGCAACAACTAAAAAGTACTAACTAATGTCAAAGTGACAAGAGATTTCTGGAAAGTGATCACATAAGTTCTCATCTCCTTCACATCAGAATTTAGTATATTCCCCTTTGGCCTTTGCCCACCATGACAGCCTTGAGTCTGTGCACACAGGTCTCTTATTGCTGTCTTAATGTATGGGCACAATGAGCACTGGCTGGGGGTCCCAGGAGCATAGGGTCCCAAAATGTTTCTCATGTCTCTGTATGTTTCTGTTTTGCTATCAAAACAGGGGCTCCAGTGCACTACTTTGCCCGAGTGGCCTATGAAGCTGTTAAGATGGCCCATTGGTCTCTGTCAGCTTTGTAAATCTGCACCCTGCAGTTTCTGTCCATTCTTCTTTGCAATGCTCAATTTTGTCTGGCTTCAAGGGGATCACGATTGAACAGCCGTTTTCATATACAGCCACAAATTCTCAATTGAGACCTGAACTCTAACTTGGCCACTCCAGGACATTAACATTATTATTTTTAAGCCATTCTTGTGTAGCTTTGGCTTTATGCTTGGGGTTGTCTTCGAGGAAAACAAATCTTCTCCTAGGTGCAGGGTTCTTGTAGACTGCATCTGGTTTTCCTCTGGTAAACTGCTGCATTCATTTTACCATCCACTCTTACAACCCTTCCAAATTCTACTGGAGAGAAGCATTCTCACAGCATGACGCTGGCACCATTAAGCTTCACGGTGGGGATGATGTGTTTTTAATAGTTATATTTTGCAAATTGACATCTCTGCCTTTTCTTAATGATTGAGTTAACTTGACTCCAAGAAATATTCAACGAATATCTTCTGACTTATGCTTTTCAGTCACCTTCTCATGGAGTTGCTTGTATAATTCTTATGTCATCATTGTGTAGATTAAGCCTGCATACTGACTCACCACAAGATGGACCATCCAGTTTCAGGTGCAATTATACTACAATGAACTGAAACCCCATGACTACAGTTACCAGTGATCTCTATTAAACTAATTATGTAATTACTTTTAAAACTAATTGGCTGCCCCAGTAATAATTTAGTTGTGTAATGCTTATGAGATCAATTATTTAGCATTTTATATTTGTATTTAATTTAGGACTATTTTCAGATATCTGCTTTTATTTTGACATTAAAGAGTCTTTTTCGGTCAAGCACTGTCAATAAAGCCAAATTAAATTTACTGTGAGTCATCTATCTATCTATCTATCTATCTATCTATCTATCTATCTATCTATCTATCTATCTATCTATCTATCTATCTATGCATATATATTGTCACAAAAACGAGACATAAACAGATAAAGGTTTGGGGCAGCCACCCGTATAATATTGTATCCTGGCTGCAAAGTCGTTTTTATCAAGTACACAGCACCAATGTGCATCCAACTGAGTCCAGAACGAGACTGAGGGAAAAGGGAAAAAAGGCATGCTTTTAAAGGGGAAGACAGGAAGTGAGGTCATAACGATCGGACACGTGTTCTTAATTCATTGGATCGAGTTCGGACGTGACGTCAGAGGGGCCAGAGCTGGTAAGGTCTACTTCCATTGGCTCGGTCCCGGAAGTGATGTCAAGAGAGCCAGGTGGAATCTCCCGGGAATGATCTACAGGGAAGGGAGAAAAAGAGTCAGTGCACTCTGCCGCATCCCGGCATGCCTCAGAACTGCATTCACTCAAGCCCTTTAGCTGCCTCCCATGCGCACGTGTGTGACAATATATATATTTTATATTCTATGTAATGCCTTCAAAAAGTATTCAGATTTCCTTCACTTTTTTCATATTTTGTTATGTTGCATCCTTATGCTAAAATAATTTAAATTTATTTTTCCCTCATCAAACAACATTTAATACCCCGAAAGACAAAGCAAAAATGGGATTTTAGAAATTTTGAAGCTCTTATAACAGTGATTATAGCTGGAGTCTTCTTGGTTTTGGTGCAATAAGGTTTGCGCACCTGGATTTGTGGATTTTCAGCCATTCTTCTCTGCAGGTACTCTCAAGCTGTTTCAGGTTGGATGGAGATCATTGGTGGACAGTGATCTTCAGGTTTCTCCAGAGAGGTTCAGTTGGGTTCAAGTCTGGGCTCTGCCTGGGCCACTCAAGAGCATTCGCAGAGTTGACCTTGTGTTGCCTTTCCTTTGTGCTGTGTCAATTTGAAGGTGAACCTTCGGCACATTCTGAGGACCAGTAAACTCTGAAACAGGTTTTCTTTAAGGATATGTCTGTACTTTGCTTCATTCAGTTTTCTCTCAAACCTGACTTGTCTCCTGGTCCCTGCTTCTGAAAAACAACCCACAGCACGATGCTGCCACCACCCTGCTACACCATTGGTATTGCACAGATGATGAGCAGTGCTTGGTTTCATCCAGACATGATGCTTGGAGTTGAACCCAGACAGTCCACACATGGTTTCATCAAACCGCAGAATCTTGTTTTTCATAATCTGAGAGTTCTTTGGGTACCTTTTTGCAAACCCCAAGCAGGCTTTTATGTTTTGGATGTCCACTCTGCCATAAAGACAGATCAGTGGAGTGTTACAGTGGCAGCTGTCCTTCTGGAAGGTTCTATTATATCCACCCAGGTTCTTTGAAGCTCATTGACAGTGACCATCAGGTTTTTGGGTCTTACTAAAGGCCCTTCTGACCCATTTTCTCAGTTTGGCTAAGCAGCCAACTGTAAGAAGAGTCAAGGTTGTAATTATCTTATTCTATTTAAGAATTATGGAGTTAGCCGTGCTCTTCGGGAATCTTCAATGCTGCAAAGTTTTTTTTTGTTGCCTTGACAAAATCTTGTTTCTAAGCTCTGCAGACAATTCCTTTGACCTCCTGTTTTGATTTTTGCTCTGATATACATTGTGAGCTAAATTGAACTGACCATAGGTGGACTCTAAACAAGGTGTACAAACATCTCAACAACGATCAACAGAATTGGATGCACCTGAGCTAAATTTCACAGCAGTGAGTCTGAATACTTATGTCAGTGTGATAATGCAGTTTATTTTTTTATTTTTAATTCATTTGCAAAACTTTTACAACCCTGTTTTGTCATTCTAGGGTATTGAGTGTTGTTTGATGAGGCTAAAACTGAATTTAAATGATTTTAGCATGAGACTGAAATATAAAATGTGAAAGTGTCTGAATACTTTCTAAAGGCACTGTATGCACTGTAAGAAAGTGTTTATTTATTTTAATGAATAAAAATAATCTGATGATATGCATTATGAGATGCTATTGCATTAAATTTAATCAGGCTATATTCTTATAGAATGCATCATTAATTTGGTTTTCTTCTAATTTGTGTAATTTGGCTGTAATGCCTGAATAGATGTGCTTCACAGATGTGTAGTTTTTACTTTAAAGAGTAATACATATGACTATTCATTTGGCATACCATATACCCATGAAATTTTGGGACTTTTCCAGGGAGACGTGAATTAACGTACTTATATACATCATATATCTATACAGTATGGGTACATAGGCAGCTGCTTAACATACTTTTGTAACTCTACATCCTCTGTATAATTACTATATTTACAGATATCCATGAACTTACTTGAATGCTACCTCAGTTGTGCAGTTCACCACATCTCAGGTCACCTGCCGGAGATCTTCTGTCTTCCATTGATTAATGTCACATACTTCAATGGCTCCTGCTGGATTTTTGATTGTTTATGGGATTTAAATTCCCAATTGACTTTATTCTCTGCTATGTTGATTAGATTTAAATGTTAAGTAGCTACATAATAAAACCCAAATGTACATGTTACCTACCATACACTTAAACACACACTTGAATGCACCGTCACCCTCTCTCAATCCCACTCCTCCACCGTCTACCTTGTGTTTACCAATCATATTTTTCAGATTGTTACAAAAAGGCTAGTTTGACTTCAGTTTGCTCCTCTCTTTTAACAAGATGTTGACTATTAGGGCTCTGTTTTTTTACCTAATAGTTGTGTGTGTGTTTTTCTCATGTGTTCCCTGTTCCGATCTCAATTCTTTTCAAACTGTTATCGAGGATCTTCCTTCTCCGCCTGTTTGATTCTTGTTTTCACTTTGATCTTTGCTTTTGACCTTTAGCTTAATTTCCCATGGCTTCTTCTTCTTTTCCCTTAGCTCATGTTCACATCTGCTTGAATAACTTTACTCTCCCAAAAATATATTTTGTGTCTTTCAGCACACCCTCTTCCTTATACCTTTGAACAATTCACTGTCTGCTCAACAAGGTGTTAATGTTGAAGTTAGAAGATGTGGATGAACTGATACTATTCATTAAAATGAATAAAAAATACAAATTAACACAAATATTTTTCTTCTCTATGTGATGAAGTGTTCCATAAACAAGATGGCTTAGCTTGTCATGGCAAGGCTTTTTTTTTTTCAATCACAAGCAACATTCTTTCAGCACTATGCAAAATGTTCATCTCAAGTATACAAAATAATATCCATTTCCATGCTAACCAAAATGCATTCATTGTCAAAAAAATGAATTATTTGCCAAGAGTTAATTTCAATATAGTTTTAAATTATACTTATGAATAAACCCTAACCTAATACAAATATTGTGCATTTTTCCAAGGTTTTACTGGCTTGTGAACCTGAACTCTGCAGTTGTGTTTGTTGGCATTGCATACATTCAGCAGTCTATAGCCAAAAATCTTGGCTTCCTCATTCCTTTTACATCAGTTTTAATGGCTCTCATCACAATCCATATGGTGCGCAACAATTTAATTGTTCATCCTAAGAAAGGTAAGATATGTCACTTATTTGCAATGGTATTTACACGTTACAATCCCTGCATGGACTGAACTTAGCATGTTAAAAATATTTGATAGTTATGTGTGAGGAGAATTAAATAATAGTCGAGAATTTTATAATTAGATTTTGTAACATGGCTTTAATGCAGTACATTAAAGAATTCATCTCTTATTTGAACCCACTGTATTCAATTATAGGTTTGTGGGGGCCAATTCCTTGTATGGACAATTCTAAATGGGATATCCTTTCATCACAGGGCACACACACACACATACAGCCACACAAACAGCAGTCATTAAGTGTTGTAGGTGATCTTAAAGTAATATTCCAACAAATATATATTTGCAAATGTTACTTACCCCATGTAGTTACTAGTATTGGCCATGGAAAATCTGCAGTCTCATGTTTTAATGCAGAACAGAGGTGATACGTTTGAGACAATAACCATCTATGATGAATAACATTGAACAACAGCAAACAATTTCAAAAGTATTCATCTCACGTTCCCCGTATAATCTACATGTCAAGTCAACCAGTTGTATGCTCAACATGTCACAAACAGTCTTTTTACCAAAATATTGTTAGGTAAACCACTCCCAGAAAACGCTCTTATGAATAAAAATGGAAAGTACTCAGACATGCAGGAGTTTATTCATTTGCTAACATGTTATATCAACAAAAAATGTTCACTGAGATGTATAAAACTAAATATTAAAACTTAAAGAGAAGCAATTTAAAACATTATCAGGAAGACAATATGCCTCACAAATATCTGAGATGCTTCGACAAGCAAAAGTTCCATTCACCTGTGCAATTTCACAGGTGAAGTATTCCTGAGGCTACTCCAGTTGTGGCTCACCACTATAAATATATATCAGGAATGGTCAGAATAGATGTACAAAAGAACCAGGAGAAAGTCGTAATCTGGAAACAAAAAAGCAAGGTTATTGCTGGAAGATCGAAGAAAAATTATAGTCAAAACCAAAACACTAACCAAAGTCAAAGAGTACAAGCAGTGTTCAATAAGAAAGTCAAAAAGTAAGTCACACGTACTGAAAATCTGGTGGTGAACTTTATACAGTATATGCACATAATGACATGACCAATTATGCACTTCAATGGATTATGACAAACTGCCATAGCAACAGAAAACACTAACCTCTCAACAGAAAAATGATGATAAAAAATCATAAACATTTAAATAAACTGGTAAATCACAGACCAGAAAGTAGAATTGGATATCTTGGGTTCAGAAACCCCTAAAATGAATTAATTTCAGTTTTTATCTATAAGTAAAACTCCAAATCATGAAATAGGAAGGCTGGTCTTCAGTTCAAATGCTCAGGCACATCTGAGATTGATTCATTTTTGTTCACAAAATGCTGTTTATTTAACCATCCATCCATCCATTTTCTAACCCACTGAATCCAAATACAGGGTCACGGGGGTCTGCCGGAGCCAATCCCAGCCAACACAGGGCACAAGGCAGGAACCAATCCTGGGCAGGGTGCCAACCCACCGCAGGACACACACAAACACACCCACACACACTAGGGCCAATTTAGAATTGCCAATCCACCTAACCTGCATGTCTTTTGGATTGTGGGAGGAAACCGGAGCGCCCGGAGGAAACCCATGCAGACACGGGGAGAACATGCAAACTCCACGCAGGGAGGACCCGGGAAGCGAACCCGGGTCTTCTAACTGCGAGGCAGCAGCGCTACCACTGCGCCACCGTGCCGCCCTTATTTAACCATAATTTAGTAAAAATGTATGCATTTGGGATGTGGTGTGCATACGACTGGACAACTTAACATGTGGATTTTGCAACACCGATAATGTGAGTTTTTTTATGGACGTTTTGGGTTTGTTTGCTGTTCTCCAGTGCTGGTCACCATAGATGATCAGAAACTTTCTTATCTCCATTCTGCATGAAAATTTGAGATTACTTTTTTTTCTTGGCCATCACTACAAACTGCATAGGGTGAGTAACATATAAAAAATTTTTTTACGTGTGGTATTCATTTAACAGATATGTCTCTGAGGGAAAATTCTGAATAACTGGTGGAAAAACCTGCACAAACCTCGAGAGATGATAAAAAACTACACAAACAGTAACTGGATGTGGAATTCAAAGGCAGTCTACTGGAGCTGTGAGGCAGTAATGCAAAACACGGAATTACTGTATAATTAAAGGTTCCAGTTAATTAATCAACAATTTAAATATTAAGAACAATAATACAATCAAATCAACAAAAGAGCTAACACTCAAAATGTTCTCCCCAAAAAAGAAAAACTAAATATACCTAAAGATTAAAATAAAATCAAATGCAAATTTGAATAATATAACAAGTACTTGGCAAGTTTGCACCAACATTGGGTAATTTATTCTTCAGCTCGTCCATCCATTTAGTCTGATGACGGAATCAAGCTATCCATTCATTTTCCACACCAATTCAGGGTCACTGTAGTCGGTGTGTACACTGGCAGCCCTGGGTTCAAGACGGAAGCTGACTTCATTACTTCCACAGTCCCTAAAGTCTGTTTAACACCTCACAACATAATGTGTCATTTGCAGTCTTCTATATCAGATTAAATTGCACCGAAATCATTGCAAATTGTTGAAAATATGTACTGCAGCACACCTTTATCAAATAACTTTGCAATAGTTTTGGGAAGATAAAATTATCATGTATAGTAATTCATTTTTTCTCTGTATTACTTTACTTCATTATTGGAATCATTTTACTTCTCAGGTTATAATGTATTGCTTACATTAACCTACACTTTCTTGTCTTCTTCTCTTATCTGCAAATTGTATTTTTTTCTCAAATAAAAAAACAGTATTTACTCTGTATGGCTCATCTCACACAGCAAGCACGACTTTGTATTCTATGTACAGTACATAATGAATGGACATTAAACCCTAAAGGACAAGATATAAATAGTGAGAAGGATAAACCAATGACAAAAATTAAAATGTGCCGTCTTGACAATGTTAGGTTTAGAATGCAGTAGAGAGGACTTTAGCAGAATTGTGAATGTCTGAACAGATGGAGCTTCACACACACACGCAGAGGGAGTCAGTTCCAGAGACTGGGTACCACACAACTGAACGAGCATTTAGTAAGGGCAGTGCAATATGGTCTTTAAAAACGTGTCATTTAAAGACTTTATGACAGAAACAATTCTGTCCTTTTCAAGTGTCTGATAACTTTGACATATCTTTATTACTATTGCAAAAATGGCAAATGAGTGCACAAGCTTAAACCCCTCAGTCTTAAGGCTTTACAGTTTATGTGCTCATTTTAATGGGACCTTTCTAAGAGAGATTCAAGATGAAGGATATCCTGCATTCAAACTGTTCTTTTGTTAAATGAACCTCAGATATGTATAAAATATAATATAACCCACTTTATGACTATTTGCATTTGTTGTAATGCTTTCTTTTGCTCTTTTAATGAGCAGCAGCCCAGTGAGCCTGATAAACTGGAATTGATAGCCTTCAGTCAAGCACTCAAAAATCACATTCTGTTGTGGTTTAACTAATAACACAATACAAGAACATATTTATGAGTTTTAGGTGGTTTTGCTGGACGTGAATCCCCGGCTTATGACTGGATGTTTTTTCAGGGACCCCAAAATCCAAAAGACATGTCTTTTAGGCCCATTGTGAGTGAATGTCAACATGTGAGTGCTTCAT
This sequence comes from Polypterus senegalus, assembly GCF_016835505.1. Lineage (NCBI taxonomy): Eukaryota > Metazoa > Chordata > Cladistia > Polypteriformes > Polypteridae > Polypterus > Polypterus senegalus. The sequence goes on along the minus strand of NC_053164.1, from coordinate 104,926,531 downwards.
CTAGGTTTGCAAGATGTCCTACCCCTGTTACCAGAAAAAACAGTGACTCCCTACAGGCCTGTATTGGAATACGGGGTTTAGAATATAAATCAATGGATGTAATTTATAATAAAGTGACACAGCTAATGGCTCAGTAACATAGTGGTTAGTAAATCTGCCTCACAGAGTCTGAAGCTTAACTTTGTTTCAGATCAAGCCATGTGAAGTTCAGAATTAGCATTTATAAGTGAGTATAAAAGCTTGGGTTAAACCACAAACCAGTTTCCTAATTTAATAGTTGTTTCAAAAAGAACTCTTTTAAGTGCAAAACATGTTATAGCCAATTCTGAGGACTGACATTCCTAAACAGGGTTTTGTAGGCATTGTTTGTTTTATATGATTTTTAAAACAGTTTAGAAAACCGATGTATTTAAACCTGTATTCAGATCACATTGCTTTAAACAGGTCAATTTGAAATGAGTGGACTCAATAGCTTTGCTTTTATTCCAGGACAGTCGTTACTTTCAACATTTGGTGTATTCCTGAGTTCTTTGAAGTTGGGTTGTCTTCATTATCGTTACATAACTGGAGAGTTGACTAGCTGGTTGGATTGGGCTAAAGAGAACAATGGAGGCTGCTATAGCGAAACCCACGTTGAAAACATCAAAATCTTGGTCAAGTTGTTCCCATTATTTGCATTACAACTTCTATATCGTGCTACTGTTACTCAGGTAAGACAATAAAATAACATTGTTTTATTATTAATTCACAACACAATAACCCTACAATAAGAATGCTATGAGTTGAGTAATAATTTAGTAGTATTATTAGCATGTATACAGAGTACAGTGAAATTCATTCAAGAAATGTGTATGTCCCACTAAGATCCACCCACCATCTCACCACCCCCGGGCGGCACGGTGGCACAGTGGGTAGCGCTGCTGCCTCACAGTTAGGAGACCTGGGTCCTCCCTGCGTGGAGTTTGCATGTTCTCCCCGTGTCTGCGTGGGTTTCCTCCCACAGTCCTAAGACATGCAGGTTAGGTGCATTGGCGATTCTAAATTGTCCCTAGTGTGTGGTGGGTGTGTGTGGGGGTGTGTGTGCATGCGCCCTATGGTGGGCTAGTAGATGTAGTCCAGCAGAGCAGCCCTGCTGGGGTCAGTGGGTGCTGCAAGAGGGCACCGCAGGGAGACATACTCTCTATTATATTGAACTTCTGTATGTGGAAGTGCATCCAACAGGCCGCAGCCCTAGCACAGGAAGTACTCCCAGGTCCTCAAAAAAAGGGGCCGAACTCCCTTGTCAAGGCAAATCAGAGCTGGGAGAACAGGAAGCAACGCTTGACTTTAGGAGGGCAATGTGGTGATGAGAGGAGAAGTGATTGTGGAAGAGAGATAACTTGTGCTTGTTACTTTTTGAAGGTATTTATACAATAAACCATTCATTTATTTGAACCCAGCACTGTGGTTGTGTGCTTGTGTTGGGGTTTGGGGCTCTCTGGTTCCTCGGTTTCCATCACTATACAGTATATATATATATATATATATATATATATAGTAACAGATTAGGGTTTTCTCGCACCCTTGTACCCTCAGACCACACATCAGACACCAGGTAAAAGTCTAAATAATTATTTATTATAATAATAATGTGCACAAAGCACGCTCCTCTCCACAATACTCAATAAACAAATACACAATAATCAATAAACCAATCCTCCACTCCCAGACGCTTAGCCACCCTGCCTCCCAACTCAGCTTTCCGTCTGGGAGCTCCCACAGTCTTTTTATATCTCCTGACCCGGAAGTGTTCCTAATCCCCAGTCCATTTGGCTCTCAATCACTTCCGTGTCAGGTACAAGTTCTTTTCTTCACCCCGGAAGCACGTCATTCCTCTTGTCCACGTGTGCTTCCGGGGCGTAGGGAAAATATCCATTACTCCTCCCTGCAGCGTCCCCTAGTGGCCCCCATGGCATCCAGCAGGGCTGTGTATAAAACCTCCATTGTCCATGATGCCCTGCTGGTCTTCTGGGGACCTCCATGCTGCAAGGAGGGCTCCACCTGGCGGCTTGGGGGTATTGGCTGATATAAACGGCTGGCCATTCTCCACAATATTCCCCCCCAGCGACAAATTATAATGATTCGGAGCGGCCTGCCCCGAGAGGGAAGTCTTCCTCCAAGAGGACGTTCCGGTTGAGCTTTGATTAATCCGAATATCTTGGTCCCTGGAGAACCTAGGGGGAATATTATTCCAATTCGATATCTTGTCCCCCTCTCTACAAGGACAGTATCGCCAAATGTGGCCCAACCTTCTGCACCCGTAGCACTGCCTCCGTCCTCCTGGTATTCTTCCTCTGCGGGACTGAAAACAATTAGGAAATGTTAGGTCCGCCCCTTGTTTTGCTGGGAGTGAAACCCCTGCCGCCTCTAACGGTACCTTCTCTCATTTTGCTTCCCTGTCAGGAGACCTCCGTTTTATTTTAGAAGTCTCCTGTTTCATCTGGGGCTTGTCCACAGTCTGGGTCTCTCTATTGGAAGAAGAGAGCCCCTTTACTGTCTGCACCCCTTTTGTTTTATAAATTACCGGTGGCGGCTTCTTTAGGGCTGCCTCGCTCCGGGAGTGAGCACTGTCTAGCTGCCCCGGATCGATTAGCCCTTCCGCGACCACTCGGTCAATGTTCCTGCCTCTCTTGTATGGTACGCAGTGATTTGGCACCCGCTATTTATTAAAAGCGGGCCCGGATCATACTTCGCCCTATTACATTATATACGGTACCGGCATTACCAGCCTGTACCGCCAAATCATATAATGCGGGAGGGCTCTGGGTCTAATCGCTGCAGGTACTCACGTACTCTTCTTAAAGGAGCTTCAGCCGCTGTTCCCAGATCTCCAACGATCTTCTTAATCGCCTCTAATGTCTGCAAAATACTCCGCATGGGCTCGATTAATTTTTCGAGCTCCCGCACATCAAAATAGTTTGTTAATTTGGCCGGGGGTTGGCTTACTCCCTGGTTTGCCATACCGTCAGGCCGGGAGCCAATGAACACGCCCACTGTCAGCACGTGCTCTGACTGGTTCCGCACAGGTTTCTGGGACTTGGAGTTCTTTATGGAGGTCCGCGGTGCCGCTTTTGGCTTCACCCCGGAAGCACGTCATTCCTTTTGTCCATGTGTGCTTCCGGGGCGTAGGGAAAATATCCATTACTCCTCCCTGCAGCATCCCCTAGTGGCCCCCATGGCATCCAGCAGGGCTGTGCATAAAAACTCCATTGTCCATGATGCCCTGCCAGTCTTCTGGGGACCTCCATGCTGCAAGGAGGGCTCCACCTGGCAGCTTGGGGGTATTGGCCGGGATAACCGGCTGGCCATTCTCCACAATATATATATATATATATATATATATATATATATATATATATATATATCCCGCGTTCACTTCCCAGGTCCTCCCTGTGTGGAGTTTTCATGTTCTCCCCGTGTCTGCCTGGGTTTCCTCCAGGTGCTCTGGTTTCCTCCCTAGTGTGTGCTTGGTGTGTGGGTGTGTGTGTGCACCCTGCCTGGGGTTTGTTTCCTGCCTTGCACCCTGTGTTGGCTGGGATTGGCTCCAGCAGACCCCAGTGACCCTATAGTTAGAATATAGTGGGTTGGATAATGGATGGATGAAAAATACAACGGGAAAGTTAAAATCTGTTTTAAAGCTTGACTCTTCTAGCATTGCCATAATTTGTATTAGGAAATTGTTTTTCTGCCCAAGAACTAGTAATTAAGCTAATTAAGGCATTTTGAGATTCCGGGGTGGGGTTTTTATAAACCTGCTTTATATTACTGTGAATCTGAGACGGTTGCAGATTGTTGTCTATGTTAAAGCCAATAGTCCACGGCCAGATTAACGACAGGCTTATCTGGGCTTAAATCTACAGACCTAAGAGAGTGGGGTGTTGGCACATGGCTATAACATACAAAAAAATGGTGGATTCTTTAATTTTTTTTTTAAATAAAAAATACAAATTTGTAACCCTTTTATTTAAAGGAACCAATAAAAACCTAAAAACATCTGGAGCTTGTAGTCTAACTCAGTGGATTCTCAAAGCTGGGGCCAACTCAAGTGGCTTGAGTCTTCCGTTAAAGCGTATTAAGAAATGTGGTGTAATGGGAAACAGTGTTTTAGTAGCACCTTGTTACTTTAACGGCTTTATTCATCCAGTTTGTGGATAGCACTGTTACGTTCATTATACTGTAGACATTCAAGTTGGAATAGTGGCTCATATTTAACAAAATAAAATCAAGAGAAAGATTACGAGTTTTCTTTAAATGACAGATCTAATAGGTTGAGTGGAATGGTTTGCTTAAGTTTTGCTGTATGGATTTGCATATTTGCTTATTGAAGCCGAGCCCTTATCCACTGTGAGTTTTGTGCTCAGAAATCCTCGTCCATTGCATCCTAAAACCTATTGAACTTAAGAGACATTTAGAAAGAAGGCATTGCATACACGTTAAAACACATTGTAATGATAGTGAGTTACATTGTTAGTGGAAATCAAAACTAAACACAGGAAAATTTCTGATCCAGCCCAAGTGATGGGTGTACTTAATAGCCAAGTGCAAAAAGCCTTGTTTGTCTAGCTGCCATTGTAATGAGTAAAGTCATGCACAATGATAAGCTTGTTGAATAGCTTGAAATTAAATTCCCCTTTCTGTAATGCAGTTACGTGATGCATTGACAATCTGGCACAAGACATTACAGGTAAGTTGATTGAATGAGTCTGCCAGAGTGAAAACTTTGCACTCCATTTAGTTGAATCAACTGATTTAAGCAAGCCTGTTCAGATACTTATATTTGTGAAACACTGCTTTGATAAATTTCAATTCATACATTTTATGCTGCAGCCTTTTGCTAGGATTTGTTAAATTCATTTCTGTCATCAAACAACATCCATGCCATTTTTGCAAATGTATTATAAAAACACACACTCCAGTATTTGGACCCTTTACTGTGACCCTTGAATTTTGCTGTGGGTGCGTCCTGTTCTATTGATCATCCTTGAGATGATCCAAGGTGTTTGGAGTTCACCTGTGGTCAATTCAATTGATTGGACATTTTTAGGAAAGGAACAGGAATATGTGATGGGTGTCTGGGTCACACTTATAAGTAATCTTACCTAAACACATTTAAAATATCTGCCTACACCACCCACTTTTATTATATAAGAGTCTGGGAACTCTTGAAATTATTTTAACAGGCTAAGAAGTTTAAGTAAAAAATTATTAAATCCAATCTTAAAATTAGGAACCTAATTTAAAGATTACATTACACAGTTTTCTTTAAATTGGGTGGCAAGTAAACACGAAATGAAAGATACAGCAGCAATTTCAAGAAAAGCAACAGTAATTTATACAGGGTGACAGAAAAACGGGAACTTTTGAAAAACCCAATAAAAATAGAAGAAATCCAACAAAAAAAAATGATTTACAGCAATTGCCTTTTAAGAAACAGTAATCCAAATTATCAATGTCTGAAAATTACGTCCTGTAGATGGCATCCTTCTGCACGTATGCATTCTTCCAATCTGCTGTTGAGGATCCCCATTGATTGCTGCAACATCTCAGCTGGGATACCACGAATTCCGTCTTGAATTCTTTATTTCAGATCATTCAGTGTCCTTGACCAAGTCATGTAGACCCGACTCTTAAGGTAGCCCCACAAGAAAAAATCACAAACGGACAAATCTGGTGATCTTGAGGGCCAGGGAATGTCACTGAATCTTGAGATGACACGGTTACCAAACAATTCTCGCACAGATTGCCTTGCAATTGATTACTAGATTACTAAATGGCGAGATTAATTACAGTTCAATGTCCCTGTTTCACAGTGCTGCCAACTGTACATGGCTGCCACTACGCATTTCAAAAGTTACCATTTTTCTGTGTCACCCTGTATTATGCCAGGCTATCGACCAAGAGAATTAAACTAGATAAGTTTAAAAATATTAGGAGTGAAAACCTTTTAAAAAAAGAGCACACAATCTACACGCTCAAAGTCAGTTAAAACATAACCGTGAAGGAAACAACCTTTGACGGTGCAAAGTCCAAGTTGTGCGCTGTGTTACCAAAACAATTAATCTTCCAACTGTCCCACTGAAACACTCTTCCCAACAGAAATCTTGGTAACTTGTCGACTCTCTGTTGGTGTCTGCCCACATTGAGTGATCATTCTTTTTCACTTCTGGGTTCCTTGAGTTGCAATGATGACTTCACTTCTTGTCTACCAACTTCGCTTGGTCCTTTCCTGAGTCTTCCCTCCCTCACAGGACCCACAAACAGCGTCTCTCTGGTGAAACTGTCTCTTCCATCACAAGTGTCACCATCTGTGTGCCTCGTGTCTTGTCGGCCATGTACCCTTGTCTGCCTGCGAGTCCTTGTGCTCCATGCAAGTGAACTTGATGGTGCTCTCGGTGGACCGTTTCTTTCCATACCACTCACTGCCCAGAGGTATATAACTGCATCAGTCTCTGTGGAGATCAAATGATGATCGATTTAACAATGATACATACCAATTTCCTTTGGTTAACAAAATACATTTTTATTGGTTAAACAACAGTATTGTTGTCAGCTATTATGAAGCACATATACCACTGTATGCTGATTACAAACCAATATCCCCAGAAAAGGTTAATTTTCCAAAGAAGCAGGTAGTTCTGTATCACAATATTACATGCTGATGAGATACCAATGAAAACATTCTGATCTTCAAAGCAGGTGACTCTTTTGCAAGACAGGTAAATATCTACATTCTGTAGACAGCAATTACCAATAACGTGTGACAGAAATATTCAGGAAAGTTGCCTTTTCACTTATGACCCCAGTCTAAATAAAGTGTACTTATTGCCCCTTCATCTATTGTCTTTTACATGTATTATCTATCTGTTTTTTTGCTTAAGGGAAAAAAGAAAACCACCTAGTGGACAAAAATGCTCCCCTCTGACAAATGCAGTGATTAGTGATAGGATTTGGTTGATGTACAGATCTGGGAAAGGCTACAAAACATTTCTGCAGCATTGAAAGTTCCCAAGAGCAAAGTGGCATTCATAGTTCCTGAATGGAATAAGTTTGGAACAAAACCATGACTTTTCATAGAGCTGGCTACCCAGAAATACTGAGTAATTAGGAGTGAAGGGTCTTAGTAAGAAAGAAATCCAAGCAACAGAGAACATTGGTGGATATAGGAAAACGTCCAGAAGGGCAACCTCTACTGTAACACTCAAATAATCTGAGCTTTTTTATATAGTGGCCAGATTGCAAATGGACTTCTGTTTGGAGTATGCAAAAAGGAACCTAGTGGCCTCTCAGACTATGAGAAACACGATTCTCTGGTCTGATAAAAAGTAAACTTAAACTGATGGCCTCAAATCTAAGTATCACATCTGGAGGAAAACAGGCATCGCTCAATTCCATTCCATTGTTGAAGCATGATGGTATCAGCATCATGCTGTGAGGTTGTTTTTTTAGCAGGAGGGACTAAGAGACTAGTGAGAGTGGAGGGAAAGCAGAGTAGAAAAAAGTACAGAAATATCACTAAAGAAAACTCTGGACCTCAGACTTGGCCAAAGGTTTACCTTCTGGCAGAACAATGACCCTAACAATTAAGCTAAGACAACACACTTAGGATCAACTGTGTGAATTTTTTCAGTGGCACAGTCAAAGCCCTCTTTGAAGAGGCGTCAAAATAGCTGTCCACTGATTGTCTCCATCTAAACTGACAGAGTTTGAGAGGCAGAGATAAATGGCAGAAAATCCTCACATCCAGGTGTGTGAAGCTTGTTGTGTCAAAACTGTAATTGCTGCCAAAAGTGATTCAAATATGTACTGAGGGAAGCATCTGAATACTTGTGTCAATGTGAGATTTCAGGTTTTTGTTTTTTATAAATTTGAAAAACATTTCTAAAATTCTGTTTTCATTTTGTCATTTTGAGGTACTGAGTGTACATTAGGGTAGGGAAAAAAATAATTTCAATGATTTTAGTAGAAGGCTGAAACAGAGCAAAATGTAAAAAGAGTGAAGGGATCTAAATAATGAATTCACTGTAGTCCAGAGGGATTTGGAGCAGGTTTTCATTGAGCATATCTCTATATTTTGCACAGTTCAGATTCAGTGTCCAGCCAGAGGGACCATCCTGTTCTTTGCCCTTATTCTCTGTATGTTTATAATAAATCTGGTTCCCTTGTTTTAAACATCAGTGAAAATCTGATTTTTTTTTTACTGTACCAGCCATCTGTTAATGAAAATAAAAGTAGGTGCATGCTGGATGATGAACATCACAGCCTCTGCCACCTGTAAACAAATGTGATCTGCGTCCTTTCCTTGAAACAATCATTATGAATACTTATGTCAGTATGATATTTCAGTTTTTTATTTGAGAGAGGACATGCAGGTGATGGGTGTAACAGAACAAGATGCAGAAGACAGAAAGATATGAAAGAACATGATCCGCTGTGGCAACCCCTAATGGGAGCAGCTGAAAGAAGAAGAAGATTCAGGGGTATGGAATGTTGCTTGATGTGAGGGAAAAATAATTTAAATAATTTTAGCACAAGGCTGTAACATAGGGTGGCATGGTGGCGCTACTGCCTCGCAGTTAGGAGACCCAGGTTCGCTTCCTGGGTCCTCCCTGTGTGGAGTTTGCATGTTCTCCCTGTGTCTGTGTGGGTTTCCTCCCACAGTCCAAAGACATGCAGGCTAGGTGGATTGGCGATTCTAAATTGGCCCAAGTGTGTGTTTGTGTGTGTCCTGTGGTGGGTTGGCACCCTGCCCAGGATTGATTCCTGCCTTGTGCCCTGTGTTGGCTGGGATTGGCTCCAGCAGACCCCTGTGTTTGGATTCAGCGGGTTGGAAAATGGATGGATGGATGGCTGTAACATAACAAAATGTGAAAAATGCAAAGGGGTCTGAATCCACTGTATGGGTGACACTTTAGTGTTTTTTTCCAAACTTGCCTTTGCCTTTCCTAACTTACACAGAACAAGCAGGCTTAGAAAAAGGATGAGTTTTTATATCTTCACACTGTCAATTATTATTGCTTTGTACAGTAAGACTGTTGTTTTTTAATATTGTAAAAAAAAATGTTTTTTTTTAAATTTGACACTTTTGCTTGTTCTTTGGATTATAGACTTTGCTCTTGTCTAAAGCTTTATTTACTCCCTTCCAGTATGCCCAAACCTACCCGTTTTGACAACCGCATCTCTGAATGTTTAGAATAAATCTGGTTCCCTTGTTTTAAACATCAGTGAAAATCTGATTTTTTTTTTTTTACTGTACCAGCCATCTGTTAATGAAAATAAAAGTAGGTGCATGCTAGAAGATGAACATCACGGCCTCAGCCACCTGTAAACAAATCTGATCTGCGTCCTTTCCTTGAAACAATCATTATGAATTTCTCTATCTTCAGTGGATCTTGAAGGATGGTATTCAGGGCTTTTGTAAGTTTTCATTAAAGCACACACTAAGCAAGCAATAAATATTTAATAGATTATCGATACTGGCCTTCTCCCTGCAGTGCACATGGAGTTCAAAAATGAGTGTGTCTTTTTCCCAAAGCAGGAAATACAATACATGTGCAAAACCCAAATTAAACATTCTCCTTACAGACAGGTATACATTAACTGACAGGACTGAATGGCATAGTTCATGAGAGACACTTGACTGGGAACCATGCTGCTAGATATTATAAATAATTCATTTGCTACAACTCACAGGATGAAATTGTGCGAAATTAATATAGAAAAATATATGAGCCTTTTGTTATGCTATATACTTGTCTCATGTCAGCATCGTGCCATCTTTATCCTTGACTAGGCCTGTTTCTAGCCTTTTAGGGGTCCTAAGAAATATGCCTAATTTGGGGTCTGATGCCCTGAAACACCATCCTCTGTATGTGGGTAGGGGGTCCCAGACTCCAAGTGGTCACTAAGTCTGCTTATGCCAGGAAACAACCCTGTCCTTGCAAACCCTTTGACACTTAAACAGTCCATTACAAAAATGTAATATACAGTATGCATATACCATTTTAAATTTAAACCTTGTAATTTCAATATGGATATTTTTTTACATTTGTGTACAATATCTGGTTTTGGCAACACACTTTCAATACTGCATGTGGTTCCTGTTGGAGTAAACTATTCACACCGACTTGCATATATTTTTTAAAACAAATATGAAAACAGAAATTAGCAGTAGTAACTGTACAGGTGAATATCTGCATACTTTTTTCTTCTTTTAGAAACAGAAAGGAAATAGTTTAGAAGTCAAACGTATATGATGAATTTCACAGGTAAAGAGGAATACAATATGTACTGTAACTAATTTTATAAGAAAAATGCTGTGTTTTGCAACTTTTAAAGTATACTATTTTCATACCTGGTTTAATAATGTTTTCATAGCAATTTTACAAATTTATTACTAGCAGATTTTCAGAATCCCACAAAATATTGGGAAATAGCAGTCTTACTTGAAAACAGCCATAACAATTGACACTTACACACACTTCAGAACAGGTCATCCACGTGAAGCTAAGTATGTTCAGGCCCGGTCCGTACTTGGATAGAAGAACATCAAAGAAAAGCTTGGGTTGCTGCTGAAAGATGTGTGGAGGAGGCGAGCAGGGGGCACTTACCCTGTCATCTGTGTGTGGATCGCAAGACCCAAAGGCATTGACAGGGACACAGTGGTGTAAAAATGGCTCTGTCATTCAGACAAGACATAAAACCAAAGCCCTGACTCTGAGTGGTCATAAAAGATCCCTGGGCACCCTTCATAAAAAGCAAAGGTGTATCCTGATGCCCAGGATAAATAGTCCACATCTACTTAGTCATTCTGGCCCCCTAATCATCCCCTGTATCTAAATGGCTAACTATCTCTCTCCCCCCTTCACCACCTAACAGCTAATGTGTGGTGATCTTACTGACTCAAAACTGGTTGCTGTCGCGTTATCCAGATGGGTGTTATTCATGGGTGGTGGTTAAAATGGTTCCCAACTCAATATTTAAAGTGCTTTGAGTAGTGAGAAAAGTGCTATATAAATGTAAAGGATTATAATTATTACTATGAAGATATAGAAACCCACTGCTAGCTTAATATGTAAGTTAGGACACTACACCAGATAGAAATGCCAGTCCTTTTCTGTCCTATATATTGGCATTACAAATTCCAATTGGGTCACACCAAAATTCTCTTACACATGTGAAGACATCTCTAACGTGAACATGAACTTACCTAGCTAATATTGTCTCTCCCTTTTTGCTAATAACTACTGAAACATGCACGTCTCCACATATTTCTAAAATGACACGGTTCAATCACACAAGACAAAAATTTTAGATGGGAAAAACATAAAGGAAAAAGCCCCCCCAAAAAAATCATCATTATTAAAAATCATTCAGAAATAACCCCTAATGATATGCAGCAGCTGATAGATGCCTGGTGTTTATGATGGGCCTAAACATGCTATCTAAACAGGCTTAAAAATAATTATAATCATCCACAATATGTATTGCATTGCATTAGAAATCTCAATTAAGCATTTTCTATTTGCTGTTCTTCCTTTTGCTTTTCAAATGATCCACAAATCTTTTCAAAGGCGAGGGATTCAATTCTACCTATTTCTTTTTTCTCATTTCTTTCCGTTGAATCACTCAGCTCTTGCAGGTGTCAATGTTTATACCACTTAATGTTATCGTTTTGTGATGGCAGGCATCCCCGCATCTATGCAGAGGCCAGTGAGTTTTTCATTATTTTCATTATTTATAGACTGTAAACATACTTGAACAGTAAACTGTAACAGACATGTCTTTCACCTTCTCCTTGAGCATCCCCACTTTGTCTAATTAGGCGAGCGTAGCTCATAAATTATACATAAGTCTGCTGTTTCAAGCACTCCCACCCCACCCTCACTAAAAGGGCCCCTTCTGAGACCCTTGCCCTCTTCTAACGCCTAGTCAGGCTGCCTACAGCAATCTTGTCTCCCTCGCTGTATCTTTCCCAAGTTTCTTTTGTTTTCTTGCACTTTGCCACCTTTCTCAGGTTCTCCATTTTTAACAGCAGCACGCTTGAAAATCCTCATTAGACTTAATGACCAACACACTTTTAGTATTGTATGTGATAGGTAACACCTCCAATTAAAGGTATATTTGTAGTTATTATAGCAGAATGGTGAAGCTGTAAGCAACACCACATTTCATGTTTTATGTAGTGTATAATCCATAAGAGAACAAAACAGATCAGAACATTTGGTGTAAAAAAGTTTTTATTTACAAATAAATTAATGTGATTCTATACATTAAAGCAGACAGAGCAAATGCTTAAAAAAATTAAAAACGCCCTGAGACTTCGTGGACACCACAAGATGTTGAGTTCCCTTCCAGCACCCTTCCCTCCCATTTTGAATTATAGAAATAGCATTAGGGTGTTGTACCCCTTTAGCCATTTTGGATGCAATAAGAAGATAAGCAAAATGGCACCTTTGATTGGCTAACTAAGCAGAGTACTATATGCAAGCTTTGGAGGCATGTATCTTGCCTGAAGAAGAGGCCTTAGCTGCCTCAAAAGGTTGCACATTATAATCTGTTTAGTTAGGCAATAAAAGGTGTCATTTTGCTTGAATTTGAACTGTAGCTATTTAAAGCTTCTAAAAAATGTTCCTCCCTCTCCGTCACAATTGTCCTCTGGTTTCCACTGGCAAACACAAGTGAAGTTCACCTCTTCTTGGTACTTTTCACAGTCAGGAATTCAAGGTAAGAGGTTCCCGAAATCAAGGTGGGTATATGCAGCTACAGAATTAAGCCCATGTTATGAAGGCCACCTACAGCATGATTTAAGACAGAGCCCAGAGAAGTACATTCCTACCTAGTCTAAAATGACACACAATGAGATATGGCAAACTGTCTAGTATCCCTGCAAGTTCCAGATAAGACATTAAAAACATTACAGGTTTACCCGGCTTAGCAAAATGTAAACAATTGTAGTGAGTACCACATGTGCTTTCAGACTTTGTCAGTGTTGCACTCTTTAAAAATATATACTTTGTAAACTGGGTTGGTGTGAGTTTGCCTGTCATTGGAGTGATGAGGATTTGCACTTTTAAGGATAAGTACAGTGGTGTGAAAAACTATTTGCCCCCTTCCTGATTTCTTATTCTTTTGCATGTTTGTCACACAAAATGTTTCTGATCATCAAACACATTTAACCATTAGTCAAATATAACACAAGTAAACACAAAATGCAGTTTTTAAATGATGGTTTTTATTATTTAGGAGAAAAAAAAAATCCAAACCTACATGGCCCTGTGTGAAAGTAATTGCCCCTGAACCTAATAACTGGTTGGGCCACACTTAGCAGCAATAACTGCAATCAAGCGTTTGCGATAACTTGCAGTGAGTCTTTTACAGCGCTCTGGAGGAATTTTGGCCCACTCATCTTTGCAGAATTGTTGTAATTCAGCTTTATTTGAGGGTTTTCTAGCATGAACCGCCTTTTTAAGGTCATGCCATAGCATCTCAATTGGATTCAGGTCAGGACTTTGATTAGGCCACTCCAAAGTCTTCATTTTGTTTTTCTTCAGCCATTCAGAGGTGGATTTGCTGGCGTGGTTTGGGTCATTGTCCTGTTGCAGCACCCAAGATTGCTTCAGCTTGAGTTGACGAACAGATGGCCAGACATTCTCCTTCAGGATTTTTTGGTAGACAGTAGAATTCATGGTTCCATCTATCACAGCAAGCCTTCCAGGTCCTGAAGCAGCAAAACAACCCCGGACCATCACACTACCACCACCATATTTTACTTTTGGTATGATGTTCTTTTTCTGAAATGCTGTGTTCCTTTTACGCCAGATGTAACGGGACATTTGCCTTCCAAAAGTTCAACTTTTGTCTCATCAGTCCACAAGGTATTTTCCCAAAAGTCTTGGCAATCATTGAGATGTTTCTTAGCAAAATTGAGACAAGCCCTAATGTTTCTTTTGCGTAACAGTGGTTTGCGTCTTGGAAATCTGCCATGCAGGCCGTTTTTGCCCAGTCTCTTTCTTATGGTGGAGTCGTGAACACTGACCTTAATTGAGGCAAGTGAGGCCTGCAGTTCTTTAGACGTTGTCCTGGGGTCTTTTGTGACCTCTCGGATGAGTCGTCTCTGCGCTGTTTGGGTAATTTTGGTCGGCCGGCCAATCCTGGGAAGGTTCACCACTGTTCCATGTTTTTGCCATTTGTGGATAATGGCTCTCACTGTGGTTCGCTGGAGTCCCAAAGCTTTAGAAATGGCTTTATAACCTTTACCAGACTGATAGATCTCAATTACTTCTGTTCTCATTTGTTCCTGAATTTCTTTGGATCTTGGCATGATGTCTAGCTTTTGAGGTGCTTTTGGTCTACTTCTCTGTGTCAGGCAGCTCCTATTTAAGTGATTTCTTGATTGAAACAGGTGTGGCAGTAATCGGGCCTGGGGGTGGCTACGGAAATTGAACTCAGGTGTGATACACCACAGTTAGGTTATTTTTAACAAGGGGCAATTACTTTTTCACACAGGGCCATGTAGGTTTGGATTTTTTCTCCCTAAATAATAAAACCATCATTTAAAACTGCATTTTGTGTTTACTTGTGTTATATTTGACTAATGGTTAAATGTGTTTGATGATCAGAAACATTTTGTGTGACAAACATGCAAAAGAATAAGAAATCAGGAAGGGGGCAAATAGTTTTTCACACCACTGTAGCTGCATGGAACACACAATTTTGAAATTGTGTTTAAAAAGGACTGAGAGAGGGACACCCGTAGGAGAAGTAGTGGGTAGCATTGCCTAAGTGTGAAAAAAAAAAACAAACTGAGAAGATCCCTACTGGGATTTGAATGTTGAGCCCTGATATGCAAGCATCACCGAAGAGGAATCTTTTTATTTAGATTTTTGTGGAGTTCCCAACCCTTTCCTGGTAAGACAGAAGGTTTTTCTTGTAATTGTGGTGGCTGGCTGAGGACATCTTCCTTCTACCTTTGTCCTCTTCCAGGGCTGCAAGACTTTAAATTTGTACTTTTGTCGAATCGGGTTAATGATAGTGATTTAATTGTGTAACCTCATTTGTCAAACTCTTGATTTATTTTAGGGATGTATCTACTATTTGGCAAGTTTGTCTTGTAAAGTAATTGTAAGTAATTGTGATTTTTGTCTGTGGAGTTAGTAACTTTACTGTATATATATATATATTGTATATATATATAACTGATCATCGAGTGCTGGTCTGAGATTATCTGTGAGTGGGTCACTGAGCCCAGAATACTTCATTCATTTTTATTAAATTCTGCTGTGAGTGAGACAGCAGTAACTATTTGTGTAGTTGCTCAGTATAGTCAGATTCCTGGGGAATGGAATACAATCAAGCCTACATCTGGTGCTTAAATTGCAGGCACTGGCTAAATTGCTTGAGCTGAGGTCTCTTGAGTGGTCTTTCCTAATTTTATACAAAGTTGTATAAAGTCTTATATAACATGGCCGACATGATGTCATTAGTTATAATGTACATGCATTCAAGTGCGTACCAACCACACTGCATCGCATCGACAAGACACATGAAATGACAGTGCCCATGAAATCCAGAAACACAAAACAAAACTTATAAAATGACAATGATATTATGTTGTTAAAATAATGGTAAAATATGAAGAAAATTTAACAATGTAGTTAGATATTAAACAAATATTGTAAGCAACAACACTGGAAAGAGACAAGAGTAATTAATAAAGACCAGAAGATGAACCCATGCTAAAAAACCTTGCCAAGAGCAATACTGGGAGGACAATAGCACTAATATCTTAACCAAAATCACAAAACACCAAAATCAGAGGTAATTTTTTCTTGGCCATAATTATTTAACAAATCTTGGGTGTCATATCACATCTTATCAAGTGTCACAGGTAACCTAGGCAAAGAAGCCATGAAATGGTGCTGCCCATCTACCATGTGTCATAACATGAGGGTCTGTGTGTCTGCCCAGTCCCTCAGAGCAGTCTAACTAGTCAGTTAGGCTTTGGTGGCATGATCAAAAGTGGAGGTTCCAGTGTGAGACACACAAGGAGGAGTAAACCTGTAAAAGGCACACTGACAGTCACCTTCATAGATGTGAATTATAAAAGTGGACAGTAGGCGAGGAAGGTGGCTTGAAATGAGTGTCTGGGAAGCAGTCTTTACAGGAACGCAATCAATAGTGAGAGTGTCGGGAAAGAGAGGTTCAGAGAAACAAGGATACAGAGGAAAGGTGCTGAAGGTTGTGAAAGAGGTAGCTAATATTTTCAAAACTATTCTATTACTTCTCTTGATGATAGATCATTGATGTTAGGTAAAATGCCCAGTGGGGACTTGGCAGTCTCATGGCCTCGGAACCCCTGCAGCTTTTGTTTTTTTCTCCAGCCCTCTGGGTTTTTTTTTTTGTTTTTTTTCTGTCCTCCTGACCATTGGACCTTTCTTTATTCTTTGTTACTTAGCATTGCATAATTTTATTTTTATATTTTTTCTTCTTTCTTCATCTTGTAAAGCACTTTGAGCTACATCATTTGTATGAAAATGTGCTATATAAATACAATAAATGTTGCTGTTCTTGTCTTTGACAGGCCAAATGGCTAGTGAAAAATAAAATGCCATCTTGGTAACAACAAAAAAGTTACGTTAATAAAAATGCACATTATATTAGAAGGAATAAAGAATAGAAATAACCAGAAATCCCAAAAAGACAGTAACATATGCTCAGAAAAAGTTTTTGTGAGCCACAATAAATTCATATGGTTAACAAAGCTGTTACAAAATATAAATAACACATAATTAATGTGTTCCTGACAATGCAATATTTTATTTTTTATAGAAAATTAATGTATAAATGTATGTCAGTTATGTTTTTTATGAATTCAGTATAGATAGGAAGAGGAAGACAAAGACAAGGAATTTGTTTTAAATAAAAGTGCCACCTGCCTTCCTGCACTGTAAAGGAGATGGGAACAGCAATGGTAACATTGCTGGCCATGGGATTTATTGAAATATTGTATTGACTGGTAAATTGTTTGCCTTCTGAAGATGTAGATCACCTTCAAACTGTGCAAATACAATTTAGATGCATACAGGTGAGGAATATAATAAGTGCCATGGAAAGCAACTCTTTTGTACCTGCTATAGAATATGGTTTTCTTCCATGAAGGGTGACCAATCAGGGAATGAGATGATATAATGAGCAGGATACAGTCATGGAAGTGCCACATAGTAAGCATAAACAAATCAAAGTGCGATCAAAGTGTGCATTTTTGAAAAAAAAACAGTTTTTGTCCATCCACACTGAAATACAAAGACATATATACACTTTCAAAAGTCCCTGTTTTCAGGGTTTGAAAATACAGAGGTATCATGGACAAAAGGAAAAAATGGAAACTAATGTCTGCGATTTTAAATCAACATGTAGTAGTACAGACAAGGCCATAGTTTCCTTGTCTCCAATATTTGGAAACAATACACTTAAATCCACACTTCTAATGATACAGATAGAATATCAAAGCGACAGCTTTAAATTCATCACGTTGCTAGTACACTACGTCAGAAACAGCAGCTTCACGCTCAGCGGGGATGCACGTTATAGCAAAGCATTCTTGTGCAATCAGTTACATATCCCCTCCAACCACAGAGCAGTACTTTGCAAAAGGTATTGTTCCTAAAATCTCTTGAGAGTTTATGACTTGTAACATTGTAAGACACCGCTGTTCTTATTTTTGATACGTGCCTTCCATTAACACAATTGATTTTTCTTTATTTCTGAACATAATTTTAATTGTTATTACAGCAGGGTTTTTATTGCCATTGTTGCCCAGGAGGTACTTACTGTAGGGAACCAGAAATAACTGTATGCCATTATTTAAAACGTCTTCCTAACGTTTGGTTGAGCTGGAGTTGGGTGGTAGTGAGTGACATGGGCTCATCTAACAAGTAGGAAAGGAAGGAAGGCCAGAGTGGTAGAAAGCATGACTTTTGAGGACAGTCTACTTTGAAGGCTATCTGTGTAGGTAGATCTTGAAGGTATCAAGTGTCTGTTATTTTAGCCCATATTTGTACTTTCATCATCCCTTGTTTTAATAGTTCCTTCTTTTGTTATGAAACCCCATTTTGTTCGCTATTTTGGTATTCTATGTCTGTGTTTGGGTTCAAAGTCTGCTACATGTGCCAGCAGCTTTGGCACTGCTCACATCAGTAGTCATAACCAAGTAAGAATGAACAAGTTGAGAGACGTATTAGCCAAAATAATGACAGTTTATTAAATTCTTGGATTGAAAAGTCCATTTTCAAAAATGTAAACAGTATAATACTGTATATCTCTCTATTATATAAAAAAAATCCTGAGATGAGACAAGACTTTTTTCAAGAGATTTTTTCAAGTCCTATGAGTCGAGACTTTGGCCAGGAGATGTTTTCGACTCACACCCTCCTTTCAACCATAGAAAACCACACACATGGTCCTCTCACCTCTCTATTTGTGTGAATGCTTTTGACAGACACAGTTCCTGCTCTCTCAAATCTTAACGTTTTTCTCACTTTAAATTCCCAATTAAAGAAGACATATTATGTCCAAATCTTATTTAAGAATTTCATCACAAAAAGTTATCAACAGAAGAAATGAGTACACGATCAATCCTAGAACCGGGAAATGATGAAGTCAAAGGAATTAACAGCAAAACTGACTATCAGTTACAACGCAAATTGGTTAAATGCATATCAATAGACTATGCTGAAACTTTTGGTGGTTATTGTGCGGAAGATGAAAACATCAACTTACAATATCCTGAAGAATATGTACAACCGTTAACACTGTCCGGTGTTCCACCAAACAAATTACTGTTGAAAGAAGGATGTATCCAAGAAAGGTAATGTAGTACATCTTCCGTGGATAATATTAGACAACAAACGAGATCTTCATATGCCATTCATGTTAAAATGCTAACAGTTTCCCATTAGACTAGCTTTTGCTTTCAAAGATCCAAGAGGACAATGGGAAAAAGATCTTTTAATCAATATATCAGAAAAGGAGTGGAAGGTAGCAATGCAAAGAATTCACTCAAGCTCAAATGCGCAAAGCACACAATTATTCAACTGAAAATTATATATTGAGCACATCTGTCTCTCTTAAAACTGTCCAAAATGTTCCCAGGTCAAGATCCAACCTGTGAACACTGCAATCAAGTCCCAGCTTCACTGGGTCACATGTTTTGGGCCTGCACCAAATTAACATCATTTTGGACCAAAATGTTTAAGTGCCTTTCGGACAGCCTTGGTGTCACAATCCCTCCTAACCCATTAACAGCTGTGTTTGGTGTTCTTCCAGATGGGCTTAAAGTGGAGAAGGACAAACAAACTGTGATTGCATTCACTACAGTTTTGGAAGAATCCTAACTCTCCTCTTTTAAGTCAGTGGGGAAACCGATGTTTTATACTATTTGAAATTGGAAAAAATCTAATTCTCAGTTAGAGAATCGGCACAGAATTTTTTCAAAACCTGGCAGGATCTAATCAATAATATTTTAGAATAAGCTCTTAAAGCACAGAGGAAGCTATTCATTCCGCTTTTCTATTTCTTCTCCATTCATCTCTATTGCCCTTTTAAACTAATTAATTTAGGTATGTTTACAAGCTTCATGTTTTACTCCGTTGGCCATGCTCTCTTTCTTTCTGTTAAGTTGTTTTCATTTCATCCTTTTTCTTTTTTGTAAAAATTGATCTATTTGTATGGAATCTATACTAATAAAAGGCAAAGCCCTCACTGACTCACTCACTCACTCACTCATCACTAATTCTCCAGCTTCCCGTGTAGGTGGAAGGCTGAAATTTGGCAGGCTCATTCCTTACAGCTTACTTACAAAAGTTGGGCAGGTTTCATTTCGAAATTCTACGCGTAATGATCATAACTGGAACCTATTTTTCTCCATATACAGTAATGGAATTCAGCTCGATGGCCGTGGGGGGCAGAGTTTCGTGTGACATCATCACGCCTCCCACGTAATCACATGAACTGACTGTGAGCGCAGTACGTAGAAAACAAGGAAGAGCTCCAAAAAGCACTGAAGAAAACATGCATTATACAATTGAGAATAGGCAGCGAAACAATAAGTGCAGCTACTTCGGAAACAAAGCACGGTGTAAACCTAAAGTTTAAATTAAGTTCATAGACAGGCTGCCGCTGGCGTTTGTCATGCCCATGATTAATGTGGGATACAAGTTTAATGAGAGGATGCAGGGTATAAAGACGAGAGTTTTGATCACTTTGTAACTAAGTTAAAATTGCTGGTGAAGGGCTGTGCTTATGCAAATTCCGAGACACTGTGTTTGTGGGGGGATTGACAGTTGAGGCGAGTGGGGGAGTCACGTCATCATCTCCCCTCCCATTCACCTCATTTCGCTCTGAGCTGAGCTCTGCAGCTAACGCGGTCTTGCGGAAGCAACTTTGTCATGCTGCCACCAAATACTCACAGAAAAATCCACAAGTTAATACACACGCTGTCTCTAGAGTTTCTCCACACTCTGAATCCTCCAGGCACTACTTAACAAAAGGTTACATTGACAATCGTGTTACGTTATTTTTAAAATGTTTCCTTTTATTAGCACAAGCACAGCTGAGAAAATTCGATGCATGTGCTCCATAACGCATTAAAAAATAATGCATTTCCTCACACTTTGCATTCCAAGCAAAGGGGAACTTCTCTCAATGTATGATTTCCTGGTACACCGATTACATTGATGCACACATCAGAGCTACAAAAATATAAGAGTCGGAAGAAAGCGCGTTGCTAGGACTGATTGGAGGAAAATTTCATTTCAAAAGACTACCCGACGGAAGCCTTGATAAAAGCGTGGTTTTGTGCAAACTGTGCAAAAAGGAGTTTGCATAACACCGAGGCACTTCAACCTTACGGTACCATCTAAATGCAAAACATGTTACAGCGAACACAGAAACTGTGTATGCTGTTAGCACTAGCAGTACGAGTTTGAGTACCAACAAAAGGTGTCGGCAGCCCAAAACTGATGAAATGACTGGCTTCAGAACCAAAATTAGTAAGTCAACATCGGTCAAACTTACAAATTCTCTCGCAAAATGGATTGCTTTGGACTGTAGACCACTAACAGTGCTGGAAGATACGGGGCTAGAAAATGTGCTACAGTTAGCGTCAGGTGATCCAACTTTTCAACTGCCGTGCCGAGAGACTATTTCAAGTAAAATTCAACAGGTTTATAACACAGAAAAGCAAGCAAAATAAGATGCATTACAGAAAGCAGACTTTGTGGCTCTTATTGGGGATCATTGGACTTCTGTGACCGTTAGTAATTTTAATTACATCTAATTACAAAATGTTCAATGATCACACTGTTTTAGCCTAATGTACAAAATAATTTTGGCTAAGGTTACTCAGAGTTTAAAGGTGAAGCTGGTCAAATTAATTTTTATGTTTCTGCCTTATTTTTTTAAGATGAAAAACTGCACTTTATGTTGAAATTGTTCTTATTATTATTTAAAGACAATACCATTCTGAACATGTACTTAAAGTACTTAGAATACCACTTTATTTTTAAGTCTGCCCAATTTTAGCCACAGATGATGATTCTGATTTGAATTGAAATGCAGTTTACAATATTCATGTCCATGTCTATTATTTGATTTTGTCGCCCACTAAAACCCTTTTAAATTAAAAAAAACATTTGCGCTTTGGGGCAAATTTACGTGTGCGATTACATGCGATGAATCAAGATTAATTAATTACAAAGCCTCTAATTAATTAGATTAATTTTTTTAATCGAGTCCCACCCCTAATATATATATATATATATATATCCATATCCATATATATATGGATATGTATATATATGTGTGTGTGTGTATATATATATATATATATATATATGTATATATATATATATATATATATATATGACAGCAACACTCATGACAATGACAATGTCAATCATGTTACGTTATTATTAATATGTTTCCTTTTCTTTTTCATTACTTCTTTAACACGCTACTTCTCCGCTGTGAAGCGCGGGAATTTTGCTAGTTATTACAATAAAATTAATACAATTAAAAAAAAAAAGAATGTAAAGACAATTAACAAATCTCAGAGACTAACATTCGACAAAGTTATTTTATTTATTAGAGAGAAAGAAATGAAATTCAGTCACGGGCAGTAAGTTACACGTTCTGTTGTCACGATAAAAGTCCAAACACAGAATCAAAATTTAATGTGATATTGACAAAAATTTAATTCCAAAAATTGTTTTTACTGAAGTAAAAAGTGTAAGTATTTGCGTGTTATTACATTTTACTATTTTTAATTAATTACTCACTGTAATGTAAAATAGTTCTATTAGGAATATTCCCATGAAAATAACAATCTGTTTAAATTGTACATACGCATCCCTATATGCAAGCGGCAGAACCACAAAGAGGCTAGCGTGTAGCGCAGACCAGGGGATTGGTGAGCGAAGTGAGTAGGGGGCAAAGCCCCCTAGTAAGTCCATAAATAAATAATACATAATATCGTGCTATCAAACCAAAAATGTGTTCCAGGGTATTTAAAATCTAGTAATCCAAAAATTATATTAAAATTTAAATGGAAAGATGAAATGCAAGTGTTCTTCTTTCTTACTCTTTCTCAGTCCTCTTCAGGCCCCAAGCATCCCAGGGACAAACACTACTTCATGCCCATTTGTTCTCCACCTCAGTTGATACTCACGGACACGGAGCTGCCACCTCCGTCTTTCATTACAACTCCTTGGGTGCTGTGCCCTTTCCCGGATGCCACTGGGTCAGGACTCCATGCCTTCTTTAGTTCCCATGTCCTTTCTCTCCCTCTCAACAGGTCCACATCTCAGTTTGTCAGCTGCTGAGAGTGCATCCGCCTTTCGGAGCCCCTCTCTGTAATCTAATCACAGACTATATACTGCCCCATTTATCCTCCTTGTTTCTTCAATTGTTTAGTCAAGTCGGATTCTTCTTGATCTCATGGACTTTAGCACGCCATGCATCTCTATCAGCTACTTTGCTGCTTGGAAGGAAAGAAATGACAAATTTACAGAAGATAGAGACATCACTTTACTATCAAAGATTAGGATAGTTAAGGCTATGGCCTTTCCTGTAGTAACAAACACCAATGAAAGCTGGACCATAAAAAAGGCTATGAGCAGAAAAATCGATGCCTTTGAATTGTGATGTTGGAGAAAATTATTGAGAGTTCCCGGGACTGCAAGAAGGTCTAATTAGTCAATACTTAAATGAAATACATCCAGATTGTTTCTTTGAAAGGACTCATCCTGAAACTAGAGCTTCAATATTTGCGAAGAGAAGTCCTTGTTTATCTTTCCCCAAAACCAGCAATTACTGTCAGTGTTTTTATTTTCCTTTCTTTCATTCTGTGTTGTAATTATATTTGGTTTTTGTTGGAGTTGTTGTTGGTTTTTTAGTTTCTTTTTCTATTCCAATTGCAGTAACCTGCTCCCTTTTTAAAATAACGCTCAGCTTCTACTCCCTGATTGCCACGCTGCTGTTGCCCAACAATCATTAGTTAATGCCAACGTATGCACATCCCCACACCAAACTGAGCAACACAGGTTGTGCCACAACCACTAAAATAATTGAAAGGAATTAACAACTAAAACAGTCCGCATTACTTAACCCGTTTCATTGGCTCCCTGTTTCCTTCCGGATTGAGTACAAAATTCTTCTACTGACCCACAGATGTATCTACGGCCAGGCACCTTCTTACCTTCAGGATTTGATTCACTTAAAAACTTCCAATCGGATCCTCAGATCATCTGGCAACATGCAGCTTCATACTCCCCTTACTAAGCTCCGTACTATGGGGGGGTCGAGCTTTTTGCTCTGCTGCCCCACAGCTCTGGAATCAGCTCCCTGTTGAACTGAGAAATACACAAAACCTGGACATTTTTAAAGCAAATTTGAAGACTTTTTTATTTAGGAAAGCATATAATTGCTGTGATTGTTGATTTAATCTAGTCTTTTAAACTTTTACATTTTGTGGTTATTGCTTTTGTTGTAGCACTTTGAGATCTTATCAATGAAAAGTGCGTTATAAATAAAATCTATTATTATTATTATTATTATTATTCATGAAAACCGCCTGAAGTGCATTATGGAAAATTATCCTCAGCATTTTTAAGTTTAACCTAGAAGATAAAGAGATTCAATTAAGCAAAACATAAATATCTCAAAAACTTTATAAAATATATAATATTCCTCTTAAATAGATTTAGTATATAGTTGCATCTGCCAATTCTGGTATTCTATGGCTAATGTCAATCGAGCTGCATGCTGCTGGGCAGTGAGCTCAGGGCCCATTAGAGGACTTGGGGCCCTTGGGTCACCCTCATGAAGTCTTTCTGGTTGTTTGGTCAGAGACATTCACACCAGTGGCCTGCTGGAGGTCATTTTGTAGGGCTCTGGCAGTCCTCATCCTGTTCCTCCTTGCCCAAAGGAGCAGATACTGGTCCTGCTGATGGGTTATGGACCTTCTATGGCCCTCTCCAGCTCTCCTAGAGTAACTGCTTGTCTCCTAGAATCTCCTCCATGCCCTTGAGACTGTGCAGGGAGACACAGCAAACCTTCTGGCAATGACACGTATTGATGTGCCATCCTGGAGAAGTTGGACTACCTGTGCAACCTCTGTAGGGTCCAGGTATCGTGTCATGCTACTAGTAGTGACACTGACTGTAGCCAAATGCAAAACTAGTGAAGAAACAGTCAGAAAAGATGAGGAGGGAAAAATGTCAGTGGCCTCCACCTGTTAAACCATTCCTGTTTTGGGGTCATCTCATTTTGCCCTCTAGTGCATCTGTTGTTAATTTCATTAACACCACAGCAGCTGAAACTGATTAACAACCCCCTCTGCTACTTAACTGACCAGATTAATATCCCATAAGTTTCATTGACTTTATGCTATACTCTGATTAAAAAGTGTTCCTTTAATTCTTTTGAGCAGTATATAATCAGTCCATGGTGGATTGGCAGGACTAGGGAGTAATTTTATATTATATAAAATGTTGCTTTAGTATCATAATCCTGCAGCTTTTTGTTTCAATCTGTGAGCATTAATCAGGTATTTGTTATCTAAAGTATTCCTTCAAGTGAGAGTTCTGCTTGGTCAGTAAGTAAGTATTTCCGGTACCTCCTTATCACTCAGATACTATATACGTTCTAAGTGCTAGCTTACTTCCACTTGGTGTGCATTATTCATCTTGGATGATGCCTCAACTTATGTTACATGTAGAGAGCGAGCTCTATGTGAGAGAATACATTATATATGTGCGTGCACTAAAGTGACTATCAGCAGGGAAAAATTCACCTGCATTAAGTCAACTTGGCTGCTGCTGGCAATGAGTGGAGCTCACAACAGTTAGTCAGTAATCAGCAGTAGTCAAACCATTGCAATAGTTTTTACAAAATAATACCTCCAATGTTTTGGGTCCTTTCTTTGTAATTAGTTGACTCTTCTGCAAAATATGACTCTAGAATCAGCATCCTTTATGCGTACTACGAGTTTGACCAATTTGATGTAGTAGAATTAATAGTGAGAAGTATTACAACTTTCTTAACAAAATCATTACCCAAATTATAACCCTGACTTATTTCATGAAGAACTTTGTCTTCTGTTAATTGAATGAGGGATGATGAGCTGAAATGAAACATTTTTGTTTTACCAATAATCAGACTGTACACTTCTATAGAAATAATAACCTTCCCTGCCTTCTCTCAGTATATCAATTGGCTTCTTTAGCCTCTAGTCTAAGCATAGATCATCAAGATGCATAATTTGACTTTTCACCCCTAGTAGCCTCAACAGCCTTTCTGCTCCTCAAGCATCATTCTAGCATGTGCTGCTCTACTGAATTCTCATGCTTGATTTTTTTTTAAGATCAAGCTGTTCATATGAGACCATTTTGAACTTAATTAGTCCCATTAGGACAATTAAAGTCACCTTCATCTTTTAACAGCCTGCACCCTGTTGATTGAAGGAATCATGAAGGGAATTGCTACAGTAATTACTGGTTGCACAGTAATATCATTCTTATCAGTCTATGAAAAAAAAAAAATTAAGCACGGCTCATATTTTCAAGGTTAGAAGCCACAATATCCTTCAAAACTAAGAGACAGATTTGATAAAGAAGCGAAATTATTTTAATATCCCAAAATAGTAGGGAAGCAGTGCATGGTAGATGAAGGCGAGAAAAACTCAAAACCCTGAATGACCATCTGGACCTTTCAGAAACACATAATATTTCCTTTTGTGTAGCTGTCCCTCAATTTTTCTTATTTTGTCTTATTCTATCTTACTTTATACCCTTAAACAATATCTAGATTAATTTCTTCAACCATAACTCATAATCCAGTTGAAGGGTCATCTGTTCTTAGCAGTGAATGACATATGCTAAGAAGGCCAAACTTTGCAAAATTGTGTATTTATTATCTAAAACACACAATGCAGGGATAAACAGTAAATTAGAGAGTAAACAGAAAAGTACCAAAACCTCTAAGGACCTATATATATGTTATTAAAAAAGTTTTCCGTCATGTCCACGTTATTCTGCCTTGACCACCCCCTCCACACTGCTCACCCAATCATTACTCCTACTGTGCACAACCTCTCTCTGTACCACACCATGACACTCTCAGTGCTGCTAACTCACCCTTCAACACAGTGAGTTATAATGGCAAGGCAGAAAAGCAACTTATCTAGTCAAAAACATTAAATTTGAGATTGCAAAAGAAAAACAGCAGCAAGAGCTGATAACAAACGTCAAAAACAAGAAAATGAATAAAAAAGAGCTGCATATAATAAAAGTCAAGAACAAAGAGAATCATCCAATAAACAAGAAGAAGAAAAATATCCTGAACAATATGCAAACAGAAATGCAAAAAAGCAACATTTATAGTAATTCATAATATTGTTTTTGACGAAGCGTTAATGTACTTTTTTACATTTACTTCTTACTAGAGAATCCATTCCCGGGAATCCTGCATGTCATTCCCGGGAAACCCGGGCTCCCGGCAATGACACAGTGAACAGGCATCTCACATGTGAACGGCTTTAGAACGACCAACACTTATTTTTAATAAAACTACTGCAATATGTTGACACCAATAAAAGGCTAATCTTATCTACAAACTGTTCATTCTGTCATATAAGTACATGTATCTAGTTAGATGTGGTAATAAGAGCATAGAAAGCACATTCGTGCAGAGCAAGCCAGCTGCTGAGAAAGCACACTCTGCCTCCACTGAAGTAGGCGGAACAGTCATCAGATACTGATACACTTGTTCTAAACAACGCCCGCGCTTTCCGTTGCTCTGAAACACTGCCATCTCAGCTTTTACTGATGCATCCAGCTTCATGTCATCATTCTGTGATGGCAAGTTTCTTGGCACAGATAATGCGGATGCAACAGACTGACACATTGCAATTTCAAGTTACGGTTCAAAGCTGTTGTCTGACAGATGTTAATGAAGTCTGCCCCCTCCCAGCATTCATGAGCTGCAGAGTGCAGACTCCTCCCAGTCCACTGTGCTCAGTCTTAGTGGGAGCCGGGAGACTGACTGCTGCTGGTCTGTTGTTGACTGAATTAATCGGCAACACACTACACTGTGGGCCAAAAAACTGTGCCACTTAATTATTTTCAACTATAACTCTGTTGTTTCTTGATCGATTTTTACACTTTTACACGCTATATATGCGAGCTTGGCTGTTCCCGGTTTCCCGGGAATTACAGCAGATTCCCTACTTCTTACTATGTTTTATTATTCATTGGTATTTAAAATAGGCAAAATAGACAGTTGTACTGAAACACTGAAATAACTGGTTTTCCATTTGTAATAACATACTCTTCTATAAACCACTTCTTTAAATACACACTCTTTCTCTAATGGAGGGGTGCCCCCAATGCAGCAGTTGGTAGGTGAGGCAAACCGTATATACAGTATATATATATATATATGAGTGTGTGTGTGTATGTTTGTTCTAAATATGTTAATTGTGAACACCAGGGGGCGTACTAGCTTCCCAAACCCAACACAGACAGATACAGACAGAGCACCAGATACAAGTCCAGCAACACACACCTTTAATTTTCCACTGTGGAGACCCTATACTTTGTTCCCCAGCATACAGCACAGTGCAAATGCACCAATAAACAGTGCAATACAGGAAACAGGAGTTTCTCTTCCTTTTCACTCTCTTCCATCTTCCACCTCTAGTCTTCCTCCAGCAAGCTTCGTCCCTCTTCCTCCTAACACTGGCTCCTAGAGCAGTGGCAGCTGGCTCCTTTTATGCCATATTTATATACTTTCAGGTGAGGCGGAAGCCCAACATAGTAGGGCTCTGCAGCACCCCCTGGCAGCACCCACAGACCCAGCGGGGATGTGCCAGACTCCATCTCCCATGAAGGCTTGTGGGAATCTGTTGCAACTCAGGGGGCCTGCCATCTAATGCTCCAGGGGAGGAAATGCCTTGTGTATGTTCTCTCGCCTAGTCTTTCAGTCCATCCAGTGATTTTTCACCTAATATCTTTGTTTAAATACTAAATGACAGCCAGACACATTTACATGCAGAATTAATGCATGTAAATGCTTGCAGATAGAACTAAACACTTTTCTTCTTGTGTCAATGGCACAAATTTTGCTGGAAGCAAAATGCAATTTATATTCTTATATTTGAAGTGGATGGACCAATTAGAGGCGAGTCACCTGTCAGATTACCATGGCAGTGAGAAGACCAAAACCCAACACATAGTGTGGAGAGAACTGGTCAGGATGTGGAAGGTGATGATCATGTGCTTGTTGCTTATCCCTCAAAACACAAGAGACAAAAAATATGGTGCAAGAAGCAATTTGACATCTTTTGAACCAGACTGTACTGAACAGTCTGAGAAAGACAGTCCATGGATTTGACTAATTTTTATTCCAAATAAAACTAATTGCAGCACAACACAATTCAGTTTATGTTTAGTGCTGAGGCAGGAATCATTGGACAAGTCTAACCCACTGTTACTGCTGTCTGACTTCATGACAATTTCCAAATTTCATCTCACCCATTCATGGTAAAAAGGTCACAACTTGATTCTGCAATGTGTGCATTACTCATTTGGGCAAAGAGGGGAAGAAAGTTCACAATGAAGCAATAAGAATATGAAACATTATAAATATGCAAAGAAATTGAAAAAACTATACTATAACAACAGTTACTCAAAGAACAATGAAAGGTTGGATTAATAAACTCAGGTATTTTCTATGTTCATGCTGTGTTCATGCAACAGCTGTAATCTAATTGAAAATAACAAATTTGCTATACAACTAAAAAACAGAATCTATAGTTGAACCAAGGTAGGCATGCAATGGACACTTTGATCATACCCCCATTTTGCTTTGGTATATCTACATTATAACAACCATCCAAGCTCTTGAATGTAAATTATCAAAAGTATGATGGATTCCATCTCATTCAGTGTAGCAATGATGTGTAATTATTCCTTACATTGTAATTTTATTCACATTATTTTCAAAACCCTTGAAATGTGGCTGCTTATAGAACTAGAACATTATACTAGCCATCCAGACTTTAACAGATGTTTATCAGTTTAAGCAACCGCTACTGTTTCTGGAGTTAGAAGCCATCCTGAAAATTCTAATGGTTACCATATCAAACTGCTCACCACTGATCCGTGAACCCGTTACACTGCTGATCCTCTTCACTAATTTAAGGGAAAGGTATGTAGGACTGCCAGTCGTTTTTATTCTTCAAGCTCTTAGTGCATGTAGATGGCAACAATGACTTTACTTCTATTGAGGTCAATTTCTTGCAGTTACATTCTCATCATCCTTGTAACCTCATTTGCCTACAATGGATTCTGCAGAATGGTACTAACTTTATCAGTATTCATTATCCTCAAATAGAGCTCATCTGAGGATTTTTTTCCTTTTTTTCCACCTCTGCTGCTCTTTCCTCCCCAAAACTCCACAAGGTGGGTGGGTGACACGCCACGAGCAAAGACACAGCAGATTGAGTATCATAGATTTTGATGGAGAATGTCAGTCTTCAGATATAAAAAAAGGAACTGTCCCGTCATCCTTTATTTAAATGATAACACTGGAGAAAAGCTGTATTACAAATTAGAATGCCTAATCAAGGAGATTTTTGCATCAAGCGTTTGAAATAACTTGAAGGCTAGCTTCAAAGGATTCCCAGCTGTCACAAGGTAAGCAGCAAAGATAAGTGCTTAACTACTTCCAGTATAAAATCTTTCAAACTGTGTAATGAATGCATCACATCCCTGACATACATAATGAAATTAAAATGAACTAAAGATGGAGCAGATGTTATCCAAATCAAGTATAGGTTTATAGAGTCATTATTATTAAATGTGCAGAGAACAGTGAGTTTCTTAATTGCACATCCTAATCTCCAACACTGTGATTAGTGAATGTAACTACCTTACCTCAAGACTTGTGTTCTCCTTACCTAAAAACCTCCGAACATATTTGTCATATACAGTATACAGCAGTGGGCAAAAATAGGTTTACAGTTATGAGTGTGAGAAACACAATTTATTCTTGCATTATTGTTTATCCAACCATCCATTTTCTAACCCGCTGAATCCGAATACAGGGTCACGGGGGTCTGCTGGAGCCAATCCCAGCCAACACAGGGCACAAGGCAGGAACCAATCCTGGGCAGGGTATTAACCCACCGCAGCATTATTGTTTATTTATTAATTATTGTATTTTTTTATATTCTTTGACTTCTTTGTATTATTATTATTATTAAAGTGTGTTTACAATCATAACCTGCAATATCTAACTCCACACAAACAACTGTAAACATACATTTGCTCACCCCTGTATACTTACACTTCTAAAAAAAATATGCAAACATACTGTAGAAACAGATACTGTGGAATATTTTAATAAAACACAACTTAATTTAAAAATGAAGCAAAATCGGAACAAATGTAAGATATAGCATAAAATTCTCATACATTCTTAATCCTGTTCAAGGACACGGGGAAGTCAGAGCCTATGCTGCCAGTTTCAAGTGCTGCTTTTTCTTAAGCACACACCAACCAAGGCCTCTGTAGAGTCACTATTAAACCTAACATGCACATCTGTAGAATCTGAGAGAAACCAGAGTACTGCACACAGAAAGAAACTTCAGATTCAGCCCCATGGTCTGTGAGGCAGTAATGCTAACCACTGCACTGTCCTGTCACCCAGGAAAATCAAGTATTATCAGATGTGCAACGATGAAAATAATGAAATCTATATAAATATAATCGAAAGCCATTTACGTCTGAATGTCTGTTTGTTTGTAATAGCTAAACCAATTTTCATAAAATTTTGCATGTTCCTGATCCAGCATAAATTATAGACTATATGTTGTACCAGAAAGAGGGTTTATAATGGGAGAGGACAATTCAAAAAACAGAGCCAACATGGGGACTACAATTCCCATCAGGCAGCATGTGTGTATGGGGGCAAGGATATTGTCATTAGCGTGCACAAAGTTTTGTACTGGCCAAAGCAAAATCTTATATAAGAGCACAGGTTATGTACAGTGTTTTCTTTTTCTCTTGCAGGATTACAGCTTTGTCTAAGAGTACCTGGGTTGTGTTTAGCCATTGTGATTTTCTTTTTTCTATGCCCAGGTCATGCCAGGTACTTTGGCTAGTTATCAATAGAATGAATGATAAATAAATATACTAAATTTCCTAGACAATCAAAACATGTAATAATGTCTCTGAAATGTAGAGCTCGAAGGTCCAACTAGAACAAGTGAAACTTCAAATGGAAAAGCAAGGGAAGAGATCATGATCAGAATAATGCTGCAGTTTCAACACTCCAGAATGCTAACATGTTTTGAGACATACAGTACTTATCATTTTTTTAAGGCTGAGTTCCAGGCAGTAAAGTATAAATTCTGAACAACCACAAGTAATGAGTTACAGAAATTACTATATAAAAATAATATAAAACAGAGAATTTTGCTGGTCACCTAACATGGCAGCCATGTGACATACTGCATCAGCGAGTTCTCCCTACTTTTGGATGCCATGCCTTATTACACATTCTCTTTATAGATTAGTGGAAGACAAAAAGACATTAGAGCTTGGACCTTTCTCTGTACTTTTTGACTTCTCCAGTTTCCATCACCTGATCATTTTTTTCTCACTCCTGCTCTTTGAATTTCTCCCTTTCATTGTAAGCATTAAAAAAACAGTGCTTTCTTATATGCTATTGAATTTATTTGCATTCCTTCTAATGTCTATCATAATTTGTAATGTAACATACACACCAAGATTATCCTGAGCATCTGGAAAGAGAAGTAAACTGAAAGTGAATTTCCCTTGGGATTAATAAAGTATCTATCTATCTATCTATCTATCTATCTATCTATCTATCTATCTATCTAAAGAAGGGCAGAATGTTAGGTTAATTTGAAAAGCCTTCCTGAACTGAAGAGAATGAATGATCTAATTAATTTAAGGAGGCCATTCCAAAGTCTCGGCACTATAGAGCTGAAGGCCCTGTACCTCACAGTGTGCAGGTTAGCGTGGGGGCATAACAAGAAGGCCAGAATCAGAGGACCTTAGTGGGCAAGCAGAGGCATCACAATGGAGGTCATAGATGTAGTCTGGTGCAAGGCCATTTAAAGGCTTATATGTTATTTGTAGAATTTTATATTTGATTTTGTAAAATGCAGGGAACCAGTGGAGGCAAAGCAGAATGTATATGATGTGCTCACTGTTGCTGGTTCTCCTTCTATAAGGACTCTTGCAGTAGAGTTTTGAATCAACTGGAGCTGTGACATAAGAGTAGAATAGCTGCCAATAGGGAGTTACAATAATTGATATTGGATGTGATACAAGCACGGACAAGTTTCTCAGCATTAGAAAACGAGAGTAATGAGTGAACACAGGATTTGTTACTGAGGTGAAAGTAAGAAAACTTCTTAGTGTGGTTTACATGGGTGGAATAAGAAAAGAAGGAATCAAAAATGACATCAAGATTCCTCGTATTTGAAGAAGGTCTGTTGAGATCGCAGCCATGAGTGATTAAGTTAAATTGTTCTTTATTGCCAATTTGCAGGAGTTTGGTTTTGCTGCAACTTAATTTTAAAGAGTTATGCTCCATCCTTTAATTTCACTGAGGCAAGTTGTGAGCTGAGAAACCGCTGATGAAATTTTACTTTCGGCATTGAAATAGAGTTGAGTATCATCTGCATAAATATAATAACCCAGTCTAATGTCCATTATAATGTTTCAGTATTTCTCTGACACTATAATTTATTGAAAAAGCTGCAGACCAGGGCCTCATGTATAAATGGTGCGTATGTACAAAAATGTTGCGTAAGCTTGTTTCCACGCTCAAATAGCAATGTATAAAACCTAAACTTGCCGTAAAGCCACGCACATTTTCACGCTAGCTAAAATCCTGGCATACTCAATTTCTCCGCTCAGTTTTGCAAACTGGCGGCACCCAGTGTCAAAGCAGTGCTACTGTTCCAGTGTGGTTTCCCTTTCTTTTTTAGATCCACATCCCTGACGTGGCTTTATAAATACACTGAAATTAACCGCATACTGTTTATTAGTTTAATGCATCTGATTGTAATTAACCTGTAACAATATAATTGTCCACGGAATGGTCAAACTATTCTAAATACCATAGCTGCTTTAGAGTTGTTACTCTCACCGCACCTTCTTCTTTCAGCTGCTCCCGTTAGGGGTTGCCACAGCGGATCATCTTTTTCCATATTACTCTCACTGCACCACTCGGAGTATTTATATTACTGTATCTGAGTGGGGAATCACAGCTCTACAGCAGCTGATTGGAAAGAGAATTATCGGTATGCAGCATCAAGCACACAAAGCCTCAGCCATGATGCCTATTGAACTGCTCTCATACGACAAACGCTTCAGAGCATTTCCTATATGATCTTCGTGGTTCAGAAACAATTTCATCCCAAGAACTATAAACGCAATCAATCAGTCCATCAAGTGCTCCTTGTAGAACTGTTTGTGCTTATAAGTACAATCACCTCACTGTAAACTTGCAATACAGTTATAATATTGTACAACCTGAGCCACTTTATAAAGCGCGTATTTACATATGATGACAATGTCATTTTAAAGATGAAATGCAGCAAAATATGTTTATTATATTATACAGATAAAACTTTAAGTTAATTTAAATAATCTATATTGTTAATAATGAAGCATGTGAGGACACAGTGTCGCAGCACTAGCAAGGAGCTGGCACTCTGTTCATGGATTGTTCCTGCCTCATGCTGTATTCTTGCTGGTGCTGGCACGACCCCTTCCCTTGATAAGTGGGTTAAGAGGATGGATGAATTTAACCAATGCTATAATTTGTATTGCCCAAAGCAACTCTTGCCTTCATGCCAGCAGTTCTTAAAAACGGTACGGAAAGTACAATTTCAATTATAGGTTGGTTCACTGTTACAGATTTAGCTTGAGAAAGATTGTTCCAACTTAAATTTATTATATTCAGTATTTTCCTCTGTCTGTAAACAAATCCTTGGAATTCAGCCTAACAAATAGCAGCATGGTGGCCTGAGCAAATCTCCATGACACATTACACATATCCCTGTTGCAAAATGGTTAAAAAACAAAAATGTCACATCTGTCTCTCTGATGAATGTAATAAATAAGAGAAAACACTTCAACTTTCAAATCGATTAAGTCACAACCCGAATGTTATGCTATGCGTAATTCTTGTAACTTCTAAAAATAAGAAAGTACTTATAGACTTATAGACAAACAAACTTAAATATGTTTTCTGTCACTTAACTCTCATTAATGATATTTTTGTCTTTTTATGTAATGATGACTGACTTAAACATCCTAGAATCATTCTCTTAGAGCTGTCAACATTACAGAGACTTTCACGCAGAAATCACATGATCCTTCTTACAGATACAGGTTTAGAACAACTGGGCTTAGAAAATGGATGGATGGATGTAATTCAGAAAGTGAAAGGCATGTCTTTGAAATACAGAATGAAATGAGATTTTCTGTTCACTTCATTGTCCAGCCACACAGAGTCGTTAAAATGCCAATACCAAAAAAGTCTGTTTAGGATTTATAGATGGTCGAAACGTTCCAAAACTATCCATGAAAGGTTTGTGTTTTATAAATTCTGACTTTTGTGTATGAAATGGTTTACGCACACTTAAGAGCGCATGCAAATTTTATAGATGGGGCTCCTACCGAATTGTTAGATTTCAGCTTATTTAATCTAAACAGTACTTCTCCCTCTACAATTTCTATATCACTAAGTACCTTTTTGGTTGTCCCTGTTACTGCAGTGAGGATATCCTCTTCTTCACATATGAAAAGTTAAAAAAAATGCTACTATATGCATGCATATTTTAATACCCTTTAATATTTGTGATATATATCACCTGGTCCTTAGTTGTTTTTTTACTACCAAAATACCCAAGTTAAACTATTAAGCCAACACATGCCTATTTGGTTACATTTTTAACTACATGCTGTTAAAAATCATTTATTTATTGTAGTCTAGTAATGCATGTAATTGCATTTTACTAACATTTTTATTAATATGACTCTGTGTTACAAAATATTTAATAAACAAAAATGTAATAAGTGACTTTTTGATGAAGTAATTAAAAACATTTTAAATGCTCCAACTATTAAATCAGTTAACAAGTCACAGAATGCACCTGAACCATGTTATGCTCTGATTAACTTTTAACTTTTATATGAAAATAAAAAGAAGTTCTCTTGTCTGTAATTTGTTTCTTAAACTGAATGGAATGTCATTTAGTTTTTTGTCCAATATTTTTGTCATGGATATTTATCAAAACAACTACTTAAGAAAGTGTTATTAAACATATAGTGCTATATTTACATCAGTGTTTGCATTTTTTTTTTGTTTAAATGAACAGTTGAACATGTGAACTACTACATAAGCATAAAAGTAATGCTACTACAATAACAATATCACTCATTGCTATTGCTAATATACCATTATTAATTTTTCATTTTCAGATTCCTTCTGGCTATTATATACAAACTCTCAACTCAAACCTAAATCTGAAAGGGTTTCTTCTGCCGATTGCTGCCATGAACGTGATCAGCATCATACCATTGCTAGTTATCGCCCCTCTTCTAGAATGCATAGCAGCTTGTCTTTTATCATGGCAGAAATATTCATTGTCACCGACCACACTGATTGGTGAGTAGATATAAGCAAGAAGAGGCTGCTTGTAATGAGCTGATGATGGGATAAAGCTTTCAAGTTATCAGTTTTAGGACAAGATAAATTGACTATGAAAATACTCAATTTAGCATTATCCTGTTTAATATTAACAAGACTTAACAGATCTGGTCAGAAGCCAACAAAATCTTCATTTAAGACACTATCTGAGTTGTCAGGACAGCATAACTTGCTTATTTATAGGCATGTCATGCACTTGAAGTAGGAACATAATTTGTCAAGAATTGTTTGTTAAATGACCATTGCTGTCTAAAACTATGACTGACTGCTCTGTTAGTAGTACATGAATGTATGTTGCATTCAGGCTTTTCTAAATTGCCAGTTGAGTCATTTCCCTCCAACTATTTTTTATGGAATCTTCAAATAAAAATATAGTGTTTTAATGCATGCAGGAATTCAAACAAGCTCTTAATTAACATTCTAACATCCATTAATGAATATTCCCCTCTAATTACAAAAGATGTCCCTTATTTGGATGCTAATATTTTGGGCTTGATAATTTGGCAATTAAGTATAAAGAATATTAAAAGACATTTAAAAATTATAAAGTAGCCATAAGAAGATATTAACATATATGATTGCTGCTAGTGGTGATTGGTAAATTAATATATAGTCTTGTGGTCAAGAGACATTCTTAAAAGCATAAAGACCTCAATTCAGACATTTTGGTGGCCCATAGATATTGTAATGAACGCTGGAAGAGGCAGAGACACCACTTAATATTTGTGGGTCAGCCCTGTAATACCTCCATATTTATTGTTTAAGCGAAACAGTAAAAATATGTAAAATTATTGTACCTAAATAAGCTTCCTTGCTATTTGGTCCACAGAAAACATCCTCATACCTACAAATATGCACAAGAACAAGTCACACACATTCTTTCATAATCCTGTAGACTCTTTATGGTGGCCTCTCCTGAAGAGCATCTAACTGGCGGTCCACACCATTTCTCTTACTATCTTTATGTCTCTTTTTTTTCCAGCAGATACCCTTTTTAAATCTCTCACCCTCCCCATAGGACTGCCCAACCACCTGGAAAGATCTTTCCAGAAGGCTGAAAAGGACTTTCTATCTGTTTCTGTAATACCCACTGTCATTCCATCTTTAAGTGCTACAATACTGTATATTTCAGGCTCATTTCTTAGCACTAAACTGAAAGGTCATGGACATGAATTTAGGAAAGTCTTTGACATATAAGCTTGGTAAGCAGATGGTCAGTTGGGGGCAGTCTTCAGTGTTGATTGGAATAATAATATTTTTTCCATTGTAATCATCATTTGTTCAAATTGTTTGCAAAGTCCTATAACGACATGGAAGTGAATATTATTTTAGAGGAAGCTCAAAAGAGAATCATGATTAATAAGCATTGTAGATTTTGACTTCTTTTTGTTAGATTATATTCTCCCATGAATGTTATTGGCTGGCCTGTGATCTGTGTGTGGTATATTGTGTGTATTTGTTATATTTTTCTTGCTCCCATGAAGTTCAGAAGTGTGAGTACATGTTTGTGAGTTACCAAAGAATAAAGGGATTTTATCCCGAAAACGTCGTCTGCATCTCTGTTAAACACGGAAACCCAACAGGTTATGGGGCTCAAGAGCAACACAGGGAGCAGATGGCAGAGATTAGTTTTCAACAGAGATGAAAACAATTACGAGATGTGGAAGCTGAAATTGACAGTAATTCAGAAATTGACTGATGACGGTAATTCAGAAGCTCTAGAATATGTATATAGTCAATATAGTAGCAGAAACCAATAAACAGATGGGATCAAGGAGAGGATGGGACTGATGTGTCACATTATAATGTGACGTGGGGAAAGACCAAATTCTGACCCAAGCCTGAATTGTATTCAAAACTATCACTGCCCAAGAAAGGAGAAAAAGGCTCCGAAACATTTAAACGATTATGCAGTTGATTTTGAAGATGGCTCAGTTTAACATCATGATTTACTGCTGCTACGAGACGATATGTGGCACTCCTCAAACTTACAGATGCCCCTAAATTATTCTGAATTGCAAGAGCAGGCATGTGGAAAGGAGAAAAAATTCCACTTGTTTAAAGAAACCGACACAATCGAGTTAACCACCTTACCTGAAGGTAGAGATGCAGTGTTTAGATGGGTTTATGCCTTAAAAGAAAAGGGACAGGGTCAAAAATCTTCAAAGCAAGGTATGTTGCTAAAGGCTACAGTCAAGTGGAGGGAATAGATTATCAAGAAACTTTACCTCCCACCGCCAGTATCATATCTGTACGAGCATCAATGCAGTTACCAGTACAGAATAACATTACAGTTCACCAAATAAAAATGAAAACAGCACGCTTGCACAACACAATAGATGCTGAATTTTAGTAGAACAACCTAAGGGCTTCACAATCGAATTTAAGATCGGAGAGGAACTGGTGTACAGTACAAGTTGAAGCAATCTCTCTATGTTCTGAAACAGTCTGTCAGAAACTGGTACAAGGTTCTGCATGATCACCTAGAACAAAACAACCTCCAGAGAAATCAAGCAGATCATTGTGTTTATAAAAAGCAAGCAATAATAAAAGAAAACATGAAATGTCAATTCAGCATGAAATATTTAGGAAACAATTCATACTTCCAAGGCATTCATTTTGGGCAAAAAGATGGAAAAATCTAAAAGAATGAGAAGAACTAAATCCTTGAAATACTTGAAAGGTTTGGTATGACATATTGTAAGCCAAGGTTTACCCCATGTGAGCTGAAAATAGATAATGACATCCAGGGTACTGTCAATCGCAAAGAATACCAAGATATTGTGGGGAGTCTAACATATGCTATGATATGTATCAGACCTACCATTAGATGGACAGTCAACAGGATCTTACAACTATTATCAAACTCCCAATCAGGAAACCTAATCACTGCTAAACATGTGCTAAGGTAAGCTATAGACTATGAGTTTAGTTTCAGGAAATCTGAAGAGAACTTGGGTCAAATTGCTTTCAGTGACTCTGATTAGGCATCTGAACCTGCATACAGGCGTAGCACTACTAATTATTATTTCAAACTGAATAATCATGGCCCCGGAAGTCTACGAAACAAGCCACTTTAGGACTATCAACAAATGAGAGTGAATGCATAGGGCTAGTGTCCACAACTCAAGAAAGCATATATTTAATCCAGCTGTGAAATGGCATGGACAGGAATTGCTACAACTATGCAAAAATCAATGGTTACAATCAAGGAGCTATCCAGTGAACAGACAGAGGTCCAATATTATAATTATGTGAGTCGTCATTTAGCTGGTTTAGCTTCATTTCCCTACTTGATCAAGGGTGTCGTTTCCCATTTTTTCCAAAACATTGCGTACACATGGGTCAAAGTTGTAGTAAATATACACATGGTCCCCCATCAAGTTCACTTTTATAAATTCCAACGTTTGCGTGTGAAGTTACATGCACACATGTCGAGCCTCTTTTTGTGTTCACGCATGCTTTACAGGCCCCTGGAAGAGCTAGAGTGGCTTCAGATTATTGTCACAGCCCAATTGCATAGGTTGATCCTTGCATATAATAGGACTGTTATCTAATTTTCTAATTCTGCCATGTAAGTTCATTCTTATGTTTTCCTCTTTCAGTTCCATACAAATAGTTTATTAGAAAAATAACTTCATTAAGAGCACACACACAGGTGTAAATGGGCCCAAGTTTGGTGGCGAACTGCTGGTTTCTCTGTCACTTCCATTTCCATTAATTGGCAACTGATTAAAAACAATATTAAAAATAGTGAATGAAGCTTTTTAAGACTAAAAGGGTTGATTAAACTTGAATCTTAAAAGGTGAGGTTTATTAAATGAAGTACAAAAATGTTGTTTGAACCTTAACTATATGAGCAGCAATAATTCAATTCTAATTAATAAACTGGGTTGAAACAAAAACCTTCAGCATTTTAGGTCTTCCAGGAAACATCTGATGTAAAGTGAAGAGTTCTGATAGTTAATTATTAAGTTGGAGGTGCGTTAAGTGTGTTATTTTAGTAGCCACATTACTAATTATTATACTTTTTGCCTAAATTTATATTTTAATTTGTTTTATGTTCTGGCTTTCAGTTTCACTCAGCAGTCTATTCAGTATTGTGTGTTGGGCTTTGTGTTTGCACGAG
Organism: Polypterus senegalus; assembly: GCF_016835505.1. NCBI lineage: Eukaryota > Metazoa > Chordata > Cladistia > Polypteriformes > Polypteridae > Polypterus > Polypterus senegalus. The sequence continues at coordinate 104,886,051 of NC_053164.1, read as the reverse complement.
CCCTCATTAAGACTGTTTTTTAGATACAACCTCTCCTCAGCATTGGATTTGTAAAACAGTGATAAACTGTGGTGTTACTTTAGAATGAAGTTTGCTGTTTGCTCTGTTGTACAGCATATGCGCTCTGAGACACATTCATTTTAAATTGGAAATACTGTTGGTGTAACTGGTATTGCATATATGCCTTCATGTGGAAGTCCAGTTCCACCCTGTTAAATTTGTTCTGGCACTAACACTGCTTGTACAAGGCAGACGCTAAAAAGAAAACCAACACAAACTGCCATGAACTAATCCTTTCCTGAAAAACAGACGCAAGTATGTAGGTCAGCCAGCAAGGCCGCCCTTGCCCTAAGTGATTAAAGATGTTTAACCAATCAGGTTAAGCCAATCAGGTTTAAACCTGACCAATCAATTAAAGCAATCAGGTTTTGCTCAGTTCAGAAAAGACAAGTTAGTTTCGGAATATTCTATAAAGAATGCACAAAAATGGGAAACATAGTATGAAAATGTGCGGTCACATACCAATGCCCATGGACTCACTCCTTATGTACCATCATGGCACTGTAGCTGTTTTGATCTCTGGAATTCAAGAAAGAATAAAACAACGTAACATAAAAATAGTAAAATTTGCAAAAACTAACATGGAACTGACATTTGCTAGCGTCAAATGCTGTACAGAGAAAAAAACAGGTCCAGGGCCAAACCCTGAGGGAAACTGCCTCATATCAAATGCAATGAGAAGAGTACTGTCAACAGACTTTCTCACATGTTGAAAATGACTTGTTAAACAAGCTTTCCAAGAACAGTATCTGAAAGTCTAATTAAATTGTCAAGCCCTGGCAGTAGACTAGTATGATCAATAGTATCATTTACTGAACTTCAGTCTAAAAGTGTACTGATTGTAGCATTTTTTGAGGTAAGGAGAGAGAGAAGAACATTTAGTATATTAACACCATGAACATAATTGACTGGCAGGGATCAGAAGAAGCATCAGGATTTAAAGGATTTTTCAAAAGTCTAGTCTAGACATGAGAGTGAAGGTCTGTACACATGAGACCACAGCAACTGTCAAGACAAAAAGGGTCAAAGTCAATACAAAATAAAAGCCAAAGTCTTGTCCAAATAGTTTATTTTGCATGAGACGAGTCTTTTGCAAAGGTGTTCCTGTAAACTTTTAATTTCAAAGTTCAGACCTAACCATGTATGAGCAGTCATCATAATCAACTTGATGTCACAGGTCACACTCACATCATGTGTCTAGCAACCATGTAGCTGTTATGATTGCCTGTCAAAATACAGATGCTCAAATCTATTACAGAGGGAAATAAATAATGACCAGGGGCCTCATGCATAACGGTGTGCGTAGAATTCACACTAAAACATGGCGTGCGGACAAAAGTTGAAATGTGCGTATGCACAAAAATATTCAGATACACAAAACCGTGCATAAGCCAACTTCCACACACTTCTGCTACATAAATCCTGGTCAGCGTGAAATGTAGCGCTCGTGCACGCACCTGCCAACCCACCCAGAATTCCGCCACTTTGAATATGCAAATCAATATAAATGTTCTCTTAAGTACAGCGTTCTGTAAAAGGACAATGACAAAAGCACGGGGAAAAACTAATTTCAGGGAATGCCAAGTGGAGGTAATGAAAAAATACTGTTTGTTGGTTTAAGCAGTTGTATAACCAACAAAAGGAAGCTGATCGAATCTTCAAGATCAGAAAGTCGCGCAGTGCCCAAAATAAAAAAGATGTCAGATCACTGTGAAGAAGCGAGTCGTAGCCCACCATCTGAATGTCATATGGAAACAAGGTACAGAGAAAAGAAAAAAAAATAGGGACACAGTAGAAAACAAAACTCAAAATGTTAACTTTAATCTCAAAGTTTCCACTTTAATCACATAGTTTATTTTGTCATTAAAGTAGAACGTCATAAACTTAATTTTAAAATCTTTTGATTTGCTACTTTTTTCAAATCCCATCGTAGCTAAAGTAGCTTTCTATTATGGAGCCGACCCGGACACAGACAGGCGGACATGTTGTTACTCAACGACCACACGTTTATTTACAAAACTATTTACACAAATATTGGTCACTAAGACCCAGTCCCGTGCACAAACTCCAACAATCACTCAGTCCTGGCCACAAATGCCTTCTTCGGGCCGCCTCCACACCTCTTCTGCCTTGTCCTCCTTCCACCCGACTCTAGCCCTGAATGAAGGGAGGCAGCCCCTTTTATAACAGCCCTGGATGAGCTCCAGGTGTTCCGAACACTCCCCCGTTGGCCACGCCCCAGCGTGGAGGAAGTGCCGGCTGTTCTCCCGGCAGCTCTCCGAGTGTCCTCTTAATTCTTCCCCCCAGCACTTCCTGGTGTGGCGGAAGTGCTGAGGTATCAGGTCCCCAAGGCATTGGGGCACCTCCTGGCGGTGACCACGGGCCCCTACAGGGTGGGGCTTCCATGCCCTCAACCCGTGGCCCCCAAAGCAAACAGGAAGGCGGCCCCCACGTGATCCAGGGTGGGCGCAGACCCACATCCGGTCCCTCACAGTGTCCCGGCCGGGTCATGGCCCCTGGCATCCCTGACACTATTCTATGTGTTATTCTATGTAATCTATGTATATAAATCACTACATGCTTCTTATTAAACAGACTTTCTCTTATACCAACAGGACACAGAATACATTACGTTCATGATATTACAGCTCTCTGAACAATTTTTTACTTGACAGGCATGTATACTTGATTATCATTTTCATAATGAAATGAATTAAAGCATGTATTAAACATAGGGCCACAGTGGTGCAGGGGCACTGATTAGCTAGTGCTCAGTCCAGAGATTGTTCCTGCCTCGCACAAGATCCTTGCTGTGCCGTGCACGACCCACGATAAAATAATTTATTGCAGCAGTACTGTCTCTTTCAAACGTACTAACCCCCAATTCCTGTCCTTTCTTTTCTTTCTCCAAGAATCCAATCGCCACACAATTAGCTCTTTAATAAAAGTCAAGCCATCTGTAAGCTTAGAACGCCAATTCTTCGAAACTTTTAAGGTACATTGAAATATATTCATAATACATGTTTAATTACTCCATCCATCTATCCATCCAGGGTCATGCCAGTTCCAGCAAGCATACAGCAAGAGGCAGGAACAATCCCTGAACGGGGCACCAGTTCATAGCTAGCGCTGTCCACTGTGTCCAGACATTTAATTAATAACAGTATACATTATTTAAATGAAATTAAAAATGTATCTGTATAATGTAATATCTATACTTTACTGCATTTCATCTTAAAAATTTGTATCAAAAGTTCCAAGAAGATAGTGTCTCTAAATCTAAATCGACTTAGAAGCCATTCGTCATCATCTGTAAATATGCCCTCTCTTCTGTTGAATTGAATTCCTTTATTGTTATTGTATAGCACATGAGATTCAGTATGCAAATCCTCCATAAACTTATTTTCCTATAAAATGGTAAAATAACAAAAACAATAATAATAATAATACAATAAAAAAAATTGAAAAGGTTGCTCAGGTTGTGCAATATTACAACAGTAATGCAAGTTTATAGTGAGGTAATGGTGCTTAAAAGAACAAACAGTTCTACTGGGAGCACTTGATGGACTGATTGAGTGCATTTAGAGCTCTTGGGATGAAACTGTTTCTGAACCGTGAGATCCGTATAGGAAAAGCTCTGAAGTGTTTGCCAAATGGGAGAAGTTCAAATAGATTGTGCCCATGGCTGAGGCAGCGTGTGCTAGAAGCTGTATCCCGATAATTCCGCTCTTGACACAACTGCTTTGGAGCTTCCCGATCAGCTGCTGTAGAGCTGTGATTCCACACTTAGATACAGTGGGTTAAAATACTCTGAGTGGTGCACTGACAACGGCAACGCTAAAGCAGCTATAGTATTTGAAATAGTTTGGCCATTCCGTGCACAATTACATTGTTACAGTTTGATTACAATCGGATGCCTTAAACTAAAAAAAAGATATGCTGTTATATTTCAGTGTATTTGATGAAGCTGCATCAGGGATGTGAATCAAATAAAAAAAAGGGAAACCACACTGGAACAGTAGCACTGCTTTGATGCTGGGTGCTGCCAGTTTGTTAAACCGAGCCGAAAACTAGCGTACGCTATGGTTTGACCTGACATGAAAATGTGTGTGGCTTTGCACCAAGTTTAGTTTTTATATATCGCGATGTGATCATGGAAACGGGCGTATGCAACATTTTTGTGCATACACACCATTTATACATGAGGCCGCAAGAGATGGAGAAATGTTAAAAGAGTGGTAACTGAAGTACAGTCAGATAACAAGCCAGAGTCAGAATAACCAAAAGAATCTGTCAAAGTAGTACACCAAATTCAGTACGCTAATCCAAAAATTATTATCAAAATGAACATTTCAGGTAGCTCTCACACTAACTAGAAATTCTACAGTTCATCACTTACTATCTTGAACTAGCTTGAACACACTGTGCTCTTCCATCAGTTATGTAATGGCTGCCATGATGTCACAGGTCACATGACCTGTCTTTCAAGGTCCTAACAACAGCCATGGAAACTGTAAACACCAACTGGTGTCAACCAAAACAAAAAAATCTGTCGTTAGAATAAAAATCAAATAAACAACTTGTAGTAAATATAACTCAATTCTAGAAATGAAACAAATGAAATCAGAACTGGCCACTCTCTTTGTCAAAGGACAAGAGGGGTGTATTAATAAAGAGGACCAAGAGAAGGAAAGAAAATGTGCTGAACTCATGTGGAAGTCTGTAAGTGCATCAACAGAAATAAAACAAGAATATCTCGTGATGACAGTTATGTAATCCTAATGGTTTTCAATTGCTTTTTTGTTAAGATGAGTAACTTGGCAAATCAGCAGCAGGTCCAGCGTATTGTAACAGAGCGCTCAAAAGAATAGCAGACGGTCAATAACAATTCATTATAATTGCCAAACTTCAATTATTTACCAAATAACAAACAAGCAATGTCTTCTGCTTTGTCTGAATAGTGCCTGCATCTGCAATGAGCCTTCATGGGCCTTTAGGCTTCATATTTCTTCTTCTATATTAGCTGTGGATTAAAGTTTTAGAAGCCTTTAGGCCTCCAACTTAAGCCAGTTACTATCTTACATCCTTCCTCTTTCAAGCAAAGATTAAATTTTAAATATTCACATGTTTCTCGCCCCTGGCTTCACCTTAGAACATTTTGATTTGCATGTACTGTATAGCTCTCACAAATTTGCTTGTGTATGACTCCATACCTGTCAGGGTCCGACTCACAGTGTTAATCTGTTGTAACCAAAATGGCTTTGTTGTGAAGAAATTAGCATATATTCTTCCAGAGCTTGCATTTTCATAATGCTTCTCTTTATTTAAGGACATACTGTACATGTATAGCCTTTGCACTTGAGTAATTCTGCACCTTGTCTTTCTTCTAGTTAGAATTCTAACTTTTCTGTATTACTAAACCTTGCACTGTATTTCTGAACTTCATTGTCTTTTGCAAACATACAAGTCTACAAATCCAAGTATTTCAGACTTAAAAGTAATATCTGATTCTGGGAAGACTTTTAAGACCTAAAGAGCAACAGCTAGTAATGTGTTGAGATCAGTGAAGAGAAGAATCCCAATCATAGCTTTCAAAGCTATGTGTGTCAAATCTGTGAGAATAGCACACAAGATAAGGGGACCAAATTAAAGGGAACATAGAGGAAGGTTTTTAATATTAGGTTAGAGGGAGGCACGTTCACTGCTCATGGTTCAGGTCTGAATCTTCTGCTGTAAGATGGAAAATATAAGCAGGTAAGCCATGGAGAACCAAAATTCCTACCCTTTGTCTCTTTAAAAACAGCCCCCATAGGGTTGGTTCTGTACTCTCACATTTTACGCCATGCAGTACCATTGATTAATCTCTCACTCACTCAAGACTCTAAGAGGATGGCTTCACACCACACCAAGAACCTGGCACTCACACACATGCAGCACATCAAATCCATGTAAGAAAAAATAAGTTCTACATATCTCAGTGAACAAGATCATCCTATTTTTAGAACCAATTATACAGTAAATCAATCAAAATTTTCCCGATCTTTATTCTACCCTAGACTCTTAGAGCCAGATGTAAAATACTGTGTACACGACTGGATAGAACCATGAGAGAATTGTGCTTAAAAGTGGTTGGGAACAATTAGATGGCTCACTTAATGCCACATTTCTAAACCAATCCAATGCCTCATGAAGACTTCACTCAAAGCAGGGATGATGATTGTGAACTGTAATAATGCTCTCTTAACTTGTTTCGACAGAGAGCAAACTTCTGATTACGATTATGATAAACGCTATTGGAAAAGTCTCTGGAACAGATCCCTATTAAACATATAAATGTGTGTCACATGTGTGGAGAGCACATTGTATGTGTGAAAAATAAAAACATATAGTAACCTGTTGCAACTGGGAAACGCCTTCCTGTGATTATGCATTAGCATTCAAAAACATCAATGGATTAGTGTGCAGGGAGTGCGTTGTAATACAGTAGTTTACGGATTTGGACTTCAAACACTAAGGTTGCAAGTTCAAATTACACTGCTGACACTGTGTGACCATGAGCAAGTAACCAATTAGATCTCAAATGTTGTAACTCACCTTGGGTAAAGGTTTCAGTAAGAGTAATAGTGGAAAGGTGAATGATATGCTGTCGTAGTTGTGTGCTCTTTGCTGTTCTGTTGCAATGACAATGTCGGAATCGATGTAAGGTTCAAAGAACTAGCAGCTATGCTCATGAAAATATGAATTTGAAGGAAATAATGTGGCGCACCTCATCAAAAGGAGGTGAAAATGACTGCCAGTAAGAGAACTAATAATGAGGAGATGCCGATTTCTGTACTCAAAATACTGCATAATATCCATCGTCTAACTACATGTCTAAACGAGCCAGAATTGAACATTTTATCACATAGTATATCCAAAGGCCACAATGCTGATTTAAACTCTGTTTGCTGTTGTTATGTCATATAATAATGCAATAGCCAAAGATATTATTGCAGTCAGAAGAACTTCTCAAGCACATGAATCAAAGTACCTACAGTGGTCAACATGTTCCTGTGTCTCTTCTGTCACTGCCCTTATTGCGATTTATGAGTTGCTCATTAAGTTTCAGTTACCCCATTCTAAAGAGCACTTGAATGGATAACAGCAGTTTTAGCTTTCTGTTTTCTGTCAGTGTCAAGTCTTTTGTTTAGTTACTTTTGCTCTCTCCCTGTCTTTTTATAGTTGGTTTATGTATTTGTATGTGACTGTGAGCCTCGGTAACCTCGACCTTTTGAAGTGCACGGACTGGAGGAGTTGTGTTTTTAGAAAGAAACCCTTTGGGCAGAGCCTTTTCAGTAGCGGATCTTGCCCCTATTCACTACAAACTTTTTAATGAGTTTTTCTCAGATGTATATCTCATTTGAAAATCATGTCTAGCTGCGTGAGACTAATGCTACCCAGACTAACACAGTAACAAATTGACATAACCAGCGCAATCTATGATGTGTAGATAAGCTACCATTAACGAAAAATAAAGTAGGTAGATGACTGACACCGATGACCATTTTTGCTCCTTTCTAATTAATTAAATATGAGAATAAGAAATCTTTATTCAAGAGAGGTTTTATGATATCTTTGTTGTGTCAGGAGTGCATAGCGACCACATTGTCTTATGATATCTAAGTATGAGAGTTGAGGATTTATGGCAATTCCTTCAAGTAATCATTAGGCAAAAGTGAAAGATGTTGTTCCAAGTGTTAACTGTGCATCCTCTTAATTTGGCTTTAAGTGAGTGAATAAATATACAATAAGCTAGCTTAGTAAAATGGCGATCTTTCTAAGATTGTTCAAAAATACATTGCTGAATTCCAGAATTTAGACATTTTCTAGCAACAATAAACACGGAGCTGGCAGAAACAAATGACCAGAGATTAGAAGTGACAGGTTTTGTTTAATGGGGAACCTTGTCAACAGGACACCTACTCAGGTGACTGACTCAAGTCTCGAATGAAGGCAGTAAAGACCACTTAAGTGTTTTATTATTTTATTGGTTATATTGACCCAATAAAGTATCTCTTACAGTTTTAAGCGAATACTCCGATCTTAAATGCTTTAAATGAAATAGTGGTTCTGGGCTATATTGTATACTGTATATGTGTAGTACAGGGCAATTTAGATATTCACTATTATTATTTGTGCTAGTAAAGAAAAAAAGCAATGCAACATATGAAGTACAGTATGTGCTAATATAGAAAACCCCACTATAAAAATGACCATTCCCTCATTACTCTATATACATTGTAGAGTGCTCTGCATAGCCTGAGGCAAGCTAATACTTTATTGTATATGATTGTATATGATGAAGTGGTATAAAAACACATCCAGTATACTTTTTTTAACTGTTCCAGTAAAGGATTGATCTCACCTTCAGCTGCAAAAAAAAGAAAATAAAAAATTTGGGCCATCTCAAATAAAGCGCTTTTGCATGACAGAGGCTGCTTCCCCTTCCAAATATTTTCTGGCTCAGTGAGACTGTGGCTTTTTATATATCCTTCACAGATCAAGGATTAATGGGACAGGAGGTCAAAAGAAACCCCAGGGGCTCCCCTTACATGCTGCCTCCTGGAAGGTCCAGATGGACTGCATATCTAAAGCTTTCAAATAATTAATAAATAATGAGGTTCACTTTGACAAAGAGCAGCTTTCAGATTGTACAGGTCCAGTAGGGCACTTCTCTAGCAAACATTATTTTACTTGAAAATATATTAAACCTACCTGAGAAACCTGAATAAATTAACTTCATTATTTTTAAACGCGTCAAGAAAAAAAGTCTGTGATTGATTTATAAAGATTCTGGGGCACCACTTACTTTTTGAAAGGCTAACAGAAATGTTTCTTGGCAGTTTTCCATATTATTGCATGTTCTTTTCTGGGACCCTTTTTCCAAATGTAAAGTTTTGCCAGTATTAACTCACAGATGTGTTTTTAATCATAGAATTATTCTATTAAACGTACTGATGAAAGACAAGCCATTAACCATAATGTCTTCCTGTCTAATTTTGTCCAGTTTCTGGTCACCTGTGTGCTGCCCTCTCCGCCTCTGTTGCTGGCTTCTCTGAACTACACAGGAAGTGCTACCCTACTATGGAGCAAGTGATTTCTGGGAAAGTTCTCCACGTCTCCTCCATGCCCTGTTTCCATCTGGCTCCCCAATATATGTTACTAGGCATATCTGAAACCCTGGTCAACCCAGCTTGTAAGTCTTTGTTTTTTTTTAATTGGAATAAAATCCTGGAAAATAAAATAATTGTGTTATGTAGTGGTTAGCGTGGATAATTCACAGCTTCTGAGTCCTGGGTTAGATTCTCACACCAGGCACTGCCTGTGTGATGGCTGCACATTCATTTTATGTCTGTGTAATTTTTTTGTCAAGGTATTACACTTTCTTTTCTGCATCCCAAAGATATGCCAGTTGGGGGGGGTTGGGAATTCCTAATTAGCCTGAAAAAATGAGTATAGGTGGGTTTGTGAGTGCACAGCAAAATGACCATTGTTAAATTAACTCTTGTAGGCTCAAAAAGTGTACATTGTGTATGGAAAGAGTGGACACATATAGTATATACACTTCAAGTATTCATGTACCACTGGTCATTATGCTTTGTGGGTAATGTGGCTGTGAACTGGATAAGCAGGATCAGATGGATGGATGCTTGCAGTGTGGACCAGAAAGTATTCACACTTCTTCACTTCCTGCACACATTATTGCATTATACATTTAATTTTACATGGATAAATTTGCGTTTTTTGCCCCTCGATCTACACTCAGTAACCCATGATGACAACGTGAAAAGATTTTTTCAGAAAGGTTTGGAAGTTAATTAAAAATTAAAACTGTAATCTCTCTTTTATATAAGTATTCAGACCTTTTGCTGTGGTAATCCATATTGTGCTCAGGTGCCTCCTGTTTGCTTTAACAGTCCTCTAGAAGAGTCCACCTTTGGTAATCTGAACTGATTGAACTTCATTTACAAAGGCACACTATTGTGTATATAAGGTCCCACAATTCACAGTGCATGTCAGGACGAAAAGCAAGCCATGAAGTCCAAGGAGCCTCTGTAGACCTTTGTGATAAAATGATGGTGAGGTTCATATTAGGGCATGGGATTAAACTATTTGTAAGGTTTTGAGTGTTCCCAGGAGCACAGTTGCCTCAGTAATTGTGAAATAAAAGTAGTTTGGAACCACCAGGACTCTTCCTAGTCTGGCCAAACCGAGTAACTGGGAAAGAAGTGTCTAAGTCAGAGAAGTGATGGTCACTCTAACAGAAAGAACAACCATCTCAGCAGCACTCCATCCTTTAGGCATTTATTCTACAGTAGCTAACGCCCACCTGAAATTTGATAAAAAGCATTTAAAGGATTCTGAGAGCATGTGGAAAATGAATCTTTGTTGTGATCAAACAAAAGTAGAACTCCAAACACTATGGCTGGTGAAGTTGGTGACCTGTCTAGTATCACCCCTATGGTGAAGCATTGTGGTGGCAGCATCATGCTATGGGGGTGTTTCTCAGTGTCAGGGACAGGGAAACCAATCAGAATTGAGAGAAGGGTGAATACGGCCAAAACAGAGAAATCCTTGAAGAAAACCTTCTGCATTGTACACATGGCCTAGACTTGGACAATGGTTGATCTTTAAGCACAGCAACGGTCATAAAACACACAGTCAAGACATCACAGAGACAAGTCCCTGATTGTTCTTAAGTGGCCCAGCCAAAGTCAAGACTTAAGCCCCTTATAACAGGGAAGTCCATCTCCCACCATGGACAGCCACAGTGGCTGTAGGTTTTTGTTCCAACCCAGTTGCTTAATAAGGAAGCCAGTCCTCACCAGTAACAGATTTTATGTAATTTAATGGCTTGTTACTGTTTTAACTCTATCATGTCAGTCCATTTTTAAAGCATAGATTTTTTTTTTCCTTTCTAGTGACACATACAGGTATATCATCCAAGTGATTTGAAGCCTAAAATGGATGAGTAATTTTCAGTTCTTCACTTTCTCTTCAGTTTCCTTCTGAGCACTTAAAGCAATTAGTGAATGATGAATCCACACGGGTGGAAATGGAGACAAGCTAGATGTAGAACTGCTGGTTCCTTTTCATTCATTCTATCATTGCATCTCATTCGTAATAAGGAGCAGTTAAAACAATGAATACAGCTTTTAAAGACTAAAATAAGCAATTATGGATTCCAACTCCTAACAAGTGAGACAACTAAACTGAAGCAGAAAAATGTCACTTGATCAATAAGTGCTTCATCAGTAATGAATGATTTCTCATGAAGCAGTTGGGTTGGAACAAATACCTGAAGCCACTGCGGCCCTCCAGGACCAACGTTGCTCAGTCCTGATTTAAAGGGTCTGAGCCTTAAATAGCAAATAAATTAAATTTTTTAATTAAAGTTAATTAGTAGCAAAATCGAGTCACTAATTTAAAAAATGGTTAGAATGAAAATCTGTAGGCAGTGTGACACACCAGGATCAGAGTTGACCACCCCTGCTATAAAACATCTGTGGAGAGACCTGAAGATGACAGTATTTCAGACCCGTCCAATCCAGGCTAACTCAGCATGAGAGGGTCTGCCAGGAAGAATGGGATAAATATAGGTGTGCAAATTTGTAGAGACTTACTCAAGAAGACTGGAAGCTGTAATTACTGCCAAAGATTCATATTAAGTGTTTGCACAATTAACAAGAATGAGAGATTTCAGTTTTTGATTTCTAATAAATTAGCAAACTTTTCTGAAAACATGTTTTCACTTTGTTGTTATGGGCTGTTTAATGTAAATTGATGAGAAAAAATAGCAAATATATCTAATTAAAATTAAAGTTACCTCACAATAAAGTGTACAGAAAGTAAAGGGGTCTAAATACTTTCTGAATCCTCTGTAGTGCTGATAATAAATAAAGTACTGTAAAATACATCAATGTCCATTTTTATTCGATTGGCCTTTATTTTTCACGCCAAATATTGTACAATTTGCATCCCTTTTCAATTATAGTCTATAATGAATAGATGTATTGGTTCATTATTGACACGTGTACAGTGAACAGTGAAATTCTTACTTGCTTGTGTTAATCAACATGCAATGCATTGCAACTCTCTATCCCCTTGAATATAACTATCTTATTTCGAAATGTCTGTCTAATGCAGTGAAACCAGTAAGCCCATCTTAATTTGGAATAAAAAATACAATCAAGCTGTTTTTGTCATTCTAGAACAGATTCTGTGGTGAAGTTTGCCACGTCATTTCCTGAATGCCCAAATTCATATGGATCTGTAGGTTTTATGCAAAGCTTGTTTTCCCAGTTATTGATATTTAATTTCATATTATTTACATTATACCTTTTAACCAATCAATCAATCAATCAACATTTATTTATATAGCACATATTCATACAAAAAAATTTAGCTCAAAGTGCTTTACAAAATGAATAGAAAAATAGAAGACACAATAAAAAATAAACATAAGTCAACATTAATTAACATAGAATAAGTAAGGTCCAATGGCCAGGGTGGACAGAAAAACAAAAAAAAACTCCAAAGGCTGGAGAAAAAATAAAATCTGTAGGGTTCCAGACCAAGAGACCGCCCAGTCCCCTCTGGGCAATCTACCTAACGTAAATCAAACAGTCCTCTTTGTATTTAGGGTTTTCATCGAAGGACCTGATGATGGTCACGTATGCCACTCTAGTGAACTCATTCCTTCACTCAGACTTATAGCTATGATTTGCAGGATGGCAGGACAGAACGTTTTAATGTGCTAATTATTACATGATTAAAAGTACATTCCCAATCTGCCTTACATGATAGAAACTTACTTGCCAATATGTTCTGATGAATGTACGTCCAATTTAAACATTGACAATGAGGTTCACTGTACGTAACCATAATTATTATTAAATATGCCTCATTTTCTTTTAATAAACAAATTAAATAGTCTATCTTAGTCTTATTCAGCCTTATTTTCTGATTTTACAAATGGGCAGCTAACAGCTCCAGGTATGTAGGTTTCAGTTACAGTATGTACTACTCTCTGTCTGTTTCCAAACTGAACACATTATCATTGTTACCTTGGATTGGTTTGCGAGTAATTATTTAGTTTCGTGAAACATCCTGAGGCTGTATTTGTTAGGCTAAATCTAAAATGTCTAATAGTCTAAATTGGCCAAAACAACAGCAAATGTGATTGATCCTTTCAGAGGAGTGGTGGCCCATCCAGAACTGTTTCTTACCTTGCATTAGATGCTGCCAGCATGCGACATACAATAGAAGTAGTAAAGCTGAGATAATGAAGGATAGCTATTTTTCAGACTAATCCTTCCTGTGTATCCTTTTGTATTATAACCTACCAAAATCACATAGGTTGGGAGCGTTGCACCCACCACAAGACAAACCACCTGGATTGGGCCTGAGTGCAGCCATGCAATGGGTGACACCTCAGCATCTACACTGGAACAATGTGAGTTTTTTTATGGTGGCTGGAGTGCCAATCCTGCCACAAACTGCCAGGTTTTCCCTGCAAGGTGGAAGACCTGCTTGCGGAGCTGAATGCAGATTAACATCATACCCAGGACAGAGCAATTGCAGGTTAAAGGCTTTGCTCAAGGGCCTAACGGAGTAGAGTTTCTTCTGGCGTTTACAGGATTCAAACCAGCAACCATACAATTGCCAGTGCAGATCTGTAGCCTCAAAGCCACCACTCACATCACCAACACAAATTGCTTAGCCACAGTCTACTTCCTAATTCCATATCATGATGCATACTAAGTGTGTTCTTTTGTAGCCAGAGTGGTTTTCTCCAGCATAGTCATCAGACATGGCACATCTGTCATTCCTAACTTCATGGAGAGGATCACATGCTGTCCATCACCGTGTTTATGATAATTTTTATAGAAAGTCACCATAAATGTACATGGGTGGAACAGGTAGGGAACAGGCAGATGTTTTCAGAGAACACGTAAAAACATTTTACAATGAAAACCCACTCTCTCCAAGATATCACCGTGGCACACTTACCTTTTTGTGATCATAGTGCACTGATCTATTGGCTTATGTTTGATTACAAAGGTACTTACTAAAGAAAAACAACCATTAATGAGCTCACATACTGTAATGTAGTTCAACGTCGTAAGGTTCAGAGTCTTGTAAGGAACCAACCTAAGATAGGCTGCCAGGCCATTATAGGCAACATTTATTGATGGGCTCCAGTTTAATGATACCATTTAACTAAACATATCCTCCTTTCAGAGGAAAATTAAAGTCCGCGTTGACTCAAAGAGTTCATCCATACTCCACAAAGACCAGGCTAGGATTTCAACCCAGGACGTGAGAGCTGTGAAGCTGTAACACTAACCACTTCATCATCATTTCACCATTAATGACAAAGAGTAATAGCTAAATTCATCTGACAATATTTTCTTCATCATATTTTGCAGCTACTTTAGCTTTCCACCATTTTGATCGCATTGGCCTTTTTTTCTAACACCTTCCTCACGCTCCTCCAAACTCTGCATTGTATATCATCTTATCATTTTTTACTTTTGGCCCATATCAGAGTCAAGCTTAGCATCTTCAGTATTACAGTATGTTTAAAACTTTGTTTTTTGAACACATATGTATTATTTTTTATATCCTGTAGTGCTGAAGTGTGAATTTACTTATTAAAAACAAGCATTTCCATTTCAGGGAAATATTTCCCATAATGATTTATTGAAATAAATGCAAAACAACAGAGTAAAACTTTGATTAACAATATGGCCAAATTCCTTTCCTGATTCTCATAGGTTCACTTCTAGCTTTCCGATTGACTCCCAGTAGCATTCGTGGGATCTCCTCGCACTTCCTAACTTTGTCCAATGGAGGAGGCTGCTTTCTTGGGGCTTTCATTATTCAAGTAATGTATCTGGCGTCAGGAGGTAAGTAGAAAGAAGTGCTGCGGGTAATATGTAGCTGCAGCACAGACAATTCCCAAAATTCAAATAGTGCTATCAAAAATATATGACAGAACTATCCACAGGCGAGTTACTAAAGAGAGCTTTGCACAGAGATGAAAGCCTTCCTGGCCAACTAGATGAAACAAAACTTCTTTTTCTTACGGGAGGATCCCTGGGAGAGGATGAGCCTAAAGTGTTTATCTAATGGAAGCCAGTGGGGTGCCTTTCTAACTCAAGGCAAAGATGAGCCCTCATTAGGCTGATTCAGCATTGTACTTCTTGCTAAAATAGAATGCTTTGCTAGGTTTTCTAAAAAAAGCGGGGTAATCATCACCTTTTCATGTGTATTTACATACCAAGTAGCTGGATTATCAATGGAAGATAATTTTGCTGGTGGGTAAATTAATAAATAATTTGACTGCCAGGGATAAACTGTCTATTACTCAAAGGCACTGCAGGGCTTTTCTTCATTCCTGCCTCAGAATACCCTGTAGAGCATGTCAGCTAACAAGATGTCAAATCTTTCTTGATGTTAGAGTTCTCACTGTAAAGATTGGTTTCTGGTGTTTTATATGGCTTTAGCTTGTTGTTGACATAGTATAGGTCACGTTGAAATGGGAACTATTTGAAGTGACTGTGCAGCAGCAAATCGTATATAATTCAAAGCTACTACACAATGACTTCTCCAAATATCATTGTTTTTAGTACAATAGCAGAATTAATAAGTATGTGAACAACTGGTAACGTCTTATTTGGGTGCCAAAGTGTCCCAGCAGGCCAAAGCCTTTCCCAGCTGCCAGGCCCGCCGCCAGAAATATTTGGGCCCCAAACAACTGGGTACGTGTGGGCCCCTCTGCCTCCCCCCGGGTCCCCACATGCCAAAACCTTCAAATACATATACAAAATTGTTGAAATGTAGTTTATCCGACAGCAACAATGCTGCATTTATGAATACCATACTTGATGAGTTAAGCCTTCTTGCACATCAAAGTTTGACTGCGAGAAGGAAAGCCAGTGCTAACGGAAGCTTGTAGCGGAATTGAAACAATACATTAATGAGATAGGCCTCCTATGTATTATCTAACGTGTAACGGTACAATTATACCAATGCAATGAATAGGAGTAACATCTAAACATTTTAATATATACTAACAGTTAGGGTTATCTGCATGGTGTACAATCAGTATGGTAACTTACTGTATCAAACTTCAAAGTTTTCAAAAAATCCGGGAGATCCAGAATCTTTAGTGATACACACAAAACCAACGCACACTGCTTTAAAAGCAACAATAAACACCCAAGCGGATGAATTATCAAACTACGGAGACGGACTTCTGCTACACCATACACGTCAACATCCACGATAGTGCACAACAATATCGCTGTTGTCTGAGACAGAACAGCGCCTCTGTGTGTGAAACGGAAGTATTCAATTACAGCAGCGAAGTCAATCCATTATCCACGTACCCTCTACAACAAACATACTACTCAACGTCAAGCTCAAGGACGTCGGTGTCGGCTCTTCTTTGTCTTTGAGACCCTTTGACAAGCGTGCACACGACACGAGCACGATATCTACTTGCATGGAGCGTGCGGCTATTAAAACACTCAGTTGTATTGTTGTAAGCTAAATGATTTAACTTTTCTATTACATGTAACTTGAATAATTCTCCGACTATATATCTACGTACACAACATCAACATTAAAAAAATCAAGCATGAAGGGGACCCCTTTCCGTTAGGCCCCCGGACCAGAGTCCCGTTTGTCCCCCCCCCGGCGGCGGGCCTGCAGCTGCACTGGCCATAAGGTAGGTAAACAGCCCCGGACAAAGGAGCAGTATAATGTGTGGCAAAATACTGTAATGATCACTGACTTGAAAAATGTTAACACATAAAATTTACAGTTTGCTCAGTTTTGCTTCGATGAAAAGTATTTTTTTATTGTAAGAAGGTTGCCACCCGCCATCCTTGCTGAGCTTCTGCAGTTATTGGGCTCCACTACAGACACTTCTATAGGGAGTACTCATTTCTTAATACTCAGACCCTCTTATTCCCATTTCACTCTTGTACTCTCCTTTTCACACTTAGGCCCCTTCCATGCTACTACATTTTTGTTTAAAAACACAGACTTTACAACATAAACTACAATATTTATTTATATAGAACATTTACATACAACAATGCAGCTCAAAGTGCTTTACAATATGACAGAAAGTAAGTTACAAGAAAAAAAAAACAATTAAGATTAGCCAATAATATTAAATAATAAGTAACAACCAAAGTAGGTAAGGCCAAATGGCTGGGAGGACAGAGAAAACAAACAAAAAAAACACTCCAGTTAGGCTGAGGAAAAAAACAAAATCTGCAAGGGTTCAAAGGCTGAAAAGACCACCCAGTCCCCACTGGACATTTTACCTGACATAAATGGTTATAAATCAGTCCTCTTTGTTTTCATGCTTCATGTAACAGTATTTGATGATTCTGGTCTTGTGGACAGCAGGGACTCCCACCTTCAATCTATCAACACAGGGGGTCTGCATGGTGTCTCGATCAGATGGTGTTGGCACAGATTGCTACCATGGAAGTACCTGGAAAAACAGCAGAGACTAGTGGGGATTAGTACAGATTGCAGATCCCTGAAGAATATGATAATTCTATACCCATATAGTCGAGTAGGGATACAACTGAAAAGTAGCTACGAAACGCCAAATTAAAATAATGAGTTTTTAGTCGTTTTTTTTTAAATGTTCCAGTGAACTTCTAACGGTAAAGTATTCCAGATTTTAGGTTCAAAACAGCAAAATACCACATCACCACTTCTTTTAAGCTTGACTTTTGAAATTATAAGCAGACCTTCATTCAGAAAAAAATGCAGTCTTCATAATCTGGTTAATGTGTGATTTAAAGTTTAGATCAGAGTCAATGATTATAAACCCTAATTATCCCTAAATTCTTTACCTCTAACCTAAAGGATCAAGTTTATTTCTAACATCCTTTCTGTATCTAAGTCTGTCCATCACTAAGATTTCTGTTTTCTCCTTATTTATTTTGAGAAGTTACTACTCATCCATTCGGTAATACAAGTAAGACATTGTGTCAGTGAAATAAGAGAGTCAGGGTCATCAGGTGCTATGATAAGTAAAGCTGTGTGTGATCTGCATAGCTGTGGTAGCTCACCTTATGTTTTGAGATAATCTGACCTAATGGAAGCATGTAGATTGAAAAGGGCAACAGACCCAGAATAGATCCTTGTGGTACACCATATAAAATATCATGTATCTCCGAAGTACAATCATCACAGCTAACAAAGAATTGTTTACCTGTTAAATAAGACTGAAACCAATTTAAGATACTGCCAGAGAGTCTTCATTTTTGCCTTTCAAAACACGAGGGGGACCTACACAATATTAGGCCGATGGTTTTAATGTTGCTGATTTATGTATATATTACTGTGCAAACATTGATTTGTTTGTTAATTTTATATTATGACGGTGTTGATTAAGCATTTAAATTATGTGCAGTGCCTTTAATGTGTTGAACCAAGTGGGGCAGGGCCACCTGAAGTTGCAATTAGCAACTTGCCATTAAAAGTCCATCTGACCAAAGATGGCTGTTGTGGCATTAGCATCTACAGTACTTTAGTCTTTTGGGTCCCCTTTTTGGATTAAAGATCTTGTAATATTTTTACATTTTGGTTAATAACTCTTGCTTTGTTTAGTGGTATAGATTTTTGGAATTTTGGACCAATTTTATTTGCTTTGTGGTTTTCCTGTTAGATACGCTTTTTTCTGAATTTGGTTTAACTGTAGCCTTTGTTTTTCATTTCATTTATTTGTTAACAGATATAGAAACTTTATTTTTGTACTTTGAACCAGGGTTCATCTATGATTCTCTTCTTCCCTTTCCAAGAGTTTCCAACCGCTTTTTTTTTGTTAAACCTGTGTAGGACAAATAAATGCTTTGTGATGCTCATTATTTGATTATATGCCTCAGTTAAATATTAAAGTTTAGTTTCAGCCAGGCAGATCATAACAAGAAAGAGTCAAACCATCAAAATACATGTCCCACTCCAAAAGTCTGTCATTTCCTCACCCGCATAGTCCTGATCAGGCTCGCGGGTGTACTGGATCCTATCCCAGCTAGCATAGGGTGCAAGGAAAGAATAAACCCTGGCCAGTCTTTCACAGGGCCCAATAGTTTAATATTTAAGTTATTTATTCAGTAGCCAAAGAATGTGTAATTATTCAAAATGCAAAATATAATTGTCAAAAAAATTGTAAAGTTAAAAATTCAAACAAAAGAGAGGAACATGGAACTGAAATTGAATTATAACAGAAGACTACAAATAGGCAAAAAAAGCACAAAATCAGCTATTAAAAATACTAAATCCTAAACAGCAAGAGCAAACCTCAAATACAGAAAACTGACAAGCAAAAATTGTCAAAGAGCTCAAACTCTACAAAGAGGTGAAGCACAAAGAGAGCAGAAGAACACAGTTAAACACAACTACTGCCAGAGCAATGTGGTCATGCCAGCAAGTAACTGTGGGACTAGTGACTGCAGCCCCTGAATGCTGTAAGCTTGAGACAAAGAGCAGGGGAGAAAACAGCAAACATAAACTAAAATGTAAAGACAATAAAGGAGTGGGAATAAATAACAAAAATCTATAAAAAAAAATTAGGACAGTGTTAGCACTGTTTCCTCTCAGTAAAGTGACCAGATTTTGTGTCCCAGGACCTCCCTCATGTCTGTTTGGGATTCCTCCGAGTGCTCTGGTGTTCTCCCAAAGACATGCAGGTTAGGTGGATTGGCGGTATTTAACTGAATCTAGTGTGTGGTTTGGGGGTGTGTGTGTGTGTTCTCCCTGACATGAACTGGCGCCCTGTCCAAGGTTTGATCCTGCCTTGCGCTATTGCCTTGTGCCCTGTCCTGGCTGTGTTAGGCTCGGGACGAAGCATATTAGAAAATGACTGATTGACTACAATACAAATAGTGCTAGGCCAGTAGTGTAAAACATTAGGCTATTAAAAACAAATAAATAGATAAAATAATAAATGAATAAAGATAAATGGAGTAAAAGAAGCGAGAGAACCTGCTTCCTCAATTTAAATGCTTATTCTAAAATGATACTGATTAGATGCTGCCAGGTTTTGAAAAAGTTTGTACCAATCCTCTAAGTGAGATATTTAATTTTTTCCCATTTTAGATAGTATATAACATCAGTTACCCACTGACTTAGAATAGGAGAGTTAGGATTCTTCCAGTTGAGCAAGATAAGTCTAAGTGCCAATAGTCTAGTAAAAGTAATTACAGTTTGTTTGTCCTTCTCCACTTTAAGCCCATCTGGGAGTACACCTAACACAGCTATTAATGGGTTAGGAGGGATTGTGACATCCAGGCTGTCTGAGAGGCATTTAAGGATTTTGGTCCAAAATTATGTTAATTTGATGCAGGCCCAAAACATGTGACCCAGTGAGGCTGGAACTTGATTGTAGCGTTTGGAGGTTGGTTTTGCCCTGGAAACATTTTGGACAATTTTAAACGAGAGAGATGTGCTCGATATATCATTTTAAGTTGAATAATTCTATGCTTTGCGTATATGGAGCTCGAGTGAATTCTGTGCATTGCTACTTTCCACTCCTTTTCTAAAATACTGAGTAAAAGATCCTTTTCTCACTTTTCTCTCGGATCGTTGAAAGGGAGGGACTGTAAAATAGTTTTATATATTATGGAGATGCTGTCTGAGTCCTTGAGACTGATCAATATTTTTTCCGGTATAGAGGTAGGTGGGAGGTCAGGAAAATTGGGCAGGTTCTGTTTAACAAAGTTTCAGATTTGAAGGTAGTGAAAGAAATATGTTGCTGTAAAGTTAAATTGGGAATGTAATTGTTCCTAGGATGCAAAAACGTTGTCTATGTAAAGATCTCTAAGTGATTTAATCCTGGATGTTTTCCAGGCATTAAAAACTGCCTACGTTTGAGAGGGTGGGAAAAGGGGGTTCTCGTGCAGAAGTGCCACAGATAAAAGCTTCTCTATCTCAAAATGCATGCTACATTGGTTCCATATTCTGAGTGAGTGAAGCATAATTGGGTTGTTAGTATATTGGCGATAACTTGCATTTATTAGGGCACAAAGCAAGAAATATAAAGAAGTACTGCAGGATGTTATTTCTATTGTGGACCAAGCCTGTGTATGTTCATCTATTGGTGTCCAGGTTTTTATAGCTTGTATGTTTGCTGCCCAGTAATAAAATTGAAACTTAGGTAGAGCCATGCCACCTTCTGCCCTTTGGATATGTGGATGTATTGAATTCCAAATAAAAGAGGTTATGGTTGAGTCTAATTTTTTGCAATAAAATGGCATATGATAGGAAAATGTTAAGGTGAACAAAATCCATAAGATACCCCTAATAGCGCGCAGGAAGCTAAACCTTTGTTACCCGAAGTTATTAATGACTTTCATAACTGTCAAATTGGTGGGTACTTTTAAGTTCTCAAAATTTCAGATCTTGGTTTTGGTTTTCCTTGTCAACTCAGCACAAATGAAGAGTTCATCCACAGCAAGAGTGACTTTTTTCATTAGAATAGAACTCAATTGTTTAAATGTGCATTTATTCTTTCAACTTTCTGTTGTTTTTTTTCCTTTCAGGTTTTTACTTTCCAGACACTTTAGCAGAAGGCAAAATGGAAGTTTTTTTCTTCTTGTTAGGCACAATGATGACTATAAATGCTGTCATATTCTGGAGCATTTCTTCCAGGTAAAGTAAAAATAAAGTTGCATTTAGTAAATATTTAAATATGAAGTAGCATTTTGATGTATACATGAACAGTGAATAATGAGGTTATTGTTGTAACAACAATCTTTTTATGACTCTTATGACTAAATGTATTTTTTTGAACACTGAATTCAATAATAGATGTCACAATAACGAGACATGAACAGATAAAGGTTTGGGGCAGCCACCCATGTAATATGGTATCCCGGCTGCAAAAGTCGTTTTTTTCACAATAATTGGCACTGAAGTGCATACAACGGAGTCCAAAACAAGACTGAGGGAAAAGGGGAAAAGGGCAGGCTTTTAAAGGGGAAGACAGGAAGTGAGGTCATAAGGATCGGGCATGTGTTCATCGCTCATTGGATCAGGCCCGGATGTGACATCAGGGGGGCCGGAGCTGGTAAGGTCTGTTTCCATTGGTTCGGTCCCGGAAGTGATGTCAAGAGAGCCAGGTGGAGTCTCCCAGGAATGGTCTACAGGGAAGTGAGAAAAAGAGTCAGTGCACTCTGCCACATCCCGGCATGCCTCCGAACTGCCTACATTTAAGCCCTTTAGCTGCCTCCCATGTGCACGTGTGTGACATAGAATATAAAACAGGTTTAGTGATGAATCTTGTGAGTATACACTGAACTTGATGTCATTGAAATTAAAAAATGGATCACTTTTATCACCACCACTGCTTACATATTTTTTCAGATTGTAGACCAGGCTCTCTCATTTTCTGTACACCAAACAACACAACTGGCTATGCTAAAGCAGAAGTTTGGTAGCTCAGCATATTAATATGGCTGTAATCTGAGGTGTCATCCAGCCATTGCATTTCATGGCTACAAAAGTGGCTACAAATACATTGTATAGTTTAAGGGTTAAATAGTTTTAACTTTACATTTATTAAGCTTTTTTGTGCAGAGATGCACCTGAGCTGAAATGTAGCCAGCATTGCAAAGACCATAGGAGGACAGAACATAAGTATTAATTTAGTGAGGACCCACTTACAGGAAATGGCGGCAACAGGGGGTGCTGGATGTGTTGCCGCACCTCAGCCAAATATGAGGACTGATTGCATTACTACCTAGAATTGTAGAGTACATAACAAAACCAATATACCATACATGACAAAGCATCACATTCTCATATCCATGTAATCCAGCTCAGGGGGCTGAGGCTATTCCCGCAGCATTGGGCACATGGCAGAAAACCGTCCTGGAGAGAGCAGCAGTTTAACAGAATATACAGTAGATACCTACACACATTTATTTTAATTATGCATGTACTTTAAAATAATGACTACTGTAATGAGACACAAGAAACGTCAAAAAGAGTTGGGGCACCATGGTGGTCCCCATAAATTCCATGGCCAAAAAGAACAGAAAAAAATACAATTGAAAAATAAACAGTTTGTCTTGTTCAGACTCAAGCCTTCTTCAAACTGCCCCAAGATGGCACTAGAGCTGGTTATGACGTCTGCACACCAGAAGGGGTGGGTTCAGTGCAGCGAAAACTAGAAGTGACATCACAGACTGAGGAGCTGTCAATCATCCTTTCTGCAGAGGGGAGAAGAGAGAAGACATTAGACAACAGCACCACCCTCTGGCTCGGAGTATAACAGTTATTAAATGAGCCCTGAGGTTGTCTCCCAGGCACACATGTGTGACACTACATTTTTTCCATATATTTATTAAAAATAATTGAAAGATCAATCAACAATTTTCTTACAAAAGTATTTTTATTATGTGAAGAACTTTGAATTTACACACTTTTATTATGTTTGTGATGAATTAGCACTGACATCTGTCATTGAGATACAGTGTATGCCAGTATTATTGTTTTTTATTAAATCCTTACGGGAGTATCAGAAAATATTTTACAAAATTTGCATGAGAGATACATCAAATGTTTATAGTTAGGCTGAATTTTATTAAAATGTATGTAATCATTTTTAATTTCTAGGTACAAAAACCTGAGTCAAGACCCGGACCATGGAGTTAAAAGCAGCGTACTTGCAGAGAAGCTTGTGCAGCATGAACATTCGCTCATGTTTTACGACAGTGTTGGCGAGTGCACATATACGCCGTCGTCTACAGAGTTGACTTTGTAGCTTTTTTGTCTAAACAATAACAGTGGGTAAGTTTCAGGGGAGACTCAAAGTAAAACGGGAAAAATCAGAACCAAACTGGAAAGATTATTTTAGTTCACCAAAAAGAACAAAATTAAGGAGAGTCAAAAGTAATAACTCTGCAAACTATTAAATTCATTTTATTGTTATTATTGCTATTTTTGGGTGACGTTTTAGCACCTGAAGTACATATAAGATTTTACAGATGTGAAAATAAGCTGACATAATAAAATATCACATTTTAGCTAAATAAAAAAGGTACTAAAAAGGTGTTAAGAGGTAAAAGAAGTTTGACTAAGTCAACTGATTGTAATTTCATGGACCCCAGAAATCATCTGCAGCAGAGGCAGCTAAAGACTCAGCAGGTTATATTCGTTTAAAAATTCTACAGTGTTGATTTGAAACAGTTACAAATCACAACACTGTATAAGCATAAAAATAACTCCCTCATCATGGGGACAAGTAAGTTACAGTGCATCCGGAAAGTATTCACAGCACATAACTTTTTCCACATTTTGTTATGTTACAGCCTTATTGCAAAATGGATTAAATTCATTTTTTTCCTCAGAATTCTATACACAGCACCCCATAATGACAACATGAAAAAAGTTTACTTGAGGTTTTTGCAAATTTATTAAAAATAAAAAAACTGAGAAATCACATGTACATCAGTATTCACAGCCTTTGCTCAATACTTTGTCGATGCACCATTGGCAGCAATTACAGCCTCAAGTCGTTTTGAATATGATGCCACAAGCTTGGCACACCTATCCTTGGCCAGTTTCGCCCATTCCTCTTTGCAGCACCTCTCAAGCTCCATCAGGTTGGATGGGAAGCGTCAGTGCACAGCCATTTTAAGATCTCTCCAGAGATGTTCAATCGGATTCAAGTCTGGGCTCTGGCTGGGCCACTCAAGGACATTCACAGAGTTGTCCTGAAGCCACCCCTTTGATATCTTGGCTGTGTGCTTAGGGTCATTGTCCTGCTGAAAGATGAACCGTCGCCCCAGTCTGAGGTCAAGAGCGCTCTGGAGCAGGTTTTCATCCAGGATGTCTCTGTACATTGCTGCAGTCATCTTTCCCTTTATCCTGACTAGTTTCCCAGTTCCTGCCACTGAAAAACATCCCCACAGCATGATGCTGCCACCACCATGCTTCACTGTAGGGATGGTATTGGCCTGGTGATGAGCGGTGCCTGGTTTCCTCCAAATGTGACACCTGGCATTTACACCAGAGAGTTCAATCTTTGTGTCATCAGACCAGAGAATTTTGTTTCTCATGGTCTGAGAGTCCTTCAGGTGCCTTTTGGCAAACTCCAGGCGGGCTGCCATGTGCCTTTTACTAAGGAGTGGCTTCCATCTGGCCACTCTACCATACAGGCCTGATTGGTGGATTGCTGCAGAGATGGTTGTCTTTCTGGAAGGTTCTCCTCTCTCCACAAAGTACCTCTGGAGCTCTGACAGAGTGACCATCGGGTTCTTGGTCGCCTCCCTGACTAAGGCCCTTCTCCCCCAATCGCTCAGTTTAGATGGCTGGCCAGCTCAAGGAAGAGTCCTGGTGGTTTCGAACTTCTTTCACTTACGGATGATGGAGGCCACTGTGCTCATTGAGACCTTCAAAGCAGCAGAAATTTTTCTGTAACCTTCCCCAGATTTGTGCCTCGAGACAATCCTGTCTCGGAGGTCTACAGAGAATTCCTTTGACTTCATGCTTGGTTTGTGCTCTGACATGAACTGTCAACTGTGGGACCTTATATAGACAGGTGTGTGCCTTTCCAAATCATGTCCAATCAACTGAATTTACCACAGGTGGACAATTAAGCTGCAGAAACATCTCAAGGATAATCAGGGGAAACAGGATGCACCTGAGCTCAATTTTGAGCTTCATGGCAAAGGCTGTGAATACTTATGTATATGTGCTTTCTCAATTTTTTTATTTTTAATAAATTTGCAAAAACCTCAAGCAAACTTTTTTCATGTTGTCATTATGGGGTGTTGTGTGTAGAATTCGGAGGGAAAAATGAATTTAATTCATTTTGGAAAAATGTTGTAACATAACAAAATGTGGAAAAAGTGATGCGCTGTGAACACTTTCCGGATGCACTGTATATCTATAAAAATGCATGAATAAATGTCTACCAACAAGAAAACAGCAAAAGTTAGTAATGCCACCCTCAGCTTATCCTGGCTTGGCATGAAACAGATAACTCATTTTTGAGTCAAACCAGGAAAAGCATGCAAAAGGTAAAACAAAACAAATGAAACATAAACTAAGCAACCAAAACCCAGACAAGAGGCAAGAATCACAATCAAAACTCTGGCAAGAAGTTGAAAACCAGTCAAGACATGATCAATCAATAACAAAGATAATTTCTATTAGAGTTTAATGGATCCATTGTGGTGATGAACTTGAGGTCACGACCTCAGGAAACACGCCCCTAACAATGCAGGATACGATCCTAATGATGGTTACGCAAAAAGGCGTCTACCATAGATAAAGGCTAAAATTCATGACACAGTCGTTCTCTTTCTACCATATTTTGTTAAACAGCTGTGGTGGATGACTGGGGCTCATGCCCATCCAGAACGCCCAGAGAGTGGAAGGACCGGGAAAGGCGCAGTATCTCCCTTGGAACACGAGAGGGCAGCCATCTTGGTGGGTGTTGAGATATTTGCTATGCCCTGGACTGCAACACTTCCACCACAACAAGAAGTGCTGTAAGAAGGTCATCAGGGAGCACCTGGCATACATCCTGGTGAACTATAAAAAGGGCTGCCTCACTCCATTTGAGGAGCCGGAGTCGGGAGACAGAGGATGGAGCTTGCAAGTGGACGAGCGAGGCCGGCAGAGAAGAAGAAAGAAAGAAAGATGGACTGAGTTGTATTATGGCTGTTGGTGCCCTGTGTCAGGTCCTGTAAAGAAGAAGACAAATAAAAGCAGTCATTGGACTTCCGTGTGTCCTGGTGTCTGTCTGTAGTCGGGCTGAACGTCCACACAGCATACACTAAAAAATGTTGCTTGATTCTGTTTCATCGTGGTTTAGCTCAGTTGCACTTTGCAATGATGTAAAGGTGGACAGCAGAGTTGGCTTTCTCAAAAATGTAAGGCTTTGCTTTAATAAAAAGGTAGTGTCATCCCTTTATTTTAGAGTTATTGTCACGTGTACTCAGTATAATAAAATTCCTATTTGAGCGTTTGACCAACATGTTCCATGCTGCTGTCCTTGTACAGCAGTCCAAATCACATAACATAGGTTATGTAAAATAAAGTGAGCAAAACAGCTGAGTTTCCTTTCCCATAGTTTTACAAATTTCAAACTGAAATTTGTTTCACATGAGATTTTTGCAACCACAAAACTCGCTGATAAGAGTTTTTTATATATTTTTAAAGTGTTTTTTAAAGAATGGAAAGAAAGGATCATTGCTACTTAATGGTTCTGGACATTTATCAGGAAAGGGGCCAAATGAAGATTAAAAAAGGACTGAATTAGCATACAGTAAGTCATCCTAATTTGAGGTGTTCATAAGAAATATAATATTTTACTTCATAAGGCAGAAATACACAAGAAACAACAACAGTTGCATCAGATAGTTGAAATATTAAAATGTGTACTTCAATTTAAATGTTTAAAGTCTAAATATTCTCGATTGGAATAGAGATTTGTCATTTTTCTCCTCTAATTGAGGTCCATAGTGGGCTAAATCCCTAGTAAAGGATGAAAAATCAAAAATAACATCATAATTATAATCAATGACCTTTAAATATTCTAAAATTCTACTCCACATGCTTATCTGTAAAATTTCTCATTTGTAGCTTTCTAGGAATGGCTCTTATAGGGTTAGAACCATCGCTATGCATCATATATACAAAAAAATATATATCTTATTTGGGATCAGCAACCTCAAAACAGTATAAAACGACACTCCACATGTATATACTATCTATCCACATTTTTAGAAGTTTTGTGAAAAGGATTAACTTACAACTCCCGTATCCCATTCGGGGGGAAAACCCCTGGGGTTGACTGACATGCTTTCCTAATGTTCAAGTCCTTCTGATCACTTTTGCTGAAGACACCTATTGGTTTGCTCTTTATCATAAAGTTGTAATTTCCCATGCCATAATATGGTCCAAAAATAGCCAG
Source organism: Polypterus senegalus (assembly GCF_016835505.1). NCBI lineage: Eukaryota > Metazoa > Chordata > Cladistia > Polypteriformes > Polypteridae > Polypterus > Polypterus senegalus. The sequence continues at coordinate 104,857,988 of NC_053164.1, read as the reverse complement.
AAAATAACAACAACAACAACATTTATTTATATAGCACATTTTCATACAAACAGTAGCTCAAAGTGCTTTACATATTAAAGAATAGAAAAATGAAAGACACAATTATAAAACAAAATAAATCAACATTAATTAACATCGAATAAGAGTAAGGTTCAATGGCCAGGGGGGACAGAAAAAACAAAAAAAACTCCAGACAGCTGGAGAAAAAATAAAATCTGTAGGGATTCCAGACCATGAGACCGCCCAGTCCCCTCTGGGCATTCTACCCAACATAAATGAAACAGTCCTCTTTGGATTTAGGGTTCTCACGGAAGGGCTTGATGATGATGATGGTCACGTAGACCTTTGCCTTTTAATCCGTCCATCATTGTTGGAGCATCATGAAGCTTTGAGTAGGTGGTGGTGGCGCAGGCCACCACCACAAAGAAACCGGAAAAAGAAACAGAAAAGAGAGTAGGGGTCAGTACGGAAAATCAGAGAGGTTTGGGTCTAGAGCGTCAAAAACAGGGGCAAAACCAAAACAGCTCAACATCCTGTATAACAAGCATCAATTTTATATGTGGGGTTTTTTCTCATATGGGTGAGGCATTAGGAGATGCCAGAAAAAAATCAAATGATTTCAAAGCATTCTTAAGTAATGCTTAACAACTCAATAAGGGGAAGTGTCTTTTAGAAATGAAACATGGTTGACTACAACCCTTGATAAGACATCTACTTCTGCTTCTAGATGCATGATTAATCCAGTAAGGCAATAGAATTGTACAGTAATCTAAACAGATGAATCCAACTTTCTAAGTGATATTTTTTTGTGATTCTGATTATTTCTAGCAAAATGAAGTACAATAGCAGGAAGAATCATCAGATGGCATATATCCAGGATTACAGATGGAAATAATTGGAACATTAACAGCATGTTGCATGAAGATGTAATTGTGTAATTGAAATGTAAGATAACATTTCAGGCAGCGAAACAACACATCTCTGCTCATTGCTGTACTGAGTGTGTTGTCTCTAAGTAGGAAACTGCTCATTCATTCTGGAAATGAACACCTAATGAAAAATCGTTGTTAACATTTTTTTAATTACAAGTATGAACGAGGGAAACTATTGTTGTAAGTAAAAGATGGATTCATGGATCAGTGAGCTTATTTGAAAAGAAAATGATGGAAAACTACAGCAGAATCTCCAGGTCTAGGGGTCCCATTTTCTATTTTGAGTAAACAACAGCCATTGCACGGAACACAATTAAGTGTCTGTTTATGTGAAATAGCTAGCAAGTGAAATTTATATACAGATTTGATTAGATTTTGTCAAGGGGGGTGCTACTATGGCTCCTGTTTGGCAATAGTGCTGAAATAACAAAAAATATGACTCTAATTAGTTATGCAAACTGACATGTGCTCAAGGCACACAACGAGTCGAGTCCAATTAGGAAGCTCCGGTGGGCAAGCCGTCCTCTAAATACAGCACCTGGGAGAGGTGGAATAGAGCGGCAGACGTGGAAACAAGAAGACTGTGGCTGTAGGCAGCCCTAGAGGAGCTGAAGAGAGCAAGACTCCATACAGGTGTGGGTTATAAACCAAGGCAGTGTTAAAAATGCATGTTTTTGCTTTGGGGCCAAAGGGGTCCATTTAAAGGACGATGGGGGCATTGGCTTGTTGCTTTTTATTTCTATGAGTCAACAGCCTAATAAATAAAATAAATGCGCACTTGCCTGTAAGACATTTTTGCTTCTGGGGAGGATTTCTTGTCACAATACCAAAGAATAATAGTGGCAGCTTCCTTAAGTTTCTGTAGGGAACTGTCATACATGATGCCTATAGCACAGGCATTGAAATGATTAGTATGTGCAAGACTAGTCGCTGTGCATTGTATATCAGGAATAAAACTGAGCAAAAGAAGATGTTTGTTTGTAATGAAGGTTGGAGATAAAGTAATGTCTTTTTTGTACAAAGAATTCCTGTGTTTTATCTTTGTGTTTAAGTCTCTTTTTATATTGCTGTACTAGATTTTACATTAGAACTATAAGAAATGTTTATTCTCCAATATAAACTCTCCTGTCTAGAATGTCTACACTGTATATCAGCAAACTATACGATATCTGCAGAAGATCACTTTAAGAAATGGCACAGATATAATGGAGAAACGTACAATGTACCTGTGCATCTAATTCAAGTTTTTCATGATGTGCACAATAAATTAGAATGGTGTACTTCCAAAGTTGAAATATGAAGTTGACTCTTCTTACTGCTTTGAAAATGCCATATCTGTTTACTAGTGTTTATTTCAGTAAGATGTTTTCTAAGAGCTGCAGTAATTCCAACCATTTATTTTGATCCAGTTGAGAATCACAGGAAACCAATGACTATCCCAGCTGAACTGGGCACGTACCCAGAGTGTGGTTCACCAGACCATCAAAGGGCACACTCACACATACATAAATACATGACGCAGGCGGTGACCTGGGAGTTACACAACTCACATTCAGTCATTTTAGGCCAATTTAGAGTCACTAGGTAGCCAAATATGTACATCCTTTAAGAAGTGGGAAGAAAACTGGACTACAAAAACGAAAAATCTATACAGACACACTGGACAATGTTCAAACACCACACAGAAACTGTGAAGATGAGATCTGAAGCTAGGACTCTGAGGCAGCATTGCTAGCCACAGAGCTTCTGTGAACTGTCAGGTTTATTACATTATTTTATTTAAAAGGGTTGATTGAGGCCATAAATAAATACAGCTGAAAACAAGCAAATCATTTGACAAGGTGAACCTGACAGGAAAACGGACAGAAACAAGTGAAAGACGACTCAGGCCGGCTAATTAGAAAGTGCTGATCTGATGACCAATATATGGCCAAGGGACAATGTCTGCTGTTTAAAGTGTCCCATGTTTGGCAAATGCATGTTCTTATTTTGGGACCACCGGTAACCACACTGAACATTGGAGTTCACCTACGAACACATGGAAGATACTGCTCCTGCCTGTACCTAGGAAAGGTGCCTCCTGCACTCTCTCTTGGCCAGAGTCAACTGCAGGAACCCCCGGCTGCATCACGCTTTCACCAGTAGCTCTCCTTTCAATATTTTATTATTGTAAGTGTCCAGAAGATTTTAAAAGAGGCTAAGTATATTCTTTCTTTAGTTTTATTTTTTCTTTATTCCTCTTAGAATCACTGCTAAATAACTAGGGAAAGATCAAATATTTATACAGCCGCTCAATTTTAATTGCCATTGAATTTATCTATTTGTTACATTTTGTGATTGAATCTTGTTTAATATAATAATTTATTCTTATGATAAACTTGCTTGTTCCAGTATGGAGTCAAGATAGGGCATAGACACTTCCAATAATATCAAGTGTAAGGCTACAATCCAAACTCTAGGCAGATCTGTCAGCCTCATATTCATTAATAATTTAATTTGTATGTCAAAGGAAATTGTTATAAAGGTATTTCAATTTTTTAGCTTTTTAAAATGATGATGATTTGTTCTATTAAGCTCCAGTGAAATAAGAGTGTGGATTATCATTCAATATTGAAAATGGTCTAATTATAATAAAACAATCCACATACTGTAGTAGTAACCTCTTTGATTCTGTATTTTATATCTCTCAGTATATTAAATTACAGACATTGTAGTGTACATGGCAGTGCACACCTAGTGTCTTACAGTCTGTGCATCAGTGTGATACATTTAAACACCAATCACATCAATTTTTGTTCAAAACAGACCTGATCTGGCCAATCCAATGTCCTGTGATTGCGATGTCTTTACCTACGTCACTGTGCACATAATAAAGACATCTAGCTTTAGCCATGTGTAAGTCTTACAAAAGATCTCTGCTTAAGGGACTACAACATAAAATGTTTGACATATTAAAATTAAAATACATATGTATATATATTCATACATTTATACATATATTTTTATATATTTAATATATTAAAAATGACCGCACACAACTGAAATTATTAAATTATTACAAATTGAAATGTAGCAAATGTTATTCCATTACAGTATATCAAAAGTGATTGTCAGATCTAAGAAGCTATAAGCTAGAAAGGTTAGCATGGTGACATCACTGGTAAATTAATGACAGCAGTTATTTAAGAAAAGATTAGGTTTCACATTACAAGAATGTTCAGAATGGTGAATAGTTAGCATGGGTTTAGTCGGGATAGATCATGTTTTTACAAGAAGGCAACAAAAATGATCACAGAGGTGTATATTGTAATCATAATCTGGATTTTCAGAAAATGATAGAAAAAGATGATCCACTGTGGAAACCACTAATGGTGGAGCAGCTGAAAGAAGAAGAAGAATCTGGATTTTCAGAAAATGTTTGATAAATTTCCACATTAGAGGCTAGAGATCAAACTGAAAGAAGTAAAAATTAAGGGTGGGTACAAAATTGGCTTAAACACCATGCAAACAAGATTATGGTGACAGTGAGTTGTCCAGAATTAGGTCATGTTAAAAGAAGTGTCCATCCATCAGGGATCTGTGCTGAGGCCACTGCCCTTATTATCACCTACTGAAATAACAAGTTGGTTAAGTTTGCAGATGATACTATAATACGGTATAATGCATTAATTAGGCCCCGTCTGGTAAATTGTGTGCAGCTTTGGTTACCATATTACATATACAGTGGTGTGAAAAACTATTTGCCCCTTCCTGATTTCTTATTCTTTTTCATGTTTGTCACACAAAATGTTTCTGATCATCAAACACATTTAACCATTAGTCAAATAAAACACAAGTAAACACAAAATGCAGTTTTTAAATGATGGTTTTTATTATTTAGGGAGAAAAAAAAATCCAAACCTACATGGCCCTGTGTGAAAAAATAATTGCCCCCTTGTTAAAAAATAACCTAACTGTGGTGTATCACACCTGAGTTCAATTTCCGTAGCCACCCCCAGGCCTGATTACTGCCACACCTGTTTCAATCAAGAAATCGCTTAAATAGGAGCTGCCTGACACAGAGAAGTAGACCAAAAGCACCTCAAAAGCTAGACATCATGCCAAGATCCAAAGAAATTCAGGAACAAATGAGAACAGAAGTAATTGAGATCTATCAGTCTGGTAAAGGTTATAAAGCCATTTCTAAAGCTTTGGGACTCCAGCGAACTACAGTGAGAGCCATTATCCACAAATGGCAAAAACATGGAACAGTGGTGAACCTTCCCAGGAGAGGCCGGCCGACCAAAATTACCCCAAGAGCGCAGAGACGACTCATCCGAGAGGTCACAAAAGACCCCAGGACAACGTCTAAAGAACTGCAGGCCTCACTTGCCTCAATTAAGGTCAGTGTTCACGACTCCACCATAAGAAAGAGACTGGGCAAAAACGGCCAGCATGGCAGATTTCCAAGACGCAAACCACTGTTAAGCAAAAAGAACATTAGGGCTCGTCTTAATTTTGCTAAGAAACATCTCAATGATTGCCAAGACTTTTGGGAAAATACCTTGTGGACTGATGAGACAAAAGTTGAACTTTTGGAAGGCAAATGTCCCGTTACATCTGGCGTAAAAGGAACACAGCATTTCAGAAAAAGAACATCATACCAACAGTAAAATATGGTGGTGGTAGTGTGATGGTCTGGGGTTGTTTTGCTGCTTCAGGACCTGGAAGGCTTGCTGTGATAGATGGAACCATGAATTCTACTATCTACCAAAAAATCCTGAAGGAGAATATCCGTCCATCTGTTCGTCAACTCAAGCTGAAGCGATCTTGGGTGCTGCAACAGGACAATGACCCAAAACACACCAGCAAATCCACCTCTGAATGGCTGAAGAAAAACAAAATGAAGACTTTGGAGTGGCCTAGTCAAAGTCCTGACCTGAATCCAATTGAGATGCTATGGCATGACCTTAAAAAGGCGGTTCATGCAAGAAAACCCTCAAATAAAGCTGAATTACAACAATTCTGCAAAGATGAGTGGGCCAAAATTCCTCCAGAGCGGTGTAAAAACTCATTGCAAGTTATCGCAAACGCTTGATTGCAGTTATTGCTGCTAAGGGTGGCCAAACCAGTTATTAGGTTCAGGGGGCAATTACTTTTTCACAAAGGGCCATGTAGGTTTGGACTTTTTTTTCTCCCTAAATAATAAAAACCATCATTTAAAAACTGCATTTTGTGTTTACTTGTGTTATATTTGACTAATGGTTAAATGTGTTTGATGATCAGAAACATTTTGTGTGACAAACATGCAAAAGAATAAGAAATCAGGAAGGGGGCAAATAGTTTTTCACACCACTGTAGAGGCATAGCATTGCTAGAGAAAGTGCAGAGAAAATCAACTACACTCTTAAAACTACTGTTTTTTTTAATGGCACTTTATGGTTCTTTACTGGGTTGTGTGGTTTCTCTTAGAACAATTTCTTGACAAAGCACTGTTTCATTCTAGGGAGAGTTCTTTCCATATGAAGTTGGTTCTTTGTGCTTTGAAAATCTTTGTAATGTATGAAAAAAATGATATGTTTATTGTATGATAGGATATCTGGCAAAGCTCTAGCTGATTAAGAAAAACTCGGACTTGGTCTGTGTTATTGTATGTAGCGAGAGTTCTTTTAAAATCAGGACACATCGGTATCTCATAAATCTGTAAGCCAAAAAAGCTTGTCAATTTCATTCAACTAATTTTTCCAAATTTTTCCAAGTTGACTATTGAAAATCCCTAAAATACCACCCTGTAACATACTGCTTGGTAATTTATTCCATGTGTCTATGATTTAAATTTTGATTGGAATTGTAACAATGAATCCTGGCTCTTACTTTGAAGTAAATTCATCAAAAAGAACATGGGGACCCAGATGGAACTTCTTAAGGGGACATTTTGCACAAATACTACAAAGAAAACCACAAACACATGGAACAAGTTATCGAGTAGTATGGTAGATACTTTAGGAACAAGCTCACCAATCCTCTTCATCTAATTTCTACAAAACAATATCTAGTTGAGTTTTAAAGGTCCCAAAAGTACTATTGTCTACCATAATACTTAGTAACCTTTTACGCAATCTTTCTAACATTTGTGAAAAATTTACCTTTTCGTAGATACTGTATAAGGTGAATAAAATTGGAGAGCTTTTTCTACTGTTCTAAAAAGTGAAAACACACACCCATCAGGGTAAAAATAACCGTTTGAAATATTTACCTTTAAAAATATTAGTAAAAAAGTAAAAAAACTGCTATTAGGTTAAGCTCAGGTTCTGGTTCTATGACACCAGAGATAAACATCGAGAAAAGTTGATTTTAGCATGGTGTCTGTGGAAACCTATATGAAACGACGATTTGTGAAAAAATGTTTCTTTTTCAAACAAGCTGCATCATGTTTGTCTCATTATAGGCTCCAGGCCCATTGTATTTGGTCCAGTTTCATCCATCTCTAAATCCTTCAATAACAGATTGACCTACTGTATGTCCAACCATAACTGTCGTACAAATCTTTAATGTAACCAGGATTTTTGCAGTCTTCTCCATTTATTTACAGTACTAGGCCTATTTTTGCACAAGTAGTTTTTGAGAGACATCATTTATTTAAATATACACGTAGACAGACTGAGGCACACGCGCGCACACACATATGACCGCAAAGACATTTCTAAGTGAAGAAAGCAGACAGCTTGTTTGCTGTAACCGAACACAAGCTGGATGATGAAGAGAAATAAATGAACACACACAACTACAGACACACACTTAGATCTGTAAAGGTCGACGCAAACAGAGCCATTAAGGCACTCCTGCTCCAATCGGTTTATCTATGCAGCATGTTTACTTCATTTGACCCAGTGTGTTCAGTTTTAAATTAAACATTACTTAGGATGTTCACTTCATTTAATTTCCTTTTCATTTTGCTCTACATTTATTTGTGCTTACAATAAATATTACATAAGCTAATGTGCTTGATTGTAACAGTACAATCAATTGTATTTTACTGTAAAATCTTCTGTTGAGTGATTTCCTGTGGTATTACTAAGATGAAATTTACATGGAAGTACTGAAATGAACCATTCCATATCGATTTTTAAATTCGGCTTTTGTAAATCATAAAGCAGCTGTCAGTGACACTAGCAATAACATTACTGACTGATTTTATGGTTAGTGGTTGTCATCCTATAATATCTTATGATAACTTAATAATGTAGTCTCTATGATTTGAATGACTGTATGGGGCCTGCTCTTAATTCTGTGCGTGTGTCCTAATAAAAGAATTATAGAAAAGGATTAGCAAACATAAGTAATTACACTTTTTTGTATGATTCATTCTAGGTCACCCAACTGAGTCCTACCCTTGTGATAAAGCATGTTAGGGGTCTATGGCGATGTGTAGATTTTAGATTAAAAGCAGTACGCTCAGGGTCAGAGGGGTGTGCAGCAGTGTGGCTGGGGAGCCCCTGGGTGTTGATGAGACGGAGCCCACATTCATGTGCAGATACATGTGGGTTGGCTGATTTCCTTATTAATGCTCTTGGATCCAAAATTAAGGTACCTGCGTCCACAGATGTAAAAAGGAGCAGGTCAGGATAGAGGAGGAGGAGTTCAGAAAAAGGTCATAAAAAGAACAAATTTTCAGGAAGTTAAAAGAAAGCAAAGAAATAAGTCAGAATTGCGTCTGAGCCAATGTTTCTACAGAGAGGAGGCAGTCAGTCAAGAATAATGTCCCAAGCGAAGCAGTATCTGGAATAGCAGGAGTGACCATACACTTCAAGTGAGCTCCCACTAAAGGCCAAGGAATGGCAGGGAGAGGAAGCAGCAGGGCTTGCAGTGTTCCCACTGGAGGCCAGAGGGGTAGTTAGTGGCAGAAACACAAGCTGGAATGAAGGTTTTAACTGTGCATGTCAGAAGATGTCTCCTCACATTGAGGAGACTGTAATGGATATATAGAGGAGATATTAGTTTGGGAATGAAACACAGAGGCTTGTGATGGTTTGTAGGAGACCAATCCTCACTTTGTTTTAAACACGGATTTACATTTATTTATTGATTAATTTTAGCCTCCAATGGACACTGCTTTTTCATTGAGGATTATTTATTTATTACAAAGACTGCACTGCACTATATTTTTGTTTTGAAACACTTTCTTGTTTGATTTATTGGAATAAAAGCATTAAGCACCATCACATCATTACTTGCTGTGTGTATGTGTCTTCATTGCTCAGTCTATCCTCAATCGCGACTAATGATGTCCCGGATTAAAGAAGGAAATGCGAACATCACAACCCTCAACCATTTAAAGCCACCCAAGAAATTCCAAACACAGCCCCCGGCCACATTCCATACTGTATTGGTTCAGGGACAGTCAGGTCACCTGCCTTTGGGTCAGCTCAGATATCACACCCTATTGCAGGCTTAACACATTTATAAACTGTATTATACCGCAGAATAGAAGGCATTTGTATGTATATATATATATATATATATATATATATTTACATAAAAAATCTTGGGTCATGATCATCTCAGAGAGACACTTTGAAGTCCCACGAGACTTCTTGCATGTCACGCCCTACTTACAATTTCTCAGAGACACTTTAAAGTCCCTCAAGACAAGGAAGTGAGACAAAAGGGCACCTGCTGTACAAGCTTTTAAATGATCGATGTGCAGTGCAACATGCAGATCACGCAGCTCGGTAGCAGCTAGCAGCAAGCCAGCAGCTGATCCATCTTTAGTGTGCGTTGAGCCCCGCCCCCTTTACAATGCAAGTGGCGGGGTTGATTGTGGGGTGGGCGAGCGAAGCGAGTAGGTGACACAGCCCAATAATATATATATATATATATATATACTGTATATATATATATATATATATATATATATTATATATAAACATCAAATGTGTGTGTGTCTGTCCAGCCTGGAAGTGAGAGGTGGAGTTGGGCTAAGGGCTTCACCTCAGAGGATAGACAAGCGAGGCCAGCACGTCGGCAAAGCGAAACCTCTGAAGAAAGTCACTCGCTTACCCGCTAATACAGAAGTGAGGTAAGCACATTGGCAAAACGGTATCCCTCATACTTTTCCTCCCTCCGCTAATAAACAAGCCAGGCGAGCACATCAGCAAAATGAAACTTCCAATGAAAGACAAAGTCGCTTATCCGCTAATACACAAGCGATGCGAGCAGGTCAGCAAAACTAATCCTCCTAGGAGAGTGATGCCCAGAGTAGTTCTTTCAATTACCTGACATCTCTGCATTTCAATTTTTTTTCAAACAATTTTAATAGTTTCCAGGACTCCAGGCCTTTTACAGTATGTGCTTACACAGCTAGTATATATATATATATATACTGTATATATATATATATATATATATATATATATATATACTGTATATGACAGTAATCATGTTCAGCTCCTGTGCTTTATGTTAGCCAGGCTAACTGACAGTTATCTGGCCATTTAAGGATGTGCTGGGACTTCCTGATTCAGACGGGGCAGAGTCTGGAGGAAGGCTCTAGGAGTTCCAGAGAACAATCCCAGAAGTTATTCACTTGTTTATCCTGGATGTAAGTCTAGGCTGGTACTCAAAACCTTCTTTTCTTCATAAGTCCAGCAAACATGGAGGCAGAATGTAAGCAGAAAAAAAGCTCAACTGGTGATCGGAAACCAAGCCAAAACATTGAGAATGAGTCAAGAGTGTGAATGTGAAAAGAAGTTCTCTGTTGTGAAACTTTGTGGTGTGCAATTGGAGAATGCATCCTGCATAATAGGCAGGTGTTCTGAAATGTACAAGAAAGACCTCGGAGGCAGCAGAATTTGTTTTTGTTTGGTTTGTTTTGTACTTTGTGTTCTCATTTTGTACATCCTTTCATCATACTGTATATATTTTTTGGAATGTTTTGGCCTCGTTGTTATTCTTAGCTTGTGGATCCCCAGGCAATTCCCATCTTCTATAACAAATTATATTCAATTTTACTGTATTGTTCTGAGAGGGGAAGAACACAATACTGATAAACAACATTTAGAAGCAATTGTGACTAATTTGTGTTTGAAAGGCTGTTTATTAAAATTCAGTTTCTAATGGCATACTTGGCAATGCCCACAAGTATACCTGAGGCAAAATCCCTAAAAAAAATTTTATTTATTTTTTTTACTTTATAATGCTAATCTGTATTACAAAATATATTTTAAGGTCTGTGATATATTGATGATCTGTCCAGGCTTGACTCCCTAAAAGAGAGATGGACTAATGGATTAAGCAGGTTTGAAAATATCCATAATGTTAGGATGATAAACTTGCAGTGAGCCTTTAAACATTAAGGGAAATCTAAATAGCTGGTTGCATTCTTAGAAGATGAAGACGTGGATAACTCACTTTTAGAAGAACCCCCCTAAATGAAAATGTAAAAAAAGATGGAGAATAGTGGTGTGCTGACAATAATAATTCTAACTTGGATGGCATAGTTATAATAACTAATTAATTACAATTATATACCTCTTGTATAACCTACACAAAGATGAGAATTGGGAACCATTTCAACAACTACCAATGTGTAACATCCAGCAGCCATTCTTGTGCCATTGCACTCACTACACATTAGTTATTAGGTGGTGAATGGGTGGGTTAGGCAATAAGGGGCAGGGAATGATTAGGAAGTCAATGTGACCAGGAAGTGGGCAATTTAGCCAGGAACATCGTGGTACAAGCTACTCTTTTTGAAGGCCCCCGAGTCAGGACCTCAGGTTCACTTCTCATCCAAAGGATGGCATCATTTTTACAGTGCAGTGTCCTCATCACTGCACTGGGATCCACAGATAGACCACAAGGTAAGCACCTCCTGATGGACTCACCAACACCTCTTCAAGCAGCAACCCAAGCTTTCCTGGTTGGTCTCCCATCCAAGTACTGGCCAGGCCCAAACATGCTTAGCTTCAGGTGGATGACCTGTTCTGAGGTGCAGGTGGTATGGCTGCTGGCAAGATATTAGCACTGAAAAAAAAGACAAATATATGTTTGACTCATGGCAAAACATTTTATTAAATAGATTTCCTTTGGTAAAAACACAAACTTGTTAGAAGAAAATGTGAAATAGATTGATTATGGACAATTCAGTAATAATAGTAGCTTTTAATAATAAGCATTACAAAAATAAATCTCTTCAGAACATGACTTTGTACTGCACACACTGCTGCACAGTCAGCCCTGCTATTGGAAAAGGGTAGCAATAATGATTTTATACAGCAGAAATATTATTAATTGTTATTTATTCTAATTCTTACTTTTCCCCCTTACAAACATAAATGCAGGCCTATAAAACAGGAGTCTGAGGGTTAGCCAAAGAGAACTATTTACATAGGTTATGTAAAGAGTAGTGATAGTAAACTTTACCTTGATAAAAATGTATATCATTAGACTATTTGCATTTGATATTCACGGATGTGTGATATACACTCTTCTTTCCCATTTAGGCATGGTGCATCAACTGCACTTCTTTTCTAATTCATTTGGTCTTTCATATCTGTTTGTCAAAAAGGAAATTGACTTATGCAGCAATGCTCGCAGGATCTTGCCAATTTAACACATTACTATTATTTTGTAAAGCTAGCTCCCTGAAGAAAAGCATGCATAGTGTGGTTCTGTCCAATGATTTCATCAATATGATTTGAGGCGCTGAAAAATAGTGTGAATGTGGCTGTAATTAAGTGCCCTTAAGTATAGTGAACCTAAAGTTACTCTTGCATCACAATAATGAAAGTAGGCGTTATTATTGTGTATTTGCTGTATAGTCCCAGAATGTGGGTGGTGCATTCCAATAAATGTTTGGGGGTCCACATCAATGACAGGCTGGACTGGTCTTGTAGCACAGAGGAACTACATAAGAAAGGGCAGAGCAGGTTGTTTGTCCTTAGGAGACTGCGTTCCTTTAATGTGGGAAGTGATATCCGTCACATCTTCTATAGCTCTGTGATGGCCAGTGTGATTTTCTACACTGCGGTGTGCTGGGCTGGTAACATTACTTCAAGAGAGGCCCACTGAATCTAACTAATGAAAAGGGCAAGCTCAGTTATAGGACACACTCTGGACCCCCTAGAGATAGCAGCTAAGAGGAGAATAAAAACAAAACCGAGTGTCATTATGAACAATGCTGCACATCCTCTCTCTAACATACAAAGATTGAGGACATTCATCCATCGAATTATTAAACAAAACTGTGTAAAGAAATTTTGCTTGGGCCCTTTTACACCAACAGCATTGTGTCCACAATGTGTCTCACTGTGACTGCTCTCTTATCTTTAGTTAAATCAGAAGTATCATTTTGGTGTAATTATTGGATGTTTTTCAGGTGGGTTATTGTTGTTGTTTGTTAGAATATTTCTATTTCTTAACCTTTCTGTTCCCTATTGGGACAAAACAATTACTATCTATCTATCTATCTATCTATCTATCTATCTATCTATCTATCTATCTATCTATCTATCTATCTATCTATCTATCTATCTATCTAAACACTATAGTTAGTGCATTTTCTTTAAAAAATATTAATCATTGGTGAACATGTCTTTTAACTTTTATAATGGTATTCACCAATATGTTTTAACTCATAGCATTCTGCTACACGCACGGTTGCCTCTCAGTCGTTTAACAGCAAAAACTGCATGACTTTCCAATTTGCCCATATTTTGTTGAGGGTAGGAATCTCCTCTCTTTGTTTTTTCACAAAACACAGGAAGTTCTGCATTTATACCCATTATAATGCCCCACTGCTCATTATACTGTATATGCCATATTCCATTACTGCCAAAATTGACATTGTTTCGCTCCCAGATAGTGTTGCTACACCATTGTAGAGACTATAAGTAAATACTTCCATCTTCAAATCTACTTTAGTCTAATTTTAGGGTCATATGTGGCTGGAGTCTTTCCCACTTACATATCTGGTATAAAGCAAAAACCAACCCCAGTTGTGATGCAAGTTTATTATAGAGCACACAATCATACTGTTACATACTTGCACAGTGCAGAATGTCCATTATGTCATATGCTTGAGAGGAAAACCTTGAAAAAAATAAAATAAACCTACATCTACTCAGGCAGAACATGCAAACAATCATCAACCAGGCTAGTGTTTGAAACGATTCTCCTGGAGTTGTGGGACTACACCAGTAACCACTGCACCACTGTGATGTCTAACTCTAGTTAAGGAAGACACCAATAAATTATGAAATAACAATAAGATTCACCTGGATCGTTACTCAGGTTTAGATGGTAAATACACAATAGCAGATTGACAATAGCAAAGGTTACTTTATAGTTATACATGCAATATAATTAACAAAGTTTTAAGTGTCACAAGTACTCTGTATTTCATGTCTCAATATTAAAGTAGCTATGTTATTACTTTACCTCTTTGTTTTAAAAATTACTACTTTAGGTACTGCAAAGAATGCATCTATTACTCACTTACTCTTATATAACAAGACTTTAATTTAGGCTTCCTTTTTGTCTTCATAACACATATACAACTTCAGTAGACAAGTTATTCATTTCTGTGCATCGTGGCATATTGACGTGATGGTAAAATTACTTCTTAATATGAAGAATTCACGGGCCTTATACTAAATACGGAATATTAAGAGAAATGTGACTCAGTTAAGCCACTTTAGGACAATCCAGAGTGAAGTTTTGTTAACAGGGTTATGAAGACCCAAAGAAGTGTTTGTTAAGGTCTTGTTACATAAAAGTAAATGAATAATAGATGCATTTTTGCAACAACAAAACCTCTAAAGGCCTTCGAAAGCATCATCATCTAAACTAAAGGCTCTTAGATTTAATCCTGCGGTGGCTGATTTACTTTTCCACCAACATTTACTGTGATTAGAATCTCATTCTTTCTTTTTGTAATGTTTTATTTAATTCAAATGCTGCTTCTCACCCTGCTTTGTTTATTCCAAGCAGTGTTTATTGTGCTCTTCTGAGAAAGCCAATCTAATGTCTCAGTGCCACATCTGTTCTACACTTTTTTTGTTCTCATTTCTTTCTAAAGATGTTATTCAAGTAGTTGTTTATGATGAACAAAACATGCTGGTCTAGGTGATCCACTGCTGGCTACCTCAGCTTATAGCTGCTTAAATCTATCCGATAAGATCCACGTGTTAGCAAGGCTCACAAAAAACGTTCGATTATTTACAGAGTTTAAGCTTAACTTCTAAAACTGCAGCCTGAGTTAGAGAAAGGCATCAAATTAGGTAATAAAGACTGGCTTCTAATTAAAAAAATGAAGCAATTAGTTGGAACACAAACCTGCTGCCAAATGGCTGCTCAGAGGAAGGGCTAAGAAGATGTCAAAATGCTTCCACTGCATATTAAAGAACAAAAGACACGTCATGTAACGGTCACCCTGTGACACACCACATCGCTACGGTTCATCTCATGGCCCACCCTTCACATTAGCTGGGTTGAAAGCAAGCCAAACCCTGAGTCATTTTCTTTCAGTTGCCCCCATTTTTAGCACTGGCCTTTCTGTGTGTGAGCACTGAGAATAATCACAATCTTAGAACAAGGTTTTGACAATGCATCCATGACCAACAGGAGGCATCTAAACAGTATGGCCAGATCTCACCAAAGCAGTGCGTGTTGGTGTTATAACTGGAACTTGGATGGTTAGTACATATTCATCTTCACTTGAGCTCTCCGTTTCTTCAGATGGGACAGGAGAAATGGGAGGAATGATGTTATCCACGGTGAGGAATTGCTTCTCTGTTTTGATTGAGTGTTCAGTCGGTGGTTCGGTCACATGTGATTTCACTAAACTTTTAGTTTCCTTTTTAATGATTTTATTTTGCCCAGATGAGCTAACCTTATTGGACAGATTGAAAAACTCTGGCAATGATCGATTATTCTGCATGAGACTTACACGGTTTGGTTTGGTGGAATCAAACAGCACAAAGTTGTGAATGTCTCGTCGAGACACGCTAATGTTTTTAGCATCTGTGCCATCATTTGTTAATGAGAAGCATGGCTGACTTTGCCTTGGACTGTACGTGGCAGTGCTTTTGTCGACGTATTTCCGATGAGCCGACTCAGTCTGGGTGGAGGCAGTGTTCAGAATCAGTGCTTCATTTTTAGAATGCTTTCCATACACTTCCAGTAATTTATGCAATTCTCTGTTAGAATTCCCAGGCCAAGTCATAAGGTATGCGTGTTTTGGTCCATGAGGTCGTTTCTTGTTACACCTTTTTAACTGATGTCCCAGAAACAAACTGCGGGAATGTTTGAGATTTTCAGCATTCAAAGTCCCCATGTCATGTTTCCTGGTTGGCTGTGTCATGAGTAAAGGAAATAGTTTATTGTTTGATCCGCTAAATTTGGCTGTAAACCTATCAGACATATTTGTTAGGTTTCTTTGAATTTCACTCTTAAACGGCCTGGCAATGTAATCCACATAATAATGTTTCTCCACGTGTAAAGATGGGATCTTTTCTTTGAGAACAACACATTTTCTAGGAGCATATCTCTTTGGGCTGCAGATTGGCGCTACCTGGCGGCGAACAAAAGACTTGCTTTCATGTTGTGCAATAAAAGGCAACCCCGCCACAGTAAGCTTTTTGTTTCCTGTTGGAATCAGAGATGGGAAAGTGACAGTCCCTTTGGGAGAATCTCGACTATCTGTCGCTTCACTTGCTCTTCCCAACAAGCTGCTTTTGTCATTTTTTTCATAGCAGCTGCCTGCCTGTTTTCGACAAGTAAAAATGTTCGTAGATGATCTGTCATTCTCCAGGAAAGTGGAGGAACTGGAGTTTATATTCTGTTGAAGAAAACAACAGATTGTTATCAACATTGTGCAGATATTTTTTTAACTTTTTAAACTCAAACTTTTTAAGTCCACTGTTTTCCTCCGGATTTGTTATTTCCTATTTCTTAGCAAATATAACAAATTTTTTATTAGATAGATAGATAGATAGATAGATAGATAGATAGATAGATAGATAGATAGATAGATAGATAGATAGATAGATACTTTATTGTTGAGCAATCTTGGAAGTAGATCTCAAAGAAAGCAGAGATTTCAATTTAATCTGAAATTAAATCACTTAGCCTAACTTATTTGTTAAGAAATAGAGTGGCTATGAAGGAGAAAGTAGAGACTTCTACATGGACTCAGGCAATTAAAATATGAACAAATCACACTGTTGGAAGGTTTCTTCAACACTGTTACATATGAATATTTCTTACAATATCATTATTAATTCTTTATTTAGCTTCAGGGCTGAAGTGAACCAGATAACAAAAACCCATTACTGTGACTGTAATTTACTGAAGTTTGTTTTTTGCCACTCCACAGGCATGGTAAACCTTTCATAAGAATCTGAGTTTACATCTCATGGCAGTGAAGTGTCATCTGTGTCTTGCTCTGCCACCTCGGTACCATTGCCTTTATTGAACACGCTGGCACCAGCCAATCACTTAAGCCTTGTAGGGTGAAGTTTAGACGAAGGTTATAACACAGCATGTTACAAAATGTGCAAATATACAATGGTATATGTGGTGGCATACCTGTCACAGTTAATTGCCTGAAAGGTTACATAGCCTGAAGGACATTCATTCTTAGTTTAATTTGCTAACTATTGTTCACTGCTTCTGTGAATTTTTTCAACATCATAAGATTAAATTGCAGATTGGCTAGGTTTAGATTAAACTCATCATTAAATTCAATTTACCATTTAACATTCAATTTATCAGAGTGGTGGCTCTGAGGCTAAGGATCTGCACTCGTATCTGGAAGGTTATTTGTTCAAATCCTGTTACTGCCAGAAAGAATCCTACTCCACTGGGCCCTAAACCTGAAAACTGCTCCAGGGGTTCTTTACAATGGCCGACCCTGTGCTATGACTTCCAAAATTCATGCCAAAAGACATTTTCTCTTCTGGGATTAACAAAGTATATCAAATCAAAATCAGAAATTTAAAGGTCATGATTTGGGCAGATGGACTAAATGAACAGTGAAAAAGCTGCCAAGGTAGAGTATGCAGAGATGACTATTACTCATATGGCACAAGGGTAGAAGAGTATTAATCCATTAAACATCTGTTTCCTGAGCTTTTTTTTCGGAGGTGGGGTCGGATTGAGAAGGCAGCAACCAATGTAAGGTTGTCACCAAGTGCAAATCGGCATGTAAGATAAAGTGGGCACATTTTGCTAGGCTTTTAGTGGCATACAAGGCCTGTTAAGCCTGCACATTTAACAGAGATGCAGAAAGTCAGCTGTACTCCTGCCTGCATTCCAGAGTGAACATTAGTGATGAGTCGAATTCACTTCACGTCAAATTCAGTAAAATCACAGAAAAGTTCTGAAATTTCTCTAAACTTGGTGAAACACGTTGACATCAGTGGGGAAGGAGAAACTAATTTTGAGTGAATTATAATAGTGCAATGTTTTTTAAGTACCCCTGAGAGCTAGCTAAGCATCAGCCAACTATGCCTCTATGATTGACTATTGTGACCAGAAATGTGATCTGTGCTGTGAGTCATGTAAACCAATGTGCTTCTAAGAGATAAAATTAACTAAATGAAATATCAGAACTCTAAAATGTCTTGGAGAATGTAGTAGATGGGAAGCATGAATTCACTGAGGCTTGCTCCCCACAGATTCCATGGTAGGTATTTTCCCCCATCAAATCGAGAAGTACAGTTTGTTTTTTTCAGCGACATTTTTGTTCATTTACTGCCACTACTACCAAATAGGCACAATGCTAAAGCTCATGGATGTTTCAGTCCTTCTTGTTTGCATTTAGTGCACAGAACTTTGGGTAATACTATTAAAGAGGTAGGCTCATGCTTTACATACAGGTCACACACAAGTCCGTACAAAAAGATATTTACCCTTAGAACATGAAAACACCAGCGCATTTAGTGTTTTCTCTATTTGCATTTTACGTTTAAACTAGGGAGCTATTCCACCTGCT
This sequence comes from Polypterus senegalus, assembly GCF_016835505.1. Classification (NCBI taxonomy): domain Eukaryota; kingdom Metazoa; phylum Chordata; class Cladistia; order Polypteriformes; family Polypteridae; genus Polypterus; species Polypterus senegalus. The sequence goes on along the minus strand of NC_053164.1, from coordinate 104,839,079 downwards.
CGCTTCGCTCACCAACCCCCAGGCCTCTTTGTGGTTGTGCCACTCACGTATGGGGATGCGGACGTACAATTTAAACAGATTTTAATTTTCATTTGAAGTGTTATATTTGCATCAATGCAACGTATAACTGCCGTGATTGAATTTAATTTCTTTGTCTCTATTAAGTAAAACGACTTTTTCGAATGCTTGGCTCTGAGATTTGTTAATTGTCTTTGCAAAAGCTATTCTAATGGGACAACTGTTAATGTTTTAATAAAAACGGCATATCAAGATCTCCTTTGTTGTCTAATGTTATCTGTGGAAGATGTACTACATTACCTTTCTTGGGTACATCCTTCTTTCTACAATAATTGGAAGACTAGATGTTGTTAATGGTTGTAGATATTCTTTGGGATATTGTAAGTTGTTGTTTTCATCTTCTGCACGATTACCACCAACTGTTTTAGCATAGTCTATTGATACGCATTTAATCATTTTGCTGTGTTACTGATTTTTGGCATAAATTCGTTTGACTTCCTTGTTTCTAGGAGCTAGGATTGCCCGTGTACTCATTTTTTCTGCTGATAATCCTTCGTGATGAAATTCTTCAATAAGATATGGACATAATATGTCTTCTTTAATTGGAACTTAAAGTGAGGAAAACATTCAAATTTGTAAGCGCTGAGAGCACAGGAAGTGTATCTGACAAACACATTCACAAGACTGAGAAGTGAGAGTACTGTTGTCTTGCTTGAAAATGGTTGATAGACTTTGATAGGAGGGTGTGACTTGAAAGAATCTCATGGAAATATTCTCGTCTCGCGGGACTTGAAAATTTTTTTTCCAAAAAGTCGCGTTGAAAGATTTTTTTATATAATAGAGAGATGTATTTGTAAATTTTCTGCTAACTTTTAGCATACCAGTAAAATAGTTCTTATTAAATCCACACCAAAAGATAGCCGCAATGTGGGGGCTGGGTGGTCTTTTGGCCTTGGAACCCCTGCAGATTTTTTTTTTCCTCGAGCCTAACTGGAGTTATTTTTCTGTCCTCCCAGCTATCTGATCTTATCACTAGACTCATCTTTAGGGACATATATCATAACATTGTATATAAGGACGCTACTCTTATACTATATGTTTTTTAAGATTGTTTAGATTTATTTGTTTTTTTTTTCTCCTTGTTACTTATTCTTTAATATTATTGCCTAATCTTATTTGCTTCTCTTTTCTTGTAACTTTCGCTTTGACATCTTCTAAAGCACTTTGAGCTGCATTGTTTATATGAAAATATGCTGTATAAATAAATGCTGTTGTTGTTGTTGTTGATCCAGCATACCGTCCATTACTAGGATTAGTATTATATGAAAAGAGGGCTGCCCTATCCAACACAGAATCCAGCATTGACGGTATTCATTGTTTTCTACTCTTTTATGAGAGAGCTGTCTCAAACTATCCTCTTAATTATGGGCTGAGTTTGACATTTAGGCTTCGGGAGGTGCTAGACGAACCATAAAAAATTGCATTTTTTAATGTCAACTGTACTGCTGTTTACATCCTATATTAAATATGGTAAATTGTTCATAATATAAATTTACAATATGAAGTACAGTAAGTCTCACTTACTTTAACACATACAAAACATACACAAATACCATTAACGATATTTGACAGAAAATGTTGCTTTTTTAAGTTTGTCTACATATTAAAATTTTTGCTAAATGAGGCACTTTCCTATTTTATCAAATTAGACAAATCTTATGGTATACATACATCTGTGTGTGAGTTAGTTAACTGACTTGAAAGTTGGAGAGTTTTCTATTATTTATTTATTTCATCATTTTTTGTTTTTTAAATATTTTGTCAAAGGGTATTTGTGATGTGTGCTAGACTTTTGCTCAGACCTCCCCACCACTATTTATATAAGCAGATGTTCTTGTTTCATTCGCTCAAGCTGACTACTAAGAATCATTTTTGCCAACAAGAGCATCTGACATGTAAAAGCGCAAAATACTGTACACAAAATATACAAGCTGAAATAACCTCTCAAGCTAAATCTGAAACAATAAACTAATCTGTAATAGAAATTGCAACTTCAAAGGTATGATAGAGTATTTTTGTATTTTTTTTTAAGATAGTTGACATGCAAGAGAGAGTTCCTTGGATCTGAAAGGATCATAGTGATTCAGTGATTCATCTATCCTCTAAGGCAGTGATGGCGAACCATTTAGAAACCAAGTGCCCAAACTGCAATCCAAAACCCACTTATTTATCGCAAAGTGCCAACATGGCAATTTAACCTGAATACCACCTAAAACTGAACACCAGCATAACCAAGGAGCTGGTGGTGGATTTTAGGAGGCCCAGGCCCCTCATGGACCCCGTGATCATCAGAGGTGAGTGTGTGCAGAGGGTACAGACCTATAAATACCTGGGAGTGCAGCTGGATGATAAATTGGACTGAACTGCCAATACTGGTGCTCTGTCTGTCTATCTACTGAGCTTTTAGTTTAGAAAAGCCACTCATACATTAACATCTTTTGTCTTAAAAGAAAAACATAATAGCGGAGCTTTCAATGATACAAATAACTTTTTGTTGAAAGGTAAAAGTTTGCATTCGGTATGCTTTTGAACAATTAATGTGCTTTTTGCTGTTGTATGCATGCTGATAATTTGTCTAACCTTGGCTCATACTTTGTAAGTTTGAGAGCAACACATGCAGCACTCAGGTCATCTGTTAGTCTGTTTCTGGTGTCAGATTTGATTTAATTCAAAGCTGAAAACAGCTGCGCACAAGCATAAGATGTTCCAAACAAAGTAAGGAAAGCAATCTCAAGTGCCTTCATTGACTTAAGATTATTTGGCACAGAATTCCACACTTTAAGGATTTCATTTTCATAACTAACTGTGCTGTCCTTTGTCATCCCTTCGATCCTCTCAAGTGTTTCACGCAGGTCTTCCCTATTAAGCTCCGCCCCAAAGCTTCCATTATATATTACGGGGTCGTGGATCAGGTGTGGCGATTAGCAACTCCCGGCAATAATTACAGATGCGGACGACTCCTCACCTGTGCGCTTAAGCGAGGACTGCCCGCATCACAAAGCTCCCGGAAACCGCTCCGGCCACTCTACCATAACCCCCTTTAAGCCGCGAGTGCGGCAATTATCTGTTAAAACTGGCCTTTTCAATTTTGAGCTGTGGACCCGCTATACCACATCCCCTCCAACCCCACCATGGGAATCACAGACTCAAAGGCTGCAGTCCGTGCCGCACCCTCAAGCAGCATGTGTGCCGCCCGCCTTACCCCAGACAGGAGAGGAAGGAAGCGCTCCCATTGGGCTGCTGGGCAGAGGGGCGGGTGATGTGAGAAAAGTCCTCCGGCGCGCGTGAAGAGGGGGAGCGGTGAAGGGAGCAGCCCGGCCCCGCATTCCTCTGGCTTTATAGTAACAAACTCTGTGCTCGGGCGACGGCGCGCGTGCCCACTGAGAGGGCTCTGAGTGCCCCCTTTGGCACGCGTGCCATAGGTTCGCCACTACTGCTCTAAGGGAAGCTGGAGCCTATCCCAGTAAGCAATGGCCACAGGCAGGAACAAACCCCTGGACAGAGTGCCAGCCCATCACAGGCTAAACAAACACACACACACATACAGGCTATTTTAGAATCACCATTTCACCTAATCTGCATTTGTTTGGACTGCAGAGCAAATCCACATGGACCCATGTGAGGCGCAACTCCGCAGGCTCCTTACTACAAGGCAGCGGCACTTCCATTGTGTGCTTAATTTCTTTGTTTATTATGAATTGCATCTTGTCTGAAGAAGGGGCTTTAGTTGCCTCCAAAGCTTGCATATTGTAATCTGTTCAGTTATCCAATAAAAGGTATCACTTTGCTTGACTTCTCATTGCACCCATTATGGCTAACATGGTACATCACCCTACTACTACAAAACTGCATGAAAATCGAAACTTGCATGCTCACTCATAACTACTTACAGCCTTTTAACAAAATTGGAATTGCTTGTTGGTTGTTTTTGCTCTGTCAGTATAATAATTTACCTTAAAGCTCATGCAGCCTACAATTGCAAAAGTGCCATCAGTCAGGGAAAAAACAAACGAGCTGTCTCTTCCCAAAATGGCAAGATTAGTACTAGCTGCCATCTCCTACCCAGAGAAGGAAGTATTGATTTCCCAGCTACACCTAAGTGGGTTACTGTAACAAACTGGTTAACAGACTCCAAAGGGTTTGCACCTAGGACTTTCTTTCCCTGGCTTGTGATACATTTGAGTAATAGATACTTGCATTGTTTGACAGCTGCTTCCATATCTACCATCACAGTCAACACATCAACACTAAAAACTTTAGAGAAGCTTCTCCAGACAGGACCTTAAAACAATCTGCATCATGGTAAACCTAACACAGAGCAAGTCATCATCATCATTTTCCAACACCATTTCCTGGTGATGGTTGTGGTGGCAATGCTTTTGATCGCAGCCGGCTTTTCTCAACCCAAACAGGCACTGTTTCAACTGCGTGGACTGGTTGCTTTGCCAAAGCCCCCCACGTTATCACAGAACGTGAGCCTAGGAATGCTACACAGGAACCTGATTTTGGGTGCTTGTACTGAAGTTATCATTCTTTTGAAAACTTAGCCAGAACCCATAACCATAGCAGAGGCTGAGGATGTAAACTGACAGGTAAATTGAATGCTTTATCTCAGGACTTAGCTTCCCCTTTAACATCAATGCCCATGTCCAGCATCATTAAAACCACTGATACCACATCAACTCACTATTCATTCTCACAATCACCTCTGCTCTCATCTGTGAACAATATATGCTCCACTTGGGGCAGTTGTTTACCCTTAAACTGCAGAGAACCTCTTTGCCAGTTAAAGAAAATGGCCTCAGATTTGGAGCTGCTAATTCTCCCCTCAACTATATCAGCATGCCTTTTCAAAGTCAGAGCACTAGAATATCACACTTGAAGGTGGATTGAATTTTTACTCATTCATTCATATTCTTAGTTTGTTTTTTTCAATTACAGGACCATAGAGCACTTGATTACTACTGGATTTAAGAAAGTATCAAGTGGCCTGGGTAAAAATATCGATTTTCAATTCATAAAGTCTCAAGAATGATCTTTTTAGTCTCTGTCCTGGTCAATTACTATATGTAGATGTTTGCTTATCTTTGTTTTGATATCTGATCCAGCAGATGTCGCTTTCTATCAGACGGTTGTGGCGAGCGCCCTCTTCTACACAGTGGTGTGCTGGGGATGCAGAATAAAGAAAAGAGACGCCTCACACCTGGACAAACTGGTGAGGAAGGCAGGCTCTATTGTAGGCATGGAGCTGGACAGTTTGACATCCATGGCAGAGTGATGGGTGCTGAGCAGGCTCCTGTCAATCATGGAGAATCCACTGCATCCACTGAACAGTATCATCTACAGACAGAGGAGCAGCTTCAGCGACAGGCTACTGTCACTGTCCTGTTCCACTGACAGACTGAGGAGATTGTGGAAGGGTGTCTACATGGAGAGTCAAAATAGGTTAGGAATATTTGATTTTCATATATATAAACATCTATGTGTGGAGGTGTGTGTGTGTTTGTCCGGCCTGGAAGTGAGAGGTGGAGTCGGGGTAAGAGCTCCACCTCCAAGGAAACAGAAAACTCACTTAGCTGCTAATAACACAAGCAAGGCCAGCACGTCAGCAAAACGCAACCTCAGAAGAAAGAAAATGTTGCTTACCCACTAATATCGGTAAAACAGTATGCCTTTTTACTTTTCCTCCCGATTCTAATGCACAAGCAATGCAAGCACATCAGCAAAACAAATCCTCCTAGGAGAGAGATGCCCAGAATAGTTCCTTTCAATTGCCTGACATCTCTACATTTCAATTTTTTTTCTGACGATTTCAATAGATTCTAGGATCCCAGGCTATTTACAGCACGTACTTACACAGCTAGTTTTATAATAATATTACTCGTAAGATGATATAGACATATTATAAGGTAGATGTCATTGCATTGTATTAAAACAAGGAGCCTCCCATAATATGTGTGCTCTAATGTGGTGATACATAAGTTAGTTAAATTATAGTGAACTGTAAATGAGTGCAGTGCCATGAAAAAGTTGATATTTTGTTCCACATCTTCTAAATACTGATGTTAACTGTTCATTACTAATCAAGTATTTCTTCTTAAATGTCATTCCATGTTTGTGCATATGCTATGAAGTCACTATGTAGACACCCTTCAAATACAGTGTTACTGAAATTTGTCACGTTATATTAATATTCTCTATGCATGGTTATGTAATTTCTAAAAAACAGCCACCACTTCAAATATATCAGTGCATGCTAATTCAGTCAAGATAAGATCAATATTGAATCGAATTGGGAAATCAGTGCTGATACACAGCTGTAATAGCCAGTCCTGGGTGGAAAGCCAGGCTTGCGCAGAGTATTCTCATTTCCTCATGTACACACCCACAATTCCTTATCCTGCTCCAGATTGGATGTGCCAATTAATACATTAGAAATAGGAAAGATGTGTAAACTACTGTAAATGCAAACATTGAGTGGGCTGGGAACAAAAGATTCCTAAAGGTCTGAGGTAGCAGCATTAACCACTGGACCACTGTGCTACTCCTTGTAACTCATATTTACCACATTATTCTTAGGCAAGCACCCTTTAGTAATGATAGCTAAAACAAAGACATTCACTCAGCCATTGTTCTAAAACATTTAATGACAGTCAGGATTGTTTTAGAGACATTCTAACTCAGGACCACAAGGCAGTGCCAGCCATGTATGTTGACACCAGCTTAATTCAAGATCAAAACTCTTCATCATACATGTGGAAAGGATACACCTGACAACAGCCTTTGAAATGTACAGTACAGAGCCTTTAGGAAATCTGCATAATGCAAATAAATAAGCTTGGGGCACAGATAATATGAGATGCAAACACTATCAGCTGCACAGCCATGACATCCAACCAGCTGTATATTCATCTACCTTCAAACATACATCATCCAATTGATGTTATGTAAGAATTTTGCACAAATGCTTCAAAGTATTTCTTCATGGTGACAACTACAGACACATGGAATAAGTTACCAAATAGTATGGTTAGACAGTAGGACTTCAGGGATGTTCAAAATTTGATTTGATGTTGGCAAAATTAGGTGAATAGGAATGGCAAGCTTATTAGGTTGAATGGCTGTTTGTGTCAGAATTGTTTCAATATTAAAAATAAACCAGAAATCCGTTTTACAATTTTTAAAATCAAGCTAATTAAAAAAAAAAAAAAATCAGAAAAGCAATTTCACATTCCTAAAAGAAATGCTAAAATAGCAAAGTGAAAAGTGACCAGTTTGGGACCAGAACTGGGATTACCAGAGCAAGGCTCATCACTACTGTCCTGTAGTGTGATAAATACAAGTTTGACAAGTACAGTACTGTAGTGTATTTTATAAATGAAGACAGTAACATTACAAAATGCCTGTTTAGTATTTTTATGTTCATGTTCCTAATTAGTTTGGCTATCTGTATAAAATATCAAGTGACCAAAACAAATGTTTTAAGAATATATTTAAATTCTATTTAACCATTTGAAAAGATGTTACCTTTCTGCCAGAACTGTTCAAGTCTTTCTGGTGTAATACTTGTTTATCCATATTCAGTATGAGTGACACCTACAAAGAAAGATTAAAGAATGTGAATAGATAGATAGATAGATAGATAGATAGATAGATAGATAGATAGATAGATAGATAGATAGATAGATAGATAGATAGATAGATAGATAGATAGATAGATAGATATTCACAACAACTCTGTTCTGCAACAAATTCTACCAGCTTAACCAGGTCTCTCAATTCAATGCCTAACCAGTGTCTAAAGTTGACCTTCTTGAGCATCTGGGTAGTGCCCAGTATATCTCCATACTTAATATGACAAAGGAATACTGGCAGATCCCCTTAAACTCAGCTAAGGAAAAATATTTGTTAAGTACTTGCAGTACCGGCGACATTCCAGCTTCTGGTGGACAACCTACTACAGTTCCATTATGTCAGTAGTGCTGCCTGCTTTTATGATGACGGGAGAAGCATGTACAGCATGTTTTGGCATTTTTGTGTAATAACCATGATGAAGGTTTAAAAATGAATCCAAAAAAAAGTTACTTTGGGCATACCAAGGCCAATTGCCTACGATATGTGGTGGGAGAGGGGCAGGTAAAACCATGGCGCTCCAAAGTTGCAGCCACTCAGGACACAAAACCAAAAAGGCAAGTTCAAGTCTTTCTCGGTCTCACAGGATACTACTGTTCTGCTTTTCTCTGAGAGGTCCACTCCTTTGTGAGAGCTGACTTGAAAACAAGCTCCCAACACTTTGGTAATGACTCCAGAAGCTGAGAAAACATTCAGCAACATTAAGAACTCCCTTGATTTTGGCTCCTGTACTAATATCACCTAACGTTTCAGACTATTTACTCCTCTAGAAAGACACATTCCACACTGGCCTGGGTGCCATGTTGAGTCGGACTGTTGGAAAAGTGGATCATGCCACATTGTACCTTGGTCAGAAACAGCTATACTAGGAGATGAGGTACACTACCTCCTGGGGAGGGAATTCACTCTTGTGATAGAACTCGCACATCTGCACTGGCTGCTGCTACACATGGAATCAAACCCCCCATGTTACCTGTTGGTTCCTGGATTTATAGCCATTTTGTAGTTTGTGGTCTGTCATTGGAGGGGAGCCCTCCATGCCGTTGTGGATATCCTCTTCCAATTCCACAACCTGAAGAAAGAGCTGTATCATGCTTGTGTAACTCGGGGATCACCCAGACAGCTCTGGTAAGTCAACAAATACCACCCCAGGGCAAGAGGGGGCTGTCATTAACAGTATCTCCTGTTTTCACCACAGCTATGCTTATTCACCAGGTGAGGAGTCCTAGCCCCTTTCCCGGGCAGTTGACCAACCCAAGTTTCTGTTCTATACAATCTACAGGCCTGGACTAAGTCAATGTTCCCTGCACTTCTTCTAGCCCTCACATATCCATCTTGTAATCTGGACACCAAAACAGTGTTTCAGATGTGATGTCAGCAGTGTGTTATACAAGTAAAACATTAGCACTCCATACCATTCACCACGTAACTCAATATTCTTTTTTCTTCTTGCTAATTATTCTAATTCTTTCCCAAGGTATATTTTCAACTTCTTTTTCTTTATTGTCTAATCATATGCCTTTTGTGGAGTTGACATGTACTACATGCATCTCACTTTAGTTTTCTGCCCACATTCTCAAAGACATCAGTGTAAGGTTAATTGTCAGTTCTAAGCTGTCCCCGTATGTATGAAAGAACTGCTGCCTTGCTCACAGTTGGTTCCTGTCATGTACCCAATGCTGTTCAGATAATCACACTCCCTGTGACGCTCAGTCTGTTTAAACAGGTTTGAGAAAGTTTAGTTATGTAAGGTATAACATTTATTCATATTAAAATTGACTTCCTACGTTTCTGTTCAAATCTATAGTCACTTAACTGAATTGCTTTTATTTACTGATCCATGTAATTTTCTTATGTCTCAAGGTTTGCGTGTTATATCCATAGGTAAGTACTGAACACAAAACAGGAGCCAAACCCATATGAGCACCAGCCACATTATTTATATTAATTACCAGCCATCCCCCATGGCTCCGCCCACATAGTAGTGAAACAGGACAATGAGGAGGGCCCCATCCGGCTGTCTACTCCTGATGTCCACTTGGCCCGTAGCCTCTGTCTTGGATTAGTGTGAATATATCACTCCTGCAAGCAAGCTATCATTCTAAGCCGATGAGAGAACTCGCAAAATCAAACAGAATTTTCAAGCAAATTATAGAAAAAACCCGATCTAAATCCGTTAAGTAGTTCTCTCATTTGCTAGCTAAGCGTAGGTAAGGCTCACTCCCCGAGGCTGGTGCGTGAATGAGGAGGTCCCCGCCCCCCTGCTCTCCCCTCGGCCTGCTGCATGTCTCTCAGATTCTCGCAAATAAATTGGTACCATAAAACGAACTATGATATATATCACAATGAGAGAAGTTGCAAAATCAACCAGAATGTTCAAGCAAACTATAGAAAAAAACCCAATCTAAATTTGATAAGTAGTTCTCTTGTGAAAAGTGGACAGACAGACAGACATATGCTGGATTTTATACAGTATATACAGAGATATTTGAATACTGACTCTGCATTGGCCACTGTGGTACCTTACTCTGACCTGAACTGCTTCAGAAACAAATAGTTCTCTATCTTGTCTTTGAAAAATGTTCCCATTAATTTCCCTGTGATACACGTTATACTGTCTACTGTTCATCTCTTTTCATATAATGTAATAATAAAACAATGTAATAACTCACTGGTATGTACTGTAGTGCTTTCTGAAAAATACATGTTAAAGGTTTGTAATCACTAGCTTCTTTAAATACTCTTGAGTAAATGTTAATAAGTCCAGGCAATTAATTCCCTTTCAGTCATTTAAATCCTAGTAGTATAATCTCCATATCATATAGTATTACCTTAAGATTTCCCAGGCATGTTACGTACCTCTTCAAAGATGAAAACTTCAGAAAAAGATGAATTCAGTATATTTCAGTCAGAGGTATGTGGCAAATGAAGGAAAGTCAGGTGAAACCTGTAAAAAGTAATACTTCTCAATAATTCAAGATTAGAGAGAGACTTTGTGCAGTCACCAGTTGTATGCTGGTGCTTTTTACAATACTACCCTGTGTACTTAGTCCCATGATTAAATATAATATGTATTTATCATATGCATAATATAATGTATACATATAGTGATATACTGTATAATCTTCCTTTTTTCAATCTGGTTCTTCAAAGTAGTTACCAATCCTATCCTTCGTAATTTGTCCACAAGTCACCTCTCAGTCCATAACTGTTCACAGTCTCCTTTGTAGCTGGAGCCATTCTGTGACTACAGTGTCTCCAACAATGCAATCACACTCTATATGTACCTGCTTCTGCTTTACATTTCTAGATTACCACATGCACGTCTAGTAGCCTAATTTACAGTAGAAAATGGACAACAATTTACATCAGACTTTTTAAAGAGCAATTTAGGGTTGTTAGGCTCAAAACATCCTGTCTTAGGAGTCCGCTGTTGAATACAGTGAATTCAGAAAGTATTCAGATCCCGTTACTCTTTTCACATTTTTCTGTGTTGCAGCCTTGTGTTAAAATCATTTCAATTAATTATTCCCCCACGTCAAGGAACACTCAATACCCCAAAATGACAAAACGAAAACAAGTTTTTACAAATAAAAAACTGCAATGTCACACTGACACAAGTACAGTATTCAGACCCTTCACTCAGTACTTCATTGAAGCGTCTTTGTCAGCATTACAGCCAGGAGTTTTTCTGCGTTTGGTGTGACAAGCTTCACACACCTGGATTTGGGGATTTTCTGCCATTCTCTTCTGTTGATCTTCTCATGCTCTGTAAGGTTAGGTGCAAAATTCTGGTGGATAACCATTTTCAGGTCTTTCCTTGATTAGGTTTAAGTCTGGACTCTTTCTGAACAACCCAAGAACATTACCACCTCTAAGCCTTTCCAGTACCATCTTTGCTTTATGCATGGAGTTATTGCCCTGTTGGAAAGTGAACCTTCAGCCTATTTTGGGGTCCAGAGTGCTCTGGAGCAGGTTTTCATTAAGCATATCTCTGTATTTTGCACAGTTCAGCTTTTCCTCAACAGTGTCCAGCCAGAGGGCCCATCATGTTCTTTGCTCTTAATTCCTGATTACTCAATTTGGCAACTAGCTCTAGGAAGAATCGTGGTTGTTTCAGACTTCTTCAATTTAAGAATGAATAAAGATAGCTGTGCTCTATGGAGCATCCAATCGTGTCTCTAAGTTCTGCAGTCAAATCCTTCAACTTCATGGCTTGGTTTTTGCTGTAATACACATTGAAAACTGTGGGCCTTCTGTAGACAGGTGTGTGTTTTTCCTAATTATGTCCAATCCAATGAATTGACCACAGATGGACTCCAAACAAGGCGTAGATGACATCTCAGTGGTGATCAGTAGACTGGGATGCACCTGAGTCAAATTTTCATAGTAAAGGGTATGAATACTTGTACCAATATATTTCAGGTTTCTTAAATTAATTTACAAAAATTTCTAAAATTCTGTTTTCGCTTTGTCACTCTGAGGTATGGAGTGTTGCTTGATGGGGGTGATAAATTTAAATGATTTTAGCACAAGGCTGCAACATAACAAAATGTGAAAAAATAAAGGAGTCTGAAGACTTCCTGAATCCACTGTATTTCATCACTCCAGGCTGTGACCAAACCAACTGCTCAGTGTCCTTTTCATCTTTCCTGGCAGTACCCTTTTGAAGTCTTCTGTGCTTTGTGCCACATGCCTGATAGATAATAGCCACAATTCCATAGGTTCTTGTAGCCATTTTGTTATACTTTCCTCACCTGAACAAACTCTCTTTGCATATCCCTATGTTTGATCTGGCTTTGCCTTCTGTTTCTTGAGGCTATCATACCATTTGTATTTGTTGTTGTTCAGCTCATGAGTGTTTTTTCACCTGAATTTGACCATTCACCCATAGTTACTTTTTTTGGTCCAGTCGGACTATTGACTGTTTCTCAGCTGATGATGTCTTCATGTCTTCCAGCTCTCTGTCTTATCAATTTCAATCCACATTTGCAATGCCTCCTTTGACATTCATTGGTCACCTCAATCCTGAGGAGTGTTATTCACTGCACACAACTACTCCACAGAAAGTAAGTGTTTCAAGCCGATGAATAGGAAGATCAAGAATATTCCCACACTGGAGCTGTTCACTCTCATCCTTTTCATCTCCCTTGCAAAGCTTTGCTTTCTGTTTCTTCTGCCTCAGCTGTCACTTTTGTATCTTCTCCAATGAATATTTTCAAGAATTGGACCAAGGAAACTTCAGCGGCCAAAGCACTGCATTTCTAACTTTCTATTTTTTAGTTAAAATGCATTAGGTTACCAGTGAACTTTAAAATAGCCATGTGTGAATAAAAATGGGTGTAAGTGTCAGGGTCACTGTTGCAAGCTTCAGGAGGCACTTGAGCACTGATCCTGAACGCAAAGAAGACACTGGAGGCCAAAGTACCACATAAAAAGGAAATTCATTAACAAGAGATGTAGTACTAGGGAGGTTGTACTGTGTTAGCCATTATGAATGTAGAGAAAAGCCAAGCAAAATGACACCTTTTATTGGCTAACTAAAAAGATTACACTATGCAAGCTTTCGAGGCAACTCAGGCCCCTTCTTCAGGCAAGATCTTAACAAGAGATGGAATAATTACTGCAGGAGAAAAGGGAATGTTACACAAGAGGGTAAAACAATAACATCTACAGGCCTTCTTATACATTAAGATCCCTAAGCATGCCATGGAGTGTGGTGGCTGGTTCACTTACCTGCTCCAAACTGCACACCCATGCTAACTTTCCAGTATCAATTGCTCTCCAACTTTAACTCTGGCCTTTCTTCCTCCCACTAGCTGAAGGGGTTTCCCAAGCTCACTGTCACTTAATACAGTGGTTCCCAAACTGTGGTACGCGTACCAAGGAGCCTTTTCAGGTGGTATGCATTGCAGTCCCTGAAATTTAACTTATCTGTGCAAAACCCTTTATGACAAGCCTGCTGTGAGCAAAAACCAATGAAACTGTTTAAATACAATAATACGTGGATTCCCAAATTTAGTGTGGTGTGAAATTTCGTCATCTGAATAAATAAAACCTATTATTCAAATCAGTATTTAGGTTATTTAACTCTACCATAATTCCGTTTCGCGGAAGTCAACTTCTGCTTCTTCACTGTTTGAGCTTTTGGTCACTAGATGAAAGCACAACGCCAACACTATTTAGTCTTCGGTAACTCTGCCTCACAGAAACCGCTCGCGTTTGTTGTTATACGTGCACTGCCGCTGTATCGCATCATAGTCACTAGATCTAAGCACAAAGCTGATACCATTTCATCTTCAGTAACTGCGTCACATATAGGCCGGATTTAGTTTCAGGGTGGAATTTTTTCAATTTATGTACATGCACATATTTTTTCATTAATTTTATGCATGATCCATCCATTTTCCAACCCGCTGAATCCGAACACAGGGTCACGGGGGTCTGCTGGAGCCAATCCCAGCCAACACAGGGCACAAGGCAGGAACCAATCCTGGGCAGGGTGCCAACCCACCACAGGTTCTTCCAATTCTTTAAGTTTTATTCAGATTTCGGGGTGGTTTAGACCCAAACTCCCCTGCTTACAGCTCTCCCTCCCTTTCAACAAGGTGCGGGTGATACGCAACGCAACTCACTTAACCTCAGGTGGTACTTAACGTCCAAAGGTTTGGGAACCCCTGACTTAATATTCCCCTTATCACTGGCTGTCCTCCCTGGTATCTTTATGAGGTTACCACATACTAATCTCTAGTGGCTTAGGTAACATCAATACAATTAATAAAGCTTCTTTTTCATGTATAGGTTTTGCCTGACCCAGATCTACTGTACATTGGTAGCACCCCTTGCTGGTTATAATGCACATTTCCTTTAAACTGCACAGACCCAGTTGCTACTTTTGAAATGTTGTTCCTCATGAAACCACACTATAAATGGAGGGCAGAATGTAATTCATGATATACAGTACTTGTGAGACCTTAATAAATGAATACTGTTAAAACCACAAACAAAACCAAATTCAACCTGCAAGGTTACCCATTCATAAAAAGTGATCAGAATTTATAAAAATAGTAAAGTAAATTTTACAAAATAGCATATAATAGAAAAAAATATATTTTTCCAAATGCAAACAGTAAAACAATGGTAAAAATATGCAGCTTTCTATCTTTTTCTTTAAGAAAAATAATAGGCTGCCTGTGTAGCCCTTGTCCTTTTACTTCATGAAAATACTTTTTAAATTTCATTCTTTTTAATTAATAACAATGGGCATCTTTCACCAAATGAATTGGCTGCACTTCAAGTTATACTTTTCTCTGTGGACCACTGTTATCCAACTTCAAAACATTACAAATCCCAGATGAACCCCCATCCCCGAGCTCAAGGCTGACATTCACTCCCTGAGGCGAGGCAGTCTAATGAATGTGTACCCGTGCCAAGGTTCACACAGGGGTGCCATGTGAACTCTCCGTTCCTGGCTCCAACTCGAGCAGTGACTGAGGGGCCAGTGGGCTTGGACAGCTTACTCCATCAGCGTGCTGAACTGCCACCGAGGAGCTATGGCTGCTGCTTATTTATTTATTTTATTTTTTTGCACTAACCCAGTCTTAACTAAAATCTTTGTTTGTCTTGACACTTTGCTCTCAGTTTCTAGAGTCATAAAATAATACTGGCTAAGCTAAATAAGAATTTCACCCTACTCTGTGCATGTGACAATACTTCTTCTGCTACATGGTAGGGTTTACTTTTCTCAAAAAAAAACACACATTTATTCTTATTATTTTGTTTTGTGTTTGCTTTAATTCCACTGTGTTTTTAAATCTCCCATTAAGAGTCAGCAGACGCAGCCCTGAGGGGAAGTGGCTCATTTGGTATTGATTCCATCTGGGTGATTACTGAGTGCAGTTTTATAGTATAATTATATGAGAAAGCAAAAATCCAAAGAATAATCAATGCTGGTGAATAGTATAAAATAAACACAATCCCAGTAATGAAACATGCTAATTTAAATGAAGGGTTACAAAATTGGTCAATATGAAAACCAGCAGCTGTAAAGATCACTATGCAGGACCAGAAATAAAAACGTTTTTTCTGCTTGACAATTGCAGTATTTTAATACCAGACAACCAAATAAGAACATATAATATCTTTCATGCTAAGCACTTTTTTTTTTTTGGGCCACATTCTAGTTAAGTGTGGCATCCATAATCTTATACTACAAAATTTGGTATTTGGTAAATAGGCTCCTTACACACATGTAAAGAAGTGTCCTCAAGTATTTTTATAGTATTTCCTCACCATTCCTGAGTTAAAATGATCAAGCTACACCAGAACACATGAATAAAGAGACAAACCAAGCATTAGCAAGACAGACATTTATTAATGTACAAATAGTGTATGCAGTTTATATCGATAGAAGGGAAAGTAAAGGGCTGCATGCAGGGTGCTGTACCTTTATTTGATAGATTTTCATGTGATGGAAGCATTCTGTGTTGAAAAGTGCATTCTTCCCACTGTAAAATAAGTATTTTAACATGCTGTCAGAATGTGTGTGTTCTTTTCATTTTCTGCTTAACTTCTGATTTAAATATAATGTGATCTGGAATATCATCAGGATTTAACTGAATATCAATCAATTAATGACTGTATAAAGTACATAAAATATTGCAGATTATAAGGTCCAGCACCATGACACTATACAAAGCAAAAAGTAAGATATGAATAAAATAATACTGTATTGCATATCTGATATTATTACAGATGCAACAAATGTAGCCAACAGCAAGCAGGACACCAAACACCAAAGGGCATTGTAATGTTACCATTCAACCTAAACACGTCTTAAAGCTTTTGGAAGACAGCAAATTGTCCAGATAAAATATACAAAAAAAAAAAACAAAAAACACCCAACCTGGTCTACACTACTGATGCTTCCTGCTACACCACCAGCTAGGCAGTATGGTGTGGTAGCTATGCCATTGAACTGTTAAATCACAAGGCCCTGGGGCTCACTCTGATAAGCACGTTCCCGTAAAGCCTACTTCTCAGGCTCTCATTATTTTCCAGGTACGTTTCTTGCCCCCTATTCAGTTTTATGGTCTCGGTCTCTGAAGGCAACTCTGTCAGTGTGTATCTTACTAATGTCTCTTTACCAGTGCTCCCACTCTCAAGCTTGTTCCCATAAAGACCGTTTCTCAAACAGTGTCACTATTCTTCAACATGCCTTTCTCACCTCTTATCCAGCTCTGTCCATGCCATCTGTGAAGGTGATGCTTTCATTGTTCCTCATATGCCTTTACTCCTCCTCGCGTTGGGTCGTCTTAACAGCGTTATAGGCCCCCTAGGCAAAGCAGTGCACTGGGGCCCCTACCTATACAACCACTCAACAAGTCACAACATACATAGATTATGCTCGTGGGGCCCTCAGACAACTGCCCAGCGTGCCCATGTGTTAAGATGGCCCTGTCCTCTCGCTTCTCACACTCGCACTTTCCCTTTTGATCACATCACTAAAGTCAAATTGACCAGTCACTATAGAAAAACTGAGGGTCTGGGCACACAGATCTTAGTGTTTCATTATATGGCAGATTATACAGGCACAGTCCCAGAGGTCTAGCATTTATACTGTGAAGTCGGCACACTCTCCCATTGTCTGCATGGGATCCTTTGGGTTGCCTAGTTTTCATTATTGTCATGGTTTTAGTGAATGTGCCCTGTGGTAAGTTACCATCATATCCACTGGCTTCCATAGTCTTCAGGTGGCTAAGCAGGTTGGAAAACTGGCGGATTTATATTATATTATATTATATTATATTATATTATATTATATTATATTATATTATATTATATTATATATTTCCTTACCCATTTAGTCAAGTGCATAGGTTGTGGGGAAGAGCATTACACTCAAGGCAGAAGCTAGGCAAGCATAATGGTTAAGGCTTTGGACTTCAGACCTTGATTTTGTGACCATGAACAATTCACTTCACCTGCCTATGCTCCAATTGGAGAAAACAAAAAGAAACATAACCAATTGTATCCCTGAAATATTGTTAGTCGCACTGGATAAAGGAAACGGATAAATGAATCATCATCATCATCATCATAATAATAATAGCTAAGCTTAGTGCCATTTCACTGCATGGCACAACTACACACTCAGAACACAATGAGAACATGTAAACAGCACACATACAGTATATGAGCAGCACTAATCAATATGCAATTTACATTATATTATATTATCTAACCCACTATATCCTAACTACAGGGTCATGGGGGTCTGCTGGAGCCAATCCCAGCCAACACAGGGCACAAGGCAGGAAACAAATCCCAGGCTGGGTGCCAGCCCACCGCAGGGCACACACCCACACACCAAGCACACATTAGGAACAATTTAGAATCGCCAATGCACCTAACCGGCATGTCTTTGGACTGTGGGAGGAAACCCACGCAGACATGGGGAGAACATGCAAACTTCACGCAGGGAGGACCCGGGAAGCAAACGCAGGTCTCCTAACTGCGAGGTAGCAGCACTGCCACTGCACCACCATGCCACCCTATATTATATTATATTATATTATATTATATTATATTATATTATATTATATTATATTATATTATATTACGAGAGCATTTATCTATACTTGTGTTACTAGACATCAAAAAGCAAGGCTTTTATCCTTCAAATACTGAAAGCAAATTTATTTTAGGAAAGACAATGTTCCATACTAAATTTGTCATTAAAACAGTGAAAGGGATGCTGAGAAAAAAAAATGAAATGTTGTAGAAGTTACCTCTTAATGAAGAGACACTTGACTGCAGGCTTGGCTTCTCGTGTTCACAGTAAATGAGTTCAAATGAGATGGTCCAGCATATGGCACCTGAGGCAGCAGGTATGCCCAACTCCCTCGTCTACAGAGCATCCCGCCCCAGGAGGCATTTTCCCTCACAACCGGAGAGTGAACAACAGAAGCATTCTCAAATATGCAGTCCCATCAGTGGGCAGACGTCATTAGTTGAACAAAACTCAACCACAATATTTGTGCTGGGTACATGTGCATGATGCAAGGCATTTGTTTTTCATCATTAGGTGCTCAAGAAGGAGGGGAGGATAAACACTTTAAGATGTGATATGCCAGGTAACTTTGAATAATAGGGAAAAATAACTTAATAATTTATGTTTTATTAAATAAGCAATATTAAATAATACAAATTTTAACTAAACTGAAATAATCCAGAGTCTTTAAAACGTTATCAATATTTTGTTTTTTTCTCCAAATGATAAAACAAAGTGTGCCATTGCATCTTCTTCAGGTGACATTTTAGTGTTAAACCATGTTCTAATATTCTTGGGCTCATTACCACACACAAGGAATGTAATTATTTTTTCCTACAATTTTGTTTATGATTCCTAACACTTTTTTTATTATATTCTCACCTATCTTCATTAGTAATGAGTGAAATGATTCATGCAAACCTGAATTCACAGCAAAACTTAAGAGTTTCACTTCCAAAAAAAACTGCAAAGCAAACAGTGTTTTGCCACAATTGAAAGCTGCACCATTAGCACATACTGTATATTTTATCAGCACCCGTTTTTTATATTAATGTGCAAAGTCATGGAAAATGTATGCTGGTGTGTGGAGAGACCTGGGCAGGTTGCTGCAGGTAAGCCTCCAGAAAGGTCCTGGCTTGGATCAGTTAAAGTTGGGAGAGAAAGTGAATGTAGATGGTGCGATGTCTGAGCCCAAATGAGGAATGTGATGTGTAATCCAGTGTGAATGTGATGGCAGGCAATGCATTGGGTAAAAGACAGTGTGTGGAGACACACGGAAAAAGTCCTGGAAGATCAGCAGCATTGGAAGATGGCTGAGGAAGGGGACAGTGGTTTTGGCTACTGAATGATCCATGGGGAGAAATGGTCCATGCTTTCCATCCAGGAAAACTTTAAAACACTCCAAAACCTCATTTTAGCGACTTTCACATTTCATATGCTAAATGCTGGATCTGAAATAAAACTTGTCACTAGTTTTCTTCCTTGTTACTAGTCAGTCATCTTTGCAAGTGGATTGATTGACCTTGATGCCAGCTAATCCTCTTGGGTGTTCTGTGCATTCTCTTTGTCTGCATTCTTTTGTGCAATTGGTTGTTAGATTATATTATAAACCGAATATTTCTGTTGTTTGATGAATATGTTTTATAAACACGCTTTAAAACTTGTTTGAGTAATCACAATCTCTTCATCAAATTTTCTGATGTCCATTACAGAGCTGTGAGTAGTGTGAATCTACAGGATGTTGACGACATTAACCACAAGGTCCTGTGTGGGGTGCCAGTCTAATGCTGTGAACACCCAAGTGCACACCTATAGTCTCTCTCACCCGGATAATCAACCTAATCTGCATGTTCCTTGTAATAGGACAGGAAACCAGAGAAAATCCACATGGACAAAGTTAGAACATGTAAACACGACATTAACCTTAGGATTAAATTGACGCAGTGGTCAGTGTAGCTGAATCTTATCTTCATTGACATGGATTCAGTTTTCAGCTTATTTGTGTATGGAATCTACATGTTCTGTCTATGGATTGTCTTCCAAAATCACAAAGTTGGAGGTTATAAGTTAATGATTGTCTCCAAACAGTGAATATGGATGTGACCATAAAGGCCCTTTGTGATAGATTGTTATCCATGCCTGGTTTATGCTTATGATCAGAATGGTCAGCCTAGTTTTTAATTTCTCTGCATCTCTGTGATGGAATAAGCAGGATCATTAAAAGGATGTGTATTATCGTAGTATTTCCCTCTACTTACCCTTTACCTGTTTTCTCAAGGGTAAATGTTCTCGTCAAGTTCGTTATCGGGTTGGTCTACTGTTGCACTTTAAGATAAACACACACACAGACCCTAACCACTACGGTGCCCTATGAATGACACAAACACGCTTATTAACCCTTAGCACTTTAAACCACACAAGTGCTATAGGAATAACACCCTATCATTTAGCACCCTAAGTCAAGAGACTTACTTATTTTCGGCACAAACAACATACATATTTTTTAGTGATTTTTAGTGATATCTCAGACCTAAATATTACTTTTGGTCTGCAAGAATACATTTAAACATACAAAGATTCAGCACTCTTGACTATAGGCCATTTATCAGCCAAGAAGACCTTCTTTATCGTACTGTCCCTAACGTTTGAGTGGCACCCTCACTCTCAGCCTTATAAACCCCGCAGCACAGAAATAATGGCAAAAATCCGGCTGTCACCAGGTGCTCAAAGAAATCTAACTTATTACTTCAATCACTCTAGACATTATGACAAAGTAGCCTTCTATATAAAAGCAGTCGGGATTGTCCTTCTGTCCCGTGAGTACTACGCAGGCGCGGAGTTTCACACACGCCCTGTCCATTTTGCAATGCATGATGGGATTTGTAGTTTCGTTTTTCCAGGTAAAAGATGATTTTCTACTCCAGACTGTGCAATATCTTCTTCTTCTTTCTTATTATATAAAAGCGGTCGGGATTGTCCTTCCGCTTATCACAGACTTACTACTTGCAGCTTGCGGTACGAAGCGACATGATGTGAGCCGAGTTCTGGTGCTCCCATCGTTCCCTTGCTTTTGTGTGCGAAGCACTGGAAAAATAGACAAAATTATGTCTCTGGAAATAATTAATGTTGATGGAGTAGAAATGCCTCACCGCGTAGTAAATATCAGGGGGGGATCAAAAGGGCGACCTCAATATATAAAAAAAGTTTAAATTTCATCACAAAAATAACAGAAACTATGAGTATTAAAGTAATACCGCTCAAATGCAATATAACCAAATTAATGAGTTTGTATAAAATATCAAATTGATCCACATATTGAATTGCCTTAAGAAGTGGTCAACTTAAAAGTCGGTCGCCTTAAAAGGCGGGTCAGCCTAGTAGAATGTTAAAAGCAGCATGGTATTTATTACAATAATAATAATAATACCACTGGAACAAAGAATAGAAAATAGTTACTGATAGGAAAGTCTGAGTATATATAGTCTTTAGAAAAAGCTTACGAAAAAAAGGTAGCGATGACAAGGATGAATGTCCCAGGGAGGTGTTTGATTTAGCAATCAATGTTCATGATGCCTTTCTGACGACCAGTGCCGTCTTCGTCCATTCATCTTCTTCTTCTGTACTTTCTTCTTCTCCTTCTTCTCTTTGCTTCTTCTTCTGTTTCAAACCAAGGCATATTTATTATGAAATGTCATGCCTTGGTTTCACAAAACATTCACCTGATTGGCTGGCTGTCAAAATGATTGATGAATTAATTCACTGCCATTTTCTCAAACAACAAAACCTTTAATGTACTCTGAGGTGTCAGTAGTTCTTCCTTTCCCAGGCTGTAAACCAAACTGTTGTTCCAGATGTCCATCCATAAAGAAATCAATAGCCTGAGGTATCAGCTCAGCATCCTTTCCCAGGCTGTAATACCAAATTCACACTAAGCTGTGAACAACTGTTATAAAGGTAAAGTGTAAGGGAAGAAAACCTGCTTTGATTTGTCTTAGTTCATCTGTTGTCTTGTCTCAAACAAAATATAACGGAAAACCAAAATGTACAGATTCTATACACCATAACAGGATGTATGGACTTCAGATATATGAATAACTATATTAATATGCTTTTTAGGAAAACTGATGCCCACATAGACATGGTAAGAGATGAAGAGGAAGAACAAGAAAAAGAAGACATTTTAAAATGTACTTCACCATATAATGCCGTTTAGAGGGCAACATGAGCCTGTGCTAGGAAATAGAATCTTTTTTGGCACTGCAATAGCTGGCAGAGTATTTTAAATTAACCAAACAATGAATTATAGACATTTCTGGTTAGTTTTCACTGAAATGGAAGGTTCCTGAAAAAGTATTATGGGTAGCCTTAAATGAATGCACTTCAGGGTCACTGGGGCCAGAGCAGCATTGGTCACAAGGCAGGGACCAACCCTGGACAAAGTGCCAGTACATTACAGGGCTTATTTCACACAAACAAACTTTTAAACTCAGATTTATTATTAATAATTATCATGTGCATGAGAACACTCTGCAAAGAGCTGCTTTTCACCTGATGTGGCTCCTCTAAATTTACTTGTAACTGTGTGACCAGTTCCCTGGGGGACCAGACTGTCCAATAATGTGAGCAAAGCCACGTCTGCCCAACGGTAAGCTGACAAGACAGCCCTATAGGGGAAAACTTTCTGTGTGAGTTTGTGAAGTGTTCTGAGTGTGCCTTTCCTGCACTTTCTGTGCCATTTGTTTCCACCACATCTGCCATGGAGATGATGATATCTTACTGCATGGGTTTCCTCTGGATGCTCTGGTTTCCTCCCACAGTCTAAAGACATGCAGGTTAGGTGCACTGGAGTTTCTAAATTGTCCCTAGTGTGTGCTTGGTGTGTGTGTGTGTGTGCCCTGCGGTGGGCTGGCGCCCTGCCCAGGGTTTGTTTCCTGCCTTGCGCCCTGTGTTGGCTGGGATTGCCTTCAGCAGACCCCCGTGACCCTGTAGTTAGGATATAGCGGGTTGGATAGTGGATGGATATAGCACCTTTTTAATGATATGATGTTTGGGAACTTTAAATATACAAAGATATAGGGTATGTTATGATTACTATTTATCAGTAAGTTGATTGGTGCAAACTGATGTATTCCTTAACTTAGTTATGTAAATTATCCTGATTTTAAAAATGGAAAGCTCTCCCAACCTTACTAAGTCTGGCAAAAAGAACTGACCTATTCTTACATGGGACTTCTGCAGTCTTGTTGTAATAAAGGACGTGCATTTTGAAAATATTAGACTGGCGATGTCAGCTATTATTTGAAAGAGAATTTACACGATAGCCTGCTTTATTAGCTGTACCTTCATCTGTGAGCATTTTCCTTTCTTAAGAAACATTATTATTATGTTTGTTGCTTTTATGTTTGGATCCCTTTAACCCTGAGACTAGTTTTATCAAACAGAAAACACAAATCAATGATTTTCAATCATGCTTCCAGTTCATAAAACCTTATGGGAAAAATCCCAGAGAAAACCATCGGATGTACTATAATTGAGGGATAATAATAGAAAATAGGTGTATTAGCATAATTCTGACATTTTGAGACATGCTCATTACAGAGCACTTCAGGCACAGGGCCAACATTAAAGGCTAAGGTGGCACTGGTCCATCCAAACAGACAGTCAGAACTGTGAAAATGTATGCTTGTGACTTAAGAGGAGTTTAGATTCATGCAAATGAAACATAAATCAAATATAAGCGATACACCTTTCAGAAATGTGTTTTCACTCTCTCTTCACAGCTCCAACATGATAAAAGCACAAGGAGCAACGATCAAAATCTCCAAGAGGAGAACGCACATGCCTCAATACTCCTCTCTCCTTTTATTGGAAAAAAAGTACAAGCCCACTTTCTGACTTACTGATGCTGAATGAGCCACTTAAAACCATGTAACATTATGTGACTTTTCCAGTGATTTTCAGTTATGGAATTCATTTACATAATCTGTGACTCATTCTGACAAAATCAAACCTATCTGATTTTGCCTTTAAGTAAATAGTGGTAAGAGCTGACAATCAATGAACGCTCACTTGAAGTACAATGCATATAATGCAGTAATGGGAAATAAGAAACATATTTTGGACCTCACAAGCAGAAGTGAGTCTCGTTTGTCTGATGTCTCATGTTTTGTGTGCCATGATAGAGTAAAAAAAAATAAGGATGATCTAGATTGTAGCAGAACTTGCCACAACATGGAAAAACTACCATATGTTTGTGCTTGAAAGCTTGTGAACCCTTTAGAATTTTCTATATTTCTGCATAAAATATGACCTAAAACATCATCATATTTTCACTCAAGTCCTAAAAGTAGATAAAGAGAAACCAGTTAAACAAATGAGACAAAAATATTATACTTGGTCATTTATTTATTAAGGAAAATGATCAAATATTAAATATTTGTGAGTGGCAAAAGTATGTGAACCTTTGCTTTCAGTATCTGGTGTGACCCCCCCTTGGCAGCAATAACTGCAACTAAACGTTTCAGGTAACTTTTGATCATTCCTGCACAACGGCTTGGAGGAATTTTAGCCTATTCCTCCGTACAGAACAGCTTCAACTCTGGGATGTTGGTGGGTTTCCTCACATTAACTGCTCGCTTCAGGTCCTTCCACAACATTTCTATTGGATTAAGGTCAGGACTTTGACTTGGTCATTCCAAAACATTAACTTTATTCTTCTTTAACCATTCTTTGGTAGAACGACTTATGTGCTTAGGGTCGTTGTCTTGCTGCATCACCCACCTTCTCTTGAGATTCAGGTCATGGACAGATGTCCTGACATTTTCCTTTAGAATTCTCTGATATAATTCAGAATTCATTGTTCCATCAATGAAGGCAAGCCATCCTGGCCCAGTTGCAGCAAAATAGTCTCAAACCATGATACTACCACCACCATGTTTCACTGATGGGATAAAGTTCTTATTCTGGAATGCAGTGTTTTCCTTTCTCCAAACATAACGCTTTTCAATTAAACCAAAAAGTTCTATTTTGGTCTCATCCTTCCACAAAACATTCTTCTAATAGCCTTCTGGTTTGTCCACATGATCTTTAGCAAACTGCAGACGAGCAGCAATTTTATTTTTAGAAAGCAGTGGCTTTCTCTTTGCAACCCTGCCATGCACACCGTTGTTGTTCAGTGTTCTCCTGGTTCATGGTGGACTCATGAACATGAACATTAGCCAATGTGTTAGAGGCCTTCAGTTGCTTAGAAGTTACCCTGGGGTCCTTTGTGACCTTGCCAACAATTACACACCTTGCTCTTGGAGTGATCTTTGTTGGTCGACCACTCCTGGGGAGGGTAAAAATGGTCTTGAATTTCCTCCATTTGTACACAATCTGTCTGACTGTGGATTGGTGGAGTCCAAACTCTTTGTAACCTTTTCCAGCCTAATGAGTATCAACAACTCTTTTTTCTGAGGTCCTCAGAAATCTCCTTTGTTCGTGCCATGATACACTTCCACAAACGTGTTGTGAAGAGCAGACTTTGATTGATCCTGTTCTTTAAATAACACAGGGTGCCCACTCACACCTGATTGTCATCCCATTGATTGAAAACACCTGACTCTAATTTCACCTTCAAACTAACTGCTAATCCTAGAGGTTCACATACTTTTGCTACTCACAAATATGCAATATTCGATCATTTTCTTCAATAAATAAATACCAAGTATAATATTTTTGTCTCATTTGTTTAACTGGTTTCTCTTTATCTACTTTTAGGACTTGAGTGAAAATCAATTGATGTTTTAGGTCATATCTATGTAGAAATATAGAAAATTCTAAAGAGTTCGCAAACTTTCAAGCACAACTGTACTTGGCATAACCTTTGATATCGTCTGGAGATGAAATCAGCAATGCCAGTCATCAAGTCTGACATCCTCTCCTACAAGAAATCATGTAATGTGACCTTCAGCTGTACACAATCCTTATTGAGCAAGTTTCCTTGTAACACCGGAAAGTCCAACGTTTTTCGCCAAAGTGGTACAATTAGTTTATTTTCAGAGGATGTTGTGTACTGCATAATGTATAGTCATTTTAATGGCATAATTTCTGAGGCAGTAAGAAACACTTGTTTGCTTTTGATTAATAACAGTGCTATTCAATCTGTTAAAACAATGACTGTGGCACAGATCTAAAGCAGAGAAGTAGCAATCCCATACTGGACATACAGTATCATTTATTATGAGAATTCAGGAACATCTAGGAGTAGATTTTTGGGGGCAAACGGGATATACTTGTTTGTGGTGAAAGGCAAGGTATTGATGACACTTTTGAAAAAGGGCTTTTTTTAGAACCAATCTGGGTAATTCCCAAGTATGATCTCCAAAAAAATGATCATAGCTTACAGAAGTTAAACTTTACTGATCAAATCATTCACATTTACTTATCTGGCTGATGCCTTTATCCAAAGCAACTTACAACATTAACAATACAATTGAATACATTTCTTCTTTTGGTTTTCCAATTGCAGCACAGGCAGGTCATGGTTACACTTGCTTATGGTTACACATTATTTGTGGATTATTGTGGATTTGAACCCACGCTGTCAGGGTTTGAAGTCCAAAGCCTTAACCTCTACACCACACTGCCTATATGAAAATGCAAATGTGAATCATTCAAATATGCAGAATAATTTGCTGGAGTCCAGCTGCCACATTATGGAAAATGAAGGCAGAGTACAAGTAAGAGTCAAAACTGGAATTACTGTAATGGCAGTGTGTATCAAGTCTGTTCACAGGGTACAAAAAAGAAGGGGCTGCTGAGTTTTTGCCCACTGATGACATGAATGCATGTTGTATATTAAAGAAGACACTTGAAGAGATTAAGCCACTCATATCTGTGTGTCAGCTACACTAATCATTCATACTGAAATGTGACAACAGGTCCAGAATAGTTATCTGTTTTATTATGTAAACTCCAAGCACTTTTAGATTTCTGGCACACTATTGGAGGACATCATATCATATCATTTCACACCCAGTTCTCTTCTCCCATATTGATTTCAATTTATTTCTTTTTGACTTTGCTGATATGCACTTAGGATGAATTCAGTGTAGGCACTTACACAGCAACATATACCAGCATACAGTGGAATTCCAAATTACCTGTGGCCATCAACACAACACATTCAACTTGGGCAGGAAGTCGAAGGGGCATCCTGAATTGCCCAAATGGTGTATGATGCCTTCTTGATGATCAAATGAAACAGAACCTGAATGAATTTAAAAGGTCCCGTTCAAATTCAAGGGTAATTTTCCATGTGTAGGTTTATGTTCTTAATTATATGTGTTCTACATGTAACAACTGAAATAATTAACTTAAATAATACTGGAACTGAAGACCCTAACTTTAAGTCAGCCTGGACTCAGGCAGTGTACTGTGGACTATACTGACCTGGACTGAGACCATCTAACATAAAAGACTATTTCTGGTTCCTCAGTGTTTCTTGGGAGTTAAATTGGATTTTGTAATTTTTATGTTTCCCTCATTCATTTGGTTTATTCTTGCATTCTACTGTAACTGTTTTTTTCAGTGCTGCAGATCATTAATCTTCTGCTAGTTTTTTTTGTTTATAACTTACTTTAGGTTTAACATTTTTACCATTATCTACACCATCTTGGGTGGGTAAGGTTGGCACTATTTTGTGTCTTAATTGCTAGGGATGCTCTTGCATCTCTATGGGTGTGTCTTCTGATGTCGTGACCGCTAACCAGTTACTACTCATTGAGGTTAAAAGTCACTCGGAAAGATCACTTCTTTATCTGAGCTGACAGATTCCTAAATAAACTTTCTTGTTTTGTGCAACTGCCACTCATTCTATGAATCTCCATATTTTTTTCTGTATTTTTTCAACTTTGATTTTTGTCTTTGCTTTTGTATTGTCATGCATAACACTCCATAGGGTCATCTTCTAGGCTCATCTCAGGTATGCTGCACCTCCCCAAAATGAGAGGGGGCGCAGTCACCCATTGTGGGCAAAGGAGCCAAAGAAGCCCCACACCCTCCAGTCCAGACACTATAAAATTGGACATCCCCAGGAGGAGGCGTGACATTTTGAACCTGAGTTTGTGACAGACTGGAGCTCTTCTAAAGCTTGACAAGACTTTTCTTTAAATGCTACTAGTGGCCAATCGTGAAATGATTGCCTAATATATTTATGTTTAAGTGCCACTGAGCACCTATTTCTTTATTTTTGTTAGGATTAAACGGGGTTGGCATAGTTAGTACACCAAGTTTTTTTTTGGTACTAGTTCTGCCTTTTCCACTCACCTCCCACAGTATCTACATGTTTAGACTTCCCAGTGTTGACTCGTTTTCTGTCTTTGGACTATTGTGTGTCTCTTTTGCTAGTAAATTAAACCTTTAACTTAACTCTGGCATAACACTGAGAGCAGGAAACTCAGTCATTGGCATTGTTCCTTGCCTTTGAACCTGATATAAGAAAGATCAAAGCAGTGAGGCATAAACCATATATATCTAAAGACCTTTGGGTTAGGTTTTAAAAACAACCAAAATATTTAGCCAAAGGAAATCTCCATGGCCAATTTAGGTGGGTCCTGTTCCTCAACAACTCTCCGCCAGATTGTCTTATTAGTCACTTTTAATCATTTTACTCAAGACTAGGATCAAATGAAAGATATTCATTAAGACGGCTTGCTAAATTAAGGAAACAGTTCATTAAAGGGCTCATTTTGCAGATCACAGTTTTATCAAAACTTGAACTAATTTAAAAAATACTTTCACTCAGCAGCCTTTGATGAATAGCATCCCCTTAATGGAGTGTGTTACTTAATTAAGTTCCCAATGTCTAGAAGCTATTTAGTAAGACCTACCTGTTTGAAAAACCTCAGGGACCAAAAGTGGAGATGTTGGCCTCATGATTTTACACCACTAATCTGTGCAGCCTCGGGGAGCCATTGAAAACACAGGAATAAATGTAACCCGAAAGCCCAGTTAAAGCTCTTTTATTTAAAAAAAAAAGTGTTAATTGACTTATTAGCATAAAATGAATAATTTAACACGGTCTACCCTATGTTTTTGTAGTACCTTTGAGTCTAATAGGATTGCACAGTCAGTAGCAGTGAGCTTCTCAGTGGTTGGACCTTTGTTAAATTTGAATTTGGGGTTACATTGGTGTGATCCTTGTGTTTTTGTGCTCTTGTTTGTCGGATAAGAACATTCAAAGGAACGATGCTAGGGTAGTGGTTCTGTGAGGTAGTGTGCCATGTGATATCCCACAATAATGCTTATTCTTGTCTTCTGCCCATAGCTGCTAGGACTGCTAGGAAAGGCTTCACCTCTCTGCAGCCATCAGAATTTTGGGTCCTTGGCCAGGAAACTCCCCAGACCTTAATCCCATTGAGAACTTGTGGTCAATCGTCAAGAGGTGGGTGGACAAACAAAAACTCCCAAGTTCAGGCAAACTCCAATCATTGATTATGCAAGAATACGCTGCCATCAGTCAGGATTTGGCCCAGAAGTTGATTGACAGCATGCCAGGGTGAATTGCAGAGGTCTTGAAAAAGAAGGGCCACCACTGCCAATATTGGCTATTTGCATAAACTTAATGTAATTGTCAATAAAAGCCTTTGAAACTTATAAAATGCTTATAATTATACTTCAGTATATGAGAGAAACATTTGACAAAAAAGATCTAAAAACACTGAAGCAGCAAACTTTGTGAAAACCAAGACTTGTTTCATTCTCAAAACTTTTGGTGACGACTGTAGGAGTGAAATGAGGAACCAAGAACACCAGTCGAGTAGCTGCATTCTGGAGGAGCTGGAGAGGCAGCTGATAGCAGCAGAAGGAAGTCCTGCCAGAACCGGGTTGCAATAGTCCGGCTGAGAGAGAAAGTTTTAACTGTTCTGCATTTACTAGTGTGTAGAATGCTGTGGTCATAGATGAAAGTACACTTTATAAAAATACATTTTTACATTAAATTGAATATATAGAATAAATTAGTTAACATTATATTGAACCTTGAAAAATGAAAAGGTAATACAACTTTCCATAAATTGATCTCCATTTTAATTTCAAGTCTTTTATAGTTTATTATAACTTTACTTGCTCGTTTCACTTTTCTTGTGCTGTACACTCTTGTTATAATATATTTGTCTTAAGGATATGTTGTACTGTCAGTCTATAGAATACACGCACATTTTAAAATTCATTTGATTTTTAATCTCCACCATAGTTGCTGGACATTTCTTACTTTTTTGTTATTACTTCAGACTTGGCATCCTTTTAGCACTCTGTTATTAGTATATCCTTCTTTCTGCCAGCTCCATTTTTCTTCTTAACAGGTTGGTTGTCCATGGAAGATTTTTCCTTCTTTTCATGTTCATGGTCTTCAACACTGCTTGCATCAGTAATACATGCTCATCTAATCGGAGATCTATAGCTACACTACGTATCTCCATGTTTTTACACTCTCAAACAAAAAGGTAGCCAAGTTGGTAATCCTTTCCTTGCCCACGAGTGGTTTCTTTATACATCTACAAGTTGATAGGACTAGCAAACTTTGTTAGGCTGAATGGGCAGTTCTTGTCTAGATTTTAATGTTCGTCACATGGGAAAGTAATGCCCTCAAATGTAGTTTCTTGTCAAACTTGGCTGATCTTTATTCTCTTGGTCATTATATCATAACCACCAAATGTTTAAACATTTCATTTTTTATTGAGTGCTGTATTTCACACACACACTCTCTCTCTCTCTCTCTCTCTCACACACACACACACATCTAATTCATTTGTTTTCATTTGTTTTGCGTGACTGAGATGATTAAAGTTTTCTTACAGTCAATGCCCAATACTTTATTATTTCCATATGCTGATAATGGATTATACGTTTGGCTTATTACAAGGTTTTCTGGCTCTGCTTCTGTCTTCCTTTTCAGGATTTAATATTTCGACTATGTACATAATTCTCTTTGATAATCAATATCAAAGATAGCTTTTACTTAGAAACGTGTCTCTTCCATGGTAATAGTCTTTAATTTTATATTGAATGACTAAACCAAACAAAAAGAATTGTTTGTTTTTTTCCCTGTTATTATTATTTACCCTTATTTTTTTCCAATATAGTCTCATAATCTAAGAGAATTTTTCATCTGCTTACACTAAGGATTATGTTGGATAACAGAAATAGAGGCCTCACTACTCTCACATTCCAAACCTCAAAATAAACATTTTTATAGTTAGCAATACTTCATTAATCTTTACATATACATTAATGTTCTTATGTTTTGAGAAATAAGATCAATATTTTTTGCTTACATATACCCAAAGCACCAAACATACATAAATTGAAATGCAGCACTTGATTTCATTATCTGCAGAAGACAGGTGACAAGCTACATCTTTGACCAGTTGGCTAGACTGTGACACTAATTCAGATCAATTCAACATAACATGGAAATGTCCAAAGCTAATAATCTAATAGGATGGGATGTCTGAAAATACTGGAAGTCAAAAATATTTTTAATGCAATGTTCTAAGAAAATTCTGCTTTATTCAGAGAGTCATACAGAACAACAATAAAGGTAATATTAAGCTTTAATATTTATTTGAACATTATAGCTACTAAATAATTTTAATTCAGCTTAATTCAACAAACCAAAAAAAGGATTACATTTTTTAAAAGTTTTTGTGTAACAAATATCTAAATGACCTAAAATATTTTGTTTGCCTTAAATTCCAATAGAAAATTATGTAATAATAATTATAATTAGCAGTACTTCATATTGAAGCAAACTTCAATTTCAGAAAAATCATGTCTCTTTTATAATTTAGAAAGCAGATTAAACATGTTCTTCGAATTCTCAGATTGGTTCTCTTCGTATCTGAAGTTACTATTGCCTACAAACAATTAGACATCTTTTTAGAAAGCATATTTTTAGAAATTATTTCTCTCTCTTTTTTACATTATACAGTAAGTAATGGGACTATATTTTTACACTTGAAGCTCATAATTTCACGTTCATTTAAGACATAGGTAGCTCGTGGTAAGCAGCATATCTTCCAGTCACATAATGAAATATCTGTGAAAAAAAACAAAACACATAGCAACATCAGGGATTGTTATAATAATACAGCATGCATTAATTACATTACTCACATATTAAGTGCTGAATTTATATTTTAGTCGAACAATGGCAAAATATGATATGGTTTAAAAGAAGAGTTCAAAACATTTAATCAAGATCATCCAAAAACTGACTAATACAGCATTTTTAAATAACAATCACTTGTTCATAAATTAAATATTTCTTCATCATAGTAGCTTGTATGTTCTTTTGAAAAGATGAATTCCATACAGAATACCAAATTTCTAAATTATCTTTATACTTTGCATTATGCTTTTTAAGTTTCCACAGTCCTGGCATCCACAATTATCACACCTTACTGGCTCAAGGGATGGCATGATGGCAGAGTGATTGTTCAATGGGAAAAGTGCTAATTACATAATTTACACAATTCATATTATTATTATTATTATTATTAATAATAACAACAATAATAATAACAATAATAATAATAATCTACTCCAAAATAGCAAGGTATGAATGGGTTGCTTAAAAGGGCTCTGTGGAAGTGTAAACTTCAGGCAGCACATGTGCACACATAAGCAAAGCTATGCTAATAACACTGCAGAAAGTTTCACCTACTCCAAAAATAAATATTTTTCCAGATAATAAATTGCATTGAGCATATCATAGTCATAATAATCGGTTTATTCTGATTTTCTAAGTTGAATTTGCTATAAATATTTTAGTAATGTGTTAAATGACTGCTGCGAGTTTACTACTTAATTTTTGCACAACAATATCATCTGTTGGAGAATAAGGGACTGTGCCTCACCTGCCTTTAAAGCCACTGGTACATTTTTTCTATTCCATACTCTTTGCTAGTCAAGATTTGCCTATATAGCTGTATTCTGTATGGATATGATTGACTTAAAAATTAGATAATATAGTTAGATTTTGAAAGTATCATAACTAATCCTATAACGCATGTTCAGTAAGCAAAAAAAAAAAAAGAATTTTACAGTCATAATGACAAGGAAACCTTCAAACTGAATTCTAAGGCAACAGCAAAAGCAATTAAATACACATTTTTAAATGTGGGATAATTTATCCACCTTAAGTGTCTGTGTGTATGTATGTTTCTCCATCCATTAGCTAAGTCTCTTATATTCCAAAAGATGGCACATCACAAACATTAACACTGACTTTACGAATACTGTATTACATCGTATATAAAAGACATTTGTACACTGCAAACATTAACATTGAGTCTACATTGAGGTCCACATTGATTACTTAGATTTTAACCCATCTCAGATGGACAGCACAGGTAGTTCCAACATATTTTCTTTTTAATCATTTCACAAAACTTATCCTAAAGCAGGGGTGGGCAAAGTCGTTCCTAGAGGGCCACAGTGGCTGCAGGTTTTTGTTCCAACCCAATGGCCTAATAAGAAGCACTTAAAGCTCAAGTCACACTTCTGCTTCATTTTAGTTGTCTCGCTCATTAAGATTTTGAACCCTTATGGCTTATTTTAGACTTAAACAGCTGTATTCTTGGCTTTTAATTGCACCTTATTAGCAGTAAGATGCAAATGACAAAGGAAAGCAGCAGTTCTCCATTTAGCTTGTTACCATTTACATCTACAGTGCATCCGGAAAGTGTTCACAGCGCATCACTTTTTCCACATTTTGTTATGTTACAGCCTTATTCCAAAATGGATTAAATTCATTTTTTTCCTCAGAATTCTACACACAACACAATGTGAAAAAAGTTTACTTGAGATTTTTGCAAATTTATTAAAAATAAAAAAATTGAGAAAGCACATGTACATAAGTATTCACAGCCTTTGCCATGAAGCTCAAAATTGAGCTCAGGTGCATCCTGTTTTCCCAGATCATCCTTGAGATGTTTCTGCAGCTTAATTGGAGTCCACCTGTGGTAAATTCAGTTGATTGGACATGATTTAGAAAGATACACGCCTGTCTATATAAGGTCCCACAGTTGACAGTTCAGGTCATAGCACAAATAAGCATGAAGTCAAAGGAATTGTCTGTAGACCTACGAGACAGGATTGTCTCAAGGCACAAATCTGGGAATGTTACAGAAAAATTTCTGCTGCTTTGAAGATCCCAATGAGCACAGTGGTCTCCATCATCTGTAAGTGGAAGTAGTTCGAAACCACCAGGGGCCTCATGTATAAACGGTGCGTACGCACAGAAATGTTGCGTAAGAACATTTCCACGTTCAAATCTCGATGTATAAAACCTACACTTGGCGTAAAGCCACGCACTTTTCCACGGTACCTCATGCCTTGTCGTATGCAAGTTCTCCGCTCGGTTTTGCAAACTGGCGGCACCCAGCGTCAAAGCAATGCTACTGTTCTTGTGTGATTACTCATTATTTTCATGACGCGGCTTTACAAATACACAGAAACTAACCGCATATTGTTTATTAGTGTAATGCATCTGATTGTAATTAACTTCGTAACAATATAATGGTCAGGAACAGCCATAGTATTCCAAATACCATAACTGCTTTAGCGTTGTTACTCTCACTTCTTCTTCTTCTTCTTCTTTCAGCTCCTCCCGTTAGGAGTTGCCACAGCGGATCATCTTTTTCCTTATTACTCTCACTGCACGACTCGGAGTATTTATATCACTGTATCTGAGTGTGAATCACAGCAGCAGCTGATCGGAATGAGAATTATCGGTATACGGCATTAAGGACACGCTGTCTCAGCCACTGCAAAACGTTTTAAAGCCTTTCCTGTACGGACCTCGCGGTTCAGAAACAGTTTAATCCCAAGAACTTTAAATGCACTCAATCAATTGCTCCTTGTAGAACGGTTTGTACTTAAGTACAATCACCCCACTGTAAACTTGCACTACAGTTATAATATCTCACAACCTGAGCCACTTTATAAAGCGCGTATTTATATATGATCACGATATCATTTTTAAGGTGAAATGCAGCAAAATATGTTTGTTAAATTATACAGATAAAACTTTAACTTCATTTAAATAATCTATATTCTTCACTGGGAGTGCCGTGAAGGATAGAATAATTAAACATGTACTACGAAGATATTTCAATGTTCTTTAAGCGTTTTGAAGAATTGGCGCTAAGCTTACAGATGGCTTAACGCGTCTATTACAGAGCTGATTGTATGGCGATCGGTTACTTGGGAAAGAAAAGCAAGGACTCTTGGGCGCTACCAATATATATTGAATATAAAACAGAAAGAAAATAACAACACAGCTAAAAGCAGCGACAAATTTCGACAAAAGATAAATGCTTGTCATGAGCACGAGGCTCATGAAACCCATGTTTAATAATGTGCTTTAGCTCCTATCATCATGAAAATGACATCACGTATACATCTCAGTATTTTAGTTATTCAGAGAGCTGTAATATCACAAATGTAATGGACTCTGTGTCCAGTTGGAGGAAGAGAGCCAGTTTAAGAAGCAAGTAGTGATTCACACACATAGATCACATACGAGTAGAAGATCAAATACAAAACAAAGCATTTAACGTGCTACTTTAATTACGATGTGATTTGAGAAACTGGTTAATTAAACGATTTTAAGATGAAGTTTATGATGTTCTACTTTAATGACAAAATAAACTACGTGATTAAAGTGGAAATGTCGAGATTGAAGTTGACATTTCGTGCTTTTTCCTCACTGTGTGCCTTTTTTCTCTGTAACCTAATAAGCTTTCATATGACACTCAGACAGCTCGGCTTTTCACGGCGACTTTGATATGTGACTTCTTTTTTATTTCCGGCACTGTGCGATTTGTGAATGTGAGCTTTCAAGTTTCTCCAACACACTATGTCACTCGATCAACTTCCTTTTGTTGATTATACCACAGTTTATTTGAACAAATAGTATGTTTTTCCTTTGCCTCCACTTGGTATTCGCTGAAATTCTTATATTTTCCCCGTGCTTTTCCCATTGTCTTTTCACAGAAGGCTGCGCTTAAGGGCGATTTATATTGATTTGCATATTCAAATAGGTGTAATTCTGGGAGGATTTGGGGCGTCACATAATGCGCGTGCACGAGCATTAGTTTTCACGCTGATCGGGATTTATGTAGCGGAAGAATGTGGAAGTTGGAGTACGCACAGATTCCTGCATCTGGATTTTTCTGTGCGTAAGCACATTTCGGCTTTTGTGCTTACGCTATGTTATAGTGCGAGTTCTACGCACGGCATTATACATGAGGCCCCAGGACTCTTCCTAGAGCTGGCCGGCCATCTAAACTGAGCAATCGGGGGAGAAGGGCCTTAGTCAGGGAGGTGACCAAGAACCTGATGGTCACTCTGTCAGAGCTCCAGAGGTCCTCTGTGGAGAGAGGAGAACCTTCCAGAAGGACAATCATCTCTGCAGCAATCCACCAATCAGGTCTGTATGGTAGAGTGGCCAGACGGAAGCCACTCCTTAGTAAAAGGCACATGGCAGCCTACCTGGGGTTTGCGAAAAGGCATCTGAAGGACTCTCAGACCATGAGAAACAAAATACTCTGGTCTGATGAGACAAAGATTGAACTCTTTGGTGTGAATGTCAGGCATCACGTTTGGAGGAAACCAGGCACCGCTCATCACCAGGCCAATACAATTCCTACAGTGAAGCGTGGTGGTGGCAGCATCATGCTGTGGGGATGTTTTTCAGTGGCAGGAACTGGGAGACCAGTCAGGAAAAAGGGAAAGATGACTGCAGCAATGTACAGAGACATCCTGGATGAAAACCTACTCCAGAGCGCATCATATTAAAAAGACTTGAGGCTGTAATTGCTGCCAAAGGTGCATCGACAAAGTACTGAGCAAAGGCTGTGAATACTGATGTACATGTGATTTCTCAGTTTTTTTATTTTTAATAAATTTGCAAAAACCTCAAGTAAACTTTTTTCATGTTGTCATTATGAGGTGTTGTGTGTAGAATTCTGAGAAAAAAAAGGAATTTAATCCATTTTGGAATAAGGCTGTAACATAACAAAATGTGGAAAAAGTGATGCGCTGTAAATACTTTCTGGATGCACTGCATGTGTATTTATCGTGCACTATTGGGTTTAATTAAATACAGTGGGATGCAAAATTTTGGGCAACCTTGTTAATAGTCATTATTTTCCTGTATAAATCATTGGTTGTTACGATAAAAAAATGTCAGTTAAATATATCATATAGGAGAAACACACAGTGATATTTGAGAAGTGAAATGAAGTTTATTGGATTTACAGAAAGTGTGCAATAATTGTTCAAACAAAATCAGGCAGGTGCATAAATTTGGGCACCGTTGTCATTTTATTGATTCCAAAACTTTTAGAACTAATTATTGGAACTCAAATTGGCTTGGTAAGCTTAGTGACCCCTGACCTACATACACAGGTGAATCCTATAATGAGAAAGAGTATTTAAGGGGGTCAATTGTAAGTTTCACTCCTCCTTTAATTTTCTCTGAAGAGTAGCAACATGGGGGTCACAAAACAACTCTCAAATGACCTGAAGACAAAGATTGTTCACCATCATGGTTTAGGGGAAGGATACAGAAAGCTGTCCCAGAGATTTAAGCTGTCTGTTTACACAGTTAGGAACATATTGAAGAAATGGAAGACCACAGGCTCAGTTCAAGTTAAGGCTCGAAGTGGCAGACCAAGAAAGATTTTGGATAGACAGAAGCGACGAATGGTGAGAACAGTCAGAGTCAACCCACAGACCAGCACCAAAGACCTACAACATCATCTTGCAGCAGATGGAGTCACTGTGCATCGTTCAACCATTCGGCGCACTTTACACAAGGAGATGCTGTATGCGAGAGTGATGCAGAGGAAGCCTTTTCTCCGCCCACAGCACAAACAGCCGCTTGAGGTATGCTCAAGCACATTTGGACAAGCCAGCTTCATTTTGGAATAAGGTGCTGTGGACTGATGAAACTAAAATTGAGTTATTTGGGCATAACAAGGGCGTTATGCATGGAGGAAAAAGAACACAGCATTCCAAGAAAAACACCTGCTACCTACAGTAAAATATGGTGGTGGTTCCATCATGCTGTGGGGCTGTGTGGCCAGTGCAGGGACTGGGAATCTTGTCAAAGTTGAGGGACGCATGGATTCCACTCAGTATCAGCAGATTCTGGAGACCAATGTCCAGGAATCAGTGACAAAGCTGAAGCTGCGCGGGGCTGGATCTTTCAACAAGACAACGACCCGAAACACTGCTCAAAATCCACTAAGGCATTCATGCAGAGGAACAAGTACAACTTTCTGGAATGGCCATCTCAGTCCCCAGACCTGAATATAATTGAAAATCTGTGGTGTGAGTTAAAGAGAGCTGTCCATGCTCGGAAGCCATCAAACCTGAATGAACTAGAGATGTTTTGTAAAGAGGAATGGTCCAAAATACCTTCAACCACAATCCAGACTCTCATTGGAACCTACAGGAAGCGTTTAGAGGCTGTAATTTCTGCAAAAGGCGGATCTACTAAATATTGATTTAATTTCTTTTTTGTGGTGCCCAAATTTATGCACCTGCCTGATTTTGTTTGAACAATTATTGCACACTTTCTGTAAATCCAACAAACTTCATTTCACTTCTCAAATATCACTGTGTGTGTCTCCTATATGATATATTTAACTGACATTTTTTATCGTAACAACCAACAATTTATACAGGAAAATAATGACTATTAACAAGGTTGCCCAAACTTTTGCATCCCACTGTACTTGGAAGAAAAGTGAAGAGAAAAAAAGCAAAGGACTGAGAATTACTCCTCCATTTTACACTTCCAAATATTTGGATTATATCCTTAGAAAGGTAAAAAAAAAATCTAGGATATTAGAATGACCTGACATGGCAGAGTTAAAGCACTAACAAGCCATGAAATATTATTGGCAAGGATTGTTTTCTAATTAAGCAACTGGGTTGGATCAAAAACCTGCAGTCACTGTGGCCCACCAGGACTGACTTTGCCCACCCCTGTCCTAAAGCATTGTATTGCGAGTTAAGACAATTTTGCAAGTTATTCAGTGAATTTATTATTAATTGACATCTTTTTAATCCTGAACAAAATCTCTCAGAACGTTTTGTTTCTGGGCAAAACACACAACATCTATAAACATATTATCACAGCACAAATTCTGTCTCTATGTTGGCACATTATTATTATAGACCATTTGTGTTTATAACAACTCCACAAAATGCATATACCATATACACATGGTAGAATACCAAAAAAAACATGGTTAAAACATGCATATGGTATGTATTTTCCCCCATGGAGAAGAGTAACTTTACACACATGTGAAGAATTGCATAAATAAACATGCTATTCTTGATACTTTTCAGTCAGGCTTCAGAACAAATCACAGTACAGAAACTGCACTTGTTAAAGTAGTAAATGACTTGCGGGTAAATGCAGACAGAGGCCATTTATCTGTTCTCATCCTCTTAGATCTGAGTGCTGCATTTGACACCATTGATCATAATATTCTTAGAAATCGCCTTAGTCAATGGGTGGGCCTCTCTGGCAGTGTCTTAAATTGGTTTGAATCCTACCTGGCAGGGAGAAAATTCTTTGTGAGTTGTGGTAATCAAATCTCAAAGACACATGATATCCGATATGGTGTTCCACAAGGCTCTATCCTGGGTCCGCTGTTATTCTCAATCTATATGCTTCCGTTAGGTCAGATTATCTCAGGTTACAATGTGAGCTACCACAGCTATGCTGATGACACACAGCTGTACTTATCTATAGCACCTGATGACTCCGACTCTTTCGATACACTAACACAATGTCTTACTGGTATTTCTGAATGGATGAATAGTAATTTTCTCAAACTAAATAAAGAGAAACTGAAATTTTGGTAATTGGCAATAATGGATTCAGCGAGGTTATCAGAAATAAACTTAATGCACTAGGATTAGTAGT
The DNA here is from genome assembly GCF_016835505.1 of Polypterus senegalus. Classification (NCBI taxonomy): domain Eukaryota; kingdom Metazoa; phylum Chordata; class Cladistia; order Polypteriformes; family Polypteridae; genus Polypterus; species Polypterus senegalus. The sequence goes on along the minus strand of NC_053164.1, from coordinate 104,798,820 downwards.
TAAGACGGAAGTAAAAAATTTAGGGGTAACCGTTGACTGTAATCTGAATTTTAAATCGCATATTCATCAGACCACTAGGACAGCATTTTTTCATTTAAGAAACATAGCTAAAGTTAGACCTCTTATATCATTGAAAGATGCTGAGAAATTAATTCACGCTTTTGTTTTCAGTAGACTAGATTACTGTAACGCACTCCTCTCAGGACTACCCAAAAAGACATAAATCATTTGCAACGAGTGCAGAATGCAGCTGCTAGAATCCTAACTGGGAAAAGAAAATCCGAACACATTTCTCCAGTTTTGATGTCACTACACTGGTTGCCTGTGTCATTCAGGATTGACTTTAAAATACTGCTTATGGTTTATAAAGCCTTAAATAATCTCGCTCCATCTTATATATCGGAATGCCTGACACGTTATATTCCAAATCGTAACCTTAGATCTTCAAATGAGTGTCTCCTTATAATTCCAAAAGCTAAACTTAAAAGAAGTGGTGAGGCGGCCTTCTGCTGCTATGCACCTAAAATCTGGAATAGCCTGCCGATAGGAATTCGCCAGGCAAATACAGTAGAGCAATTTAAAACACTGCTGAAAACACATTACTTTAACATGGCCTTTTTATAACTTCACTTTAACATAATCCTGATACTCTGTATGTTCAATTCTTCATAATAACTATTCATGGTGGCTCTAAAATCCGTACTGACCCCTACTCTCTCTTCCGTTTCTTTTTCCGGTTTCTTTGTGGTGGCGGCCTGCACCACCACCTACTCAAAGCATCATGATGCTCCAACAATGATGGACTGAAAGCCAGAAGTCTACGTGACCATCATCATCAGGTCCTTCCATGAAAATATGATGATTTATGTTAGGTAGAATGCCCAGAGGGGACTGGGCGGTCTCTTGGTCTGGAACCCCTACAGATTTTATTTTTTCTCCAGCTTTTGGAGTTTTTTTTTGTTTTTCTGTCCACCCTGGCCATCGGACCTTACTCTTATTCTATGTTAATTAATGTTGACTTATGTTTATCTTTTATTGTGTCTTCTATTACTCTATTCATTTTGTAAAGCACTTTGAGCTACATTTTTTTTGTATGAATATGTGCTATATAAATAAATGTTGATTGATTGATTGATTGATATATTCAACAGGCAGAATACAATTATATTATCAGCATTAACAAACCTATACTTAAATGAAAAATTTTAGGATGGCTAATTAAACTTAAAATTTCACACCTAAAGCATTTTAGTTCTAAGCTAAAAGGTTATGTTAATCACCAATGCCAAAAAGCCATTCCAACATGCTGGGTAAATATTGTGAATTTGAACATCAGATATTTATAGATACTGTGTAATTGTTATAGTGCCCATGTATTTGTTATTTATAATATTGTATATATGAATTTTAGATGTATCTTTAGCAAATGAAAATCAAAATAAAAAGTTATGGAATAACACCTGCTTTATACTGTAATCTTTTGCCTGATACCTAGTTTGAAATGTTGCCAAAGATAGCTCTTTAGGCCCAATAATATGTAGAAAAAATAGGTGCCCTTTATCTAATTACAGATTACAGTTAAACATCTGAAAGCATTCAATGTCAAAAATCTTCAATAATAGAAGAAATAAGAAAAAGGCAAATACTCTTCAATGGCACTGCATAGTACATAAAAAGAACTGCAATACAGAATGAAAGTCTTGACAAAATCAACCAAAAGTATGCATTCAACCAGTTGGATTGATATAGTTTTGGTCTTTTTGTTAGCATAAGTCTTTGGAAACATTTAACCCAAGTTCTTTTGTATTTTTCTTAAAGCTTTTTTTCTGTTTTGTGAACGTTACTTTTAAATGAATATTGGCAGATTTATTTTAATGAAACAATTTAAAAAGAGTACTTAAATTTTTTCTGAGCAACACTGAAAAATACATAATAAAATAATGGCATTTCATGTTTAAAGAAACAAAAAATAAACATTTAAAAGCTGCTAAAAACATATTTTAAAATGTTTCTCTTTTTTGTGTAAGGTATACCTGTCTTTCAATATCAGCTAGAAGTGTACTTGCTCCCAAGCGAAACAACTGTGGTTTCACCCAATCATCTCCTAGTTCTTCCTTCATCAGAGATAACCAAGAAATTGACTCCTTAGCACTACGAATTCCTCCAGCAGGTTTAAACCCCACCTAGAAACAAACATATTGAATAAATGAGAAGAAATTGTTAAATGGGCATTAGTACGTACAAGGTGCATGAGCACTAACCACCATTAAAACTAGAGCCTCACAACATTAGTGTATCTACTGTACAGTATATTTAAATCTCAATCACACTTACACTAACCACCTTAACTTACTGTAGTACTGTATGTGTCTTTTATTGTTTAGTGCAATCACACTAAATATATAAGGAATAGATTAAACACACATTATAAAACAAAACTAAAATACAAAATTAAAAATCAGACAGAGCAACTGTAGTCAAATAACCTGACTTGTTAAACTACACAACAAATACAATATGTAAAGATGTATAATGAAAACAATAAATTTTTAAAAGACATTTTGATATTTTATGCATTATACAAAGACACCTTCTTAACTAGTGAGTACACATACACCATCAGGATAGGTTAAATTCATCATAGCAAAACTTCAACAAGGTATCATTTGTGTGGCACAGGGACAGTGACCCCTGTCAACCTCAATGATTACTACAGTTATTTCAAATTAATTAAAAATTTAGTTAATTCAAATTTTTTCAATTTCAATCAACCAATACCCAAATGGTTCAAAATGCAGAGTTTGTGAGCCCACAACATTAAGCTTAATTTGCTGTCATGGAAATTTGCTTTGTGGCTAAATAAGCACTGTGGGTATTATACTGCTAAACAAATCTACCTACATATGAGTACACTGCTGCAATCAAGATACACACCTGATCTGTAATGATGCTCAGGCCATCTGTGAAATTCAGATATTATTGATCACATAAAGGGACTCAAATTGTTGGAAAAAACACACGTACACACACACACACACGCTTCATAACATTAAAGCAAATTCAATTGCTAATATTGTAAACACAAGACATGCTAGATCTATGCATTCATTGTGTTTTTACTATACATTGATTTTTTCATCATTATGAACTTGCAATAATGGAATTTATCAAATAAAGCAGTAATTTCTCTATTTTCTGATGAAGGTGTTCCTTAAACTCCAGTACAATTATCTTTTTTTTTTGTTCTCTGTTGTCACTCACCAACAACAAAGCATTGTAAATTCAGCACTTTGATATTGCCCTGTAAAGCTTGAAAAGAAAAAACAAAAAGAATATCCCAAAATCTGTAGAATCACACTAAAATGAATAAGTCTAACTCTATGATAAAATTCTAGAGTTTATAGAGAGACTAGCAGAATACCCGCGCTTCTCAGCGGAGAAGTAGTGTGTTAAAGAAGTTATGAAAAAGAAAAGGAAACATTTTAAAAATAACGTAAGATGATTGTTAATGTAATTGTTTTGTCATTGATATGAGTGTTGTTCTCATATCTATCTATATATATATTTCTCTATCTATCTATATATATATATATATATACCAGCGCTTGCAGGAGTAGTAGTGTGTTAAAGAAGGAAAGAGAAAGAAAAGGAAACATTTTAAAAATAATGTAACATGATTGTCAAAGTAATTGTTTTGTGTATTTGGCGGCAGCGTCACAAAGTTGTTTTCGTAGCTGCATCAGAAAATGTACTACTGACGTCTGACAGGCCTCCTTTTTACTGTTTTCTCACAGCTTGGATTGCTGCTGTCATATACACACACACACACACACACACACACACATACATACACATATATATACATATATATATATACATATATATATATACACATATATATATATATATATCTTCATATCTACATATCTATATACATATCTACATATACACACACTTTCGCACATACATACCTATCTACATCATATATACACACACATACATACATACACACACACAAATTATATACATGTGTGTATGTATGTATGTATGTGTGTGTGTGTGTGTGTGTGTGTGTGTGTGTGTGTATATATACACATACATATACTTGTGTGTATGTTTGTATGTGTCTATATGTGTGTGTATAGTTTTGGTCACTGAGTGCAAGGGAAAAATAATAAATTATAGTCTATAAGTTATTAAACAGTAAAACATTAACGTTTTAAGAAGTACAGGTACATTGAAATTACATTTCCTATGTGAACATTCAAATTTGTGCCTCTGGTAATGTGCCTTACCGGCATTTAAAGAAAATTAGTTTTGTGTCCTCTGCAGTGTTAAGAGAGAAAGGCTTTGGTTTGGGATAAAAGGAAAAAAGGTGTAAAGAAAGGAAAGTTGCCTTTTTCTTTTATATAGTATAGCAAAATACCCGCGCTTCGCAGCGGAGAAGTAGTGTGTTAAAGAAGCAATGAAAAGAAAAGGAAACATTTTGAAAATAACGTAACCTGATTGTCAATGTAATTGTTTTGTCACTGTTGTGAGTGTTGAGTGTTGTTGTCATATATATATATATATATATATATATATATATATATATATATATATATATATATATATATATTTACACACACACACATATACATATATATACATATCTATACATATACACATATATACATACATATATATCTACATACATACACACACATATATAAGCATATATATACATATACATACATATCTACATATATACACACACAG